>NC_133652.1:17345125-18561676 GCF_009905375.1 Apium graveolens
TTGCTAAATGAGATGATTGTCACTTCTGTGGAAATAACTGGATGATTGGAAGTTAAATTTTCGAGCTTGTTTGGAATATCTAAAGAAGAAGACCAACAATGGTCAAGCTTCAGGTATCGAGTTAGAATTGGAGCAAAAGTGTTGCTTTAGTTGAAGGAACTCGATACCTAATATTGCTCATAAGAAGGATGAGAACTTAATAAATTGTTATTACTTGCCTGCATTTAGCGAATACATTAAATCAATTTCTTGTCAAGATAAGAAATGTTTCATTTTAATTAAATAAAAATAGTTGTTTATTCTATTTTAATGATAAGGCTTATAATGTTGCACAATTAGAACAATTTATATGTTCTAAGATGACTCAAATCAATCATTACCTCTAGCATTGTCCTTAAACCATATTAATCATAAATGCATTTCTGAGATACATATAGATGGATACTTGGATAAGTTTGATTTTTAATCATACGGAAGATGTGAACTTTGTCTCATTAGCAAAATGACTAAAACTTTCTTTTACCTGTCAGGTGAAAGGCCACCAAACGATTAGGACTTATACATAATGATGTATGTGGTCAATGCGTATGATGCAAGGGTGGCTTAACTACTTCATAACATTTACTAATGATTCAGTATATAGGATATGGTTCTTATGAAAATACAATCTGTTCTTTTTGACATATTCAAAGAATATAAGGCCGAAGTAGAAAGGCAAACAAGGAAAAGTATAAAAGTTTTTACGATCAGGTCGTAGAGGAGAATACTTAAGCCTCAAATTCAAGAGTTCTTGAAAGAGTGGTGATATTGCATCACAACTTACTCCTTCTGAAACACCTCAATGGAATAGAGATTCTGAGAGGAGAATCGTACCTTGTTGGACATAGTGCGATCGATGATGAGTCAAGCGAATCTTCCATTCGTTTCTGGGGTTATGCTCTAGACCGACTGCATATACCTTAACCAGTTCCGACTAAAGCGTTCAAAACTCTCCATATGAGATATAGACTGATAAACGTCATAACATGTCATTTATGAAAATTTGGGGATGTGAAGCATTTGTAAAAGGTTTAGCCTCTGATAAGTTTGGACCAAAATTAGATAGATGCTATTTTGTAGGATACCCGTGAGACTAGGATATAGTTTTTTATAATCCTTCCGAGAATAAAGTGTTTATTGCTTGGGCCGCTGTTTTCTTGAGGAGAACTACTTTCTAAGAAATCAGTGGGAGGACAATACTCTCGATGAAGATCGAGAACCACATGATAATATTGAACCAGAGTTGGAATAAGATCCGGATGTACATCAAATATTGAAAGTAATTATGTTCAGTAAACAGGTTATTCGAAGATCTAGTAGGATTCACCATGAGTCCAGGAGAAATTATGGATTTATTTTAACTCAAGATGGTGATGTGATGCTTACGGATATGATAAGCCTGTCACCTACCAGATGCTATGAACATTCGGACCCCAAGAGATGCTGGAGGCCATGAAATCCGATATGGAATCCATGTATCAAATAAAGTATTGACTTTAGTTGATCCACCCGAAGGGGTAAAACCTATAAGGTGCAAGTGGGTTTTCAAGAAGAAAACTGACCTGGATGGTAAAGTACAGACCTATAAGTTGTGACTATGGAAAAGTTTCAAACAAATTCATGGTATAGACTATATTTAGACTTTTCACCAGTTGTTATGGTCAAGTCCATCAGGATTTTGTTAGCAATAGTTTCTTACTTTGACTATGAGATTTGGCAAATGGATTGTCAAAACCGCTTTCTTATCTGGGAGCCTTGAAGAGGATGTATATGATAAACCTGAGGGTTTTGTCGATCCAGAGTTTGCTAAGATGGTATGTATTACTCTATCTATTTATAGATGAAGCAAGCCTCAAGGAATGATATTGATTTTGATGAAACAGTCAATGATTTGGCTTTATTTAAATGAAGATGAACCATGTGTTTGCAGAAGGTTAGTGGGAGCATGTATATTCCTAGTATTATATGTAGATGACATATACGAATATGGAATCACATATCTTCTCTACAAGCTATTAAGACTTGGTGAGAAATGATTTCTCGATGAAAGACTTAGGCGCTGCTACCTATATATTAGGTATCAGATCTATAGAGAGATTGAAGAGATTAATCGACCTAGTCGGAGTACATACATTGATAATGTATTCGTCATTTATGATGCAGAGACAAAGAAGGATATGTTTCGATATCCATGGGATAATGATCTCAAAAGATAATTGCCCCCTAAATCATTAAATGATAAGGGTCGTTTGAGAAAGTTCCAGATGCGTCACAATTGGATCTAAATGTGTACAATGATATGTATATAGTCCTGATTTTCGTATGCTTTAGCATGACGATCAGATACCAGTTTATCCGGTGAGGGTCACTGGATAGTTTTTAATAATATTCTTAAGTACTTAAAGAAAACTAAAAATTTATTTTTTGTGAATGAGATGATAAGGAACTGGTAGTAAAGGGTTACACTAATACTAGTTTCCGAATCTAATTTCTGGATAGACAGGATGATTATGTGTCTATGTCTGGTTTATGTTTGTCTAAATATAATTGATGTTAGCTTGAATAGTTCACAGCAAGAACATTGATGATTCTATGGAAGCCGAATATATTGATGCTTTCGAAATAGCCAAAGAGACTGTTTAGGTAGTCCTTAAGCGATATCATCTTATTAATGAGATTATGATCAAGGAGATATAAATTAAAGTGCATAGTAATAAAGTGTTGCAGACCTACTGACTAAGGCTTTGTCACAGCAGAAGCACGACGATCATACTAGTTCTATGAGTATAAGATACATGGGTGATTGGCTCTAGTACAACTGGGAGATTGTTAGTGTTTTGTGCCCTAGAGACAACACTATGATGTTTCAGTTTAAGATATTTGGATTATTAATGTTTATGTTCTATTGATTATTCCCTTTATAATTTATTAATTCTTAATTTACCGCGATATAAATTTAGATTAATAAATGTCCTTGGAATATGATATGCAATTCTATATCTCTAAGTGCGTGACTTAGAAATGAGATTATGAGAACAGTATCAATATTCCTAAAGGTCCCTAGTCGAGTATTATTATTAGGGACAATAATAATGCATTAAGACTGGTGTGTTTGTTGACTGATGATCACATCTCATTGATCATAGGTATAGTGATACTAAAGTAAAAAAATACAGGATGTAAATGTACATGGTGCTGGACATAGCCGATGTGAGATTCTACATGTCTGTTATGTCATAAGTAATTCTCACAGTGATAATAATGTATGGTCCTTAGACCTGAAGTCATTATATTTCTATATGAGATTATATACATTGATTCCATTAAAAGTTATCCTTGACCGAGTAATGATAAAATGGACATTGGGTATATTATGAATCAAATGAGAAATATGAATGATCTAGATGGGATTTTACCCTCCTATTTTAGGATTGAGATTATTGGCCTTGTGTTAGCTAGACTATGAATGCGTGGTCACGCTCAAATGTTGATTTGATAATAGTTTACTCATTGATCAAGGAAACTTGGATTAAATTATGATGATGATGATGACACATTACATACCTCTAGTTTAATGTATAATATTTGGTTAAAGGGATTATATTACATGTACATTCACGAAAGGTTTAATCGATCACCGATTCATTATTATTACTTGGGTAGCATGATGTATTACTAGATGCTGCTCATTGTTTATGATTTTAAATTAGATTTAAATTCGTTGCCAACGTAATAATAACCTATAGGGTCATACACAAAATGCTTGAAGGATCATTTAATTTAAATTGGATTTTAATTAAATTAAAGTAGTTCGAATTATTGATAATATTAATTAAGTATGACTTAATTATTAGATAAATAATGATATTCGATTTTTACTAATATCAATTATGAAATTCGGTTGTTAAATAATTAAGTGTGACTTAATTGTTATACAACTAGGAATTTCAAATTAATAATAACTCCTCATTAGTTATAAGAGTTATATTCCTTTTCAACTCTCTATATAATATCTCTTTTGTGGCTGATTTTGTATGCAGACTTTTACTAAAACTCCAGCCACCAAGAGAGAAGATGGAGAGAGTAAGAAGAAACGAGTTTGTGCTAGTACATATCCAATCCTTGAGTTCAATAATTCGTGTGGATACCGATATAGCGTAGATCGCGAGAGCGGGATGCGTGGGTGACTAAACAATCTTTGGATCTCCATTATTCAACCAATTTGTAAAGTTTCTTAAGGTAACATCTGATATACGAATTAAATATCTATTTTCGCATGGATCATGCGGTGGGTTTCGAAAATTCTGGTTTTTCACATTTTTAATTACTGTCTCCATTGCGTTTATGTACTCGAAACCCTTCAAAACCTTGAACGCCATGACCCAAAGTAGATCGTCACGGGTCGACCCAATAATAGTCTTCATAATTCGAGTAGACCATGACGGTCACGACCCAATATTAGTCATGTCACCCACGGCCTAAAATCAGCTACGTGATAAGCCGCCGAGAAGACCTGAGAATGATGTCCACAATGGCAGCACATCGTGTCCAACATGGAAACGGACTCCTCAAGGAAGGATCCAGATCCATCGTCTAGAGGAGTCCTACTTACCATCTAATTAGGAGACTTGTCCACCAAGTCTCCCCACCCTAATCTAACCCTATACTCAACATATATATAAAAGGCTCTACCACTCACCTAGAACTACGTATTTAGCTTGATTCTCTAAACAAAGAGACACAGAGGCATCTTGCGAGGACAGCTAGTCCTCACCGCGAGAACAAATATTAAACTCGAACTCAATAACCCTAATAGGGATGTAATTCGAACCGAGTCGGCTCGAACTCGACTCGATTCGAACTCGTTATCGAGTTCGAGCTCGAACACATTTTTCTAGCTCGATAAAAACTCGAGTCGAGTCGAGTTTTTTTGAGCTCGACTTGAGATCGACTTGATAAACTCGAACTCCACTCGGCTCGAACTCGAGCTCGATTATTTTTTTATAAATATTTATGTGTTTGCTAATATATGGTCATTCAATTTGTAACACCCCCAGATCCGGGGTCGGGGATCCGGGTTGTCACGGTCTTTCTTTCCACAATATCACTTCACTTAATTAATAATAAATAACCTCATGCTGTGACCCCACACTAACACACACCACAACCCGTTATAGTCTCAGAGATGAAATTGAAATAAGTACAAGTCTTTGAATCCACAATTTAAAATTATTACAACCCAAAATGATTACTTGATAATTTACAGTTAATTGCCATTATCTGCCACAAGTTATAATTATACATAATTTGATTCTCAAAAGTAGATGGTCTGAACTACAATGGATCTACCTCTGCAGCTATAGCAGCTACAACATCATCGGGAAGACGCGGGACGCTTCCCACGCGCTTGCGCTGGGTCTGCTGGAGTCTGGCCATCTCTCCTAACTGTTGTTGTGTGATGAAGAAATAAAGCAAGAGTGAGCCTTACAGCTCGCAAGATAATATATATAGTGATAACAATAATATAAGTATCTAAATGGATACTTAATAGCATCTCTATCATATGCAAGATAATTACTTACTAGATATAAGTAAAACAAGGAATGAAGTTACCAATACTTCACCACACTTATATCATATAAAGCTACTTGAACTGCCACCGTTCAAAGTATTATAGTTTTAAGAAAAACATCCCATAGATGAGACCACAAGTTAAGACTTGAATAGATTCAATCTTTGAAATATTATTGAATGAAAAAGTTATGAGATACTTTATTTAGTCCCGATATATATATATCCACATATATATATCCCAAACATTTCCTGGAACCTCTGTTATGTAAAGTATGAACAGAGTTTGAAACATCCAATGAATTTTGGAAAGGAAAAGAATTTTGGCATAAACCCGATATCTTGCTGATCAGGCAAAGATACCAATAAGTAACCTTTTCTACTGTAGATGGATGAATTCCTCACCGGTCATCACCCTGGCCGCATTAGGACCTCGCGCTCGAGACCGTACCCCGGCCCCTCACGCGTTGATGGACTGCCACCCAGCCACTTACACAATAATAGACCGTACCCCGGCCTGTCGCTTATGCCGACTCAATGATGGGCTTACTTCCCGAACGTTGGGCAAGTAATCAATTCATTTACCAAATGCAACCTCGTTGCGAATATAAAATACACCACAGAGCCGGATTCCCCAGGTTTTGAGCGAGTATTTAAATCCCCTTAAAAAGGAAGATCTTAAATATAAAAATGAGTTTTGGGATCCGCTCTGACTTTTAAAAATCATTTTGAAGACTCGAAAACACTTTAAAGAGTGTTTGGAGTAAGCTGATTTAATGAAGTAAATCAGTCCCCAGAATATTAGAAAATATCTGAATATTATTATTAAATAATATTCCCATAAAGAATAATCTTTATAAAAATAATTGAAGTAGAAGTATTAAAATTATACTTGAAACGAGTTAAATAACCAAAGATATACTTATATGAAAGTATTATCTTTATTTGAATAATCGAAAATAAGTTTGATTATTACACCTTATTCTTTAATAAAATAAAGAATATATTCAGCAAATAATCGGAGTCATAGATCCTCAAATGAATATTCAAATATTCATAAATAATAAATAAGCTGAGTCATAATCCTCGAATGAATATTATAAAAATTCTAATAAAATAAAGGAGTCATACATCCTCAATGAATATTCAAATAATATTCAATAAATAATATAAAAGAGTCATAAGCCCGAATAATATTCGAAATAATATTCAATAATAAAATAAAGTTAAAGTTATCGAATAAACCTTATTCGATTAATAGTTTGGAAAACTATAACCATATATATTAAATATATATATATATATATCCATATCCATATATACAAATCTACTCGGGATCCTCGACTCCCGGTTTTAGAAAATATTTTCACCTTTGGGTCCCTATACTAAGGGTATATGCAAGATACCGCTATCCTCTAGCATAGGTATTATCAACTGAACCAACAGATATATATTTCAAGAATATGAAACAGGCATGCATATATACCATATCACATGCTACAATATATCGCAAGAATTTGCTAAATAACCAACATGCATCTATCGCAAGATAATGCATATACAAGTTACATCACAACAACAGTATAACGGATAGAATACTTGCCTGAGCGACTTGGGGGTGAGAAAGGCTCGGGACGAGTCTGATAACCTATAAACAACAAGTAAGTTGGAATTAAACCAAAATCACTTGTAAATCTATGATTTAACTAACTTAGACTCTAATGCTAGTTTTGCGCTCACCGATTCGCTTAAGTCACTCGGGTACCCTCGGCTCCACCATTTTTAATAATTTAACCTTTACGAGTTTTAAAGCGATTCCTTCGCGAATGACTTACCAACTGCCTACACACTTACCATAAATGTTTCATACATTAATTCACCCTTTTGGTCTTTAACCTACATTCCAAAGTAAGGCGAGGGAAAAAGTTTCGTCCGCGAAACGCCGTTACTTGAACTGTCGTTTCTCCTAAACCGTAAATCGGAATCGGACGAACTACATATCAAACGAAGCTCGTAACATGAGCTATCTAAACATGGCAGTGGTCACAATCTAGCAGGGGGTTCTCGGGTCCTAATGCTATGCACAAAAACAGTCCAAAGAAAATCGGACGTTACGACGGCTATGTTTACGTGATTCCAAATTTTAACCCATTCACAAACAACCCAAAATCAACCTCAAATCCAACATACACCATCCTCCATCCTTATCACATCATAACAACCCAACCAATTCAATTTAACCATTCATACTTATGCTTAAACTTTACTTTAATCATTCTTAAGTTTCTTAAATCAAACCACAAAATTACCATTCCATTACACTACCATTCCAAATCTCAAACTCTAAATCATAACAACAACTACAATATCAACCCACTACTCAAAATCACCTTATAATATATATGAACCTAGGGTTTGGAAATGGTATACCTTCCTTGAAGTGGTGGTTGGACGCTAGGAAGCCTTAGAAGCTTTGAGAAGCCTTAGGAAAGCTTGGATCTTCAAGAAAAACAAGAAAAAGTTCAAGTTAAAAACTTGAAAACACTATTCATTGTCTTCTTCCTTGATTAATGAAGAAGTTAGAGAAAGAATTAATGGCTTAAACTCATGATATAGCCATAACTAAGCATAAAGATGATTAGGGAATTTTCTTACCAATTTAGGATGCTTGGATCTTGATTTTGAAAATTCTATGCCTTGAAAATGTGTAAAAGTCGAGAGCAAAGTGAAGAACAAATGCCTTGGTTGTTTTTGATTTTGATGAAATGATTTTGCTAGCTTGGTTGACTTGATTTGTATTTGATTTAGCAAATTACTACCTTGCCCTTGAATTTGTGTGGTCCTTATTCAACCACACCTCCTTCCTTCCCATGTCATGCTTACCTCATCCTCATGATGTCATCCTTCCTTCCTTGTCTTCTTTCTATTGGTTGGATGACATCATTCCCATTAATCCCTTTGATTAACTTCCTAATCGTTTGCCTAATGACCGCTGATCTGTTATACGGTTCGCTTAACTTTCGTTCTCGTTTATCGTTTGAAGGATCATACCCGGGATCTTATTACTTAGGTTCCCTTAACCTTTCTCAATACATTATATTCCTTTTTATGATCCTCTATCATAATCCTTTAATTTAAATCCTTTTTATCCTGTTACCTTATACTCAATTCTCTCCGTATCTTGTGGATTTCCGGGAAAAACCAAAGTGTTCGGAATTGGATTCTGACGATATTTACATACACTTATATACTTCATAGAGTACTAATAATATCCCAGAATATCCATAACAGAACCCCTACATAGTGTGGCGTGAAAAGTTTTCTCATTCAGCTAAAACACTATTCACAAGGGTTACAAAAAGTTGAAAAATTTTGGGGTTATTACAGTCTCCCCTCCTTAAAAGGATTCCGTCCCGGAATCAAACAGAAAACAAATGGGGGTACTTTTCTAGCATTGTGCTCTCTAGTTCCCAAGTCGATTCTTCCACATTATGATTCTGCCATAGTACTCTGACTAGCTTGATCTCTTTGTTCCGAAGCACCTGCTCCTTCTTATCCATAATCCTTACTGGCTTCTCCACGTAAGTTAGATCTGGCTGCATATCCACCTGCTCGTACTCCACTATGTGCCTGGCATCCCGATGATACCTCCTTAGCATTGACACATGGAACACATTATGAACTTGTTGCAAATTAGGGGGTAGGGCTAGCTCGTAAGCTAACTTTCCAATCCGTCTTAATATCTCGAAAGGTCCAATGTATCTTGGGCTTAGTTTTCCTTTCTTTCCGAACCTCATTAATCCCTTCCAAGGGGATACTTTCAACAGTACTAAGTCCCCTACTTCATATTCCTTGTCCTTTCGGGCTAGGTCTGTATATTTCTTCTGTCTGTCTTGGGCTGCTACAAGTCGCCCTCTGATAAGATCCACTATATCTTTGGTCCTTTGGACCACTTCGGGTCCGAGCATCTTCCGCTCTCCTACTTCATCCCAGTATAAGGGAGATCGACACCTTCTTCCGTACAAGGCCTCATAAGGCGACATTCCGATGCTAGCATGAAAGCTATTGTTATAAGAAAACTCGATCAACGGCAGGTGATCATCCCAACTTCCTTTAAGGTCTATTGCACAGACTCTCAACATATCCTCTAGTGTCTGGATGGTCCTTTCACTCTGTCCATCCATTTGGGGATGGTACGCGGTACTCATATTTAACTTGGTCCCCGCACATTCCTGAAAGCTCCTCCAAAATCTGGAGTTGAACCTTGGGTCTCGGTCTGAGACAATGGACGCTGGGACTCCATGTCGCGTTACTATTTCCTTAAGGTAAATGTCCACCAGTCTATCGACTGTGTATCTCTCATTGATAGGAATGAAATGAGCTGACTTTGTCAGTCGGTCTATAATTACCCAAATGGCGTCGTGATTGGCTTTCGTCCTTGGCAAGCCTACAACAAAATCCATCGCTATCTGTTCCCATTTCCCTTCGGGAATCTCCAGGGGTCGCAAGAGTCCACTGGGTCTCTGGTGCTCTGCCTTTACTCTTTGGCAAGTCAAACACTTGTTTACCCATTCTGCTACGTCCCTCTTCATGTTGGGCCACCAGTAATATTCCTTCAAATCCCTATACATCTTGGTACTTCCCGGGTGAATGGAATACCTTGAACTATGACTTTCATCCAAAATCTCATCTTTAAGTTCTTGAACATTCGGAACCCAAATTCGGTAGGAGTACCTCATTATCCCTTTATCATCTTTCTCAGTATGGATCTCCTCTCCAGTCATTGACTTTCTGTCTTCATTCATTATTTTCTCTTGGCACAATCTGATCTTTTCCAATAATTCTGGCTGCATTGAGATCTCAAAAAGCTTTTCAGTTCCGGTTCCGGTTACCTTTACTTCTATTTCCATTTTCTCAAAATCCCTTATCAACTCTTCCGAAGTCGTTATCATTCTGAGTCTTTCCTTTCTACTAAGGGCATCAGCCACCACATTGGCTTTCCCTGGATGATAGAGAATCTCACAATCGTAGTCCTTGATTAGTTCTAACCATCTCCTATGGCGCATGTTGAGCTCTTTCTGCGTAAATATGTACTTGAGGCTCTTATGGTCTGTGAAAATCTCGCACTTCTCTCCATATAAGTAGTGCCTCCAAATTTTTAAAGCAAATACTATTGCTGCGAGCTCAAGGTCATGAGTAGGATATCTAACCTCGTATTCCTTCAATTGTCTCGACGCATACGCAATAACTTTACCGTGCTGCATAAGCACACACCCTAATCCTTTGTGCGACGCGTCACTATATATCACAAAATCTCCTTTTCCATCCGGCAATGCCAATACCGGAGCCGTTATCAACCTTTTCTTTAATTCCTGAAAACTGTTCTCGCATTTCTCCGTCCATTCAAACTTCTCTGTCTTACGAGTAAGTCGTGTCAAAGGGGCTGCGATCTTCGCAAAGTCCTGTACAAATCTACGATAGTAGCCGGCCAATCCTATGAAACTCCTCACCTCTGTGGGTGTGGTTGGCCTTTCCCAATTTGAGACCGCCTCTATCTTGGAGGGGTCGACCAATACTCCTTCTTTATTGATCACATGTCCTAAAAACTGTACTTCATTCCGCCAGAATTCACACTTCAAGAATTTGGCATATAACTGCTCCTCTCTGAGTATCCCTAGAGCTATCCTCAAATGCTCTGCATGTTCTGCCTCAGTCCTTGAGTAGATCAAAATATCATCGATGAAAACTATCACACACTTGTCCAAGTACTTCTTAAATACTCTATTCATTAAATCCATGAAAGCCGCTGGGGCGTTGGTTAGTCCAAAGGACATTACCAAGAACTCATAATGCCCATACCTGGTACGGAACGCTGTCTTGGAAATATCTTCAGGTTTAATCTTTAGTTGGTGATATCCAGTTCTCAGGTCGATCTTGGAAAAATAAACAGCATCCTTTAGCTGGTCGAACAGATCGTCTATTCTAGGTAATGGGTACCTGTTCTTTATGGTTAGCTTGTTCAACTCTCGATAGTCTATGCACAACCTCATGCTCCCATCTTTCTTTTTAACAAATAAAACTGGTGCTCCCCACGGAGACACACTGGGTCTTATCATACCCTTATCCAAGAGTTCCTGCAATTGGATAGCTAATTCCTTCATTTCTAACGGGGCTAACCGGTAAGGTGCTTTTGAAACTGGCGCCGTCCCTGGGGCCAACTCAATAGCAAATTCAATCACTCTATCGGGTGGTAATCCCGGAAGGTCTTGGGGGAATACATCTTCAAATTCGTTGACTACTGGAATATCTTGTAAGCTGGGCACCTCCTTCTGTGTTTCCACCACATAGGCTAGGTAGGCCTCACTTCCTTTTCGTAACATCCTTTTGGCCTGAGCCATGGTCAAAAATTTCTGCGTCTGCCTCTTTCCTCTAAATATAACTTCTTTCTTCCCGGGGATATTTAACTTAACTTTCTTCCCTTTACAGTCTATCTGAGCATCGTTGCTAGATAGCCAGTCCATCCCCAAAATCACATCAAACTCCCCTAATTTAAAAGGAATCAGATCAACACTGAAAGATTGCTCCCCTATGCCTATCTCACAGGCGGGGTGAATCTGGTTAACAGGAATAATTTCATGATTGGCTATTTCTACTTGTAAGGGTTCTATCAAGGGTTTAGCCTTAAGTCTTAACTTACGCGCAAAGTCCTTTGATATAAAAGATTTAGTTGCTCCCGAATCAAATAAAACATTTGCACTGACTGAATTTAGAGAAAGGGTACCTGCTATCACATCTGAATCTTTCATAGCATCCTGGACTGTCATGTTGAAAGTCCTCGCAGTAGGTGGCTTATTAGAAGCAGCCCTGCTTGCTCCCGAAGCTGCTGGTTTGTTCATTGGGCATTCCTTCTTCCAATGACCCGAGCGTCCACACTGATGACAATTGGTGGGTGGAACGACGGCAGGGGTTAATGATGGGCACTTATTTGAATAGTGGCCCTCCCGACCGCACTTAAAACAGGTTACTGGCCTTCCTTTACACTCCCCAATGTGATTCCTTCCACATATGTTACAGGCTGGCAATGGGGGTCGAGATTGGTTGGGATAGGACATTCTTGACTTTTGGCCGCCCTGGCTCACACTCACACTCATTGGCCGCTTAAACCCAGTGTTCCTTCCTGGTAGAGACACTGCTCCTCGATTAAATCTAGTTGGGAAGCTCCTTCCTGCGGAACCTCCACCCATGCTCATACTTTTCCTCTTTATTCCTTTCTCCTCTCTTTCCTTCTGCATCTGTTCACTTCCAACTTCTACAATCGTTGCCTTTTGCACCAGAGTGGCATAGTCCGTAAGCTCAAGGATTGCCACCCTATTCTGAATCCACGGTTTCAGTCCCTGCTGAAACCTCCTAGCTTTCTTTTCCTCGGTGCTCACAAACTCCGGCACAAACCTTGATAATTCAGTAAATTTCGCTTCGTACTCTGCTACAGACAAGTTATTCTGCTTTAGCTCCAAGAACTTGAGCTCCATCTGGTTTTCCATAAACCTCGGGAAATACTTTCCCAGAAACAACTGACTAAATCTCTCCCAGGTTATAATAACATCTGTCTCCATGTTTTTCTTGGCCTCCCACCAGTAGTTAGCTTCTCCTTTCAGAAGGTAGGTAGCAAATACAGTTTTCTGTGCCTCATCGATACTCAAAATCTCAAAAGATTTCTCCATTTCCTTTAACCATGCCCTTGCCTCAACTGGGTCGGCTGATCCGTGGAACTCAGGGGGCTTAAGGGACTTAAAAGCCCTGAAAGAGTTTGCCACTGCATTGTTACTTCCTTGAGGGGGTGGGTTGGGTTGACGTTCTAAATTCTGCCTTAGGAGTTGCATAAACTGACCCATGGGATCCATGCCTGGGTTTGGTACTGGTTGCTCAACCTCGGTTTCTCCTTCTTCAGCCTCTATCTCAAATCCCTCAACATCATATGTTTCCTCTTCTTCTTCATACAGGGAGTCATCCTGTTCCACATAATCCTCATCTTCCTCTTCACTGTGTTCTTGGTTTCTATTGTCCTGATTATGGCTTCCCTGGTCCTCAGATCCAGGGTTCGCCCTAGTTCCAATCTTTCTTGGCGGCATGATTCTGATAATAATAAAAACAATCATTGGGAAAATTCAACGTTAGGTCACAATCATATACAACATTGTGCCTTGCACAGCTCTTATAATGGGGAGAACGTATATCGCAATTCTATTATTTTAAGAAAGTTCTAATACGAAGTGCAGTAATAATAATAATAAAACAGTGATCCCGTCACTAAGGAACTGAACCGAAAGGAAACAAATATATACATAATGCGAGAATACATAGTTTGATCTGGTCAAAAGTACAACAGTGCTACAGTCATCTGTCCCAAAAGTGATACACAAGAGTCTATCTGTCTAGTCAGAAAAAGGGATGCTATATACAAGTCAACTATCCCGGAAAATTGGCTCTTACTAAGGCCTCGGCTAACTAGACAACTAGACTATCCCATCATCAATCCTGAATCACACACCGGAACGGGTCAGCTCCCAAACCCTTTCCATCGCACGACGGAAGATATAGTCGGCCTGCCGCCTGGAGATCCTACCATGCCTGTCCCCCTGGAGAGATCTGAGTCTCGCTCGGGACGTGAGCTCTATCCCCGTAAGCTCCCTCCTCAAGGATCGGGGTATAGAAGCCCTGGTCTCATAAGCTCGGGTACGCCTACCCGCCCTCTCTGCATCCAACTCCCTCCTGGCCTCATCCAGTCGGGCCTCGGCAACAGCCACTCGGGTCCTCAAAACATCCTGAACATATCCATGAGCTAACGAAGACTGCCTCTGGGCAGGGTCAAGAGGTGGTGAATCTGGAGCCGCTGAGGGTGCCTCCTCGGTCTGCCTAGGCTCGGAAGTATGGGTCTCTGAGCTGTCATCATCGGGAATCCAAGATAGTGGTGGAGGGGTAGGGGCTCTGACCACCGGAAGTGTGGGTAAAGGGATACCAGCATACACTACCATAGGTCCAACACGCTCCTCAGCTACTGGGACCTCATCCGGGTCCTCCTCATCTGGAATAGCAATAACCTCTGTCTCTGACTCCTCTGAGGGGTCCTCCTCATCTGAAATAGCAATGACCTCCGTCTCAGGCTCCTCTGAGGGGTCCTCCTCATCCTCCTCCATCTCAGGCTCCTCCTGATCCTCAACATCTAGCAATGCCTCATCATGCTCACGCTCGAACATCTCGGGGTCCTCCATCTCAGGCGCCTACACATTAAACGAGCTAAGTTACTATCATGATACTTATAAGGGTTCCCGTAAGGGTTTTAACTGTCAGTACTACTTTAAGTAGTCCGACCATGAACTTGGCAAGAGTTCTTATTATCTTTGTGAGGTTATTATTATATCGTCGCATCATCTCTGAGGTTTATAACGCTTAGCTCTGATACCATTTCTGTAACACCCCCAGATCCGGGGTCGGGGATCCGGGTTGTCACGGTCTTTCTTCCCACAATATCACTTCACTTAATTAATAATAAATAACCTCATACTGTGACCCCACACTAACACACACCACAACCCGTTATAGTCTCAGAGATGAAATTGAAATAAGTACAAGTCTTTGAATCCACAATTTAAAATTATTACAACCCAAAATGATTACTTGATAAATTTACAGTTAATTGCCATTATCTGCCACAAGTTATAATTATACATAATTTGATTCTCAAAAGTAGATGGTCTGAACTACAATGGATCTACCTCTGCAGCTATAGCAGCTACAACATCAGCGGGAAGACGCGGGGCGCTTCCCACGCGCTTGCGCTGGGTCTGCTGGAGTCTGGCCATCTCTCCTAACTGTTGTTGTGTGATGAAGAAATAAAGCAAGAGTGAGCTTTACAGCTCGCAAGATAATATGTATAGTGATAACAATAATATAAGTATCTAAATGGATACTTGATAGCATCTCTATCATATGCAAGATAATTACTTACTAGATATAAGTAAAAACAAGGAATGAAGTTACCAATACTTCACCACACTTATATCATATATAAAGTTACTTGAACTGCCACCGTTCAAAGTATTATAGGTTTTAAGAAAAACATCCCATAGATGAGACCACAAGTTAAGACTTGAATAGATTCAATCTTTGAAAGATTATTGAATGAAAAAGTTATGAGATACTTTATTTAGTCCCGGTATATATATATCCACATATATATACCCCTTTAAACATTTCCTGGAACCTCTGTTATGTAAAGTATGAACAGAGTTTGAAACATCCAATGAATTTTGGAAAGGAAAAGAATTTTGGCATAAACCCGATATCTCGCTGATCAGGCAAAGATACCAATAAGTAACCTTTTCTACTGTAGATGGATGAATTCCTCACCGGTCATCACCCTGGCCGCATTAGGACCTCGCGCTCGACCGTACCCCGGTCCCTCACGCGTTGATGGACTGCCACCCAGCCACTTACACAATAATAGACCGTACCCCGGCCTGTCGCTTATGTCGACTCAATGAAATGGACTTACTTCCCGAACATTGGGCAAGTAATCAACTTGTTTTCTCAAAACAGCAACCTCGTTGCGAATATAAAATACACCACAGAGCCGGATTCCCCAGGTTTTGAGCGAGTATTTAAATCCCCTTAAAAAGGAAGATCTTAAATATAAAAATGAGTTTTGGGATCCGCTCTGACTTTAAAAATCATTTTGAAGACTCGAAAACACTTTAAAGAGTGTTTGGAGTAAGGCTGATTTAATGAAGTAAATCAGTCCCCAGAATATTAGAAAATATCTGAATATTATTAATTAAATAATATTCCCATAAAGAATAATCTTTATAAAAATAATTGAAGTAGAAGTATTAAAATTTATACTTGAAACGAGTATTAAATAACCAAAGATATACTTATATGAAAGTATTATCTTCATTTGAATAATCAAAAATAAGTTTGATTATCGACATCTTATTCTTTAATAAAATAAAGAATATATCTCAGCAAATAATCGGAGTCATAGATCCTCAAATGAATATTCAAATAATATTCAATAAATAAAATAAGCTGAGTCATAATACCTCGAATGAATATTATAAATAATATTCATTAAATAAAATAAAGGAGTCATACATCCTCAAATGAATATTCAAATAATATTCAATAAATAATATAAAGGGAGTCATAAGTCCTCGAATAATATTCGAAATAATATTCAATAATAAAATAAAGTTTAAAGTTATCGAATAAACCTTATTCGATTAATAGTTTGGAAAACTATAACCATATATATATATAAATATATATATATATATATCCATATCCATATATACAAGATTACTCGGGATCCTCGACTCCCGGTTTTTGAAAATATTTTCACCTTTGGGTCCCTATACTAAGGGTATATGCAAAATACCGCTATCCTCTAGCATAGGTATTATCAACTGAACCAACAGATATATATTTCAAGAATATGAAACAGGCATGCATATATACCATATCACATGCTACAATATATCGCAAGAATTTGCTAAATAACCAACATGCATCTATCGCAAGATAATGCATATACAAGTGTATAAATCACAACAACAGTATAACGGATAGAATACTTGCCTGAGCGACTTGGGGGTGAGAAAGGCTCGGGACGAGTTTGATAACCTATAAACAACAAGTAAGTTGGAATTAAACCAAAATCACTTGTAAATCTATGATTTAACTAACTTAGACTCTAATGCTAGTTTTGCGCTCACCGATTCGCTTAAGTCACTCGGGTACCCTCGGCTCCACCATTTTTAATAATTTAACCTTTACGAGTTTTAAAGCGATTCCTTCGCGAATGACTTACCAACTGCCTAACACACTTACCATAAATGTTTCATACATTAATTCACCCTTTTTGGTCTTTAACCTACATTCCAAAGTAAGGCGAGGGAAAAAGTTTCGTCCGCGAAACGCCGTTACTTGAAACGGTCGTTTCTCCTAAACCGTAAATCGGAATCGGACGAACTACATATCAAAACGAAGCTCGTAACATGAGCTATCTAAACATGGCAGTGGTCACAATCTAGCAGGGGGTTCTCGGGTCCTAATGCTATGCACAAAAACAGTCCAAAGAAAATCGGACGTTACGACGGCTATGTTTACGTGATTTCCAAATTTTAACCCATTCACAAACAACCCAAATCAACCTCAAATCCAACATACAACCATCCTCCATCCTTATCACATCATAACAACCCCAACCAATTCAATTTAACCATTCATACTTATGCTTAAACTTTACTTTAATCATTCTTAAGTTTCTTTAAATCAAAACCACAAAATTACCATTCCATTACACTACCATTCCAAATCTCAAACTCTAAATCATAACAACAACTACAATATCAACCCACTACTCAAAATCACCTTATAATATATATGAACCTAGGGTTTGGAAATGGTATACCTTCCTTGAAGTGGTGGGTGGAGCTAGGAAGCCTTAAGAAGCTTTGAGAAGCCTTAGGAAAGCTTGGATCTTCAAGAAAAACAAGAAAAAGTTCAAGTTAAAAACTTGAAAACACTATTCATTGTCTTCTTCCTTGATTAAATGAAGAAGTTAGAGAAAGAATTAATGGCTTAAACTCATGATATAGCCATAACTAAGCATAAAGATGATTAGGGAATTTTCTTACCAATTTAGGATGCTTGGATCTTGATTTTGAAAATTCTATGCCTTGAAAATGTGTAAAAGCCGAGAGCAAAGTGAAGAACAAATGCCTTGGTTGTTTTTGATTTTTGATGAAATGATTTTGCTAGCTTGGTTGACTTGATTTGTATTTGATTTAGCAAATTACTACCTTGCCCTTGAATTTGTGTGGTCCTTATTCAACCACACCTCCTTCCTTCCCATGTCATGCTTACCTCATCCTCATGATGTCATCCTTCCTTCCTTGTCTTCTTTCTATTGGTTGGATGACATCATTCCCATTAATCCCTTTGATTAACTTCCTAATCGTTTGCCTAATGACCGCTGATCTGTTATACGGTTCGCTTAACTTTCGTTCTCGTTTATCGTTTGAAGGATCATACCCGGGATCTTATTACTTAGGTTCCCTTAACCTTTCTCAATACATTATATTCCTTTTTATGATCCTCTATCATAATCCTTTAATTTAAATCCTTTTTATCCTGTTACCTTATACTCAATTCTCTCCGTATCTTGTGGATTTCCGGGAAAAACCAAAGTGTTCGGAATTGGATTCTGACGATATTTACATACACTTATATACTTCATAGAGTACTAATAATATCCCAGAATATCCATAACAGAACCCCTACATAGTGTGGCGTGAAAAGTTTTCTCATTCAGCTAAAACACTATTCACAAGGGTTACAAAAAGTTGAAAAATTTTGGGGTTATTACACTTTATTTGTAATCGAGACGCGTATTTATTAGCGTCTTTATTAAGATATCTGTTTTATTTCAAGTTATGTGCGTTTGAGTGTATTTTAGGTATTTTCGGGTTTATTTGGTAATTAGGGGTCGTTTTTGTTCTTCAAAAATTAACGGACCGGGACCCCACCGGGACGACAAACCCCACAAAATATGTGTTTTTATTTTTATAAAATTATTCATATTTTAAATACCCTTTATTTTTGTATTTTTGAATTATTCGCAATTTTTGGGGAATTTTGACATTAATTTTGTATTTTATCGTTTTTAAAATTATTCCCCGTAATTATTATTTTGGGGCTTAATTATTGTAATTTAGGGATAAAAACACCCTTATTTGATTTTGGGGGTATTTATTTTCTGTTAATATAAATACCAGATTTTGTTTATTTTATTTTCAGAATTAACAGAAAAATAGTAAAAATTCAGAAAATCCAGAAATTCAATTGGGGGGTTAGGGTTTGTTCTTGAACAAAATCGATCGATTGATCCGTCTGCAGTAATCGGTTGTTGAAGAAACTGGTACCGAATCAAAGAGCATCTCAGGGCCGATCTTTCGGTATAATTATCTTGATTTAAGATTGTGTTATTTGTAAAAATCGAAGTTTAAGTTCTTCATTTTAATTTCTCAATTTCTGGACTATAGATTGATTGTTGGTTGATTTTGCCGATTCTAATAGATTCCTGAGCTTGGTTATTGTAATAACCCCAATTTTTGGAATTTTTGAAACCCTTATAAATAGTGTTTTGCTGAATAAGAAAACTTTTCATGCCACACTATGAAGGGGTTCTTTTATTGATCTTCTGGGATATTTTTAGTACTCTATGTGGTATATAAGTGTATGTAAAGATCGTCAGAATCCAAATCCGAACACTTTGATTTTTTTCCCAAAAATCCACCAGATGTCGAAAGAATTGAGTATAAGGTAACAAGGATAAAAAGGATTTAAATTCAAGGATTATAAGAGAGGATCATAAAAGGAATATAATGTATTGAGAAAGGTTAAGGAAACCTAAGTAATAAGATCCCGGGTATGATCCCTCAAACGATAAACGAAAATGAAAGTTAAGCGAACCGCATAACAGATCAGCGGTCATTAGCCAAGTAATTAGGAGTTAATCAAGGGGTTAGTGGATGATGATGTCATCACACCAACAAGAGGAAGACAAGTGTAACAAGATGACATAGGAAAGGTGACATAAGCATGACATAAGGGAAGGAGGTGTGGTTGATTAATAACCACACAAATTTTCATGGGTAAAAAGGTAATTAATCAAAAACAAAATCAACCAACCAAGGCAAAATCAAAACAAATCACAAAAAACACAAAAGCTCTCCCCATTTTCATCTTGCTCTCGGCTTTCAAGGAAAATGCAAGGAAGAAAATCCAAAGTCCAAGCTCCACTCAAGCATAAATTCCATGGTTTGTTTTTATGGATTCTACATTTCATAACTTAGCTTGGGTATGATTTTAAGCTCTTGATTCAAATGGATTCATAGCTAATTAATTCACCAAAGATTAGGGTGAATAGTGTTTTCAAATTTTAACTTTGTGTTTCTTGATTTCTTTTGCAAGATCAAGGTTATATAAGGATAGATCAAGGTTCTTTGAGGCTCCCTAGTAACTTTCCACCCTCCAATAAAGGTATAAATCTTCTCACCCTTTAGTAATAAGTTTGAATGTTGAAGTTTGGAGATGGTTTGGATGGATGAGTAGTAAATTGAATGATAAGCATGATTCGAGCTTAATTATTAAGTAGTATTAGTTGAATTTGGAGATGTTATAATATATGATTGGATTGAGATCCTTGAGCTTATTATGACTAAAATCAGTAGCTTTGATGTGTATTTTGAGTTGTTAGTGATTGGTAGTTGGATTGATGTGAATTGGAGTGTTTTAAATTTGGGAAATCGCGTAAACATAGCCGTCGTAATGTCCGATTTACTTTAGACTGCTTTTGTTCATAACATTAGGACCCGAGAACTCCCTTCTAGGTTTTGACCATTGCCATGATTAGATAGTTCATGTTACGAGCCTCGTTTTGATATGTGGTTCGTTTGATTCCGATGTACGGTTTAGGAGAAACGACCGTTTTAAGTAACGGCATTTCGCGACCGAACCATTACCCCTCGCCTTACTTTGAAATATAGGTTAAAGACCTTAAAGGACTAATTGGAGTATGAAACATTTATGTAAAGTGTAATAGGCAGTTGGTAAGACACTCGCGAAAGAATCGCCTTAAAACTCGTAATGATTAATTTATTAAAAGTGGTGGAGCCGAGGGTACTCGAGCGACTTAAGAGAATCAGTAAGCGCGAAGCGAGCGTTAGAGTCTAATTTGGTTAAAGTATAGATTTACAAGTGACTTTGGTTTAATTCCAACTTATATGTTGTTTATAGGTTACCAGACTCGTCCCGAGCCATTTGTAACCCCCAGTCGCTCAGGCAAGTTTTCTACCCGTATAACTGTTGTTGTGATGTATATGTGTATATGCATGATCTTGTGATAAATGCATATTTGTTATTAGCAAATTCTTGCGATATATTGTAGCATGTGATATGGTATATATGCATGCCTGTTTCATATTCTTGATTTACAAATCTGTTGGTTCAAATGCTTATTAGTTGCATAATACCTATGCTAGAGATAAGCGGTATTTGCGTATACCCTTAGTATAGGGGAGCAAAAGGGTGAACTTTTTCTAAAACCGGGAGGCGAGGCTCCCGAGTATAATATATATATATATATGAATAGTTTTTAAAACTATTAATCGAATAAGGTTTATTCGATAAGTTTATATTATTTAATGAATATTATTTTGAATATTCATTCGAGGACTTATGACTCCTTTTATTTTATTTAATGAATATTATTTCGAATATTCATTCGAGGGCTTATGACTCAGTTTATATTATTTAATGAATATTCATTTGAGGACCTATGACTCCGATTATTTGCTGAGATATATACTTTATTTTATTAAAGAATAAGGTGTCGATAATCAAACTTATCTTTGATTATTCAAATAAAGATAGTACTTTCGTATAAGTATATCTTTGGGTATTTAATACTCATTTCAAGTATAAGTTTTACAACTTCTACTTCAATTATTTGTATAAAGATTATTCTTTAAGGGAATATTATTTAAATGATAATATTCAGATATTTTCTAATATATTGGGACTGATTTACTTTATTAAATTAGCATTACTCCAAACACTCTTTAAAGTGTTTTCGAGTCTTTAAAATGATTTTTAAAAGTTAGAGCGGATCCCAAAACTCATTTTTATATATTTAAGATCTTCCTTTTTAAAGGGGATTTAAATACTCGCTCAAAACCAGAGGGATCCGGCTCTGTGGTGTATTTTATATTCGCAACAAGGTTGCGGTTTTGGTAAATGAATTGATTACTTACCCAACGTTTGGGAAGTAAGTCCATCTATCGTCGGCATAAGCAACATGGGCTCAGTGGGCGTCCATGATAGTGTAAGTGGCTCAGTGGGAGTCCATCAAATGCGTAAGTGGCTGAGTGGCAGTCCAGCATAAGGTCCTATTGCGACCAGGGTGATGACCAGTGGGGAATTCGTCCATCTACTAGTAGAAAAGGTTATTTATTGGTATCTTTGCCTGATCAGCAAGATATCGGGTTTATGCCACAATTCTTTTCCTTTCCAAAAATTCATTGGATGTTACAAACTCTATTCATACTTTACATCATAGAGGTTTTCAGGAAATGTATAAAGAGATATATATGCGGATATATATATCGGGACTTAATGAAGTATCTCATAACTTCATTTCATTCAATAATACTTCAAAGATTTAATCTATTTAAATCTTGTCTTGTAGTTCATCTGGGTGATGAACTTTTGAAACTGATTATAACTTGAACGGTGGTAGTTCAAGTAGTATTCGGATATAAGTATATTGGAGTATCTTGTAACTTCATCTTTTAAACTTATATCTAGTAATGATTATCTTGTGCATGTCAAAGATTTTCGGAAAAACGTTGAGACAAGGTTAGATATATGAGATCACCTTGCAACGATATTTTATACAGTTATAAACGGGAACTCTGTGTATATTATACATGTCAGAGGATTTCAAAGATTGTGAAAAGTATATATGTACATATATACTGAATATTTTGCGACTTGGTCGTGGTAAGATATCAAACTTGGTTCATTTCTTCTTGACCAAGACTTTCATGAGTACTATGAGAATGCTCATATATTGTAAATCATTATACATATTATTTTGGTGGGCTTGTTGCTCACCCTTGCTTTCTTCTTTCATCACACAACATCAGCTAGACAAGATGAACATGACCAAGCTTCCAATTCGCAAGCGGTTAGAAAATGTTCCGCAGTTTTCTGGAAGCATTGATGCCGCCGTAGCTGAGGTAGGAGCTACCAATAGGCTAGGTTTTCAACTATTGATGAACCAGATTTATGTATATTTATGAATTGTATTAATGGCAAAGAAATGTAAATTTATTCAGAAACCCTTTTAAGGTGTATTGGCATATAATTGTGGAATAAAACGACTTGTGATTATTTTTGGATATTCATCTCTGAGACTATAACTTGTGGTGTGTGTGTTTATGGTGGGGTCACAGTACAGAATAGTTGATTAATTATTAAGATTGGGTGTTATTAAGGGAAATGGAACTCGTGACAACCCGAATCCCCGACCCCGGATTCGGGGGTGTTACAATTA
Source organism: Apium graveolens (assembly GCF_009905375.1). Lineage (NCBI taxonomy): Eukaryota > Viridiplantae > Streptophyta > Magnoliopsida > Apiales > Apiaceae > Apium > Apium graveolens. Next base: position 17,368,914 of record NC_133652.1, read on the forward strand.
TAATCGATTTATGTATAGGTTCGAGTTGTTTATGTACAGAATAGCCGAATCGGTTCTTGGGTTAATTCGATTGTTTTTCTTTTGATTTTACGAATTATTCTTGACTTGGTTGTTGATTATGAATACGGGAATAGGTTGTACGTGTTATCAACATCATTTTCGTGTATTAAGTGTGAAATTTGGTTGAGATTTGGACGTCGTCGAGGTTCGCCGGAAAGCTTCGAAGCTTGCCGGTGTTCATGGTGTCGGTGATGATTCCGACGTGACCGACTGTGATTATTGTATGATTTGTAGATACGAATTGATAGGGGACATGTTACACTGGAGAACAGGGCAAAACGAGGATGATTATGGCCGGGAAACGACTCACCGGAGTCGGTCAGCCCCGCCGGAAACTGGGTAATTTACCAGAATCCGGTGGGTGTTCAACCCGACCCGGATTCGTTCTTGTTGACCCGTTTTACTTCCTTGCCCGACCCGGTTTTGATCTTTATTCCCCAAAACCCAGCCTTAAAAACCTGTTTGTGAGATTTTCTGTTTTATTTATTTTCAAAATTCATTTTCTATTTTTGAAAATCATTTTTTTTTTAATTTCAAAAATCATTTAATAATTATTTTAAATTCTAAAAATTATGTATTTAATTATTTTAAATTCTAAAAATTATTTTCTTTAATTATTTTCAAAAATACCATTTGATTTAATTATTTATAATTCATTTTAGTTAATTATTTATGAATTTAATTAATTAATTAAAAATTAATTAATCAATTAATTTTATTTATAAATTGTTAAATAAATGTAAATTATGTATAATTAATTCAAATAATTTCTAAAAATTATTTTTAGGTTTTAAAAGTTATATTTTGGTATTTAAAAATCAATTAATATTATTATTAATTGATTTAAATCTATTTATTTCTTATTTTATTAATAATAATTAAACCGTTCGTCCGTTTAATACGAAACGAACGCGTACAGACTCAGAAAAATATTGCGCTCTCAATAAAAATACTTTTAAGTCCTAATTTCTTTTATATTGCAATGTCATTTGATTTGTGCATCACTTTGAGTCGATATTTGAAGGGTAAATGCTATTATTGACCTAATTTTAATTCTGAACGCCCTGAGACGTATTTTAATGATTTGACTTATAGGTTACATGAAATATGTGGTTACGTGTTATACGAATACCATGATTACGTGCTATGTGATATGCATGCTATCTGTTTATAGTTTTAAAATGCCATGATAAATTATAAACGATCGGGTAGATGTCAAGACGTATAGTTACGTCGATTGAGTTTGGTTCTGTCAATTAAGATAGTTCTTTTGTCTATAGAATCAAGTAGCAAGGAGTGTGGTCAAGGGTTAGCCGGAGATAGTAGCCAGCAGCTATAGGCAGAGTTATAGTAAGAGTTTATCGAGCATACTAGGCAAGTACCCCTAACTTCACTTATCGTTCAAGTGACGTTCATTTCAAATCATATTATGCAAGTACCTATATCTTTATTTATCATTCAATTGATATTGACTCTGAACTTTATTCTTTCAATTTCCATACTATTCTAAGTTCAGAATAGTTAAACGTTTTATATTTCACTATAAATTACTCTATACAGTGAAACTTTGAATTGAGATTAGCGAATAACTAATTGTTCTGGTTATTTCGCCATTGGTTGTTGAGATAACCCCGAACCATGAGAAATGGGGAGTTATATGGTTACAAATGTCATTTGATTCGACTCCTTTGACAGAAAATTGTTTTTATGGGTTGGATGGTTGCGTAAGAGGCCGTGGCGGCGGTCCAGTGTGAGCTATGTGTTATACAGGATATAACACCTTGCTAGGCCGATATGTGCCTTGGGTACCTTTTGTTTAGTTGGATATGCTTCGGCATACCGGTGTTGCTCCGCGGCTGATCACCGGCGGCAACACACCGTCGTTCGAGGATTCTAATCCCAAAACAAATTATATATATGCAAATGTTGTTTATTCTCAAATATATATCAGTTTTGATACTGTACAAGTATTGTGGTTTGGTTTTGTTCATCAGATATATTGCTGTTGTTGTTCTAAATCATAAGTTATATACTGCTTGCTGAGCATTTTTTTCGCTCATACTTATTTCATATCCTGACTCTTTCAGTTAGGCCAGGGCAAGCTTAAGTTCCAGGTCTGACCAGAGGTTATGTGCTTGTAAATAGTTTGGTATGTTTTCCAGGTAGAAAGTTTGGGACGCTTAACTAGTCTAGAGGTTTGTAATAAAATTTGAATAAATTGTAAAACTAATTAGACTTATGGTTTGTAATAACAGTTGGTTTGTAATAGTGCCTGTTCCATACTATAACCTGTGATCGATCCAGTTGCATGCAAGGGGCCATAGTTATTATATTATTTCGCGGTGATTATTTTATTTTAGTTTATTGGCGAGTGACCCCCAAATCTAGACCCCGGGATTGGAGGGCGTCACAGGTTGGTATCAGAATTACAGGTTATGGTCACTGAAGCAGGCGTAGGATTGTCATAGATGAGTCATAGGAAGATCACATAAGATAGGCGCGTGTAGTTTAGCTTTTATAGGATTAAATTTAGGTTATTGGGTTGGGTTATAGTTAAGTTATTTAGGTTCCCTGTTTTGCATTTAGCCTTAGGCCTTGTGTCATTGCCCTGCTATTTTGTTGGTTTAGTTGAGATTTCAAGCAAGGATTTAAAGGTTTGGATAATTCTGAATAAATTTTCTTTGTGTTATTATTCTCGAGATAATAAGCAGGATTATGTGATAATTATGTCGCTTGTGTTAATATGGTAGCAAGTTTATGATATTTTGAAAGGAAATAATTTTTGAGAATTTTGATATGCTAAGGAATTGCTATATATTTGACACAATGCTTGACAGATTATTATATATGTTGCTTGTTTCTTACCAGAATAATGGCACCAAAGAGAAGGAATAATTCAGGAGAGGATCGTACCGAGGGTCGGACAGATCCAGCGATTATCCAGATGTTGGGACTGAGCAGCAACAGATGTTACATCTTACGCAGCAGCAACAACAGCAGCAATAACAACAACAACAACAAGCCGCAGCACCACCTGTAGTGACTTTTAAGCAGTTTTAAGCTGTGAAGCCACCTGAGTTCAAAGGAAGTGCTGATCCTGTGGAAGCCAATACATGGCTCAAGGAAATGAAAAAGGCTTTTGAATTAGTCGGAGCAGGAGCTGAGCAGAAGACCAAGTTTGCAAGCTACTTTCTGAAGGGCGAGGCGAACTATTGGTGGGAATCCACGCGAGCATTGGAAGGAGGTGAGTTTATAACTTGGGAAAGGTTTACCGAGCTTTTTCTGGAAAAGTATTTGCCGAGGTATATGAAGAACCAAATGGAGATCCAGTTCTTGAACCTGACCCAGTGTGATCTTACTGTAGCTAAGTACGAGGCTAATTTTACTGAGTTAGCGAGGTTCGTGCCAGATCAGGTTGATACAGATGAAAAGAAAGCAAGAAGGTTTGAACATGGATTGAGATTTTGGATTCAGAATAGAGTGGCCATGTTTGAATTGACTTCATATGTGGTAGTAGTGCAGAAAGCGATGGTGATTGAAAGTAAGAGTGATATGTATCAGAAAGGAAATGATGGGAAGAAAAGGAAAATAGAAACCTCAGGAGGAGGCCAACAACAAGGTAACTTCCAGGGCCGTTTCAATAAAAGGCCAGAGTTTCAGGATAATAAGAGTGTGGGATTTAAGAAACCACAACCAGGGAATGGGAACCGTTTCCAGAACTCAAATCAGCAGAGGCCCAATCGTCCACCAGTACCAGACTGTAAGTTTTGTGGTAGAAGGCATTTTGGGATTTGTAAGGCTAATGTGTTGTGTTACAAATGCAATCAGAAGGGACACTATGCTAATGAGTGTCGAAGTCAGACTACAGCTCAGAAATCAGGGACAGTGTGCTTTAAATGTGGAAAGATGGGGCATATTGCCACGGACTGCCAGACAACTGAACCAGCTGCTAATGTGCCAAGGATTGAAGGACCACTAGCAAAGGACCAGCCAAAGGCTAGGACATTTAATATGACTATGAAGAATGCTGTTCAAAGTTCAGACGTGATTGCAGGTACGCTTCCAGTCAACTCCGTAGATGCTAAAGTTCTATTTGATTTTGGAGCTACAAGGTCATTTATTTCTCAAAGTTTTGTCGATAAACTGCATTGCGAAGTTAAGTTGTTAGAACAAGCATTAACGATAGAGTTAGCTAATAAGGATCAAGTTTTCGTCGACCGAGTGTGCCCGAGGTGTGATATTGAGATAAGAGGACATCATTTCTATGCCAACTTGATACCTTTTAAGTTGGGAGAATTTGATGTTATTTTAGGAATGGATTGTTTGTCAGAAAATAACGCTCAGATTGATTGTAAGAATAGGAAAGTAAGACTTCAGACCTTGGATAGTAAGAAGAAGATAATATTTCAAGGAAATAAGCAAGAGAAGAAGTTCTTAACGATCGCTCAAGTAAAGAAGTTATTGCGTCAGAATTGCGAGACATATTTGGCCCATGTGGTAGACACCAGTAAGGAAGTTCCAACCCTAGAAGCGATTCCAGTTGTCAACGAATTTCCAGATGTTTTTCCAGACGATCTACCAGGATTACCTCCCGAAAGAGAAATTGAGTTTGCGATTGATCTAGCACCTGGAACAGGACCAGTTTCTAAAACTCCGTACCGGATGACACCAGTAGAGATGAAGGAATTGGCAACTCAGCTGCAAGATCTCTTGGAGAAAGGAGTTATAAGACCCAGTGTATCCCCATGGGGCACACCAGTCGGTATTTGAAGGGTAAATGCTAGTATTGACCTAATTTTAATTCTGAACGCCTTGAGACGTATTTTAATGATTTGACTTATAGGTTACATGAAATATGTGGTTACGTATTATACGAATACCATGATTACGTGCTATGTGATATGCATGCTATCTATTTATAGTTTTAAAATGCCATGATAAATTATAAACGATCGGGTAGATGTCAAGACGTATAGTTACGTCAATTGAGTTTGGTTCTGTCAATTAAGATAGTTCTTTTGTCTATAGAATCAAGTATGAAGGAGTATGGTCAAGGGTTAGCCGGAGATAGTAGCCAGCAGCTATAGGCAGAGTTATAGTAAGAGGTTATCGAGCATACCAGGCAAGTACCCCTAACTTCACTTATCGTTCAAGTTACGTTCATTTCGAATCATATTATGCAAGTACCTATATCTTTATTTATCATTCAATTGATATTGACTCTGAACTTTATTCTTTCAATTTCCATACTATTCTAAGAGTTAAACATTTTATATTTCGCTATAAATTACTCTATACAGTGAAGCTTTGAATTGAGATTAGCGAATAACTAATTGTTCTGGTTATTTCGCCATTGGTTGTTGAGATAACTCCGGACCATGAGAAATGGGGAGTTATGTGGTTACGGATGTCATTTGATTCGAGTCCTTTGACGGAAAATTATTTTTATGGGTTGGATGGTTGCGTAAGAGGTCGTGGCGGCGGTCCAGTGTGAGCTATGTGTTATACAGGATATAACACCTTGCTAGGCCGATATGTGCCTTGGGTACCTTTTGTTTAGTTGGATATGCTTCGGCATACCGGTGTTGCTCCGCGGCTGATCACCGGCGGCAACACACCGTCGTTCGAGGATTCTAATCCCAAAATAAATTATATATATGCAAATGTTGTTTATTCTCAAATATATATCAGTTTTGATACTGTACAAGTATTGTGGTTTGGTTTTGTTCATCAGATATATTGCTGTTGTTGTTCTAAATCATAAGCTATATACTGCTTGCTGAGCATTTCTTTCGCTCATACTTGTTTCATATCCTGACTCTTTCATCTAGGTCAGGGCAAGCTTAAGTTCCAGGTCTGACCAGAGGTTATGTGCTTGTAAATAGTTTGGTGTGTTTTCCAGGTAGACAGTTTGGGACACTTAACTAGTCTAGAGGTTTGTAATAAAATTTGAATAAATTGTAAAACTAATTAGACTTATGGTGCATGTTCCATACTATAACCCGTGATCGATCCAGTAGCATGCAAGGGGCCATATTTATTATATTATTCCGCTGTGATTATTTTATTTTAGTTTATTGGCGAGTGACCCCCAAATCTAGACCCCGGGTTTGGAGGGCATCACTTATCTCCGAGGCATGATCATGGCTTGATTTTCTTTCAGAATTTATTCCTTAGCTTGAATCTGTTCACGGAATAATACTTCAATTTAATCTTCTAACCTTTTTACAGACTCAAGAAATACGATACATAATACAAAATTGATTATCAAACAACTAAATCTCAGGGTTGTCAATGTGACTTAGTCCTGTTATTATACAGGCATGTCTTGCACAACAATCTCCCCCAATTTGTGAGAAGATTGCTTATCATAAATTCATGCATGATAACAAGACTAACCCTAAGCTAAAATCAATTACATAAAAGATTGACAGATTAACAAATAAAAATTTATATATTTAGTAATTACATCAGTTCAAACATTACAAGCATCAGGTGAATTTCTCATAGTCTGCTTCTTTCCTAATGAGGTCCTTGAGATTTACTAGCACTTGTAGTTCTTCAATTATTTCAGTCCGTCTTAAGGCTTCTACCAGTATGAGCCAATCATCCAGTGTAATATATGGGATATATCGTGTAATTATTTTTGCTAATAAATAAATATTATATATGTTCTGTATTTATTTTGTGAATTATTTGTTAAGTGGTATATATGTTTGGATGTTTAAATATAATATAATTTGAGTATTCTAATTTTTATATGTCCAAAATAAAATATAGATAATTGTCATATTTTTCTATTAATTTTTATGTTGATTTATGATTTTATAAAAGATTTATGAATTTAATAAATTATTTTTCCGAGTATTTATAAACTATTTTGTATAATCGGGAACCAGCCGACCTCACCCGTTTTTACGTTTTTATAACTCGAAACTCTTCCGAGAACTCCTTCCTAACCTAATTGCAATATTTCGAGCATTTTCCATGTTTTGACTTTTTCGATCCGGCGTACGGTTTTTCCCGTGCGGGTCTCGGCGCGATATTTTCGATACAAAATTTGTTTCGGTAAATCGACAAAACCCGTATTTTCGATAAACGGGATCTTTTTATTAAACTATTATAATTATCATCTCGTAGTACGTGTAACCAAAGCGCTGAGACCAAGACCGCAGTACAAAATGTACAGATTTGGATAATTATCCCAAAACCGGTACCGTTTTGGATCTGTTTTCTCAAATAAACGTAATATTTTATATCCGGTATGATCCAACGGGGTACCAATATTTCGTAAATATAAGTAGCCCTTACTGTATTTTATTTCGTACAGAAAATCATTTGCAGACAATAATTATATAATTTTACAGAGAAAATACATATATTCATATAAACTTTCAAGAATCAAACAAGCTTTTGAAGGTGTTATTGATTTTTGTTTGGGAAGCTTGAGTAACCAAAACGAAGGGTTTGAGGAGTACTATCAGATTCTAGGACTGGTTTTACTGCATAATTCAAGGTTTATTTTCTATATTTTTTTATTTATTTTTGAATTATTTTGATTTAAATTATGAATTTTTGTTCGAGTGATTGTTTGGATGATTTGATGATTGCATGTTGTAGAGCTTTTCTTCCTGATGATTTTGATTTATTATATGACTGATTTAGAGTTCAATAACATGTTCAAAATTGAGTTTGATTTTCGAATTTCAAAATTAGGGTTTATAACCCGTATGAATGTTCTTAATTGAAATTTGGGGGTTTCTGTTCTAGGGGTTATTAGATGTTTTTGTTGATTGCATGTGCTCCTTGTTGAATTTGCAATCGATTCATGTATAGTACATCAACAGACGATTCCTGGTTTGCTCAAATCGAAGCAAACAAAACTCGTCGGAGCCGGCGAGTTTCTCAGCCAATTTCCGGCCAACTTAGGGGTTATTAGAACGATTTGATTGCATGGTTGAGTTCCTGGTGATTAGCAGGTGTGATCTGGAGGTGGTGGTGGTCTGAGCATCCCTAGATCATCTTCTCCGGCGAGACAGGGGTGTTTTCTGGCGAAGGGTTGGAAAAATTGCAGTTTGGTCCCTGTTGTTTTGAAAACGATGAAGTTGGGTCCCTGAACTTTCCAGAATTTGCAAAAATAAGCCTGCTGTTTTAAAAATATTTAAAAATCATATTTGCTATTTATTTTAATTACAGAAATTTGTTTTTAATTATTTAAAATCCTAAAAATGATTATTTTAATTTCAAAAATTATTTTTAATTCAAAAATAAATCTGAATTAATTAGTTAATTAATTTTAGTTAATAATTAATTAGTTAATTGGTCAATTAATTCGAAAAATAATTGATTAATTGATTTAATCAATTGTTAATTGATTTTAATTAATTATTTAATTAGATTTAATTATTTATTTTTGATTTAAAAATTCCGAAAAATAGTTTCGAGCTTTAAAATATTATTTTAAATTATTTTCAAGGCTCGATAATTATTATAAAATTATTTTAAAGCCAGATTCGGCCAATCGAACTCTGTTTATTGTTTCAAAAATGATTCGACGACCCGTTTAAATCCCGAAAAATGTTTAAAAATCCGGGTTAAATATCCGAAAAATCCTTTTAACATCGAACCTTCTTTGAAAAAGTATTTTCAATTAAATGTCTTATGTGTTATGTGTTATATGTGCACTGATTAATGTGTTAAATGTGTATGTATATGCTATATGACTGTTTTAATTGTATCTTTCAATCCGAAAGTCGGATTTGGGTAAAACGAAGGGTAGATAGAAGCTTATATCGAATAGAATCATACGAGATGAGTATTGATAGATACTTATGCTATGTGAGCAGAAGAGGCAAGGCGTAGGAAAGGGAAGCAAGTAGTCAAGGAATAAGAGGTTGTGATTGAAAGCTAGTGAAGTGTAGAAAATTAATACAAGGCAAGTGTTCTGAACCTTCTCAATACATATCGTGAATAATTGATAGTCCTATTTTATATTGCAAGTGCTTTGAAGCACTGAACCCTAAACCTTGATTCCATTTATTGATCTTTGAGCCGTAAGCCTTATTCTTTCTGAACCATTGATTGTTGAATACCCAAATACGAACCACAAACCTACGATACTACTCTACAAATACATACAAACTAAATACCGAACACTAAGCCAAGATTGCTTACATACTCAAACCATTGTACCTTATACATTGAAAGATCAAATCCTTGTAACCCTGAAACTTTGATTCTTTTGTTATCCGATTCTTGCACCGGCTGATAGACATTCCTTGTAATTGCCATATTGTTTCCTTGTGAAGATTGAAACTATCTCATGTTTGGAAATCCAATGTTGTTTATGATTCTGTTTATTGCTTTACATTGTTTATTCTGTTATTGTGATAGAATTGGATTGTTTATAAAATTGAGGACCAGATTCGTGGTCAGACCAGATTGGTGGTCAAGTTAGGCCAATGTGTGCCTTGGATCCAGTAATTAGAGCAGAGCTGTGTGCCTTGCTCGGGGTTAGTGCGTGACTGATCAGCAGCCTAACCTTGGTTTTTAAAATGAAAACATAATATCCAATTCTAAATTATTATTCATTGTTCACTTGATAACTTAAAATATTTTACTTGATCATTTTTATCTCAGTATTGTCAATGTGACTTGCTGAGCTAGTTAGCTCATTTGTGCGATTTTATTTATATTCTTTTCCAGTTAAGAAGGAACCTGTTGGTAGCGAGGATCCCCAATCCAGTACGCGAGCTAGGATTCCTAAAAGAGATGTGTCCTAAGTCCAATCATGTATGATGATTTAAGAATAACTTTTATGTAATCTGTTTTGATTTCATTGATATTAATAAAAGACTTGTTTTGGTTTTATTGCGGGGTTTATCTATTTAAGTGTTTAAATAAGATATACCACAGATGAACAACTGATGGAGTTCACTCACGTGTCAGCAGTTGTTCATATAGTGATAGTTTACAAGTATCCTTAGACTTGAGGTCATCATAGTCATCTTGTGTACACTGAACTATGCTTTGGTTTAGTTCTTAGTCTTCAGGGATAATTATAAGGGCTCTACTGGGTATAGGAATTTGTACACGAAGATAGTGTATGATCAATAAAGGAACTACCCCTTCCAGTGAAGGAGAGAATGTTCAATGCTGATCCACTTATGCTAGTTCAGGAATCTCTAGCCAGAGTGAATGAAATTAGAAAGGAGTTTCTAATTTACATTAAATAAAACTAAGCATAGTGAATGGGAAAGCAAATGATTAAATAAGATAGGCTTGACACAAGTTCCATGCCTTGTATTTAATCGTGACATTGCAGGGTAGAAGGAATTGATTGTACGGTAACTACTCACTGAATAGGTTCTTGGTATTCTAAGCAGTGAATTCGTATTATCCGGATAGTCGCGATATGCTGAGAAGTATCCCACACGATATAGAATAAATATGATTACTTAATTAATCATATTTAATGAATTAGAGAATTTATATAATTAATGATAAAACAGTTTTATTATTATTTATTTCTACTACCGGCTTAATATTGAACCTATATGGTCACACAATAAAAGAGAATGATTTAATGGTGGAGGAATTAATTAATAATGGCTGATAATTATTTATTCTGAAATAAATAATTAATTGGCAAATTTAATAATTATTTAAATGAGATTTAATTGATTATAAATTAATTAAGAAAAAGTTCTTAATATTATTAATTAAGAATTTAATTGTTGGAAATTAAATCAAGTGAGAGAATTATTTCTAAAGTGTTTAGAAAAAGGATTAATAATTAAAAGGTGTTTTAATTATTAGTGAGAATAATAAAGGGTTAATAATAATTATATTTTATGGGAAAATTTTCAGCTGAAAATTTTGCCTATAAATATACTATTATAAACCCTATTTTTGCCTCAACCTAAAAAGTTTACACAACACTAATTCTCTCCACCTCCTCCTCCTCCATTACATCGATTTCTTGGTGGATACCGGTGGAGTGCTTCACACTTGAGGAGCAGCTGCTAAGGATCTCCACTCGTGGTTCTTGGATCGCTTTTAAAGGTTAGAAATCGATCCCATATGCTTTAATCACGATTTATATGCTTTTATTTGTATTTTATGTGTGTAAAATTGTTTTACCATGCTTCTGTGATAGACAAAATCCTACAATTACAAGTTAAGAGGAATAAGCTAGCTGAAGACTTTTGTGATAGTTTATGTTTGTGAAGTTTGTAAGAATGTTTAATATTCAGTTGTAAGTTTGAATAGTTGGGATTTGGATGTTTGTAATATAAGTGTGTGTGTGTGTGGCTTGTGTGCATACTTTAACCTGTTGCGATCCGTGGAAGTTGGTAAGTAGGGTCATTGCTTATTATTATTATTATCTTATTTTTGTTATAAGCAGGTTTATAAATAAGGTGTGTGTGTGGACCCCAAACTTCTGACCCGGGTTTGGAGGGCGCCACATCCTGTTTGTTGTTGTTGAGGTAATTAACTCTGAATCTTGAAAATCTGCAACTTTGAATGTCAGATAATGTCTATCTTTTGATATTCTACTCAGTCGCCTTGCCTTGAGTTCATTTGACCTATGCTCAAACATTTTTATCTCCTTTGCATATTTTTCAATCCCTTTCTTCTTTTCTAAGCTATAATTCTTTCATGTCTTTCATTTCTTTCTCTCAACCTTTCAGACATCACAAACTTCCACATCTTTGTACTTGTATCCTTGTCATTCATCAAGTTGATCACCCTTTTCAATTCTGTGGTCGAAAATGTTTCCGTTACCTCCCTGCTAAGCAGAATGAAGGAGCCATCCAAATAGTAGATTCTGACTTCTGCTAAAAAGATAACACATGCTTTGACAATTTTTTCAGATAATTATTGAAAGTAGTCATCATCTGTTATGCTCATGTTTAGAGGCAACAAGTCATCTTTATTGAAACAATTTCAAATGACATCATCATCAGCTTGCATTTTCTTAGGTTTTCTTCCAACAGACTTGAAGTGAGTTTTTGTTGGAGGCTTTAATGAAGGTAGGTTTTGTGATTTTCTTTAGTGTGACATGGCTGTATCTGATTGGTATTTTGAGTAAGGTGTTTGCAGTTTGTTTATACATGAATTTTGGCTTTTGAGGTGTTGAGATGGTATTTGTCTATGTTTGGAGTTTTGAGTGTGTGAGATTTGAATCTGTTGGACATTTTTATTGGAACCTTCTTCTCCTCTATTTTTCTTCCCCCTGCTTTCATCTCCCTTCTTTTTATCATCCTTCTTCTTCTCATCATTTTTCTTCTCATCTACCTTACTGCCATTTGCCTTGGTAGATTGACTTTGTAATAACCCCAAAAATTTTGAACTTTTTGTAACCCTTATGAATAGTGATTTTGCTGATTATGCTGAATAAGAAAACTTTTCATGGCACACTTTGTAGGGGTTCTTTTATTGATATTCTGAGATCTTATTAGTACTCTATATGGTATATAAGTGTATGTAAAGATCGTCAGAATCCAAATTCGAACACTTTGATTTTTCCCGAAAATCCACCAGATACAGAAATAATTGAGTATAAGGTAACTTGATTAAAAGGATTTTTAATTCAAGGATTATAAGAGAGGATCATAAAAGGAATATAAAATATTGAGAAAGGTTTAGGGGAACCTAAGTAATAAGATCCCGGGTATGATCCCTCAAACGATAAACGAGAACGAAAGTTAAGCGAACCGTATAACAGATGACCGGTCATTAGCCAAGTAATTAGGGGTTAATCAAAGAGGTTAATGGACGATGATGTCATAACACCAACAAGAGGAAGACAAGTGTAACAAGATGACATAAGCAGATGACATGAGCATGACAAAGTGGGAAGGATTGGTTGGTTGATTGTGAGCCACACAATTTTTACCATGGTAACAATCTAATTAACAACAAAAGGAAGTAACCAAGCTAAACACCACACAAATCATTTAATCAAACTAGAAATATTTTTACTTCACTTTTTCTTCCCTTGCTCTCGGCCAAAACCAGAGCAGCAACTTAAAACTACCATATCTCCTTCAATACTCACTCAAATGTTGTGTTCTATAGCTCGTTGGAAAGGTATTGATATGGCCTACAACTCTTGTTCACAAGTCTCGTCCAAATAAGTAAGGTAAGACCCTCATTTTTACAGTTCTTTAAATCGGACTTTTAGAAACTTCAAAACCTAACTTTGTATTCTTGATTTCTTTGGAAAGATCAAGCTTGTAGGAGGTTAGATTAAGGCTCCCTAAGGCTTCCTAGCAACTTAACACCTACCAAGGAAGGTATCAACTTCAAACCCTAGCTTTCATTTTATGATTCCATTAAGTTTTATTGAAGCACTGTTAGTATTAAGGCTTGATCTTTGATTATAAGTAGTTTTGGTGGATTTATATTGGTTTTGAATATTGGGTCTTTGATTGGTTGGATAAATTGGTAAAACTTGGAGTTGGGGACTGAGTTTGTAGTATGATGGTTGAATATTGTTGTATTGGTGGTTGTGAGTGAATTGATGTAACGACTGACAAATTTACATCTGTATTATATTATATTTATAATAAATAAGGTATGTTAATGTGTCATTTATGTGTGATTGTCTGTTAAACCCTAATTGTTATGTGTTACGTGTATTCCGTGTCATTTCTGTATTTTTAAGGTATTTTCCAGATATTTTATTTCACATTCATAGCTTTCATTTCAAACGTTTTACAACCCAAACAATGATTTTAAAGCCAGTATTTTAAATAAAATAATGGGCCTTATTTTTCATCAAACGGCTTTTACAATCGCATTATTCTGAACATCTAGATATTTTATAAATTTTCTCGTTTTACGAAAAATGACTTTTCCGGGACCCATTGGGTGTTAAAAACCCCACAAAAATCACATTTTTATTTTTATAAAATTATAGGACTTTTATTTATACCATTTCTTTGTATTTTTGCATTATTCACAATTTTTGGAAAATTTTGACATATATATTGTATATATAAAATAATTATAAATTAAATTTTAATACCCAAAAATTATGAAAATTAGGGCCAAATATTTTTATTAAATGTATAATTAGCCCCTTAATTTTATATAGGAGTATTAATTTTGCAGCTATAAATACCCTAATTATTATTAATTTAATTAATTAAAATCAGAAAATTCAGCAATTTTCCCCAATTTTCCAGAAATTAGGGTTTGGTGTTCTTGACTTCAATCAGAGATTTCATCGTTATTCCGACCTCCAAATCTGACATGTAAGTAGTCGTTGCAAAGCTCTTGATCTCTACTTTCGATTGGTATAATCAATTTCATGTTTTATTGCTTTGATTTTCAATTTGTATTTTTAGGGTTTATAGTCGAATTAGGCGTTTTTGATTCTTGAATTGTTTGATGATTTTGATGGTTCGTATAGCTTCCCCTGAGTTTTAGGAATGATTTTGAGTATTCAATTGATTGGTATAACCCCAGGAGGGTATGGTTCGAGTTCGTAGTTTTACCCGAATTTTTGATTCGATTCTGTGATTTTGTGTAATCTGTGATTGTTGTGATGGTTGGGGATCGATTGTAAATGGTTTAAGCTTTGATTTGGTATCAGTTTTGTGAATTTTGGTTAACGTTTCGATGAGACTCGATTTTTCGGTGAAGTTCGTCGGAGAACTTCGACCTTCGGACGGAGATGGCGGAGGAGGGACGATTTGATGATGGTGACACCGGGAATAGATAGCTGCAGTTCAGGGGAATCGAATGGCGTCAAAAACCCGACGAAACGATGCTCTGGGAACGTCAGGTGGAGTCGTCGGAAAACTCCGCCGGTGGCCGGAGCTTTTCCCAGAATCCGGCGGGTCGACCCATGTTGTTGGGGACCCGATTGTCGACCCGTCAACCCGGAAATATAACCCGGTTTCAATCCATTAAAATCCAATTCCATTTCCTAAAAACTGTTTCTGATATTTATATTTATTATTTCTATTTTATAAAATCAGAAATTAGTTTTGTAAATTCTAAAAATATAATTAAAATCCTGAAAATTATTAATAATAATTTCTAAATTATTTTCTAAATTTAGAAATTTGAATTTAGTTACTTAATTAATTATTGAATTACTTATCTAATTATTTATCTATTTATTTATTTATTTATTATTTAGTAATTAAGTTATTAATTAATAATTAAGGATTAAAATGAATCGAATAGTATTATTTAAAGAGTCGATAATTAGTTAAATAAAACGAGTAACTCGTATTCATACGGGTAATTGAACGATAAGTTCGATTATTATTATGATTATTCAGACGATAGTTAATGATTCGTAAAGTATCGTAATAATTATTATTCGAATCGTGTAAATAAATACAAATATTTAATTTAAATCGTATAAATTGTAATAATAATCGTAGTGTTTCGATAATTATGTGAAGAATGCGAACAACTCATAAAAATACGAGTAATTAATCGTCGAATTGAATTTTGATTCGAATAATAGTGTATTTATTAGATAGTTTTTGTACCAGCTGATTGTATCGATTATTTATTTATAAATAATCGATCTAATCAAATAAATTATAATAAATTATAAATAATTGTAATAAAATTTTGATTAATCCTAATAATTAGGGATTAATTGTTTTAAATTATTAAATAATTACTTATTAATTATTTGTTAGTTATTTATTTTTTATTAATCATTAAAAATGATTAATTATTTCGATAATTAATCAAGTAACTTTCAATAAATCATAACTTATTCATTTTAACTCCAAAAATTATAGAAAAATTATTTTTGACTTTGATTTTTCTTAAATAATTATTTTAGGATTTAAAAATTTGTAATAATTACTTATATTGAATAATAAATTGAATTATCAGTGTTTAATTGATAATAATTCAACCGTTAGTCCGAATTGAGCGAAACGAAAGCCATTTTACTCAGAAAAATAAATTCTTTTCACTAAAAATAATATGAAGACCTAATTTCTTCTAAAAAATTAGTTGACTTTATTAATTACTTGATTGTTAGTCGAAATGCGTGCCGAGACGAGTCCGAAAAATTCCGGAAAAATGAGAAATGAGGCAAAAGGTGATCAGCGGAGCAATCAACAAGTCGATTTTGATTCTAAAAATTATTTTAACTATAAAAAAATGATTATGTGCTTATGTGTTTTATGTGGTTAACCGAGTCTTACTTGCTTATATGTAATATAAGAGTCAGTCATGAGCGCATGGGGAGATAATAGGAACGAAATGAAGTCGATTCAAGATGCAATTGAAGTACAAAATGACTTAACCAATCTATTTTGCTAACAGAAGCTAAGCTAGGAAGGCAGGTCGAGTAGGTGATAAACGAAAGTGATTTAATTGCAGTAAGTCGCGCATAAGGCAAGTTTCTCCCCTATTCTACTTTCAGAATAGTAATATTCATTTCAAATTCTTATTACGCTTGTACTCTTTTAATTCTCTTTTTCATATTCCATTTCGATTCTTGATTTATTCTTTTCATTTGAATTCATTGTTCATATACAGTTTGTCATTCACAATTATTGATATATTCCGGTGATTATAATATATCAAAGCATACCGATTATTCCGGTTGCTATTCCAGAGACTGGATAATACTATTCTGGGGATTAAGTTTACGTAATCCTAAGGACCGGAACAAAACCGGATCCTTGAGATAGGCCGTAGTGCCTGGGTGCCCGACGGGATCTATATAGTGAGATATAGATCTGCACTATATCCTGGCTGATCAGCAGGGTATAGCTGCGAACTTGAATCCAGTTCAGTTCGTTTGTATTCGCCAGTAATGGCCTTCTTTCTATTCTCATGAGGTTATATCTTTGCAGATATACCTGGGTTACGGGTTCATTTAAATTGCTTTAACACTATTTTTATTTTGCGAACTTGTTGAGCAATTTTTGGCTCACCCCTTTTGTTGTTATTCACCTTATTGTTTTCAGTTAAGAAGGAATATGAAACCCATCAGGACTCGAGTGGTAAAGAAGCGGGTCAAGCCTCGGGATCCTCTCATACCCAAGGTGTTGATCCCAATCGAGGAAGAAAGCTTTGAGTTGCCCGAGCAGGTGAAATATTGATAGATAGTATGTATGTTTGAATAAAAGATGAACTTAGTTTAAAATGAATTAGACAATGGTTTATAATAAAAAGAGTTTATGAGATTTTGAATGATTGGTTTGTAATAAAAGTAGTTAGTGGTTCTTGTTTTCATACTTCAACCTAAAAAGGTCATGGTTAGTGTTAAAGGGGTTTAGTTTCATTTCTTTATTATTTATTAATAAGATTATACAGGTTTGGTGATTAGCTCGTAACTCCCAGACTTATACCCCGGGTCTGGAGGGAGTTACAGTTTGGCATCAGAGCTGTAGGTTTGGTCCCTGAAAACAAGAACATTAGGATTAAGATAAGATAGGGAGATCACATAGGATAGGAATAGTCAAATAGGAAGAATAGTGTTAGGATTTAGGTCAGGTTATAATAGGGAAGTATAAATCTTAGGATTGTCTAGTGACCTTTTCTTTTCTTTGGTATATTATCAGATGGCATCTTCTGGTTATTCTGCGTCTTCCGAGAGGACAGTCACCGGGCCAACAACACCAGTTATACCTCCAGTATCTGAGTATATATTTCCTCCTCTACCACCTCCACCACCATTGCCACTGGAGCCGGTACCACCAGTACAGGGGATAGTTCATGATCACATAGAGATGTTTGATCCTTTTGAGTTCTTTGAGCCGATGGTTCCTTTACTAGTTGAGCATCAGTTTATACCGGGTATTGAGAAGGAGTTACCACCACCACTATTGTTACCTCCTATACCAGTGCATACCCCAAAGCCGGATGTGTTCCAGATGATTCCAGTCGAGGGGATGAGAGAGCATGATGTGGATCTACAGTTAGGTTTACCACAGCAGGGTGCAGGTATTCCGAGGGTTCCTTCACAGGAGTCAGTAGGTCAGGTTGCTCAGCCGTATATGGTACCATACCATGAGTATAGAGTTATGAAGGATGATGGAATATTGGCGGGCACAATGTAGAGAGATTATGCATCTGTTTGATCAGAGGGACAGAGGACCGTTAGCGGCCCTACAGCCGGATTACTATATGAGACAGAGATTGCAGTCGGTGTTGATGAGCGCTACTTGGGAGCTTGATGATTTGACCCATGAGGGACCACCTTCTTTCGCAGAGTTCTACCGGATATTCCGCTTGGCACAGACTTTGGTCCAGGCACTTAGAGAGGAGCTTAGGCGTATTCCGCCTGGGTTTTGAGACATGGACAGTTGAGATAGTGACTTTAGAGTACAAATGTATATAGAGGCAACATAGTATAACCTAGTGAGTAGTGTGTATGCATGTATTAGTAGATTAACTTGTAGTAGGATTTTGACCTGTAGCGGTAGTATGACTTGTAGCCCCGATGATTTCCAGCAGAGCGAGACTTTTTGTATCAAGCATTTACACCTGAGGCTGGTGTCATATATATAAACTGAACTTTTTAAATTTCTTTTATTTAAATTTCAGTCTTTACAGTTTTACAGTATTTATATTCACTTCATTGTTTTACAGCTTTCCATATTATAATCCTGTTAAAAAAAAAGAGGGAGAACAATCATTTTATTTAACTGCTTACATTCCAGTTTTTATTCGGCAACTGTTTTCTTTATATAAACCAGGTTGTTAATACAGGACAAATTGTTTTCTTACCTATTGTCAATTGTTTATTAAACTGTTAAATAAATATCACCTGTTTTATTATCAGATTAAGATGGCACCAAAAAGAAAGACTAGGGCTGAGACCTCTAACAGCAATTCCGAAGGTCAGACTAATGAGACCATGAACCAAATATTCCATCTGATGCAACAACAGATGGTTATGATGCAGCAGCAGATGCAACATCAACAACAGCAAATCCAACAGCAAATGTTACAACAGCCACCTCGTCCCGAGCCTCAACTACCACCAGCATTACCTGTTGTTACTTTTAAGCAGTTTCAGGCAGTTAAACCTCCAGAATTTGACGGGTCTACTGATCCTATTAAACCCACCACCTGGTTAAAAGAAATAGAGAAAGCGTTTGCACTAGTGAAGATAGGTGAGGACCAAAAGACTGATTTTGCTAGTTACTTGTTGAAGGGAGAGGCAAATTATTGGTGGGAATCTAAAAAGGCTTTAGAGGGTGAAGATGTTATTGTTTGGGATAGGTTTAAAGAGTTGTTTTTAGAGAAGCATTTTCCTCGCTACATAAGGAATCAGATGCAGATAAAGTTTTTGGAACTGAAGCAGGGAAGTATGTCCGTGACAGAGTATAAAGCCAAATTTAATGAGTTGGCTAGGTTCATCCCAGAACAGGTGGACACTGAAGAGAAACGAGTTCAGAGGTTTCAAGAGGGATTACGACCATGGATCCGTGGATAAGTTGCAGTTTTTGAATTAACCACATATACCGTCGTAGTCCAGAAAGCTTTAATCATCGAAGGAAAAAGTGAAAGATCTCAACGAGACAGAGGACAGGGAAGTTTCCAAGACCGTTCCAACAGGAAGCCGGGATTTCAAGCCCGGGCAAATTTGAATTTCAAAAGGATAGGACAGGGTACACAAAAAGCAGGTAATCATTTCCAAGCCTCCAAGCAGCAGGAAATTGTTAAGGTTCCAGTGCCGTATTGCAAAACTTGTGGACGCAAGCATACCGGCATATGTATTAAAGCATATGTGACATGTTTGAAATGCAAGCAGAAAGGGCACTATTCTAATGAATGTCCAACAGGAAAAATAGCAGAAATCACTTGCTACCAATGCAGAAAGAAAGAGCATATCGCTAGGAATTATAAAGGACCAGCAATGGAAACCAGTATTCCGAAAGTATTGACATTACCTCTGCCGCCGAATCAACCCAAAGCAAGGACTTTTAACATGACAATGAAAGAAGCAGTGCAGAGTCTAAGTGTGATCGCAGGTACGCTTTTGGTGAACTCCGTAGATTCAAAAGTATTAATTAATTCTGGAGCTACCCGTTCATTTATTTCTGAAGAATTTCTTGATAAGTTACATTGTGAAATTGAATGGTTGGACGAGATGTTAATTATAAAATTAGCGAATGACGACCAAGTTCCAGTAGTTCGAGTATGTCCTGCGTGTGATGTAGAAATAACTTGACATCATTTTTCTGTAGACCTAAGCTAGGAGAATTCGATATTATTTTGGGAATGGATTGTTTAGCATGTCATAATGCTCAGATAGATTGCGCGAATAAGAAAGTCAAATTGCGAACTACGGAAAATGCAACAGTAATATTCAAGCGCGAGAAACAGCGGAAGAAATTTCTCACCGTGATGCAGACTAAACGATTGCTTCGATAAGGTTGTGAAATGTATATAGCTTATGTCTTAGATACTGAAAAAGGAAGTCCTAAAATAGAAGACATTCCAATTGTGTGTGAATTTCCGGACGTCTTTCCAGACGAGCTTCCAGGGTTACCGCCAGATCATGAAATCGAATTCACGATTGATCTAACACCAGGCACAGAACCAGTTTCGAAACCCCATATCGAATGGCTCCAGTCGAGATGAAGGAATTATCAACGCAACTGCAAGATCTTCTAGACCGAGGCATCATACGACCTAGTGTATCCCCATGGGGTGCACCGGTGTTATTCGTGAAGAAGAAGGACGGCAGCATGCGATTATGCATCGACTATCGGGAGTTGAATAAGCTCACTATCAAGAACAAGTATCCTTTACCGAGAATTGACGATTTGTTTGATCAGCTAAAAGGAGCTGCATGGTTTTCGAAGATAGATTTGCGATCAGGCTATCATCAATTAAAGATTAAAGCTGAAGATATTCCAAAGACTGCGTTTCGTACGAGATATGGGCATTACGAGTTTTTGGTAATGGCATTCGGTTTGACAAACGCGCCAGCTGCATTCATGGATTTGATAAACAGGGTATTTAAGAAATATTTGGACAAATTTGTGATTGTATTCATTGATGACATCTTGATTTATTCCAAGACGGAAGAAGAGCATGCAGAACACTTGAGGATAGCTTTAGAAATTCTGAGGAAAGAGCAACTATACGCAAAATTCTCAAAATGTGAATTCTGGTTGAGGGAAATACAATTTCTAGGGCATATCATCAGTAAAGAAGGCATCCAAGTTGATCCAGCAAAGATTGAAGCTGTGTTAAATTGGGAAAGACCAATGACACCGACAGAAGTTCAAATTTCTTGGGATTGGCAGGATATTATCGAAGATTTGTTAAAGATTTTGCGAAAATAGCAACGCCGTTGACCAAGTTAACTCGAAAAAAGTGAAAAGTTCGTATGGAATGATAAATGTGAAGAAAGCTTTCAAGAACTGAAGAACCGGTTAGTAACCGCGCTAGTACTTGTATTGCCAGACGAGCAAGGGAATTTCGTCATTTACAGCGATGCTTCGTATCGCGGGTTAGGATGTGTATTGATGCAGCACGGTAACGTTATCGCATATGCTTCGAGACAACTCAAACCTCATGAACAGAAATATCCCACTCATGACCTGGAATTGGCAGCGATCGTATTTGCATTGAAACTTTGGAGACATTATCTCTACGGTGAAAAATGTGAAATCTACATAGATCATAAAAGTTTGAAGTATATATTTACACAAAAAGAATTGAACATGCGTCAACGTCGATGGCTGGAGTTGATAAAGGATTACGATGTTACAATCAGTTATCATCCAGGGAAAGCAAATGTTGTAGCAGATGCGCTGAGCAGAAAAGAAAGATTGAATTGGTTAACCTCATGCGAAGAATTAGCCAAGGAATTCGACAAATTGGAAATCAAAATTCGTATTACCAATGAATCTGCAGAAGCTATCTACGCTATGACTTTCCAACCGGAGTTGCTAGAGAAGATTCGCCGCTGTCAAGAAGAAGTGATGGGTCAAGATGACAACCTAACGGGAGAAGAAATCACAACTCAGAAAGATAATGAAGGAATTTTATGCTTTGCATCAAGAATCTGGATCCCTAATGTGGCAGAATTAAAAGAAGAAATAATGTGAGATGCGCACAGTTCGAAGTATTCTATTCATCCAGGAAGCACAAAAATGTATCGCGATCTGAAGGAAAACTTTTGGTGGCCGAACATGAAGAAGGAAATAGCAGAATGGGTAAATAAATGCTACAAATGCCAGTGAGTTAGCGGAACATCAACATCTGAGCGGATTATTACGACCGTTAGACATTCCAGAATGGAAATGGGAACATCTAACGATGGATTTCGTAGTAGGACTACCAAGAACTAGGGCAAATCATGATGCAATATGGGTAATTATCGACAGACTCATGAAGTCGGCACATTTTCTACCGATTAACGAAAGATTTTCGCTCGACAAGCTAGTGCACATATCTCTCAAGGAAATTATGATGCGACATGGAGTTCCAATATCTATCGTGTCTGATCGAGATCCTCGTTTCAACTCAAGATTTTGGAGACAATTCCAAGAATGTCTTGGAACTAAATTAAACATGAGTACCGCTTATCATCCGCAAACCGATGGGCAAAGTGAAAGAACTATTCAAACGATTGAAGACATGCTACGAGTTTGTGCGATCGATTTCGAAGGCAGTTGGGATGAGAATTTACCTTTGGTGAAATTTTCTTATAATAACAGTTATCACGCCAGCATTGGAATGCCACCGTACGAAGCCCTATACAGGAGAAAATGCAGATCACCAATACATTGGGATGAAGTTGGGGAACGCAAGATTTTGGGTCCAGAATTAATTCAACAAACTAAAGAAAAGATTGAACTCATTTGAAAATGACTCGATGCAGCGCAAAACAGGCAACGCAAACATGCAGACCAAGCAAGGAAGGATATGGACTACCAGGAAGGAGAAAACGTATTACTCAAAATATCGCCATGGAAAGGATTGCCCAGATTTGGAAATAAGGGTAAATTAAAGCCACGATACGTCGGACCATTTGAAATTTTGAAGAAGGTGGGAAAAGTTGCGTACGAATTTGCTTTACCGCCTCATATGCAACATATTCATAATGTGTTTCACGTGTTGATGCTTAAGCGATATAATCTTGATTCTAGGCATGTAATAGAATATGAACCGATAGATATCCAACCTGAATTGTCTTTTGTAGAACAGCCAGTAAGAATTTTAGATCGGCGAGAGAAAGTATTGAGAAATAAGTCTATATATTTAGTGTGAGTGTTGTGGAGAAATCCTATGGTTGAAGAATCAACCAGGGAACTCGAAACTGAAATGTTAGAGAAATACCCTCATTTGTTTTCGTAGAAGATTCTGAGGACAGAATCATATTAGGGGGGAAGAATGTAACGACTGGGAAATTTACGTCTGTATTATATTATATTTATAATAAATAAGGTATGTTAATGTGTCATTTATGTGTGATTGTCTGTCAAACCCTAATTGTTATGTGTTACGTGTATTTCCTGTCATTTCTGTATTTTTAAGGTATTTTCCAGATATTTTATTTCACATTCATAGCTTTCATTTCAAACGTTTTACAACCCAAACAATGATTTTAAAGCCAGTATTTCAAATAAAATAATGGGCCTTATTTTTCATCAAACGGCTTTTACAATCGCATTATTCTGAACATCTAGATATTTTATAAATTTTCTCGTTTTACGAAAAATGACTTTTCCGGGCCCCATTGGGTGTTAAAACCCCACAAAAATCACATTTTTATTCTTATAAAATTATAGGACTTTTATTTATACCATTTCTTTGTATTTTTGCATTATTCACAATTTTTGGGAAATTTTAACATATATATTGTATATATAAAATAATTATAAATTAAATTTTACTACCCAAAAATTATGAAAATTAGGACCAAATATTTTTATTAAATGTATAATTAGCCCCTTAATTTTATTTAGGAGTATTAATTTTGCAGCTATAAATACCCTAATTATTATTAATTTAATTAATTAAAATCAGAAAATTCAGCAATTTTCCCCAATTTTCCAGAAATTAGGGTTTGGTGTTCTTGACTTCAATCAGAGATTTCATAGTGATTTCGACCTCCAAATCAGACATGTAAGTAGTCGTTGCAAAGCTCTTGATCTCTACTTTCGATTGGTATAATCAATTTCATGTTTTATTGCTTTGATTTTCAATTTGTATTTTTAGGGTTTATAGTCGAATTAGGTGTTTTTGATTCTTGAATTGTTTGATGATTTTGATGGTTCGTATAGCTTCCCCTGAGTTTTAGGAATGATTTTGAGTATTCAATTGATTGGTATAACCCCAGGAGGGTATGGTTCGAGTTCGTAGTTTTACCCGAATTTTTGATTCGATTTTCTGTGATTTTGAGTAATCTGTGATTGTTGTGATGGTTGGGATCGATTGTAAATGGTTTAAGCTTTGATTAGGTATCAGTTTTGTGAATTTTGGTTAACGTTTCGATGAGACTCGATTTTCCGGTGAAGTTCGTCGGAGAACTTCGATCTTCGGCCGGAGATGGCGGAGGAGGGACGATTTGATGATGGTGACACCGGGAATAGGTAGCTGCGGTTCAGGGGAATCGAATGGCGTCAAAAACCCGAAGAAACGATGCTCTCGGAACGTCAGGTGGAGTTGTCGGAAAACTCCGCCGGTGGCCGGAGCTTTTCCCAGAATCCGGCGGGTCGACCCATGTTGTTGGGGACCCGATTGCCAACCCGTCAACCCGCAAATATAACCCGGTTTCAATCCATTAAAATCCAATTCCATTTCCTAAAAACTGTTTCTGATATTTATATTTATTATTTCTATTTTATAAAATCAGAAATTAGTTTTGTAAATTCTAAAAATATAATTAAAATCTTGAAAATTATTAATAATAATTTCTAAATTATTTTCTAAATTTAGAAATTCGAATTTAGTTACTTAATTAATTATTTAATTACTTATCTAATTATTTATCTATTTATTTATTTATTTATTTATTTATTATTTAGTAATTAAGTTATTAATTAATAATTAAGGATTAAAATGAATCGAATAGTATTATTTAAAGAGTCGATAATTAGTTAAATAAAACGAGTAACTCGTATACATACGGGTAATCGAACGATAAGTTCGATTATTATTATGATTATCCGGACGATAGTTAATGATTCGTAAACTATCGTAATAATTATTATTCATATCGGGTAATAAAATACAAATATTTAATTTAAATCGTATAAATTGTAATAATAATCGTAGTGTTTCGATAATTATGTGAAGAATGCGAACAACTCGTAGAAATACGAGTAATTAATCGTTGAATTGAATTTTGATTCGAATAATAGTGTATTTATTCTATAATTATTGTACCAACTGATTGTATCGATTATTTATTTATAAATAATCGATCTAATCAAATAAATTATAATAAATTATAAATAATTGTAATAAAATTTTGATTAATCCTAATAATTAGGGATTAATTGTTTTAAATTATTAAATATTACTTATTAATTATTTATTAGTTATTTATTATTTATTAATCATTAAAAATGATTAATTATTTCGATAATTAATCAAGTAACTTTCAATAAATCATAACTTGTTCATTTTAACTCGAAAAATTATAGAAAAATTATTTTTGACTTTGATTTTTCTTAAATAATTATTTAAGGATTTTAAAATTTGTAATAATTACTTATATTGAATAATAAATTGAATTATCAGTGTTTAATTGATAATAATTCAACCGTTAGTCCAAATTGAGCGAAACGAAAGCCATTTTACTCAGAAAAATGAATTCTTTTCATTAAAAATAATATGAAGACCTAATTTCTTCTAGAAATTAGTTGAATTTATTAATTACTTGATTATCAGTCAAAATGCGTGCCAAGACGAGTCCGAAAAATTCCGGAAAAATGAGAAATGAGGCAAAAGGTGATCAGCGAAGCAATCAGCAAGTCGATTTTGATTCTAAAAATTATTTTAACTATAAAAAAATAATTATGTGCTTATGTGCTTATGTGTATTATATGGTTAACCGAGTCTTACTTGCTTATATGTAATATAAGAGTCAGTCATTAGCGCATGGGTAGATAATAGGAACGAAATGAAGTCGATTCAAGATGCAATTGAAGTACAAAATGACTTAACCAGTCTATTTTGCTAACAGAAGCTAAGCCAGGAAGGCAGGTCGAGTAGGTGATAAACAAAAGTGATTTAATTGCAGTAAGTCGCGCAGAAGGCAAATTTCTCCCCTATTCTACTTTCAGAATAGTAATATTTATTTCAAATTCTTATTACGCTTGTACTCTTTTAATTCTCTTTTTCATATTCCATTTCGATTCTTGATTTATTCTTTTCATTTGAATTCATTGTTCATATACAGTTTGTCATTCACAATTATTGATATATTCTGGTGATTAGAATATGTTAGATATATTTGATAATGTCATGACTAATGTGATTTATGTTTAGTTTTCAGATCTTACTTAAACAGGACAAATCAGTACTTAACTGAAATCAGCACTTATACTAAAGTCAGAACTTAAGTCATCAGTACTTAAAGTTCAGGAGATATTTATTAGAAGATAATATCAGGACTTAAAGGAAACGTTCAGATAAGGAAGGCAGCTGATTTACAGGAAGAGAAGATCGAGACAAACATAAGAAGAGATATGCATGAAGAAGGAATTCTATGAAGAATAAAATACTTGGAAGAAAAGATATCCGATTGATATATTTTAGGAAGTAGAATTATATTCCATATCAATTAGCGATTATCTTGTAACTGTGTAGTATATAAACATATACATAAGGTTTACAATATAAGTGTTATCATTATCGAGAAGATTATTCATTGTAACCCTAGCAGCTCTCGTGATATTTGTTCATCACTGAGAGAGGACAGTTCCATACTGTAACAGAGTTTATTGTTTTGAATAAAGTTCGTTTTCTGTTACTTGAGTTATTAAAGTTCGATTTGATTGTGCTATACACTGTATCCACTCCCCCTCTACAGTGTGTGAGACCTAACAAGTGGTATCAGAGCCTATATGTTAACACACAAACAGTTTAAGATCCAAAAACAATCATGTCTGAAGTAGAAACTCCAACTAAGCCCACCAAAACTGAAGAACCTCCAAAGACACAAATCCAAAGCCGATATGAGACGATTAGAGTTCCCATATTGAGACCATCTGAATATCCCATATGAAAGGTGAGGATGACCATGTTTCTGGAAGCTACAGATCCAGAATATCTCGATAGAATTAAGGAAGGACCTCACAAACCAACCAAGCTCGCTGTTGCAGTTGCAGGTGAAGCAGCAAAGTCTGTACCAAAGGAGAAGAGTGATTACACTGCTGAAGATATCGCATCAATTGCTAAGGATGCTAAGGTACGACACTTACTGCATAGTGCCATTGATAATGTAATGTCAAACAGGGTAATAAACTGCAAGACTACAAAGGAGATATGGGATGCCTTGGAAACAAAATGTCATGGAACTGATACGATTAAGAAGAACAGGAAGATAATACTTACTCAAGAGTATGAACACTTTGACTCAAAGGCTAATGAGTCATTGACTGATTTATATGATAGATTTGTCAAACTCTTGAATGATTTGTTACTGGTTGATAAGGAGTATGATCTTAAAGACTCAAACCTTAAATTCATGTTGGCTCTTCCTGAAAGCTGGGATTTGAAGGCAACAATAATAAGAGGCAACTATAATCTTGATGAAACGACTTTTGATGAAATTTATGGGATGCTCAAGACTCATGAACTTGAGATGGAACAAAGAAGCAAGGGGAAAGGAGGAAAGTCAAGAACAATTGCTCTTAAGGCTGAAGAAGAATCCCCCAAGGCAGTTACCTCAAGGAAAGGCAAGGGTAAAGCTCTCTTCACAAAGTCTGATACTGAGTCATCAAGTTCTGATAGTGATGATGACTCAGAATCTGAAAGCTTGCCTGAGACGGATGTTGATGAAGAGATGATGAAGCCGTGTGCTCTTATGGTGAAAGGAATCACGAAGATTGCATACAGAAAGTTCAGGAAGAGAAAGAAGTTTTCCAGGAAAGGTGCAAGTTCTGATAAGAAGAATTTCAGAAAATCTGAGGGCAAAGGAGGAAAGTCTGACAGAGTAGATTATACAAATGTCAAATGCTACAACTGCGGTGAGAAAGGCCACATATCTCCTGATTACAAGAAAGTGAAGAGTGACAAAGGCAAGGATCTTGTCACAAAGAACAAAAGCTGGACAGACACCTCAGATTCTGAAAGTGAGGAAAATTATGCCTTGATGGCAAATGCTGATATGGCAAGTGCTGAAAGCAGTTCTGAAGCTGCTGAGTTAAAGGTACCTCAAACTACTTATGCCTTTCATACTGATGATATTAATGAGTTGAGAAGATATCTTAAAACCATGTTCATTAGCTATAGAGATCAAACTTTAACATGTGAAAGATTAACTTCTGAAAAATCTTGTTTACAAAAAGAGGAATGATTATTTAGAAAAAGAGTTAGTCATGTTCCATCAAACTCAGAAAGATAGAGATGATGCTTTCTATGTTAGAGATGAAGTGCTTAAAATGAATGAATATCTAAAAGCTGAGTTAGAAAAGGAAAGAGAGATTATCAGGACTTGGACTAACTCTGGCAGAACAACTCAGAATTTGTTAAGTAGTGAAAACTGGAAAGAGGGCTTAGGTTATGGAGAGGATAAGAATGATAAAGCAACTATAGATATTAAGCCTATAGTTGTTAAACAAAAGCCAAAGTTAAAACCTATTAAGTTTGTAGCTGTAAAGTCTGATACTGAGAAATCAGAAGTTAAAAAGGAATTAACTTCTGACAAACTAAAACAGGAAAAGACAACTGAAGTAAACGTAGGCTTAATGACAAAGAAGCAGCTTAAGCATAAGCTGAAAGATGTTAAGAATACAAACAAGGTAAAATCACCTAGGAAAAATAGGAATGGAAAGGAAGGTGTGAATAAAAGCAATGATTATAAGCCTGTTTCTGATGCTCCTAGAAAAACATGTCATAACTGTGGAAGTTCTAACCATCTAGCTTCTTTTTGCAGGAAGAATAAGAACATAAACTCCTTACCTTCTAAGTCAGGAGTTAAGAGTCAGTCTGTTAGATATAAGCCACAAAATCCTTGTTTTTATTGTGGTAGTTTATGGCATTCCATTTATACTTGTAAGGAATATCATAGTCTGTACTATGATTATTATCAAATAAAACCTTCTTTAAAGAAAGTTAGCATTGTTCCTTCTAGTGTAAGTTCTGATTCAAAGTCTGATAGTGTAAATTCTGATAAGAAAAATGTTAACATAAACTCTGATGCTAAATCCGCTGCAAATGTTAATAAACTTAATAAGGCCAAAGGATCCAAACAAGTCTGGGTCCTTAAAATTAATCATTAGTGGTCTTTGTGATTGCAGGGCAACAGGAAAAACATCCTAGTTCTGGACAGTGGATGTTCAGGACATATGACTGGAAATAAAGCTCTGCTATCAGACTTTGTGGAGAAGGCTGGCCCAAGTGTGTCTTATGGAGATGGAAATATTGGAAAAACATTGGGATATGGAAATATTAATCTTGGGAATGTCATCATTAAAGAAGTAGCTCTGGTCTCAGGACTTAAACACAATCTGCTAAGTGTTAGTCAAATCTGTGACAGAGGTTATCATGTGGATTTCTTTGAAGAACACTGTGAAGTTGTAAGTAAATCTACAGGCAAAGTTGTTCTAAAAGGATACAGGCGTGGTAACATTTATGAAGCCAAGCTTTCAACAAGTACTGATGGTTCTGCAATCTGTCTGACGAGTAGAGCATCAATTGAAGAAAGCTGGAATTGGCACAAGAAACTCTCTCATTTAAATTTCAACAATATAAATGAACTAGTCAAGAAAGATCTTGTGAGAGGACTGCCAAAGTCAGTATTTGCTCCTGATGGCCTTTGTGATTCTTTTCAGAAGGCTAAACAAAGGAAATCCTCATTCAAGAGCAAGACTGAATCATCAATTCTTGAGCCTTATCACCTACTACATGTTGATCTATTTGGTCCAGTAAATGTCATGTCTATTGCAAAGAAGAAATATGCTATGGTCATAGTGGATGAGTTCACCAGATATACATGGGTGTATTTCTTGCACACAAAAAGTGAAACTGCATCTATCTTGATTGATCATGTCAGGCAACTGGATAAATTGGTCAAAGATTCTGTGAAAATAATAAGAAGTGATAATGGTACTGAGTTCAAGAATTTGATAATGGAAGAGTTCTGCAAAAACCATGGAATCAAGCAGGAATTTCCTGCTCCTGGAACTCCACAGCAAAATGGAGTTGTTGAAAGAAAGAATAGAACTCTCATTGAAGTTGCACGTACAATGCTTGATGAAACAAAGCTTCCAACCTATTTCTGGGCTGAAGCTGTGCAGACTGCTTGTTTTACTCAAAATGCTACACTAATTAACAAGTAAGGAAAGACTCCATATGAGATGGTGAAGAAAAAGAAGCCAAATCTGAAGTATTTTCATGTATTTGGATGCAAATGCTTTGTTCTTAAGACTCATCCTGAACAACTATCCAAATTTGATCTAAAAGCTGATGAAGGAATCTTTGTTGGATATCCACTTTCCACAAAAGCCTTCAGAGTCTATAAATTGAGACAAGAGTGGTCATGGAATCTATCAATGTCTCTTTTGATGATAAGAAGATTACTGGACTTGAAGATTTCAATGATCATGATCAGCTGAGATTTGAAAATGAAGACTTAAATTCTGATACTGAAAATCCTGACAGTCTAAATCCTGATACTGCAAACTCTGATGGATTAAACTCTGATGTTATTGAAACTGTGGTGACTACGCCAAAGGAAGATGCACCTATGCAGGGGGAGCATACTCAAGATACAACCACATCTCAAGAAGCATCAGAACATACATCTGGCTCTTCAAGTTCTGATTCGTCAAGTTCTAATAAGCCAAGTTATGATAATTCTGAAAACTTAAATTCTGAAGAATCCAACTCAGAGAGCATAGTTTCAGGGGCACCATCAGAAAATATTGATGAAGATAGCATGGATCATGGGGGAGCATCCAGTTCTAGAGAAAACCTTCCATCTGCAAGGAAGTGGACTAAATCACATACACCTGACTTAATTATTGGAAATCCTGATGCAGGTGTCAGAACTAGAACAGCTACTTCAAGTGAATGTCTTTACAATTCTTTTCTTTCTCAGACTGAACCAAAGAAAGTGGAAGAAGCTCTTCAAGATGCTGATTGGGTGCAAGCAATGCAGGAAGAGTTAAATAAATTTGAAAGAAACAAAGTCTGGACCCTAGTGCCAAGACCAAAGAACAGATATGTTGTTGGTACAAAGTAGGTATTCAGAAACAAAACTGATAGTGATGGCATAATTATAAGAAATAAGGCAAGGTTGGTTGCAAAAGGATATTCTCAACAGGAGGGAATTGACTATGATGAAACATTTGCACCAGTTGCTAGATTGGAAGCCATAAGAATATTTTTGTCTTATGCTGCTCATAAAAAGTTTACTATCTTTCAAATGGATGTGAAAAGTGCTTTTCTCAATGGAGAATTGAAGGAGGAAGTATATGTTGAACAACCTTCAGGCTTTGTAGATCCCAAATATCCTAATCATGTCTACAGGCTTGATAAAGCACTTTATGGCCTTAAGCAAGCTCCAAGAGCATGGTATGAGACTTTAGCTCAGTTTCTTCTGGAAAGTGGATTTAACAGAGGAACTATAGACAAAACACTGTTCTACCTCAACCATGGAACGGACTTACTTCTGGTCCAGATATATGTTGATGATATCATCTTTGGTTCTACAAATGACAGACTTTGCAAGAAGTTTGTCAAACTGATGCAGTCAAGATATCAAATGAGTATGATGGGGGAACTTAGCTATTTTCTGGGCCTTCAAGTCAAGCAGAATGAAGAAGGCACTTTTATTTGTCAAACCAAGTACACCAGAAATTTGCTGAAATTTTTTTTGGAATGCAAGATTGTTCAAGTGCATCCACTCCCATGGCCACTGCAATAAAACTAGATAAGGATACTGGTAAATCAGTAGATATTAGTGATTACAGAGGTATGATTGGCTCTCTACTCTATCTAACTGATAGTAGACCTGATATCATGTATGCTACCTGTCTTTGTGCAAGATTTCAAGCAGATCCAAGAGAACCTTACTTAACAGCTGTGAAAAGAATTTTCAAGTATCTTAAGGGAACAGCTGATCTGGGATTGTGGTATCCCAGAGAATTAGATTTTAAACTAATAGGTTACTCAGATGCAGATTTTGCAGGTTACAAAATTGACAGGAAAAGCACAAGTGGAAGCTGCCAATTTCTTGGAGGCAGATTGGTTTCTTGGTTTAGCAAGAAACAAAAGTCAATTTCCACATCAACTGCAGAAGCAGAGTACATTGCTGCAGGAAGCTGTTGTGCACAGATTCTTTGGATGAAGAATCAATTACTGGATCATGGGTTAACATATTTTAAAATCCCTATATGTCTACAAAATTTGACAACATAACGATTTAAGCACAAGTTATTCCTTATGATTACACAGGGCAAGTAAAACGGTTAGAGTTACCCACTAATTATGCATACACATACATGAACCTATGCTAGCTTGGAAAGTTCTAAACCTCAAGATCCACTGTCGTTTCACAAGAGATTAACACCCTATCTTATATGTTCGCGGCGCACATAAGACGAATAAGCACAACCAATACTAGATATCATATAATCATCACATACTAAGGTATTAAACAACTAACTAAAGAATTTTATAGTAAATCCGTTACGACCCCATGATCACGATTAGCCCATGATTGAACTCATCGTCACTAGGGTTCATATGAAAACATGATAATAACACACGAGAATAATTAATAAAACTACTTATATTAAACCAGAGCACGTCACAAGAGTAAATAGGTTTAAAGTAAAGAAAACTAGCATCCACTGTTACAACGAATAAAAGAATCACAAGAAACTATGCTTCCTCTTCTTCGTTGCGATGTGCTAAAATGGTCTTCTTCCTTCTCTTCTTGCTCCTTGATTGTTACCACCACACTACTTGAAACGTCTCTGAAAACTATGTATATAGAAGCCCCACAAGTCCCAGCTATCTCAGAAGTCGGAAGTCCAGCAAAATTAGAACTCTAACAATCAGGATTTTAATTAACGACCCTGAGCGGCCGCCCAGCAATCCTGAGCGGCCGCCCAGCCAGGCTGAGCGGGCGCCCAACACCTTACTGGAAAATGCTCTGTTCTGCTCCCATCTTCCCACTTGCAAAGCCAAACACATACTAAGGCTTATTCTTGATAAAATATCCCCACAAACACAAGGAACACCCTGAAATGCACAAACACTAGAAAAACACATCAAATACACAAAATACTTGATTTCAAGACATCAATTCAAGCCATTATAAGACGTTCTAAGTGGTATAAAATGCCACTTATCACACCCCCAACTTAAATCGATGTTTGACCTCAAGCGTCACAGACTCAAAAACAAAACAAAAACATGCATGAATGCAATCTATATGAAATGCAGCGATCCCCCTCACAACGACTAAACCAACCAACTCATGACATCTCAGCAAATACAATTAGGCGAATAAAGATCCATCGAATCATGCAAACTAACATACAACCAGAAATGTGGTGTGTGCAGATGCTTAACAGATATGCTTTGAAACTAGATCAATTAGCATAATTCGACTATCCTCAAGGCAAGCACATGATTATACGAAGAATAAATTCTAGGCACAAAATGACTTAAACACTTCAAGATTACTGGAGCTTATTACAGAATCATGCTTTTATTTACACAACAACAAATGCTTATTTGACCATGCAATGAGTGACGTCCACAAAAAACTTATGCAATGGCATCCATTTAGCGAGCGTTAGGTTAGCGGATCTCAGACTATTAAGCCTTAGGTCACTAGGCACAAAGTCCCCTAAGAACTTATTAACTCGAATACCAAAGAGCCCACTCGTGATCAATTATGCATTAATTCTTCTTTTTTTTCCTTTTTTTCCTTTTTTTTCCTTTTTTTTTCTTTTTTTTCTATTCTTTTTTTTTCAAATTTCTGAGCAAGTGTGTTTCGCTCCATCTTGCTCAACCCTAGACTACTCGCATAAAAATACGAGCCGGCTACTAGCCATTTGACGCCTAGCCACAATTAGCAATGAGTTCCAATTTCTACTCTATTTTTTTTTCTTTTCATGCCTTTTATCATTAAGAACCTATTATAAATTCTAAGCATAATCAATAGATTAACCTCAAAAACCATCAAACCATGACAACAATCTAGTCTTTAAGCATACTCTAAGACTTAGTGAAATTACAAGTGTTTCTAGCATGCATGTTAACCTACAAGACTCAACATCACTCTAACGCTATCACTACACTCGCATCAATATCACAAATCAATTGGTAAGCAACGCAAAAGGGATCATGGAATATGCATGAGCTAAATGACATGATAAATAAAGCTATAAAAAAACTATATGGCAAAAATATGCAATTATATGAACTAAACTATCATGAATATGTAACTATATAACACATACAAAAATATTCCTTAACTACCACCCCCAAACTTAAAATCTTCACTGTCCCCAGTGAAGGTAGTAGAAAGGAACACAGGGTATACCTACTCGGAGAAATCATCATCATCACCCTCAAAGGGTGGAGTATCAGGAGGCGGATAAGCAGAGTCCTCACCAAAAATAGGCCACTGGATGTCAGCTCCAAGGCCTCTGAAAGTAGTCCCAAGTGCAAGGGTGAGCTCCCGAGCAAACCTACTCTGCGTCTCATACATCGCATCCATCCTCCTCGACAGCCTCCTATACTGGGCATCAGCCATCCCAGCACCCTCCTGAGCTCTAGAAGAACCTGCCTCATCACGAACCTGACTGGGCCTAGCCATGGTAGCATCAGCTGCTGGACGTCCTCCAGGAAGACGATAACCCAACCCATACTCCTCGGGCTCTCCACCCGTCCACTCCTGCATCGCATTCAGAGTCGCTGAATCAATAGGAGCGGCCGACATCTGCAACTGCTCGTGAGAAGGCCAATGAACTCCCACTGCTCGACATAGCTTTGTGACGGTAGATGCATAAGGGATGTTCATGTGCTTCGCTCCCCTCAAAAACTTCAACATCCCTTGGTATATAAACTCACCAAGGTCCACATAATATTCCTCATTCAAAATACCCCATAACAACTGTGCTCGCTCAACTGTAATCTCATGTGCATGTGAAGTAGGCAGAATATTAGCACAAATAAAGGCATTCCATGCATGGGCATACCTATTCATCGCAATCGCCGGAAAAGAACGATTCTCATTAGTTCCAGTCTTGAACTTCCACACCGTGCCAGGCCGACAGAGAGTAGCATTAATCAAATCCAAGTCAAAATCTTCGGCGGTCTTCTCATTCTAATTCTTCTCCATGGGCTTCCGCTGTCGCTGCCCAATCACACGGCGAATCGCCTCTGGATGATAATCCACAGTAAGCCCACGAACAACAGAAAACCCATTCTTTTCAGCCTTTACGTTCACATAGAACTCGCGAACCACGCTCATCGGAACCGCCTCCGGTGACTCACAAAAAGAAATTCAACCCTTTTCAGCAATCATCGGCAACAACTCACCATCCCTCCCCGATGGTAAGAATCTCCTCTCCTTCAAAATCGGCTTACCCAGAAGCCTAGTATACTCCTCCTCAGTAGCCCTATCAAACAAACGAGGTCTCGCAGCAGTACCCCTCGAAGAATCAGCAGTAGGAACAGTGTCAATGCTATCAATAGTCCTGGATCTCTTGGGTGCCATTGAAACTGAGAAAAAGTGTTTAAGATTTATGTTTTTGAATATGGGAGAGAGTTTTAAGGTTAAAAGTGTATGGGGGAGTATATGGAATAGTTGTATGTATATATAGGGTAGAGATTAGGGTTAAAATTTGATTAGGAGTGGGGTTGAGGGTTAAAAACGTGGGTTTATGGGAAAAGGATTCGTGGGTAGTGGGTTGTGTTTTTATTTTTTTGTGTTTTCTGATTTTTTTGGATTTTTATTAGGCTTAAAAAAATTTCAGGCAGACGGGTCCTGAGCGGCCGCCCAGCTGAGCTGAGCGGGCGCCCAGCATCCTGAGCGGCCGCCCAGCAAGGCTGAGCGGGCACCCAGGTGGTCTCTGGAAAAATATTTTTTTTTTTACCCTTTTTTCTGATTTTTTTTGTGTTTTTGGATAGGTCACTGACCTTTAAGGGTTCCTATAACAACAAATCTCGGGTTGCCTCCCAAGAAGCGCTTCTTTTACGTCATTAGCTTGACGTAGTGTACCTTGCTCAAGTTGACAATAAAATGACATTAACCACTTCCCGGTTTGTCTTGTCCCCATAGTAATGCTTCAAACGCTAACTATTAACCTTGAATGCTTGGCCCGGATCATTCTAAAAAATCTCCACCGCTCCATGTGAAAACATAGTTTTGACAATAAAAGGTCTAGACCACCTTGATTTCAACTTTCCAGGAAAAAGTCAGAGACGAGAGTTGAATAAAAGAATTTGCTGCCCCGACACAAATGACTTAGGATATAGCTTCCTGTCGTGCCACCTTTTCACTTTTTCCTTGTACATTTTGTTGTTCTCGTACGCTTGGAGTCGAAATTCATCAAGTTCATTTAACTGAAGCATTCGCTTCTTCCTAGCTACATCTAGATCAAGGTTCAACTTCTTCAACGCCCAATAAGCCTTATGCTCAAGCTCCGCAGGTAAATGACATCCCTTACCATAAACAAGTTGAAACGGGGACATCCCAAGTGGAGTCTTGTATGCTGTTCTATAAGCCCATACAGCTTCATCGAGCTTTAAGACCAATCCTTCCTTGACGGACAAACAACTTTCTCTAGAATGCACTTGATCTCTCTATTAGACAATTCCGCTTGACCATTCGTTTGCGGATGATAGGAAGTAGCAACACGATGATTCACATTGTAGCGCTGCATCATAGAAGTGAACTTACGGTTGCAGAAATGCGACCCCTCATCACTTATGATTACTCGTGGTGTTCCAAACCTTGTGAAAATCTGCTTATGAAGAAAATTCAACACTACCTTTGCATCATTCGTCGGTAGAGCCTTGACTTCTACCCATTTTGAGACATAATCGACTGCCAGTAAGATGTACTGATTATTACAGGATGAGACAAATGGTCCCATAAAATCGATTCCCCAAACATCAAAGACCTTGACTTCAAGCATCACATTTAACGTCATCTCATCCTTCCTCATAAGATTCCCCACTCTTTGGAAACGATCACACCTTAAAATGAACTGATGTGCATCCTTAAACAAAGTAGGCCACAAAAAACCTACTTGCAGAATATGAGCTGATGTCTTTTCACCACCATAATGTCCACCATAAACTGTGGAGTGGCAGTCTTGTAATATCCCCTCCGTCTCATAGAATGGGATACATCTCCTGATGATCTGGTCAGCTCCTTGTCTAAACAAATACGGTTCATCCCACATGTACCACTTCACCTCATACAGAAACTTCTTCTTTTGAGCTGTATTCATATTAGGAGGCATTATATTGCTGACAAGATAGTTCACAATATCTGCGAACCATGGTTCTTCCTCCTGAACTGCGAACAACTGCTCATCCGGAAAAGATTCATTGATCAATGTCTTATCATGTGAAGTAGAATCGGGATTCTCCAATCTAGAGAGATGGTCAGCTACTTGATTCTCAGTACCTTTTCGATCCTTAATCTCTAACTCAAATTCCTGTAGTAAGAGCACCCAACGAATAAGTCTAGGCTTCGAATCCTTCTTTGAGACTAGATAGCGAATGGCAACATGATCAGTGAATACTGTCACCTTTGTCCCAAGCAGATAAGATTGAAATTTTTCGAAACCAAAGACTATAGCCAAGAGCTCCTTCTCAGTAGTGGTGTGGTTCATTTGAGCTTCATTTAGAGTCTTACTAGCATAGTAGACCACATGAAAAAGATTATTCTTGCGCTGCCCAAGAACTGCTCCCACCACATAATCACTCGCATCACACATCATCTCAAAAGGCTCTGTCCAATCAGGTGCCATAATAACTGGTACAGTTATCAAACTCTTCTTGAGAGTCTCGAATGCCGCCAAACATTCATCATCAAATTTGAAAGGCACATCCTTCTCGAGCAAGTTGCACAACGGTTTAGATATCTTCGAGAAGTCCTTGATGAAACGCCGATAAAAACCCGCATGGCCAAGAAAGCTACGGATTCCTTTCACAGAAATAGGTGGTGGAAGATTTTCAATGACTCCAACCTTGGCTTTGTCCACCTTAAGACCCGTGCTAGAGACCTTATGCCCAAGAATAATGCCTTCACGCACCATAAAGTGACATTTTTCCGAATTGAGCACCAAATTAGTTTCCACACACCTTTTGAGTACCGAACAAAGATTATTCAAACATTCATCATACGAATGTCCAAAGACGGAGAAGTCGTCCATGAACACTTCGACATTGTTTCCAATCATATCAGAGAATATAGCCATCATACATCTCTGAAAAGTGGCAGGTGCACCACATAAGCCAAACGAAACTCTGCGAAAAGCAAACGTGCCAAATGGACAAGTGAAGGTAGTCTTTTCTTGATCCTCTGGTGTAATGCAAATCTGATTATACCCCGAATAGCCATCCAGAAGACAATAATACTCATGACCGGCCAATCTGTCAAACATCTGATCAATAAATGGAAGAGGGAAGTGATCTTTTCTCGCGGCTTTGTTTAACTTTCTGTAATCCATGCATACCCTCCATCCTGTGACTATTCGAGTGGGGATGAACTCGTTCTTCTCATTTACTACCACAGTGATACCTCCTTTCTAAGGTACACATTGCACGGGGCTCACCCAAGAACTGTCAGAAATAGGATATATGATTCCTGCATCTAGCCACTTCAGAATTTCTTTCTTTACCACTTCCTTCATGATAGGATTAAGTCATCGTTGTTGCTCAACAGTCGGCTTACTACCTTCCTCTAGCAGAATTTTATGCATGCAGTACAAAGGGCTGATCCCTTTGATATCTGTTATAGTTCATCCGATAGCCGATTTGAATTCTCGTAAGATCCTCAAAAGCTTGTCCTCCTCACTACCTGAAAGGTCAGATGCAATAATCACAAGTAAAGTAGATGCATCACCTGAAAATACATACCTCAAGTGTTCAGGCAATGGTTTAAGCTCCAAAGTAGGTGCTTCCTCAATAGATGGTTTGAGCTTTCCTTCAGCATTCTTGAGATCAGAAGTACCAAGAGATTCAAATGGCATGTCTAGCTTTCGCCTCCAGGAAGAAGCATTTAGATATTGTAGTTGCTCATTGCCATCCTCATCGTCACTGTTAAACTCCCCTACTAAGGTCTCTCTAAGGCATCAGACATTAGCATATGATCAAGTTCTGACGTTACCGCAGAGTCAATCAAATCCACCTTTAAGCACTCCTCGTCTTCTATAGGGAATTTCATCACCTTGAATACATTGAATGTCACATCCTGATCCTGCATCCTCATAGTAAGTTCACCTTCTTGCACATCTATCAAGGTACGGACTGTAGCCAAGAAAGGTCTTCCCAAGATTATGGGAATCTTCTTATCTTCCTCGAAATCCAAAATGACAAAGTCTGCAGGGAAGAAGAGCTTATCCACCTTTACTAACACATCCTCCACTATGCCACGTGGATATGTAATAGAACGATCAGCCAATTGTAGAGACATGTAGGTGGGTTTTGGATCAGGCAAATTCAACTTTTTGAAGATAGACAATGGCATTAGATTGATGTTTGCTCCCAGATCGCACAGGCATTTGTCAAAAGATAACTTGCCAATGGTGCAAGGAATGGTGAAGCTACCTGGATCTTTAAGTTTTGAATTAATTTTTGTTGGAGCACAGCACTGCACTCTTCCGTTAGAGCAACGGTCTCAAGGTCATCCAGTTTCACCTTCCTTGAAAGAATACTCTTCATGAATTTTGCATAACTAGGCATTTGCTCCAGAGCCTCAGCGAAAGGTATGTTGATGTGAAGTTTCTTGAACACCTCCAGAAACTTACCAAACTGCTTATCCAGCTTTTGTTGCTGCAATCTCTTAGGGAAAGGTGGTGGATGATAGAGCTGTTTCTCCCATGTATTACCCTCAGGAAGAGTGTGTTCAACAGTAGTCTTCCTTGGTTCCGCCGCTTTCTCCTTTTGCTTCTCTTCTTCATCCATAACTTCAGCTTCTCCGTCTTTCGTTTTTTCAGCATCAGCAACTTTTCCAGACCTTAAGGTAATAGCTTTGACTTGCTCCTTAGCTTCCATCCTGCCTGGCACTTCAGTATCGCTGGGAAGTATGTCAGGTTGACGATTGAGCAATGCATTGGCTATTTGACCGATTTGATTTTCCAAGGTCTTGATAGAAACAGCCTGACTTTTGCACAACAGCTTGAGTTCCTCGAAATCAGCACTAGAAGGTGGAGCATCACCTCCTTGTTGAGGATATGATTGCCTTTGAGCATAATGTTGTGGTTGCTAGAATCCAGGTGGATTAAACTATTTACTTACGCCTTGCTGATATGGTTGCTGAATAGCATTCTAATTATTGCTCCAGCTGAAATTGGGATGATTTCTGTTGTTAGGATGATAAGTAGCTGGCACAGACTGCTGCAGTCGCTGATAATTGTTCATATACTGAACAGATTCATTAACAAGAGAACACCAATCTGTAGCATGAGAACCTGCACAAAGCTCACATACCATAGCTATCTGATTGACTCCATAAGTGGCTAAAGAATCGACCTTCAAAGACAGCGCTTGGAGCTGCGCTGCAATAGTTGTAGCTGCATCGACTTCCAGAATACCTGCTACCTTCCCAGGCATCATCCTTTGAGTTGGCTTTTGATGCTCAATAGTTCTCTACAGTTGCAAGTCATTTATCAGTTTGTTGAACCTTTCAAAAACTTCAGTAATTCCTTCTTTAGGCTTGACCATGAAACCCTCATACCGAGACACCAGTATCCTCCTTTAATTAGACCTTACTTCCTCTGTACCCTCACTCAAAATCTCAATCTTCTCCCAGATCTGTTTGGTTATGTCATAGTTGATAATATTGGTGTACATGATATTGTCAAGTGACTCTTGTTACATATTGAATTCTCAATGATCAGAAGAAGCTCAGAATCTGGCTGTTCGGATGTCATTAGGATCTGATGTACCATCAGGAGTCGGCATGTCATCAGCATTTGCATGACATCAGTATTTAAAGATAGTCAGCATTAGAGGATTTGTTCTGTTCCTTATAATGTGGAGCAGATATCTGTTATGTCTAAGTTATAGGACTTTATCTGTTTAGTTTAAGATATGTATCAGTTTCAGTTGGTTTTTGATAATGCATATCTAAGATTAATCTGTTGTAGCTGTGTAGTATATAAACACAGTTTAGATCATCACTTAGTATAGAACTCTCGAGGATCATTCGACCTAGCAGCTCTCAAGAACATCAGTATTTCTTGAGAGGATTTTGTAACAATTTTTATCAGAAATATAAAAAGTTGTTATATTTTATTACTTGTTCGAAACATTTATACAATTGTATCCAACCCCCCTTAAACAATTATATCTTTACTGGGCAAAAATTGGTATCAGAGCACACTGATAAATTTACAATCAGAAACGATCTAAACATGTCTCTGAACAAGTATGAAAGCATTAAAATTCCCATTCTGAAAAAGACTGAATATCCAACATGGAAGGTGAAGATGCTCATGTACCTGGAAGCTACAAATCCAGATTATCTAGATGTAATCAATGATGGACCCTTCATGCCAACAAAACTGGTGCCTGCAACTCCTACGGTTGCTGAAAATTATCAACTGAAGGAGAAGACAAAATGGACACCAGAAGAGAAAGTAGTTGTGCTGAAAGATGCAAAGGTAAGAAACATTTTGCATAAAACTCTTGATTCTATTATGTCAAACAGGGTTATAGCCTACAAGACTGCCAAAGAGATCTGGGATGCTCTTGAAACTCAATATCAAGGAACCATGGCCATCAAGAAGAACAGAAGGGTTGTTCTGATTCAAGAATATGAACACTTTGAGGCCAAGCCTGATGAAAGTCTCACTGATATCTATGACATATTTTTGACTCTACTCAACAATCTGTTATTGGTGGGAAAGGTGTATGATCGAGAGGATTCAAACACCAAGTTTTTAAGAGCATTAAGTGAAGAATGGGAGACTCGGACTTCAATCATACGACATCAGTATGATCTGGAAGTAATTACTCTGGATGAAGTCTATGGCATGCTGAGAACTCATGATTTGGAGGTTCAGCAAATGAGAGAGAGGAAAAGCAACAAAGGGAAATCTGTTGCTTTGAAAGTAAATGATAAAGCTTCAAGAGAAAAGTATGTTGGAGCTGCAAGAAAGAAGAACAATTTGCCAGAATCAGATACTGATGATTCATCATCAAATCCTGATGATGATACTGATTCTGAAATTGATGAGAACATGACAGATTCTGATGTCATGCAAATGGCCGTATTGCTGGTTAAGGGCTTCAGGAGGATGAAGTTCAGGAAGTCCAAGAACAACAGAAGCTTCAGGAAGAAGTTTACTGGAGGTGAAAGGAAGTCAACTGGGAGAAAAGATGAAAAGGACTCTAGAGCTGGGAAGGTAGACATGACAAAGATCAAGTGCTATAATTATGATGAACCTGGTCATTTTTCCTCAGAGTGCAAGAAAACAAAGCATGATAAAGGGAAGAACAAAGCCCTGATCACTTCAATCAAGAATTGGATGGACTCCTCTGACTCTGAAGATGAAGATACATGCTATTCACTGATGGCCAGTCTTGATGATCCTGCTGCTTTTGAGCCTAAGGTACAAACTCTTTTCTTCTCTTTTGATATTGAAAATATATCTGAATTGAAATCTATTCTTAAATCTTCGCATGGTAGTTTTAAGAATAAGACTTTAGAAAATGATAGACTTATAACTGAAATTAAGACCTTGAAATCTAGGAATGATCAGTTAGAGTCTGACTTAATATATCAGATAGATTTGAAGAAAGAATGTGAGAGAGCTAAACATACAGTTAATATTCTTGAGGCTAGATACAGTATGTTAGAAAAGGATCTAGAAAATGAGAGAAAAACCCTTAAAGCCTGGACTGATTAAGGCAAAAAGGTTCATGAGATGATCTCAAAGAAAAACTGGAAAGAATGCCTAGGCTATAAAGATGGAATTAAGGATGTTGACACTAAAAATAAAATTTCCCTTAAAACTCCTGTTAAGTTTATTTCATCATAAGCTGATGAACCCAAATCCACTTTTGAAAAGGGTTCAACATCAGTATCACAAGAAAAACTGGTAAGTGATAAAACTCAAAGAAAGAAAAGCAAGAAAACCATTAAGTCTGTTAAGAAATAAAAGAACATAGGACTTTTGTCAGCAAGATAATTGAAAAAGAAAATATCTGAGGTTACTGACAAACCTCAAGTAAAAAGTCCTAAGAGAAACAGGAATGGTAAGAAAGGTATTTCTAAGGATTCAAATTACAAGGTTGTTCCCAATGCTCCTAGGAAAACTTGTTTTAACTATGGAAATACTAATCATCTTGCTATTGATTGCAGGAGTAATAAGAAAAGGAAAACTGCTATTCCTGAGTCTGATGTTAGGGGTAGATCAGTATTTTATAAACCACAAAATCCTTGTTTTCATTGTGGTAGTAGTTGGCATTCGATTTATACTTGTAGTTCTTATCACAAGTTGTATCACAATTACTATGAACCTTTGCCTAAGTTTAATAAAGTTGCTTGTGTGATTAATTCTGTTGGTTTTACTAAACTTACTTCTGACAAGACAAATCCTGACAAAGGAAAGACTGTCAAAAGTACTCCTGACACACAAAGGCTTAAGTTGTCCGAAAAGAGGGCCCAACAAGTGTGGGTCCTTAAAAATCCTTCTAATTAATTATTCTTCTGATTGCAGGGTAACAAGAAAAATACACTTATCTTGGATAGTGGATGTTCAGGACACATGACTGGAAATAAATCCCTGCTGTTATAATTTGAGAAGAAGGCTGGCCCAGATGTATCTTATGGAGATGGAAATATAGGACATACTCTGGGATATGGCAACCTGATAATTGGAAGAGTGGCAATAGAAAATGTAGCTCTGGTGGAAGGACTGAAGCATAATCTTCTAAGCTTCAGTCAAATCACTGACAGAGGTTATCATGTGGTATTCTATGACTCACACTGTGAAGTTGTTCATAACAAGTCAAAGAAAATTGTCTTAATAGGATACATACATGGTAACATTTATGAAGCAAGGCTACATGAAAGTCTTGAAAAGGAAGCTACTTGCCTTATCTCTAAGGAATCAGTAGATGAGAGTTGGAACTGGCATAAGAAGCTCTCACATCTCAACTTCACTTCAATCAATGAACTTGCCAAGAAGGAGCTTGTAAGTGGATTGCTAAACATGCTATACTCAAGTGATGGTCTTTGTGATGCTTGCCAAAAGTCTAAATAAAGAAGAGTATCTTTCAAAAGCAAAACTGAATTCTCCATTTCTGAGCCATATCACATGCTACATCTGGACCTCTTTAGACCAGTGAACATAATGTCCATCAACAAGAAAAGGTACACACTTGTAATTGTTGATGATTTCACTAGATATACGTGGGTTTATTTTCTACACAGGAAGGATGAAACTCCAGAAATTCTTCTAGACCATATAAGGCAAATTGAAAATGGATCCACTCATAAAGTGAAAATTC
Organism: Apium graveolens; assembly: GCF_009905375.1. Lineage (NCBI taxonomy): Eukaryota > Viridiplantae > Streptophyta > Magnoliopsida > Apiales > Apiaceae > Apium > Apium graveolens. The sequence continues at coordinate 17,413,833 of NC_133652.1, forward strand.
TGAGGAGTGATAATGTCACTGAATTCAAGAACTCAAAAATGGAGGAATTATGCAAGTACAGAGGCATATAACAATAATTCTTAGCTCCTGGTACACCTCAGCAAAAAGGTGTTGTTGAGAGGAAGAACATAACCTTAATTGAAGCTGGCAGAACTCTGCTAGAGGAAGCAAAACTACCCACTTACTTCTGGGCTGAAGCAGTAAACACAACATGTTATACTCGGAATATCACTCTGATAAATAGAAATGGTGTTACTCCTTATCAAATGCTAAAAGAAAAGAAGCCCAGTCTTAAACATCTTCATGTATTTAGATGTAAGTGCTTTATTTTAAGAACTCATACTGATCAGCTTGGAAAGTTTGAATCAAAGGCTGATGAAGGAATCTTTGTTGGATACTCACCATCAAAAGCTTACAGAGTGTTTAATCTAAGAACACACACTGTAGTAGTCTCCATAAATGTATCTTTTCATGAAAAGAAGATTCCTGGTTTTGAAGAAGACACTCATGAAAGTTTAGTATTTGCAAATTAAAAGGCATTGTTAGAATCTGGATCAAACTCTAATGAACCGTCAAATCCTGATGATCCAAACCCTGACACTCCTTCAGATTCTGAAGATAATCATTGTGCTAATAAGCCTGCACAAGTTGAGGGGGAGCAACAGCAAAGGTCAGGTGATGATGCTAACACTGAAGAATCATCTCAAAGTTCTTCTCAATCCAATGTTGATTCAACATCAGAAGAACATGAGTCAAGTCTCAATAATTCATCAGAAAATGACCCAACGGATTCAGGGGGAGCCTCAAATGCATTTGATGAGGCATTAGAGATGCACAAAAAGCCCGGGCCCGAAAATCTGGCCCGGCCTGATCCGGTCAAAGCCCGACCCGGTCAAATCCCGGCCCGGTCCCGGCCCGGGCTTCGGGCCTCGACGGGCCCTATATTTTTAGGCAAAGCCCGTCCCGGCCCGGCCCGGTTAAAAGCCCGGGCTTCGGCCCGGCTCGGCCCGATTAACAGCCCGAAAAAGTCCGGTTATAATCTGATTATTATAATATATTTTCTTATATATTTATAAATTCACATTTACTATAAATATAAATAATATTTTAAACACATATATACATATTTGTGATTAATAATATTATTTATATATTTCTTTGCATAAATAATGAAAGAAGATATAATAAGTACACTATATATATTTGGATATCATTGTTATCATAACAATGATAAAACATATTATTCTATGAACATGTTTATTTTTTGCCGAATTTAAATGTTTTTAATGAAGTAATGTTTTCATAAAATATTCCATGTTAACTAATACATTTTTACGGTGATCTAGTTGTTAATACATGTATTCTTCGGAATCTCTAATAATACTCGATCCGATTTAATTTAGAAAAAAGCCCGGCCCGATCCGATCCGGCCCAAAGAAAAGCCCGGTTAGGCCCGCCTTGAGGGCCCAAACGGGCTCTGACATTTTCGGAAAGCCCGGTCCGGGCCAGTCAAAGTCAAATCCCGAAAAGCCCAGCCCGGTCAAAGCCCGGGCTTTTTAAGGCCCGGTCAAAGCCCGGCCCGGTGGGCCTTTTGTGCATCTCTATGAGACATACAATTCAGGGGGAGCATCTAGTTCCAGAAGGACACTTCCCAGTGCCAGAAAATGGACTAAGGATCATACTCCTGGTCTGATCATTGGAAATCCTGATGATGGTGTAAAGACAAGAAGTGCAACTCAGAATGAATGTTTATATCATAATCTACTTTCAAAAGAAGAGCCAAAGAAAGTAGAAGATGCACTCAAGGATGCAGATTGGGTCATGGCTATGCAAGAAGAATTGAATGAGTTTGAAAGAAACGAAGTGTGGAAGCTGGTGCCTAGACCTAAGAACGGGTCAATTGTGGGCATAAAGTGGGTCTTTAGAAATAAGACTGATTCTGATGGAACAATCATCAGAAACAAGGCAAGTTTGGTGGAAAAAGGATATTCCCAACAGGAAGGTATTGACTATGATGAAACATTTGCTTCTGTTGCTAGGTTGGAAGTAATCAGAATCTTCTTGGCATATGCTGCTCACAAGAAGTTCAAAGTCTTCCAGATGGATGTCAAGAGTGCATTTCTCAATGGAGAACTTGAAGAAGAAGTCTATGTTGAACAACCACTAGGATTTGTGGATCCTAAACATCCTGACTATGTTTACAGACTTGATAAAGCACTCTATGGACTGAAGCAAGCACCTAGAGTATGGTATGAAACCCTTGCTCAGTTTCTACTTGAAAGTGGATTCAAAAGAGGTATAATAGATAAAACACTGTTTTATCTGAATAAAGGTAAAGATTTGCTTTTAGTTCAAATTTATGTGGATGATATTATTTTTGGATCAACTAATCAAACAATGTGTGATAAGTTTTTAAAGTTGATGCAATCAAGATATCAAATGAGTATGATGGGAGAGATGAGCTACTTTCTAGGCTTGCAAATTAAACAGACTGATAATGGCATCTATATCAATCAGTCCAAGTACACAAGAAATCTACTGAAGAGGTTTAATATGCAAGAAAGTGCAACTGCAAGTACTCCTATGGCAACTGCTACAAAACTTGATCCAAATGAAGGTACAACAGTTGATGTGACATCCTACAGAGGTATGATTGGATCTCTGTTATACCTAACTGCTAGCAGGCCAGACATTATGTTTGCCACTTGTTTGTGTGCAAGATTTCAGGCAAATCCAAGGGAGCCGCATCTTATTGTAGTGAAGAGAATTTTCAGATACCTCAAGGCTAAAGTTTTATTTGGACTTTGGTATGCAAAAGAAGCTGATTTTGCATTATGTGGTTATTCAGATGCTGATTTTGCTGGATGCAAAATAGACAGGAAAAGCACATCAGGAAGCAGTCAGTTCTTGGGAGGCAGATTAGTCTCATGGTTCAGCAAGAAGCAGAAATCTATTTCTACTTCAACTGCTGAGGCTGAATATATTGCAGCTGGGAGTTGTTGTGCTCAGTTGTTATGGATGAGAAATCAGCTCATGGACTATAGATTATCATTCTCAAAAATTCCTATTTATTGTTATAATCAAAGTGCTATTGCTATGACAGGAAATCCGGTGCAACACTCTCTTACAAAGCACATCAGTATCAGATATCACTTCATAAGAGAGCATGTCATGAAAGGAACCATAGAGCTTCATTTTGTTCCTACTGATCAGCAGCTGGCTGATATCTTCACAAAGCCATTACCTGAAGCAACATTTACAAAGCTTGTGAATGAACTTGGTATGGTTAATTGGGACAAGTAAATTTTTTCAATTTATATTTGATCAAATTCTGATGTATATTGATCAAATCCTGATATGTCCTAAATGTTGTGTTTTTAGATATTAAACCAGAAATATTTGATGTATTCTATTCTATATGCATGATAAATTAAGTAAATTTATTTGCTAATTGTGCATGACAGAATAAATATATCACTGTCATCATTACACATCAGTCTAGGGAGACGTGCCTTAAAAGGAAATCTTTTGGTTAATTCATTAAGTTAACTCTACACTTAATCATTAATCAGTCCTCTAGTCCCTTGATATTCCTTTGGCTATTTAAAAGTCATTTCATCTCAGATATATCATCTTTTTTCTCACACAAAACTATTCTCTCTCTTTTAATCCTCACTATTTTCTTCCTTCATAAAAAAATGGTTCTTGTAAACATGTTTATGAACTATGAAAACTTTAACGTCGAGTTCAGTTATGGTGACTGGGAGCAGGAATGGCATGTCACTGTCATTCCTGATGAGATATGGAACTTGGTTCCACAAGAGGTTCAGACAAATCTCTTGTTCTTTGAGATGGACCATCAACTCTATCTTGATCGCTTGGAAGAAGAACGGAGAGAGGCTCTTCTTCAGCAAGAACGGATCATCCGTCTTGCAGTACTAGTTGTCAATAGCAGGAAGAACTAATCGATAGCCTTCCTTCTTAGACCAAGGCTGCTGATATTCACCATCTTAGACTAGGATTATCTTGTAATCTACAAATTTCATGAAATGTACTCTTTTGATATACTAATGAAATTTCTTTTGATTGCAAGATTTAGTCTTTGTTTATCTCGAATTATATGCATGTGAATGTTCTTATTGAAGCCTGTTAATCTTTACTTCATCCACTTAAATTGTATTTTTTGATGAATGTTTTGATTAAAATTGTGGTTACTAATAATTTGTGATACTTTTGCAAACAAATGTTGAATTTGAATCGACATATCCTGAGTTAGTCAAATCCTGACAGAAGAAAGGTCTCAAATCCTGATGACAAGTTAACACGTTCTAATTCAGATTATTAGTGTTAATCAATCTCTGAGTAAGCTTTATTATTGCAATTAAGTGTCTCGCTTAATTAATTATTAATGGTGGATTTTCATATAAACAAATTTCTACGGTTGTGTCTTGATATAACTATATGTATTTTGTATTTACTTCCGCAATTTACTCCATTTTCAAACTCAATTACTCAGTAATTGTTTCCTGTTCGAAGTCGAATTCTCTAGGTTACCTTCTTCATACGAGTGTGTAATACATATTTCTGAAGAGTGAATCTATAAAACCAGAAGAAATTTTATGACACGGTTCATCATACACATAGTTTCACTGCGCACATCTCACACTTACTCTCTCTCACAAGTTATTCACATCATGACAACTTCTGAAGTTTCACCACTCTTCAGTCAAACCACAATCATTCATGGAAATACATTTGGCACTAACAATTACTTAGCTTTGCTTACACATCAGCAGTTACCATCATATTTTCATAATATTCAGGATTTTCTCCTTCTATGTCCAATTGGGTATGCTCTCAAAAATCCTGTTAAGGTATCATACAGGGCTGTCATGCAGGTCTGGAACACAGCTGTGGTAAATTCAACACATACTGGCTTTTCCTTTGAGTATAAGGACCAAAGATATGAAGTTGATGCTGACATTCTGCTTCAAGCATTGAGATTGCCTGCTCTTGATGGTGCTCCTGATACTCATACCACTGAGCAGCTGTTTGACATGCTCAGGACTTTGGGTTATCAAGGAGAAATCACAACCATTGGAAAATTGGCCAGGACCAAACTGAAAAGAGAGTTGATTTTTTTCTTTGACTGCATCAGTAGATGTTTCTTGAATAAGACAACAAACTTTGATGCTCTTCCATCCACTTCCCTGAGAATCGGGTACTCTCTTCTTAACTTTGGTAATTTTGATTATAGTAATACTATATTACAGTTCATAATTGCTAGGAGAGCAGATGCTTCAGGAGCAATAGGGTATACTAGATTTTTACAACTGATTTTCACTTATCTATGCCCTAATGCTATTTTTGATGATGATGAATTACTCCCTATTTTTCAAATTTCTGAAAAAGCAATCACTGATCATATTAAAAGGGATGAAAAGAATAAATTTTCAGGACCACCCTTTCTTCCTAGAGAGGTCTGGCAATTTCTGTTAAGAAATAGACCTACTCCTACACAAGTGCCTGTAAATCCTGATGTTGTCACCTCTGTCACAGTTCCTGATGCTAAGACTCAAGAAATCACCCATCTTATTTCTAACCCAAGCATTTCTTCTTCCAAACTGCAAACACAACAAGCCTCTAAATTAGCCTCCTCTGCTGTCTCTCAAAAGACATCAGTTGTAACAAAGAAAAGGCTGTTTAAGAAATCTGTCATATCTGGACAGAATGCTAAACAAGTCTCACTGAGTGAGAGTGAGAAGAAAGAAGACTGCTTTCCAATCAGGAAAAGAAGACTGATCATTCAATAAGATTCTGAATCAGATGATCATATGCCAATAGGGTCCCTGTCAAAAATCAAGAAGCCTATTGATCAAAATCCTGATGACTTGTTTGACACTACTGGAATCAAGAAGCCAACTACTGATGCTAGTGCTCTGCTTGACAAGCTTCCAGAAATTGAAGCAACTACTGAATACAAGAAAACTGCAAAGAGCCAGTTGAAAAGAAGAAGTGAAGAAGTAGTTGGATACATCAGAAAGAAGAAAAAGACTCAGCCTCTTGACAAGGATGTTAGTACACAAGAACCTAGGTCTCAAAGGGATTTAGCAACTGCATCACATCCAGTCACACAAGAACCATCTTCTCAAAGAGAAGATGCAGACACTGAGGCTGCACAAATCATTGTTAATATTGCTCAGAGTGATCTTTTTGCTGACTCTGTTCAACTACTCCAGGAAAAGCAAACTCATCAGGAGATACTGTCACGGGTGGATGCAATCATTGATGATCCTATTTTTAAGAAGAGCACACAAGAACCTTCACCAGGCATTGCTAAAGCAGCTCACATCTCTCAGACTCCACAAGAACCATCAGTTCAAAGTACTGATGTTGGTCTTTCAATTTCTCCTGACAGATCAAATCCTGATGATACAACAGCTCCTACTGAGAATCATCCTTCAACTTCACTAGCTACAATTGATGATCCATTACTAGTTGCTAGTTTGAAAAAGCATCCTGATGTGTTGTTTGTTCCTCCACTTTCATCACTTCCACTTGAGGAATCACCTTCAGGTATTGCTAACTTCTCATATATTCTCATGTTTGTATGATTATAAATAGTCTCTTATTTGAGGTTACCTCTATTTATATGAAAATCATACAACTCTTCTCAGCCATCTCTTATTTCTTTGCTAAATGTGTGATTGAGCCTTTCTGAGAGGCTATGTGAAAATATCATATTTAAAAAAAAAAGAAAAATATTTTGAGTGGCAGTCTCCTGTACTGGCAAAAGGAGAGGTAGTTTTGAGACAAGAATCTTATAAGTTTTTCTTTACTTATAAGGTTTCTTCTGTGAGTATAATGTTACTCTTAAAAGTAATATGTTGTATGAGAAGTGATGAGATCACTTGAAAAGAACAGAGAGATTTAGGTGTTACTATGTTTCTGTTTCAGGATCACAGCAGCCACATGCATCTCTTGCAAAGAATCTGGATAAAGGCAAGGAAATTCTGCCTGATTCTGCACATTCTTCTGGTGGCTTGTGTGACGGCCTCAACCCCGGGGTCACGAGTTGATGTCAACAATAACAATATTAACAACTTAACATAATCAAATTCAACATTATTATATAAATACAACCCCTTTTTCCAAGATCTTTTCCAGGTTTAAGTATGACTTAGGTTATAATCCTCACAAAACCAACTTACTAAAGACAATCCTGACAATACTATCTTTGTTCAGCAACTCAACAGACCCGCTTGGGTCCAACACAACTACCTCAGAGGAGCCTGACACAGAAGGAACTGGAACTCTGCACTGATTACCACGGGAGAATCCCCTAAGCATCTGCAATACATATATATAACATTTTGCAAGGGTGAGCATTCAATTGCTCAGCAGTACCACTATATGAATAGTAATAAAAAACAGTTTATGAAAAACAGTTATAGGAACATAATTCATAACTTGCTAGAAAACAAGTAAAAGATGTGTGAACTGGATATCAAAACTAGCATGCTCTGTAAAACTAAATTATCAGTTGTGTGCTGTGCATAAAAACCAGAGTTCAATTTTAGCATGCTACTTTCATTTTCAAATCTTTCATGTCATCACGGGACCTATAAAACTTGTCCCATCACAGGACCTATAAAACTTGTTCCTCTCCGGGAACCTCAAAATCACTTGCTCAGATATAACAGTATTGGATGATCACTGGTGAGACAGCTGATCAGGCTATCCTATGAAACTTGTTCCGGAACTCAGAGACTAGCTAGGTCTCTGTCACACTGGGATGGTGGTTATAATAGGGTGCGCAACCACTTCGCCTCATACGCGAACTTCCATGCCGTTACGGGCCTTCTGCGCACACTCATCCAATTATCTGATCATTTTTATCCAATTTTCTAAATCACTTACCTATCTCTTGTCAAAACAATTATCACACAGCACGTTTTCGAAAACATTTTCATTTAATTTAAAATTTTAGAGATAGGCATTTTTAGAAGTTACTTTTCCCCCGAAACCAAGTCAACGAAACAATTTGAAACCCAGGGGATACGTAACTTAAATCGTTTTGTTCCACTACAAGAATAAAACAACATTATATTCATATATGCTGAACCATAAAGATATGGTCAGGGGTACTTGCCTTGCAGAGCTTTACCACTAATACCGATTGACCTTGAGCCGACACGGACGCTCAGGCTTTAATGTCTAACCACTAGATTATCCTGGATTCGACTTTAACACTCAGGTCCTTCGATTGGAACCTTACTGAGCTCGTTGACTGTCCACTAGGCTATCTAACGCCAACTCTTGGGCTTTCCGACTAGCACCTACGAAGTCGAACACCCTAACTTAGACCTTTGATTATGCTTGACATATTCTCGCTAACCATCTACTCGAACGTTAACAAAACCCGACTCGTAACATACTTCATATAATAATACACGTATTAATTAGGGTTCACATCTTCGAAAGTCGGTTCGGTGTTCATTTTCAGAAAATAGGTATATTTATCTTTTTACGAAATTAGGGTTATCGATTTTTCGTAAAGTATTTCATCACAACACATAATCAAATTTCGTATAAGGTACGCTGATATAACTGATCAATGTTCCGATAATCATTAGGTACGGCTTCATATTCCCGTAATTTAATTTTTCGGAAATCGGGCAGCACCTCCTTTGATTATCGGCTAACCCGTCAAACGTCCCGATGTCAAATCAATCACAACCAATTCAAATCAACCGCAATACAATTCCCAACCACTGATTCCAGTCCAACACTGACAATTCGCAAATTCACAAACATCAATTAAACACACTTATTATTCGCATTTTTATGTCTTAACTCGCATTTTATAATTTTATTCGCAATTTGCATTTTAAATCATATTTTTTATTTTAAATTGTAGGACTCAGAAATATTCATCATAGTCCACCGTCGGCTCGCCGAAGCTCATCGCCGACGACGACAAAATTTACGGGTTCCCATAAATACCGGGCATCCTACTTAAATTCCATCGATTAATTACTATAATCCTCGCAATAAAATATTTTATTTCACGAATCACAATCAACGAATTTCTGCAGAAATAGAATAATTAAATTAATAACAGAAATTCACAAAATCAACGTGTGTAAACACGCACCAACAGACAGGGGAGGGGAAACCACCGGAAAATACTACATACGGCCGGGAAATAGGTTGAGACAACAAGGAAACCAAGCGACAACACAAGACACCAGCACAGACCAAACAACAACATACATATAACATACACATGCGTATACACGCATATATATCAACAAGCCTAAATAGAGCAGACACAACCGGAAACGAACTGGATCAAGGCGGCGGCCGAAAACCGCTGAAATAGGGCGGGAAGGGAGGAGAAAGGAGAAGGAGGGAGAGAGAGAGGCGGCAGAGGAGAGAGTAGATAGAGATTGAGAGAGATTCCGGCGAGAGAGGGCCGAGAGATTCCGGTCGAGAGACACAGAGAGAGACGGGGGCGGGGGAATGAAGAACAGGGACGAAAAGGGGGGTTTTGGGGTTGTTGTGGTTTTTTTATTTTATTTTATTTTTTTATTTTTTTTTCAATTTTCTAAGAAGCTGCCACATTGCTATATTATTACTGAGAGACAAGCACGTGTACCTAATTGGACACGTATCTCCTGCATTCCGGGTTCAAACTCTCTTTTTATCTATTTTTAACAATATAACTTACGAGCAAGAAAACAGAATAATATTGAACTAATTTTAAAATCTTAGAATAATTGTATACTAATAAAATAAAAATTTACATAATTTTTAAAGCGTTTCTGGATCGCGCATCAGACCCGTAATTCGCAATTAATGAACCGAGCTGCACTTAAAACAATTTCAGGAAATCACGAAAATAGTCTTAAAATGTTAGATATATCCCGAAGTAAATAAAAACATAATTTTCAAAATTTCAAAACAATTTCGGAAATACAATTTATACTCGCTTTTATCATTTAAACGAATCAACGCGCGGGTGAAATCAATCCCAAAAATTCTCGATATACTTTTAAAATTCTCGGAATATTCCAAACTTAATAAAATATAAATTTCATAATTTTTAAATAATCCCAGAATTAAATACGGATTTAACAAATAATTGAAATCAGAAAATCATATATGGCTAAATAATTGATGAAATATTGATTTCTCAATTTTAAAAACTCCTAAAAATAATTATTAAAATTATGAAGCCATAAAATGATTTTAAGGATAACCCAAGTATTTATGGAAATAAATCCTAAATAAAATCACCTTTAAATATAAAAGTGACACAACACAACTTCACTACTAATTACACAAATCATCCTCGAACACCAATAATCACATATAAGTAATAACAATTTAATATCCAGCTGACAGAACCCACAGACATATTGCACTTGTAGCACACAGAATTAGCTTTGCAAATCCCAGAATGTTTCCTGCCATAAAACTTGCAATCTGGCATTGGTGGACGATCGAGCCTCTGCTGATTTGAATTCTGAGAACGGTTGCCTTGTCCTCCATTTCCTGATGGTGGTCTCTTGAATCCCACATTCCTGTTACCCTGAAATCATGGTCTTTTGTTGAAACGGCCCTGAAAATTACCTTACTGCTGACCTCCTTCTGAGGTTTCTATTTTCCTTTTCTTCCCATCCTTTCCTTTCTGAGACATGTCACTCCTACTTTCGATCACCATTGCTTTCTGAACCACTGCCACATATGAAGTTAACTCAAACATGGCCACTCTGTTCTGAATCCAAAACTTCAACTCCTATTCAAACCTTCTGGCTTTCTTTTCATCCGTATCAACCTGGTCTGGCATGAACCTTGCTAACTCAGTAAACTTAGCCTCGTACTCAGCCACGGTAAGATCACCCTGGGTCAGGTTCAAGAACTTAATCTCCATTTGGTTGTTCATATACCTCAGGAAATACTTCTCCAGGAACAACTCTGTGAATCTCTCCCAAGTTATAAACTCACCTCCTTCCAATGCCCGCGTGGATTCCCACCAATAGTTCGCCTCGCCCTTTAGAAAGTAGCTTGCAAACTTGGTCTTCTGTGCAGTTCCTACTCCGACTAATTCAAAAGCCTTTTCCATTTCCTTGAGCCATGCATTGGCTTCCACAGGATCAGCACTTCCCTTGAACTCAGGTGGCTTCACCGTTTGAAACTGCTTAAAAGTCACTGCAGGTGGTGCTGCTGCTTGCTGCTGTTGTTGCTGCTGCTGTTGTTGTTGCTGCTGCTGCATAAGATGTAACATCTGCTGCTGCATTAGTCCAAACATCTGGACAATCGCTGGATCTATCCGACTCTCGGTACGATCCTCTCCTGAATTATTCCTTCTCTTCGGTGCCATTATTCTTGTAAGAAACAAACAACATATATAATAATCTGTCAAGCATTGTGTCAAATATGTAGCAATTCCTTAGCATATCAAAATTCGCAAACAGTATCTCTTCCCAAAATATCATAAACTTGCTACCATATTAACACAAGCGACATGATTATCACATAATCCTGCTTATTATCTCAAGAATAATAACACAAAGAAAATTTACTCAGAGTTATCCAAACCTTTTAAATCCTTGCTTGAAATCTTAAATAACTAACAAAATAGCAGGGCAATGACACAAGGCCTAAGGCTAAACGCAAAACAGGGAACCTAAACAACCTAACTACAACCCAGCCCAATAACCTAAATTTAATCCTATAATAGCTAAACTACACGCACCTATCTTATGTGATCTTCCTATGACTCATCTATGACAATCCTACACCTGTTTCAGTGACCATAACATGTAGCTCTGATACCAACCTGTGACGCCCTCCAAACCCGGGTCTAGATTTGGGGGTCACCTGCCACTAAACTATAATAAAATAATCACAGCGGAAAGATATAATAAATATGACCCCTTTACCTGCACTGGATCGATCACAGATTACAGTATGAAACAGGCACTAATACAAACCAACTGTTATTACAAACCATAAGTCTAATTAGTTTTACAACTTATTCAAAATTTATTACAAACCTTTATACTATTCAAGCATCCCAAACTATCTACCTGGAAAACACACCAAACTATTTACAAGCGCTTGACCTCTAATCAAACCTGGAACTCAAGCCTGCTCCGGTTTAGCTGAAAGATTAGATTAATAAACAAGTATGAGCGAAAAGGTGCTCAACAAGTAATATAGAGTTTGTAAGTGAACAATAATAACAATATCTGAGTAAAATCAGAAGCTGATATAAACTTTAAAGTTTAAGCGACCGTGTAATAAAATACAATTACGCACTATGCTGTTCCTGATGATCAGTCATGAAACAACACCGGTATCCCCCAGCCATACCGTAAATATAGGTATCGATATCCCGCAGCCATACCGTACCTATTGGATATCCATGAAGAAGGCATACATTCGCCTAGCAAGATTTAACACTTTCGTATAATAACTCACGCTGGACCGGTGCCTCAGTCTCTTGTGCTAACCAAGAATCAATTCACAAAACAATTTTGATTAAAGGAGTCGGATCAATGACATCCTTATCTATTCAACTCCCCATGTCACATGGTCCGGAGTTATCTCAACAACTGATGGCGAAATAACTAGAATAATTAGTTATTTGTTAATCTCAATTCAAAGTTTCACTGTATAGAGTATATCTAGATAGTATAGTTATTCACTATTTATCAAATCAAAAGATTGGTTCTAGCAGAATGATTGCTAGAATAAGAAAATGTCAATAAATATAGGAGTATGGATATTCAATGTGCTATCAGAGTATTTATAAACAGTTCTTATATTTGAATATGTAAAACAATAAACTATTCTGAATTTAGAATAGGGAAGAATACTTGCCTGGTATGCTCAATAACTTTTCACTAAAACCCTGGCTTATAACTACTGGTTATCAACTTCGTCTAGCACTTGACCACACTATTTGCTACTCGATTCTATAAACAAAAGAACTATCTTAATTGACAGAACCAAACTCAATCGACGTAATTATACGTCTTGATATCTACCCGATCATTTATAACTAGCATGGCATTTTAAAACTATAACAGATAGTATGTATATCACGTAACACGTAATCATGGCATTCGTATAACACGTACTCACATATTTCATGTAACACATAAGTCAGATCATTAAGAGGTACGTCTCAGTGCGTTCAGAATGAAAATCAGTTCAATATTAGCATTTATCGATCAAATACCGACTCAAACTGCTAATCAAATCAAATGACATTGCAATACAAAGGAAATTAGGTTTCAAGAGTATTTTTATTGGAAGCACAATATTTTTCTGAGTCTGTACGCGTTCGTTTCGTATTAAACGGACGAACGGTTTAATTATTATGAATAAAATAAGAAATAAATAGATTTAAATCAATTAATAATAATATTAATTGATTTTTAAATACCAAAATATAATTTTTAAAACCTTAAAATAATTTTTTTAGAAATTATTTGAGTTAATTATAAATAATTTATATTTATTTAACTATTTATAAATAAAATTAATTGATTAATTGATTTTTTAATCAATTAATTAAATTCATAAATAATTAACTAAAATGAATTATAAATAATTAAATCAAATTATCTTTTTGAAAATAATTAAAGAAAATAATTTTTGGAATTTAGAATAATTAAGAAAATAATTTTTAGTATTTAAAATAATTATTAAATGATTTTTAGACGTAAAATAAATGATTTTTTAAAAATAAGAATATGAATTTTTGAAATAAAAAAAAAAGTAAAAAGAAATTACCAGAAATAGATTTATAAAACAGGGGAAGGGGTTTTGAAGATTGAAGGGTGGCTGGGGTAGGGGACGATCGGAGTTCAGGATGAACTCGGCCGGAAACTGGGAATAAACCCAGAATCCGGCGAGCTCGCCGGAATCCGGCGTCTCCCAAAATCCACCCATACGACACCTTTCGACCCCGATTTTTGTTCCCAACACTTTTACGCGTCGTTCCAACCCTGAATACCAACACCACCACCTCCTGACATCCCCAAAACCCGATTTCCGGTCAAAACCCCATAGAAACCGGCGAAAAGCTCCGGTTTCCGATCAAAACACCCAAAACACTGAATCCTTAACCAAAAATTACCATACCTATCTCAATTTGAATCTAATTAATCGTACAACAGGTTCACTAAATCAAAAACAATCACCAATCAATCATACCTTCGAAAAATCGACTTAAAAATTCAAGAATATTCAATAAATCGACTTCAACACTCCGGGAATCAAACAACACATATTTATAATCAAAACGACTGTAGGAATCATGATAAAGCTATTCCTCACATCAAAAACAATCAAAACAGTCCCAAAATCATCAATCAATTCGAATTAAAATAACAAAAACGACGAACATCGATATTCATAAACAATCGATCCCAATCGACAAAATTGGTATCAAAAGAACGGCCTCCTTACCAGCTAATTCTGTATCAAAATCGTCACAAACAGATCAGAAACAAGGGATCAATCGACCAAAATCCTGATGAACAAACCCTAGCCCCCTTTTTCCTATTTTCTGAATTTTTGTTTTATTTTTTTAGTAATTTTTGAAAATAAAATAAAATAAATAAAATAATTCTGCTATTTATACTTATAACAATTATATCCCCAAAATTATTTAAGGGTGTTTTTATCCTTTAATTATAATAATAAGGCTCCAAAATAATAATTACGGGGAATAATTTTAAAAATGATAAAATACAACATTAATATCAAAATTTCCCAAAAATTGCAAATAATTCGAAAATACAAAAATAAAGGGTATTTGAAGTACGAATCATTTTATAAAAATAAAAACACTGATTTTATGGGGTTTGTTGTCCCGGTGGGGTCCCGGTCCATTGATTTTTGAAAAACGGAAACGATCCCTTAATTACCAGAAAATCCCGAAAACACGTAAAATACACTCAGACGCGCATAAAATCAAATAAAGCAGGTATCTTAATAAGAACGCTGAGAAATACGTGTCCCGATTGCAAATAGATTCATATAATTGCAGTTTAAGCATATTTTAATCAATCGAAAAATTCTCTGGCTCGCACAGAAACACACATAATAGTTATAACATCTCATATCATGGCATTAATTACTTTAAACACATAATATTTATTTATTTAACATATAATATTCACATAATTTTCCCGGTTATTACAAAGAAGATAAAGAAGTTCAGAAGCCAGAAGAGTTGATTATACCAAGGAAGAAAAGATCAGCCACTGACATTGACCAAGCTAATACAGCAAGACAGAATGTAGCTCCTGATGCAGATACAAATTCTGAAATAAAAGCAAATCCTGATGCTATGAATCTGATAACTGATTTTGACTCTAATCAAAAGATTGATATGAGGATAGATGATCAAGCATGCAAAGAATATTTGCGGAGAGTCTTAAAATCAAAGAGAGAGCTATGGCATAAAACAAAAGGGAAGATTAAAGATTTGTCTACAAGTTATGTTCCTCTCAGCAAGAAGGATAAAAGATGGAAAGATATTTAAACATTTGACTATCATAAAGGGTTCAGGCATGTTGAATTTGTGTCAGCAGGGTTAAGAGTTTCTATCTCAGAACAGGAAGATGTTGATAAGTCCATCAAGAAGCCTTCTTGGGTGGTATACAATGAAAAACTGAAACTTATCAAATCTCGAACCAGAGGAGGCATTGGTCATTCCAGTATGGAGATCTTAGAATCTGATATGCTGGATACAAATACTCTGACAGAGAATCTTGGTGAAAAGGTTTCTCCTTTACATCTTGAGAAAGTTGAAGCTATGAAGATTGTTCATAGAAAGATAAATGATAATGATGTCAGAGAAGAGATTCTGTACTTTTTCAGGGATGGTAAAGTTAAGAGCTTTACATTGCAGCAACTCTTAATGAAGACTGTGACAGAATTGAAATATATTCACTAACTTCTTAGAGTTAAGAACAGTGTCACCAAAAACTGGTCTTCTATGATACTTGAAGTCATCAGAAGAAGAGTTATGACAAAAGATGATAAATACAATGGTGATTATGTTCCTGAGTACAGGACTTATACTGGTCAAGAAATGCAGATGAAAAAGGGAGTTGCAGTGCTACAAGTTTTTCTCAACAGTCCTCAGTTATCCTTCAGTCCTGAATCATGAAGATGTCAGTTTAAGCTTCATGTTGATTGGTAATCTTGAGATAAGCAAAAGCTCAATTTCTAAGTTAAGATCAACTATCTATCAGCTTGGAGAAGACAATGAAGAGAAGAGAGAGCTGAAGAAAAAGCTTGTTAAAGTCCTACGAGACAAGGAGGAAGAAAGATTGAAGAAATTTCTTGGAACAACTGTCAGTTATCTGGAGATACTGAAGTAAGCTTTACTCCTTGTACATTTTGTAGATTGGTTTTGGCATCATTGAGAATGGAATTTATGCTTCATTGCATTAAGCATAAATTGGGGGAGATTGTTACATATTGAATTCTCAATAATCAGAAGAAGCTCAGGATATGGCTGTTCGGATGTCATCAGGATCTGATGTACCATCAGGAGTTGGCATGTCATCAGCATTTGCATGACATCAGTATTTGAAGACAGTCAGCATTAGAGGATTTGTTATGTTCCTTATAATGTGGAGCAGATATTTGTTACGTCTGAGTTATAGGACTTTATCTGTTTAGTTTAAGATATGTATCAGTTTTAGTTGGTTTTTGATAATGCATATCTTAGATTAATCTGTTGTAGTTGTGTAGTATATAAACACAATTTAGGTCATCACTTAATAGAGAACTCTTGAGGATCATTCGACCTAGCAGCTCTCAAGAACATCAGTATTTCTTGAGAGGATTTTATAACAGTTTTTATCAGAAATATAAAAAAATGTTATATTTTATTACTTATTCGAAACATTTATACAATTGTATCCAACCCCCTTAAATAATTGTATCTTTACTAGGCAACAACTCTATCAGAATTAGTTGCAGGTCACTATCCACAGAGACTTTCTCTTTTTCAGGTTCGGTGTATTTGGAGGGGTCTTTAGGGGCATAATGAGCTGGGATGACCGTATCTCCATCAATAGATTCATCAACCCTTTCCATGGGAATAAAAGGGTCATTCTTGAGAATCTGGATGTACATAGGATTGGCCATCCTTATAAACAGCATCATCTTCTTTTTCCACAATGTTTAGTTGGATTTGTCAAAGGCTGGTATCTTGATACTACTTAACTTTTGTGCACTCATACTTCCAAGATCTTTATCTATTTACTTTCAGATTTTGTTCTGATACCACTTGTTAGATTTTGAGTAGAACACGGGGGGGGGGGGATGTGTTTCTTTGAATTTTTAGCCCTTTAAAGTTTGTTTGGATATTGTGTGAACAAAGCAGTTTACATTTGCAGAGATATTGTGTTAACAGAAATAAAACAACAAGCACAATATTTCAAAACTCACTTAATTTGTATTAATTAAGTTTGTCTTGCTATAAATTATGTGTTCTTAAAAATATAAGAACTCAGCTTCTTCCTTGAGAGAATAAGAGAAAATATGGATCTGTTTGGTATTTTTAAACTAAGGACCATTGCATGCTTTATACACTAGCACCACGGGTTTACAAGAATGGCACTAAAATGTAATAAACTACTTTCTAAAGTAACCTTTTTCTATTTCCATTTCTAGCTCAGCAAAACTGTGTAGAATCTTGCAGGTCTGTGACCATACTTTGTCCAGTTAATCTTGACCCTTGATCTTACATTCTCCCAACTACTTTGTAGACTTTTCAATCTAGTGAATAGATCATTTGTTGACTGATAATCTTGAATTTTGAACTTGTTAACATTCTGTATTTGAGAGGCATATCGAGATCTCCAGTTTGTTTTATGGAGAAGTGACATCTCGATAAGTATAATGACTTATCGAGATCTCTGAGTTCTCTATAGGTATATTTGACTTATCGAGGTCTCTTGATATTTACATGTGAAATGACTTGTCGATATGCCTGAGATCTCTACATGTAGAATTGACTTGTTAATATCTCTGAGATCTCTATATAGATTTTAACTTGTCGATACCTCTGAGATCTCTATATGAGAAATTGACTTGTCAATATCTCTAATTCTTAATATCTTCATTTGAATTGTCGATATCTCTGAGTTCTCTACATGCAGAAATGACTTGTCGATATCTCCAGTTCTCCACATCTTCATTTGACTTGTCGATATCTCTGAGACTTCTATATAAGCCATTTTTGGACTTCTCGATAAGTCATTCTAGACTTCTCGAATGACTTCTCCATATTGCTTGATATGTGACTTGTCGATATCTTGACTTAAGGCATTTTTCATAGAACAATTTTATTCAACTCCAAACTTTTACACTTTTCTCTGAGGCATGATCATGGTTTGATCTTCTTTTAGAGTTTATTTCTTAGCTTGAATCTTTTCACTGGAAAAATACTCCTGTATAATCTTCTAACCTTTTTACAGACTCAAGAAATACAATACATAATACAAAATTTATTATCAAACAATTAAATCTCAGGGTTGTCAATGTGACTTAGTCTTATTATTACACAGGCATGTCTTGCACAACACTCTTTCTTCTCATCCCTTCTTCATGGTCTTCGGCTCTCATCTCTCTCTAGCTCGGTACTTTCTCTCTCTCTCTCTCTCTCTCTCTCTCCCACCCTCTCTCTCCCACCCTCTCTCTCTCTCTCTTCGAGATCTCACTCATTTCTTAATTAGTTTTCGATATAAAAGCGGCTATGTGTTTAGTTTTATCTCCTCTACAACAACCCATATATGCATGTTTGTTTTAATGAAATTTTTTGAAACCCTTTTTTGAGCCCGGTTCGATTCCTCCAAATTATGAATTTGGGTGATGATTTTGAAATAATTCTTGATATAAGCAGTTCGAATATGTGGGTTATGTGTGTTGTAGGTGAGGCCCGTGTTCGGAGACCCATGTTTGGGCACCTCCGGGTCGAACAACCGCCGACGATGAGCTCCGGTGAGCCGGTCCGGTGGGGATATGATGGTGATGTTGAGTCCTTAAGGCATTTTTTATAGAACAATTTTATTCAACTCCAAACTTTTACACTTTTCTCTGAGGCATGATCATGGTTTGATCTTCTTTTAGAGTTTATTTCTTAGCTTGAATCTGTTCACTGGAAAAATACTCCCGTATAATCTTCTAACCTTTTTACAGACTCAAGAAATACAATACATAATACAAAATTTATTATCAAACAATTAAAATCTCAGGGTTGTCAATGTGACTTAGTCTTATTATTACACAGGCATGTCTTGCACAACACTCTTTCTTCTCATCCCTTCTTCATGGTCTTCGGCTCTCATCTCTCTCTAGCTCGGTACTCTCTCTCTCTCTCTCCCACCCTCTCTCTCTCTCCCACCCTCTCTCTCTCTCTTCGAGATCTCACTCGTTTCTTAATTATTTTTCGATATAAAAGCGGCTATGTGTTTAGTTTTATCTCCTCTACAACAACCCATATATGCATGTTTGTTTCAATGAAATTTTTTGAAACCCTTTTTTGAGCCCGGTTCGATTCCTCCAAATTATGAATTTGGGTGATGGTTTTGAAATAATTCTTGATATAAGCAGTTCGAATATGTGGGTTATGTGTGTTGTAGGTGAGGCCCGTGTTCGGAGACCCATGTTTGGGCACCTCCGGGTCGAACAACCGCCGACGATGAGCTCCGGTGAGCCGGTGAGGATATGATGGTGATGCTGAGTCCGAAATTGTAAATAATTATTTTGTTTTAGTGTTTTATTCGATTTCAGTCCATGGTTTTAAAATTTCAGAATTTGGTTGATGAATATTGGTTCATTTTATTTGATATATGTGTTGATATGAATCGTATTATTATTTCACAATTTGATTTCGAGTTGCATGTTAATTCGAGTAGTTTCAGATTTTTGATTTGAGTTTAAGTGAATTTGGTTCGTGATGGAAGTAATTAGGCATTTGTATGATCGAATATTAGTGTTAAAATTATATATATATGTGCATGTCGAATTCGAATTAACAATGGAAAATTCAGTTTGTTTTCTTTAGATTTTTATTCAGTTTCAATTTAAAAAACAAGTAATATGTAAATCTTAAATTGTTATAAAAACGTTGGATGAAAATATGTGTGTTGTCGTTAAGAGTATGGTTTTGGAATTACTTGTCGGTATGCCATTATGGTGATTTTTGTCGAACTTAATTATGAAGAGTATTTGGTTGAATAAGGTTATATGTATTATGTGTAAGATATTTTAATTTATTGGTTATGGATTAAAGGATAGCATGTGTATATGAATACTTCATGTCGAATTTTCAATATAAGTATGTTGATGAATCATCAGATAGTTAAAATATGTAAAAATTTATATTGGTATTAAGGGTTGTTTATAGAGTGATACAATAAGTATGCGAGTACGAGTACGTTATTGGTTGTGGTTACATGACTTGCTATAGGTGGATGATGATATATGTTATGTGTTAATCGAGATGTACTTATATATTTTCTTGATTTATAATAAAGTAACGTCGATAAAGGTTTGAGTATAAGTATATTAATTAACTCGAAAGGGTAGAAAGTTTAGACGTTCAGGGGAACGTCGTTTTATTATGGGATCCCTAATTAGGTTTTATTTTAATATGTAGATTTGGAAAGCGAGGGCGCTCAAGGTAGAAAATGAGAGCAAGTTCTAGGTGACAGTTGAAGGAATTTACAGATGAGCGGAAGCGTGATATAACAATTATTCCGTAAAAACCATGTATCGCACATATAGAAAAACGTATAAATCAGAAAAACGGAGGAATCTTAACCATACCTTGAAAATCGAAGCTTTATAATATGGTTACTAGCAGTTGCTCCTCAGTGTGTGAAGCACTGTACCGGTATCCACCAAGAATGATCCTCTTCGATGAACCTTTTTTTTATAAAACCAAGCTTTTATAAAAATGGAGTTTTGGGAGAGAGAGAGAGAGAAAGAAGATGGAGGCTAGCTCTTCTTAGGGTTTTCACAAAACCAAGTGTATGTTTAGAATGAGCCATCTCATTCTATTTATAGGGCTCTCCTAGGGTTTTTCATAATATATCAATATATATATATATATATTAGCCCCACATTTTATCTTTATAAAATGCTTTAATAATAATTAAAACTATTTTAATCATTATTTCTTTTTCTAAACTATTTAGAAAATAATTCTCTCTCTCATTATTTCATCGAAGAAAATATTCTTTTATGGTGTGACCCTGTAGGTTCAATATTATGTCGGTAGTAGAAATAAATAATAATAAACTTTTATTAATTATTTACATGAATACTAAAATTCACTAAATATAATTAACTGATTAATTATATTTATTCTACATCGTGAGTGATGCTTCTCAACATATCGCGACTATCCGGATAATATGAATTCACTGCTTAGAATACCAAGAACCTGTAAGTGACTAGTTACCGTACAATGAATTCCTTCTACCCTTACAATATCCCGATTAAATACAAGGCATGGATCTCGTGTCAGGCCTATCAAATTTAATTACATGATTTCTTATTCATAATGCAAAGTTCATATTAATACAAATTAGAAACTCTTTTCTAATTTCATACACTCTGGCCAGAGATTCCAGAACTCGCATACTAAGAACAACATATGATATTCTCTTCCCATACTGGAAGGGGTAGATCCTCTATTGACGTTAACTATCTCTATACACAAATCCCTATGCCCAAAATAGACCTAATGGATGTCCTTGAGACTAAGGACTAAACCAAAGCACAGTTCATTATACACAATATAACTTTAACGATCTTAAGTCTAAGGACACTTGTACAACTATCACTCAGTGAATAACTATTGACACATGAGTAATATCCATTAGTTGTTCAACTTATCGAGTCATGTTCAGTGAACTTATTCCCTAATAAGCACCTACATACTAGCTATAGTGTCACCACACAAATGCCTAAGAGAACAGACATCCTCCTGAAGGGAGCAAGCATAGTATGTACCAATCTTTGCGGATCTACTAACATCCGATTAGTTATCCTATGATCAGGAACTGTTTAAGTCTAGAGTTATCATCTTCTAGATCTCACTATTATAATCTCATTATAATTCTAGAAGTTTTACTCTAAATTATGGAGCATCTAATTTAAAACACTTTAAATAGATAAAGCCCATAATAAAACCAAAACAAGTCTTTTATTAATTTCAATGAAATCAAATAGGAATACAAGAAAGTTCTTCCTAACTCATCATACATGATTGGATTTAGGACAAACACTTTCAATCTCCCACTTGAACTAAAGCCAATCACCCTAGTATCTAATACCCATCTTCTCTTTATGATGATCAAAGTGAATCTGAGACAATGACTTTGTGAGTGGGTCTGCTACGTTGTTATGTGTGTCAACTCTCTCAATCTTGACATCTCCTCTTTCAATGATTTCCCTAATCAAATGAAAGCGTCGCAAAACATGTTTGGAATTTTTATGAGACCTAGGTTCCTTGGCTTGTGCTATTGCTGCGTTGTTATCATAATACAACACAATAGGCTCCTCAATGCTAGGAACAACTCCCAACTCAGAAACAAATTTCCTCATCCAAACGGCTTCTTTTGCAGCCTCACTTGCAGCTATATATTCTGCTTCCGCTGTGGAGTCAGCCGTTGTAGACTGTTTGGAACTCTTCCAACTAATCGCACCACCATTCAGAGTAAACACGTACCCTGACATGGATTTGTTATCATCACTTTCTGATTGAAAACTAGAGTCAGCATAACCCTCTATTTTTAACTCAGATCCACCACCAAAAACAAGAAAAATATCCTTAGTCCTTCACAAGTACTTAAGGATGTTCTTCACTGCTTTCCAGTGGTCTTCACCTGGATCGGACTGATATCTGTTTGTCACACTAATTGAATAAGCAACATCAGGCCTAGTACATAACATCGCGTACATGATGGATCCTATTGCTGAAGCATAAGGAATCTTACTCATACGCTCTCTTTCCTCAGGTGTCTTAGGAGACATCTTTTCGGAAAGGGATACTCCATGGCTCATCGGTATGAGACCTCTTTTGGAGTTTTCCTTGCTAAACCTTTTAAGCACTTTCTGGATGTATGTACCCTGGGTAAGACCTATCATTCTTCTAGATCTATCTCTATAGATCTTCATACCGAGAATGTAGGATGCTTCTCCCAAGTCCTTCATAGTGAAGTTCTTCGATAGCCACACTTTGACTGATTGGAGCATCGGTATATCATTTCCTATAAGAAGTATGTCATCCACATATAATACAAGAAATGTTACCGCGCTCCCACTAACCTTCTTATAGACACATGGTTCATCTATGTTTTTGATGAAACCAAACTCTTTGATTGTCTCGTCAAAACGGATGTTCCATGTACGAGAAGCTTGCTTTAAACCATATATGGTTCGTAGCAGCTTACACACTAGGTGTTCATTTCCCTTGGAAAGAAAACCCTCTGGCTGTGTCATATACACTTCCTCTTCAAGTTTCCCATTGAGGAAGGCCGTTTTTACGTCCATTTGCCAGATCTCATAGTCGTAGTAAGCAGCAATCGCAAGCAAAATCCGAATTGATTTTAACAGGGCTACAGGCGAAAAAGTTTCATCAAAGTCAATCCCTTGCCTTTGTCTGAATCCTTTTGCCACGAGCCTGGCCTTATAGGTCTCCACCTGGCCATCTACTCCAATCTTTCTTTTGTATACCCATTTGCACTCAATAGGCTTCACACCCTCAGGTGCTTCAACCAAAGTCCATACTTGGTTGGTATACATAGATTCCATTTCGGATTTCATGGCACTTTGCCATTTCTCTGAGTCAACACTACTCATAGCCTCATTATAGGTCATAGGGTCGTCATCATCAATGATTGACAACTCATTGTCATTCTCAATGACAAGGCCATAATACCTCTCAGGTTGGCGAGACACTCTCCCTGACCTACGAATGGGCTGTTCCACAGAAGGTTGTTCAGTCTGAACAGGTATTTCCACTTGAACTGTAGTAGTTTGTGCATCTTGAACTTCATCAAGTTCAATTTTGCTCCCACTATTTCCTTCAAGGATAAACTGCTTTTCCAAGAAGGTAGCATGTCTGGAGACAAACACCCTATGATCAGTGTAAAAGTAATACCCTAAAGTCTCTTTAGGATATCCCACAAAACTACATTTTACGGATCGAGATTCCAGCTTATCAGGGTCAACTTTCTTGACATAAGCTGGACATCCCCAAATCTTAACGTGTTTAAGACTCGGTTTCCTTTCTTTCCATATCTCATATGGAGTTTGAGGAACAGATTTGGAAAGCACCTTATTCAGTAAATATGCTGAGGTTTCCAATGTATAACCCCACAGGAATACTGGAAGATCCGCATAGCTCATCATGGACCGAACCATGTCTAACAAAGTTCGATTTCTCCTTTCAGATACCCCATTCAACTGTGGAGTATATGGAGGAGTCCACTGTGAGACTATACCATTTTCTTTGAGATAATCTAGAAACTCTCCATTCAAGTATTCACAACCTCGATCTGATCGAAGAGTTATAATACTATGTTTGGTTTGTTTCTCCACTTCATGCTTATATTCTTTGAACTTTTCAAAGGCTTCAGACTTGTGTTTCATCAAATACACATATCCGAATATAGATCGATCATCTATGAAAGTAATGAAGTATGAAAATCCACCCATGGCTTGCGTAGATCGATCATCTATGAAAGTAATAAGTATGAAAATCCACCCATGGCTTGCGTAGACATTGGTCCACATACATCTGTGTGTACCAATCCTAGCAAATCTGTAGCCCTCTCTCCATGTCCACTAAATGGAGATTTGATCATTTTGCCCAATAAACAAAACTCGCATGTAGGATATGATTCAAAATCAAAGGGGTCAAGTAACCCTTCCTTATGCAATGTTCGCAGTCTATTTTCACTAATATGACCCAAGTCTGCATTGCCACAAAAAGGTGAAATTTTCATCATCCATTTTTCTTTTATTAGTATGTTCAATTTGTAGTAAATTATGCTCTACATCACATACATACGGACCATTATTTAAAATACCACTTCCATAAAGAACGTTATCTCTAAGAATTGAACATTTATTATTCTGAATAACAAACAAAAATCCAGCCAAGTCTAACATGGGAATAGAAATAATATTCCTCACAATCGAGGGAACAAAATAACAATTATTTAAGGCATATGTAAATGAAATGATCCTACAGCTTCAGCAGCAACTCTTGATCCATTTCCCATCCGTAGAATCACCTCCTCTTCCTCAAGAGTCCTACTTCTCCTAGGTCCCTACAACGAATTGCAAATATGAGAACCACAGGCGGTATCTAATACCCAAGTAGAAATTTAATTTAATGACATATTCACTTCAATAATGAACATAACTGAAACAGAAGCGGTAGTCTCACTACCCTTCTTCTTCTTCAATTCTACAAGGTAAACCTTGTAGTTCATTTTCCAGTGCCCCACCTTATTACAGTGGAAGTAAACAGCTTTGCTCTTGGGGTCTTCAGCTTTTGGTGGAACCGACTTTTTCTCATCTACTTTCTTCTTCTTGGAAGGGTTCTTCTTCCTTTTCTTAGGATTGGAACCTTCACCAATTAGAAGAACAGAGCTCTTCTTAAAGGGAAAATTCGATTCCGCAGTCTTCAACATGTTGTGGAGTTCAGCCAGGCTGACATCCAGCTTATTCATATGAAAGTTCACAACAAACTGCGAAAACAAACCTAGAAGTGATTGCAAGGCTAAGTCTTGAGTCAGTTCCCCATCCATGTTAAAACCAAGTTGTCCAAGACGTTCAATCAAATTGATCATCTTAAGTACATGATCATTCACAGATGATCCCTCAGACATCCTACAACCGAACAGCTCCTTCGATATCTCATATCGATCTGTCCTCCCTGCCACATCATACAACTCTTGTAAATGCGTAAGGATAATGTGAGCATCCATATGCTCATGCTGCTTCTGTAGCTTAATGTTCATGGAAGCTAGCATGATACATTGAGCAACATTTGTATCATCTATCCATTTACGATACACAACATGTTCATCATTATGTGCATCGTCAGCAGGTTCAGCAGGCTTAGGTGAGTCAAGCACATGTTCCAGCTTCTCAACCCTGAGAACAATTCTCAAGTTTCGAAGCCAGTCAGCAAAATTAGGACCAGTCAACTTGTGAGCATCTAGTATGCTCCGGAGTGATAGTGTAGAAGACATAACGTATATAGTAAATCTGTAAATGATGAACACATAACAACACTTAGCAAATATTTAATTTCATTTCAAAACACTATATGAATCGGGTCTTTATTCATAAGTGGTTCCCACTAGTTTATCTAATTTATACGACCCCCTTAAGTGAAAAATTAAGCATTCATAATGCTAGTGGGAATAGGGATCCTACATTCCATCACACAACCTCGGCTGTAGCACGAAACGTCATGTGATGTTCAATAGGCAGACAACTCTTGTCAATTACATCTTATGTTATTCCCTAATAAAACTTTAGCCTCTTGAATAATTGAGTCACGGTTGTAGCACGACAGACTCAAAATTCTAAGTCAAGTCTAACCCAACATTTTGTACAATTGAATCAGTCTCCAACGGCCCACGGCTGCAGCACGTAACGACCTTTAGATTCTAATTCAATGTACACATCTCTATGTAATAGACAAGTATTTCTTATTTCGAAATCAAAACCCTCGGCTGTAGCACGAAACGACAATGATTTAAAAATAAGAACTACTTTCTACCATGTTGGAAGGCTATGACCGACACAAGCTCGTTGTGTCATTGGCCAATTACTACTTGATATTATTTAATTTTAGAGGGATTATATTATTTTACAATCATAATCATATTATAAAGAGATTCTTCCTTTTAAATTAAATATTTCAAATCAATAATCGATAATCAGATGATTCCCAGATCGGGGGGAGCATTGTCTAGAGGCGTCACTTAATACCCCTTTCTTACAGATCGAAATCTGCTTTTGACAGAATCATCCTTTCTCTCAAAATTGAAAATTCATATTTAATTACGTATTTCATAAACACAAGAATCTCATGATTGTATTCATAATATTATTGTTAAGGCAAGAAACGATTCTTATTCTAGATTTTCTAGAGCACGCCTTATTTTGATTTAAGTTCACCTAAATCTATCATCGCATGATAAACATAGGCATATATCTCACATATAAAATAAATAAATAAGTAAGCATGTAAGTAATATCATGTCACATATTGATATAATGATGTATGGATTTATTATAGCATTTAAAAGTAATTAAAACAATTAAAACATGCTTTAAAACACTTTTGGGAATATAAACAGTTCAAAACTTTTATATAAAAAATATTTGACCACTCCATTAGATCCGTCTCGGAAAAATGAATCCAACGATATATTGCACGCCCAAAACGGAGTTACGAAACTCCCAAAAAATCAAATTTAATGTGGACAGACGGGCTGTAACACATTACAGGAACGTGTTACAAGGGCCGTAACGCATTCCGGTAATGCGTTACAACACTGTTAAGCCATTAATGTGTGTAACGCATTCCGTGAATGCGCAACAGGGTGTAACGCATTCCCAGAATGCGCGACACCCCCCCCCCCCCGAGTGCGCCTCACGCGCCCAGGTCGACCGTTGCTTGCAGTTCAGTTTTTTTTTCTTTTCTTCCCTGCCGTTGTCAGTTCACCTTTCAGCCGTTTCAAAAAAAAAGGGTAACCCCATAACTTTACTCCCTCACTTACTAACTTTTATTAATATGTTATTATTTTAATTTTACTATTAATAAATTAATTAAAATTTAATTAATAAATTAATAAAAATCAAAATAATATAATTTCTTAAATCAGGCAATAGCAAAAAATTATCATATCAGCCAGGGGTCCTTGTGCAAATTTTAATCATATTTTTATTCACATGCATAATTATTTCATGAATTTTAGTTAAAACAATTTTTAAAAATTCATAACAAATAATCTACACATCACAAAATTATGAAAAAAATACCTAGATGATCTACAACACTTGTAGAACCCAGATTAGTAATCAAGATCTTATGCAAAAATTATTTCGAATTAATTCATAATTAAATCTAAATAAACTTGCAAAAATCATAACAAATCCATACATGCATAAAAAAATCTGAATTTTTTTATATGAATCTCTATATGCAGAACCTAGCTCTGATGTCATTAAAGGAATTTACGGATGAGCGGAAGCGTGATATAATAATTATTCTGTAAAAACCATGTATCACACATATAGAAAAACATATAAATCAGAAAAACGGAGGAATCGTAACCATACCTTGAAAATCGAAGCTTTATAATATGGTTGCTAGCAGTTGCTCCTCAGTGTGTAAAGCACTCTACCGGTATCCACCAAGAATGATCCTCTTCGATGAACCTTTTTTTATAAAACCAAGCTTTTATAAAAATGGAGTTTTGGGAGAGAGAGAGAGAGAGAGAGGAAGAAGATGGAGGCTAGCTCTTTTTAGGGTTTTCACAAAACCAAGTGTATGTTTAGAATGAGCCATCTCATTCTATTTATAGGGCTCTCCTATGGTTTTTCATAATATATCAATATATATATATATATTAACCCCACATTTTATCTTTATAAAATGCTTTAATAATAATTAAAACTATTTTAATCATTATTTCTTTTTCTAAACTATTTAGAAAATAATTCTCTCTCTCATTATTTCATCGAAGAAAATATTCTTTTATGGTGTGACCCTGTAGGTTTAATATTATGCCGGTAGTAGAAATAAATAATAATAAATTTTTATTAATTATTTACATGAATATTAAAATTCACTAAATATAATTAACTGATTAATTATATTTATTCTACATCGTGAGTGATGCTTCTCAACATATCGTGACTATCCGGATAATATGAATTCACTGCTTAGAATACCAAGAACCTGTCAGTGACTAGTTACCTTACAATGAATTCCTTCTACCCTTACAATATCCCGATTAAATACAAGGCATAGATCTCGTGTCAGGCCTATCAAATTTAATCATATGATTTCTTATTCATAATGCAAAGTTCATATTAATGCAAAATAGGAACTCCTTTCTAATTTCATACACTCTGGCCATAGATTCCAGAACTCGCATACTAAGAACAACATAGGATATTCTCTTCCTATACTGGAAGAGGTAGATCCTCTATTGACGTTAACTATCTCTATACACAAATCCCTATGCCCAGAATAGACCTAATGGATGTCCTTAAGACTAAGGACTAAACCAAAGCACAGTTCATTATATACAAGATAACTTTAACGATCTCAAGTCTAAGGATACTTGTACAACTATCACTCAGTGAATAACTATTGATACGTGAGTAATCTTCATTAGTTGTTCAACTTATCGAGTCATGTTCAGTGAACTTATTCTCTAATAAGCACCTACATACTAGCTATAGTGTCACCACACAAATGCCTAAGAGAACAGACATCCTCCTGAAGGGAGCAAGCATAGTATGTACCAATCTTCGCGGATCTACTAACATCCGATTAGTTATCCTATGATCAGGAACTGTTTAAGTCTAGTGTTATCATCTTCTAGATCTCACTATTATAATCTCATTATAATTCTAGAAGCTTTACTCTAAACTATGGAGCATCTAATTTAAAACACTTTAAATAGATAAAGCCCATAATAAAACCAAAACAAGTCTTTTATTAATTTCAATGAAATCAAATAGGAATACAAGAAAGTTCTTCCTAACTCATCATACATGATTGGATTTAGGACAGACACTTTCAACAGTAACCCTATTTAAATCAAGAAGGAAAGCTTTTGAGGAAAGTAATCAAATCCCCTCTCATAAAGTGGTTTATGATATGAAATGTTAAAGGAAATGATAGAGATGATATGATCATGTTATTCCTGAAACTTGAATACCTGATTGATAACATGTTTCTTTATATACATACCATACTTATTTCAATACATTGTTCGTTTCGATAAAAACTATGCTTCCATGATACCTCCGCTTTGATAATGTCTATGCTTTCCTGATACTTACGCATTGTTAATATTCATGCTCACCTTTTTATCGTACATTAACTTTCATATCCCTTGTTATACCCGTTTCTTCAATACCTGGAATTTTGAAATGAAATTAAGAATGATTTTGGACTTAAAAGAGTACAAATGATTTCAAAGGACGGTAATTCTTTTAAAAGTGGAATGTGAATTGAGATTATAAATGAATTTCCGATAAAAAGGTTTTCTTCGAATCCTAAAGATTGGAGACGTAAGTGGTCGTGTAATAACGATCCAGCCAAGTGTATGGAGCCTGAAGATAGACCGGTATATAAAAGGCCGATATAGTGCCTTAGGTACCTATTATGACCAGATGGAGGTCAGTACGGGCTGATGACCCGTATCGTATTTATCAATTATACCTCTAATCCCATTTTCTGAAAATTATGAGAAATATGATTTCGCAAAATATCTATTACATATGAGTACATTTTATAAATCGATTTCAAAGAAAATGGAAAGATTGAATCAGAATTACTTGAACCCCATCAACCATTCTTTCAATCACCTCCTGGAACCTAAACACTTAAATCTCAAAACCAAAACTTGTGGGTAAAAACCCTTTTAACATTTGAAGAGATCTGAATACTTATTGATCATTAGGGTTACTTGCTGAGTTTTATACTCATATTATTTTGTTATTATACTAACCTTGACAGTTAAGCTTGAGGATGGCGAGTCTTAGACGTACTTCAATGAAGAGTGTTTATAATGGTCCCTTACGTACTGGTTAGATTTTTCATTCCAGATCAAGTAGAAGGAGTCACTGAGATCAGCGACATATTTTGGGTTGTGAAAATTTTTGATTCAGATACTCTTGGGTTATCTGACAATTCCAAGTCAGAATTATTTTATTATTCATAAAATTTTATAATAATATCAGTTTAATGTTTTGATTGTTAGTTGTACTTGTTTAATAACTTATCCTATATAGGTCCTGTAGTGTCTCGGGGTTATTATTTTATTGCAGGGTTAATTATTATTATATTGGTGTCGTGGCTACTCGATGTTATACCGGATCTGGGGGTGTCACAATAAATTATCAAAAAAAAACTTAGTTCAGATCAATATATAATTTATACTTAATCTCATATTACCTTTGTTAGATTCTCGAACGCGAGGCTCGTTATATGGAATTATGGATCAAATCCAGTTCATTATTTTAATTTTAATTTTTTTAAGCCCGTAATATTTCGTATATTTTTTTATTTTTTGTTAACACCTAGATATTATAACTAATAAGTAAGCGAAGGTATCTCTATGTTATTTTCAGGGAGGTGCATGAGGATTATTCTATTCATTTAGGTCTTACTCTTGAGTTTTTAAATATGAATAAAATAAGTGTTTATGAAATAAATTATTTTGATCCCATTCTTGTAGTGAAAATTTGTCAAATTTGCATTCATTAATATTTGTTTTCGCTTTCTTTTTTTTAAAACGCGGGAGCGCGATTATGAAGAAAAATGAAATTACTTTACTTACCATTCACTTCCTTTCCTTCCTCCATCTTTTTTTTAACTTTCTCCGTCTCTTTTTAGTTGTCACATTTGACTTTTTTGCAGTCAAATTTACCAAAGTTTGACCGAATTTTATTAATATTTTATAATTGAACTCGAAATAAAAAAATTATATAATAAAAAAATATTTTTTCTACTTTATTATATCATTTTAAGTTTTTTAAATAATATAAGAACAATTTTTAATCTTTGATAAAAAAATTAGTCAATTTGACCGACAAAAAAATGTGACAACCAATAAGAAACGGAGTGTTAGACCAATGTATTTTTATCATTTTCTTCTAAACTAGAAAATTTCATAGTTTCTGGTCAGAATTCTGTTAATTTTTGGTCAAATAAACCCAAGAAATATGGGATTTTAATTGAGATAGTTTATTGACCAGAATAAAAAAAAGGATCTAGAATTTAACTTACCTTTCTTTCATCGAAGAGACGTATATCAACTTCTTGGTACAGCCAGTTACATACCACTTAGTTACCACTCGTAATTTCCAAGATTTGAGTTTCTTGTGGAGCATTAATTCTGTCTAACAAACTTGAAACTGTCACACCGTTAACATTAGTAACATAAACTTAAATATATGGTCGAATTAAATCAAAATAATTGTACACATTCAATAAAAAAAAACTCAGATTTTTTTATTTGAATGCACGGAAGTTTCCTTTTTAATCTGTGCAGGAATTATATAACAAACGACATAATAGACCGACGAAAACATGAATGGGGGAAGAAGTAAAATTAAGCAGCGCTTCCTATATGGAGGATCTTTACACGTCTTTGAAGAGTCAAGCCAACAAGGAAAGTATAACAAATTAAGTTAATAAATAATTCAATTACAAAACAAACTAAGCTAATTGAGCCCCATATAATTGCTCTAATTGGCCAAGTGTCTAATCTCTATTCGATCCAATCAAAGATGTTTCCAGAAATATAATAAAGTCATATTTAATGACACCCTTTACATAATTACAATACATAACACAAAGTTTCGAATTATATACATAGTATCCGACGCCATAAATTATTTCAATAATCTCTCTCTCTCGTGGCTAAGCTACAAATCTTTTCACGCGGCCTCCCCATATTGCCCTGCTAGCTCATAACCTTCTGTGTTCATACACACGTATATAATGTTCTCATATGCACCTAGCTAGCTTTTGTATTTTGTTTTCTCTAGTTTGTTTGTGTAAAAGCTCCAAATAGTAAAGATTGCATCACATTGTTTTTGTAAGGCCTATACATTCTCTCAAATAACGTTCGTGTTCTTTACGGAAACAATCTCTCTACTATCCTGCTTCGATCTTGCAGGTATTAATCTTTAATTCCCTGCACATATATCTTTTTTCTCTCTTTCAGCATCCATGAAAAACCAAAATCCAGTTTCAACAACAAAGGTGTTTAGTTCTCCAGCACAAGGATTTGTAAATATCCTGTATTACATTCTTTTCTTTGCTTTTGGTTTAACTTTCGGGATCATCATTACTTTTTACTCTAGAAACTTCACATTCAATCTACAATTGACACAATTCTCTCTCTCAACTTCTTCATATTCACTGTCACCACCATTATCATCGTTATCTAGCAGTGCTAGTGTTAGTAAAACTGTGAAGAGTCGTACGGGGTTACAAGAATATATGAAGCCACCTAAAGTCATGCATGATATGAATGATGAAGAATTGTTATGGAGGGCTTCAATGGTTCCGAAAAGAAGTGAGTTTCCAGGTGTTGAGCCTGCGGCTAAGGTTGCTTTTATGTTCTTGATCAAACAGACAGTGTCGTTTGCGCCTTTGTGGGAAAAGTTCTTTAAAGGGAATGAAGGACTTTACTCAATTTATGTGCATTCTGATCCTTCATTCAATCAGTCCCAGACTGAAAGTTCTATGTTTCGTGATCGGAGAATCCCTAGCAAGGTACACTTTGGAATTATAACTTGTTGTTACAATATTGCTGCATTCGGATTTTACAACATACAACATTACTCATTCTCCAAACACCCCTCTTTGTAACTTTCTTGCTAGTCATCGTTTGAACACACTTTTCCCCCGTTTGATTTGCTAAAATTTATACTTTCTGAGACCTGCATCCTCCGCAATTTAGATAAACTCTGTTTGTAGAGAGGGGAATTCACCCGATTACACATCTTACTTGTTAACTAACCAGTACTCTAAAAGATTCTGGGCCACCTAACTCTGTCTTGGGGTTTCGCAACATAAGATTAACAAAAGATAAATAAATTAGGCATTGTCATTTTAAACGTCAGTGTGCGCAAACGTTATGCATTACATAGCTCATAATCTCTTAATTTAATAATTTGCATTGGTTTGTCCGGATGTTTGATCTGCTTTAAACGTCATAGTCTGCATTGGTTTTTCCGGAGATTGGATCTGTTAATTTAATAATCTGGTTTGTAAGCTTTACTTAAAAATGGTTAAATCCGAAGCTTAGAGAATCTTTACTGGCGTTTACCTTGTGGAAGATAGCAGCTGTCAGTGCAGAATATGCTTATGTAATCTCAAATAAATTATTACCAATACATGTTGGCAGGGTAACCTATGGTCTTTACTTGTTTATTGTCATGATTATTACTTAAACTAATCTCTCCTAAGAACATTGTGTGAAGACAAATATATACAAATTTAAAGAGGCGACACAAGTAATGCTGAGTCCTTGTTGTATTTCGGTGAACCCAATGTTAACAAACAAGTCATGTTGTATCTCCAAGGGGAAAAGTCACATGGGTAGCTAAGCTAAGCTACTGGCTGGCAACTAACTATAGTTTCACCAATCTACATTCACAATTTTTTTAACTCTTCAGTACCTCCTCTTGAAAGTGACTGGGGGAGTCAAATTGTATGTAATGCACAGGGGTTTAGTCCATGGAAAACCAATTGCCTTAAATTATCTAACCCTAGTAATTAACAATAAAAAAGAAGATAATAGAAAACTTGTAACTACAATAGAAGAAGATGGTATGTGTTCAACGTTTTGCTGTTGATGCAGGAGTTTTGTGCATTGTGTATGTGATTTATCATGACCGTGATATGTAACTTTCGGGTTACTATGTACTGTCATTAAATAATACTGTCTTGAAATTTGATGATTCTATTTATTGCAGTATTATGTATTTATGTTTGTTAAATCATTCATTCTTAATATGCAGGCTGTAGAATGGGGTAATGCCAACATGATTGAAGCTGAACGCCGTTTGCTAGCTAATGCACTTCTTGATTTCTCAAACCAGCGTTTTGTTCTGCTCTCCGAATCATGCATTCCTCTATACAATTTCTCCACTATCTATTCTTATCTTATGAACTCCTCCGAAAACTTTGTGGAGGCATATGATTTACAGGGCCCTGTGGGACGTGGTCGCTATAGCCCACAAATGTACCCAACTATAAGACTTGATCAATGGAGGAAAGGTTCTCAGTGGTTCCAGATTGACCGTGAATTAGCCATAGAAGTGATCGCTGACACTACATATTTCCCTGTATTCCAAAAATATTGCAAGGGCGCATGTTATTCTGATGAACATTACCTACCTACAATGGTGAGCATAAATCATTGGGAGAGGAATTCAAACAGAACGTTAACTTGGGTTGATTGGTCGAGAGGTGGACCGCACCCATCGAAGTACTCAGGATCAGATGCTACTAAAGACTTTCTGGAGAGGATGAGAACTGGAAAGCAATGCAAGTACAATGGTTATAAAACCAATGTTTGTTACATGTTTGCAAGGAAGTTTTTGCCAGGTGCTCTGGATAGTTTGCTGAGACTTGCACCTAAGGTTATGCATATTAACTCGTGAACATGACTTAAATTTCCAATTCTAAGTGACTAGGGACTGTAATACTGTAATTTATACGTCCTTTTTATCTCCTTCCTGCATTTGATTCAGTATTGCAAGTTTAGTGAAGGTACTAAGGCAGCCATTTGTAGAAGCATTTGGTATACATTTTGTATATGAAATTTACGAGGAACTTATAAAAGAATTGCATCCAGCAACAATACAAGTACTCAGAGCTTATATGTAATATGATCAGATCAGAGAGGTTCATCTACTATTTTTTTTTATTAACAGTTGGTGAAAGAAGATTAACAGAATCTTACTAGGACTGGCAAAACAAATTATGGAAAAATAGTAGAATGCAAGATTAATAATAATCTACCAAAAAGTCTTACAGCATAAAACCCGAAATGGTTAATGACAATGTACTATACGCAAATAACTCTGGAGAGGAATTAGTTAATGCATTACCTTTATACTTACAAAGGCTTGAAGAACATACAATGTTGATAACATAAAACTGAAACCAGGTTCAAGTGGAAGAACACTAAGACAGATACCAATTATCAAAAAAGCATTGTATTAAGCTAACAGTGTGATATCTTAAACATTTGAAGAAGACATTACATATCCTCCACTGCCAAACGTTTGTACAACTGACTTGGCAACCTCGGTGTTGGAACAGCTTGCAGGGGCGTTTTCATGTAAGTTACCATTCCAGGGCTCTCTGTCATGTCAATCTCATCTGAGCTCAACCCACTAGGTGGTGCCCATGAGTAGTGGTGCAAGAGATGACCCAACATTGATGTCACCAAGTTGATACCTAATTGTGCCCCAGGGCAAACTCTTCTTCCAGCTCCGAAAGGTAGTAGACGATAATCATGCCCTTTCATGTCGACATCCTCTTCTAAGAACCGTTCAGGCCTGAATTCTAATGGGTTTTTCCAAACAGCAGGGTCACGAGCCACGGCCCATACATTTACATGCACATTTGAACCCTTAGGAATGTCATAGCCACCTATTTTGACATTGGCATTGGCACGGTGTGGGAGCATGAGGGGAGTTGGGGGATGTAGTCGTAGAGCCTCTTTCGCCACACATTGAAGGTAGGGGAGATTCGAGAAATCCAGTTCAGTTAAAACACGCTCATATCCTATCACACGGTCAAGCTCCTCTTGGGCTTTTTCTTGCACCCTTGGGTTCTTAATAAGTTCTGCCATGCCCCATTCTACTACAATTGCAGTTGTGTCTGCTCCTGCCGTAATCATATCCTGGAAAAATAACAATTATACCCTTTAGCATTCACCCAAATGTGTGTTTGTGTTATTTCTTAAAACCCTTGTCAATTTATAATACTAAGAAGTGGAATACAGGGGAATTTGCCATTTGATACACTGGACTAAATTTACCAAGAACTAGAGGCAAGATAACGGATCAGAAAATAATGTTTAAACCTTACTAGTCACAAATGGCCAATATAAGGTGATTAATACCAAAAATAAGGGCTCAAATCGATCGTACAAAATAAATTTAAAATCCAGGGTATCAAGTGTTTTAGCATGTAACATCAGGTATCACATTGGCATTAGGACAGAACTACAAGGAGAAGAAACTATAGTTTTTTGACAAGAAATTTTAACGTATAAAGAAACTGAAATAGAAATTAACAGGGTAATGAAGAAAGGAGAGGCAGAAAAATACCCAAAGTAGACCAATAATGGTATCCTCACTAAGGTCATATTTTGCTTGAAGGGTGAGCAATGCATCAACAAAATGTTGTTTGGTGCCACCGGACTTTTGACGAGCAAGAGTATGCTCTTCCATGATGGCACGAGTGAGATTATCTCTCCGCGCTCCATGTTTTGCAAATGCTTCCTCTTCCAGTGGAAACAACCATCGGAGCCATTGAATGTGTTCAGCTGTTGCAAGAGAGGCACCAAGTTTTAGACCATTAGCAATAATAGCCTTGAACTCCTTGCCTTGCTCATCCATCACCCCCTCCGAGTTGACAAATCGTTTTCCAAAAGCAAGCCTGGTGATGTTGTTGAACGCAACACCTCCTAGATACTGCCTTACTAGCAAACTTTTCCCTATGGTATCTGCATTTCAACATCTAGGTGTCATATAATGTTGTGTAAACGTCGTTCCCTGACCCAACAATAATCCTCGCTATGTAAACATAACCAGCCAATACTAAATACAGAGCAATCTAGAATATACGATCCTACTTTGTCGAGTACTTTCATAAAGAGGAATGTTATTTTCTACAGCAAGTACACAAGACAATCGATTCATTTGATTTCGGTGAAAATATGTTCGATAACTTCAATTACTACCTCTAAATATCATCAATGTCTCTGTTCCATATAGTTTATTGAAGATATAATAAAACTACTCCATCCCATCTTGACCATATCAGGATTGCACCTACTAATCTTTATCAAATAAAAATAAACTGACCTGTTTTACATCCTGGTTGCATAAAGGTCCTATAATTTCAGGCTGAAGGTAATAATCTCTTCAGCCAGGAAAAAAAAACAAATGGCCTAAGCCCTAAGGTTTATGATACAAAACAGGGGATAACACAGGGGAGAAACAGGGGATAAAAAGTCACTAAATTTCGCATGAATATAAACTCAGATTGATGTTTTTTTTCTAGTTCAACCTGCTTGTATTTGTTTAAAGTAAAAAGAAGAAAAAATACCTGAGTTAGTACAATCTTTATAAATGGATTCCACCATAGCTGTAACTTCATCTTCTCTAACAGGTCTTATAGCTTCAAGTCTCTTAGGAGTAAACAGCTCAAGTGTACAAACTTTCCTAACTTTAACATAATGAGGTCCATAATCAGCCCATATTAAATCCTTGCCATCTCTACTAAACTTAGCTGCTGATCGGCTTCGATGCCGATCAGCTAACTGTTGATCCTTGTCTTTCAGCACTTCTTTAGCTAGCTCAGTGTTATTGACTATAACATTCAGAGTTGATCCAAACCAAACTGATATGATAGGACCATAAGTTGTAGACCAATTGTTGAAGCACCGGAACCTAACCGGTTCGATGTCGTAAAGATTGCCTACTATAGGCCATGGACGAGGGCCGGGTGGGAGCTTGAATCTGAGCTTGTGGTAGAGCTGGTGTAGGAGAAGTATGGTGCAAGGGATGATCAAGTATAGAAAGAGAGCCATGAAACAAGACTTGGGATTATGGTAAAGGTTGAGAGCATGTATAAAAGATGGTAGGAGTTGGTAAAGGGTGTTTTTGTAATTATAATTTTCTAAGGAAAAGAATTTTTTAGCTAGTGAGGTTTTGTAATCATTAAATATTTTTTTAGAAAAATATATTGAAAAAATAATAAGAAAATTTTGTAAAATTTAATATGAATCATGCAGGAAACAATTTAAAAATTTTAATATAAAAACAAATGAAGCATGGGTGAGGTGGGTGAGGGGTTGAGAAGTAAATGGTGGTAAATGGTCTAATGGGAAGTCAAAATAGCTGGCGAAATAGTGGGTGCGGGTGGGACCGGTTAGAGTTGGTAAGGGTTGGTGAGACGCACCCAACTGTAATGGTTTAGGGATTACTATTCACAAATTACAATTGATAGCTTATGAGCTTATTATTTTAGTTTAATTATTTTTTTTTAATTTATATATATATATATATATATTATCATTTCTGATATTATTGCAATATTATTTTTTTTTTCTTACAATGGATAGGTTTTCTTCATGTATATTTGATTACTAGCGAATACAACTTCTAGTAATTATGAAAATGGTGATTAAAATTAGAAACCGTATAACCTTTTTACGTAGTTGAACACCCTCACTTAATCACTATTTGACAAGTTCGAATACATGTATTTCACAAGTTCGAACTCTCACATGTAGTAAAAGAATAAGGAGATAACTGTATGATAATTGTTAGAAACTTCAAACTAGTAAAAGAAAACAATTAATAGTTTAACAGACCTTTTAAGAAAGTTGATGAAGTATTTCTCTAAACCCCCAATTTTGGTCCAAGCCATGATTGTTAAGGAGGTAAATTGAAATGAAGGTAATCGCTAATACAAATTATTTGGTGACCACCTAAGCTCCGACCAATACAAAATCATTGCCTTGCTTTGTCAATATTGTCCAGGTCAGTTAATACAATTACTAATCTATTAAATGTTTTTATAGCAATTTGTTAATCACTTTGCTGAAAGTAATTTATCATATCCATAGAGTATAGAGCTCCTGTGGATCGTCATTTGTCATCAAGCTAAACAGTTTTTAATAAAAACTAGGCTAGTTTCCATCTTAAAAAATCAATTTAGATTTAAAAGTCTTCTATATTTTTGGATTGAATAAGACTTAAATCATTTACACCGAAGCAATCTGCTTCTCAAATTCAACTAGTTCACTTGGATTTGGCTAAATCTTTCGAAAGAGATTGCAAATGACCTTGTAGAGTCGTAGCCACGACAAAATCTAACATTGTCTAAAATATAAAAATATGTATATTTGGTGCAAAACCTTTTACAAATTAATACTTTCCTGGGCTAAGAAATATAGGGACTTTAGAAGAATGAATATAAGAGAAGCAAGCACAAGCAACAAATTGTGGGTTTATACCACCTTAACTCCACTTGGTATCTTTCCTTCCATGGCATCCTTCTTGTTACGACAATCAGCACATAAGAAAGGACCTTGCCATGGTTTTGAACTGGTGGAGAATATTGAACCAGCATGGACGGATATGCCCTCACTTGCAGCTAGGTCAGTTTGACAAATGGCACACATAAAAAGACCGGATGTTGATTGATTGCAGGTGTCATCGTTTCCTAATCTATTTAGTACAACGAGAAAAGTATGTGTGTTAAAACAGAAGGGTGCATATCAAGTGAAGCTTGTAAAACTTGAATACGTGTTGAACTCCACAGAACAGTAGCATAGAGACTACTAAATGCACAACAGCACAAGATGATATTAATATGATGCAAGATATAGGCAAATAACCGAATGGGTCACTGTGACTTGTTGCACGATTCTAAAAGTCTAGAAATGCTCTAGTTTCTGCTGTTTTCAGTCATATACTAAATGAAACTGTGAATGATAATGCTAGACAAATCCCAAAAAAGTACTCTTATTCTGGTATATTCAGATATATGAAAAATCAATATATTTTGGTAACCACCAAAGGATTGCACGAAATTAAGATACTGTTATGGACTATAAAATATAAATCAGAAATAGGACTCTTTATGCCTAGTCCAATATAGTTTTCACTTTTAAGTTATGTGAAGTATTAAAAGAGGTGAGCTGCTAGATACATACTTCAGTTCGTAAAATATATTAGACAGCTAGGTAGCATCATACAGAAGCCTTCCTACATTAAGGTGGTGGCCTTAATTAATGCAACTCAGATTAGCTACACCTCATAAGGAGGAAACAACATTCCAGGTCTCTCAGTTATAACTTATAAGCAATTCAATAAGACTTATAAGCAATTCAATAAGACAGCTTGATGCTGCTGATCTAGTGGTATTACCCTCACCTCTGTTAGGAAGGTAGAGGTTCAAGCCTTGTCAAGTTGCAAAAGACAAGAGTGGGTGTGTGACTGTGTTCAATTAGTATGGGGCATTGTTTCGAATTTGTTATCTAGTAATCTACTAAGAAAGAAAGAATGGGAGTATAATTTTTCAAATAGGTTAGAAGTGAATTGCAAAAAGTTTTAAACCTTTCAGCAAGCATTGCAGAACCCTCTTCAAAAAGCTCCTCTACAATACCAACAGCTGATAGTTTCCTTGACAGTTTGCTGGCAGAATCATGGGACCTCTTTCTGAACAATAGAGCTCTAAATCTGTTCTGCTTTTTTGGAGGCGGAGAAGGTGGTGCTGAATTATCAGGAGGAATTACGTCTACAACAATACAAGTTGTGTCATCCTTCAGCCCCCTTGTCCTCAGTGCTTCCTAGTTACCATCCAGTAAAATGCAATGTGAAAATTCAGGTTTTCGCTTAATGTGCCCATGAATGTTATATGAAGAATACATGAGCATTTTGCTTATGCATGTACAGAAAACATTACACAAATATGAGCTTATTACCTTAACTACTTGTCTAGCAGCAAGTTCAGCAGGCAA
Organism: Apium graveolens; assembly: GCF_009905375.1. NCBI lineage: Eukaryota > Viridiplantae > Streptophyta > Magnoliopsida > Apiales > Apiaceae > Apium > Apium graveolens. Next base: position 17,455,448 of record NC_133652.1, read on the forward strand.
TCCACGACATGATTTGGCAGCCATATCCGAAGATAACGCATCCCAGATACCATCGGATGCTATAATAAGCCGCCCTCCCGCAGTTGATAACTTTTATAATGATAAAACCATGTCAGGCCACAAGCCAGTAGCAGACTTTCAATTAACGCGTGGACAGTTTAGTGTATGAAGCCAAAAATATAGATTGCGTTCTTAACAAATTAATTACAACTGTTAAAATTGATTACTCACTTTCACTTGTTTAACATATGGTATTGGCACAATGAATTCTCCAACATCCATGTCCCCAATTGATCTGGAAAGGCATAAGCCCCCTGGCCAGCAACGGAGGGGACCAATCTGTGAAAATAGCAATATAGTTAGATGGTACAGATAAACCAAAACAAGTAATTTTTTTTATAACTATAAAAGGAAGCAATATATAATGTCTTGATGATGTACAGCATGAAACTTTAATAACTAAAGAAAGTACTCGCCTCTGCACCGCCAAAGATACTAAGCCTTCCAACTTCACCTCCACTTGCTGTTACACGTTCTCTTCTGAAATGGCAATGGAGTTAACATCTGCAGTATGAGATATGAAAATCAAAACATTGAAGATAGACGCTCACTCATCAACATTATCTTCGAGTCTATGATCTACAGTCAATTCGGAAACAGCGCCTCCTTGGGTATCTAAGATGCAACGAGAATCTCCAACAGATGCAACAGTAACTGTCCATCGATCTATTATAACAAATGTTACTGTGGTTCCCGAAGTTAATCCTGAGAGACAAAAAGTAACAGTCGATCAGTTACATAATGAATAATTGAATCACAGTATATTAAGATTTAAAGGAGAGGAAATATTTAGAAATTTCAGAACTCATGCCTCGACTCTGGAATTCCTTGTCAGTTTTTACAAATCCTGCAACTAATGCCCTAGGTAAAGCTTGAAGCCACTCATCTCGTCCAAGTCCACGAGGAATAGCATTTAATACATGATTTAATAAGTGATCCCTTGAATATATAGCTGCAGCACTTCCATTGTGCCCATCAAATATCTGAAATCGGAAACAACATCATATATAGCATAGGAAATCATTCTGCAGAAAAATTGAGCAACAGAAAATCATACTATTATTTTCAATTATTTATAAATTGCACACAAAAGAATTAAACAAGAAAATTATTTGGTCCATTTTATATGGCACCAATGATTGCTTCTAATCATTAGTACAAGTTGAATTGCCAACAACACAATGAAAAAAATTGTGTTTCTGTAAGAAAATTGCTTTAGAGAGATTACATAGCAGCTCAAGGACATAATCTATCAGATAAATGAAGAATCAAAAGCGAGCTAATAATCCTTTTGAGTATGAACATAGGACGAACATAGTAGAAACCAAACCAGAAATACTTAGTGTATATCGTATAGCAGGGTCATTGTAAAATGAGATGTACTCAGAATCTTAGACCTTACATCTACTCCTACTAGCAGAGCAGAGAGAATGTTTTAGTAATGACCCGAATTTAACAGTGCAATAACAAGAAGAGCACCGACATAAGAGCTTCGCATAGAATGCAACATTTAGTAGATAGCAGAAAGACTGCATACCGCGAAAACTGAGAAAACGGATGAAGGATTCCCTGAAACTCGCTGACAATCAGTCTTCATAAGGAAGAAATCCTCCCCTTTTCTAGATTGAGCTGCATATCCATATCTAACAGTAGGCTTCTCCATTTTCTCATTCCTCATCTCTCTACTCAGTAGTGCAGCTAAAGGCACAAGATCATGATGATGCTGATGCCTTTCCACCTTAGACCCCATCCTTTACAACCCCAAAATCTATCCAAATTTCTTGTACACAAATCCCAACAACAACTTCCTAACACTCACTCAAACACAAAAATGATCCCCCAAAACCCCACCTGCCAAGATCACTTTTTTTCCCACCTGAAAACTCAATTTCAATGCAATCACTAAATTCAAGAACCTTCTAACTAAAAACCCACCAGCCAAGATCACTTTTTTGAACCTGGGGAGAACAATTTTTCTTGCAATCACTAAATTCAAGAACCTTCTAACTAAAACCCCACCTGCAAAGATCACTTTTTTTCACCTGGGCAGCTAAATTTTTCACTGAAATTACTAAATTCAAGAACCTTCTAACTAAAACCACACCTGCCAAGATCGCCTTTTTAGCTCAAATCTTCACTAAAATCAAGAACTTCACAACTTAAAACCCTTAAAAATCAAAACTTTATATGTTCAAGTATCAAGAAAGATACAAGAACAAAATATTTAAACAATATATAATGAAAGAATCAAATAAACTTGGAACAACTAAACAAGGGCTGTCAAATTAAAACAAAGATATGATGAAAAAACAAATGTTTGTACGGATTATGTTTGTGAGTGAAAGACAAATGTAGATCTGATTACAAGCCAAGAAAACAAAATAGTTCTAAGTAAATTGACTAATTAGTAGTATATTATTAAGTAGAAAATTAACACGGAAGATCAAAAAACGCGGATTGGTGATGAGAAATGAACTCTAATGTTACAATCATACATTACCAAGAACATGAATAATACAAACATTCTTAAAGAGAAAGACAAGCAACATGGTATATATAATTATGTTCAAGTAGACATACAATGATATACTTATGATACTTACAGATTAATATGAAGAGTGTGTGTATTTTATGTTCATGTATGCAGTACCTCCACTTGACAAAAAGGCTAAGGTTTTTTCTTGTACAGCTGGAAAATGCGTGAAACTTCAATGAGTATTATTTTAAGAATTAATTGCACTTTACTCCATAGTACTATTTTTCAAAAATAAACTTGCACCAAAATTTTGGGAAATTCAGTTTGTACCTTTATACTTCAATTTTGGGATTCATTATGCACTCATTTCAGAATTCTGTTGAATTGGGTAGGGGTATAAACGGAAATTCAATAAAAATATTAAGTAAATAATTTCATATCTTTTAAAATAATGTTAAAAATTGAATTTTGATACAAAATTGTAAGTTTTTAATTTTTTAAATAATAATAATAATTTCAGTTTTGATTTCATTTTATATTATTAATGCTAGTATTTTGTAATTTAAAAAAAAATATTTTAACAATTAATTTTGATTATATAATTAAATTTAATTAAGTAAAGTAATAAAATTTTGAAATTGATATTGAAAAATGAAAATTGAATGTAAAATTGATAGTGTTATTTGAAAATTAAAAATTTATTATTTTATAGTTGATATAAAATAATATACAATTTTTAATAATATTTGAACAAGCTAAATTTTATTTTGATCAAGTATATTGTTGAATTTCCGGTTTTACCCCTACCCAATTTAACAAAATTCTGAAAAAAGGTGCGTAATGAATCTCAAAGTTGAAGTATAGGGGTACAAACTGAATTTCCCAAAGTTCTTGTACAAATTTGTTTTTGAAACACAGTAGTAGGGTGCAAAGTGCAATTAACCCTTATTTTAAATAATAAGAATGTGGTCTTTTTTTATTCATTATAGTTTTTTTTTGGTAGTGGGAATATGAACTTATTTCTTCTTTCCGGCACGAGGTCATGAGTTCGACTTTTTCTTAACCCCTTACTCCCGAATTTTAATTAGGAAGGAAAGTAAGTGCTGAATGAGTAAAATAGTTTCACTTAAATTCATATTTGTTCTCCCGAATTTTTAAAATGAGCGAAAACAAGTGGTAATTAATGTAAATTTAACAAACTTTCATTTCAAAACTTTCACTTGAAAAATGGATTACCTCCTTACCATTTATTTTCTTCCCTTTAAAAAACAACTCGGAAGCGAGTCCTAAATATATTAAAAAAATACGTGGCTTAGGAGAAATAGAAGAATTTTTAAATAATAAAAAGGATGGCCAGAAAGTTTTACTAGTAACTTTTATTCTAGAGAAATGGAAGTAAAAAAAATTGAAAAGGAGGTGGACCCTACACAAAGTTGTTGCGGCGGGGGGAAATCTGACACGTGGTGAGTGAGTTACAGCTTGCATTATTTTCTGTGTAAAAGTGGGTTGCAGCTTGCATAAATTTCCGTGTAATTTCTTTTTCTTTCTTTTTTTTCTTTTTGCGGAGTGTTTTCTGTGTAGTTTCTGAAATTTATTGTATTTATAAATAGTTAAAGTGGGTTGCAGCTTGCATAAATTTCCGTGTAATTTCTTATTGATAAGGGGAAAGTTTATTTTACTGATAAATTGATAATCTGCATAGATACAAATCAAAAGAATATATTCCAAGGTAGCTTGTAAGATTGGGTGAAATATATTAAATAAATATATTATGTAGATAACGACCAAAATATCATGATTTTTTGCTAAATACTTGAAAATTCAGTAATGCTAGATATCCGAAGTAAATTTTAAAAATATTCTCAAAACACTTGACGTGATTCATACTCATACAGTATGTATGAATGGAGAAATTTATTTTATTTGCAAAAAAATCAAAAATAAAATGACATTACATCATTAGAGAACTGTTGGTAAATATTTTCGAAAACTCTAAGAATTTGAAACTTTACATGTTTAAAAAGTTGACCTGGTTGTACATAAAACATTGCAAGACTGTGATGTTAAATTTGGAGAGGGGTACATTCAACTCATCACACTGTTCCTATACACAAATTGGATTTATTCGTAAATGACGGTGCCCCTATATCAGGTCACATTCAGGCAAGCTGGGAGCTGGCTGTTTTTGCGGCTACATTATTTGTCACCATATTTAATTTATGGTAAGGTGAGGCAACACATTCTCTCTGTTCCATTAAATTTTTTACATCACTTTTTGACACGTTTTTCAATGTTTTTTTAAAATATAACTCCATTATTTTTTTTTTCATTTTTCTTTTTCTGTATAAAAGTTAGTGAACGTATCGAATTCAACGGAACGGAGGGAGTATATTTTTATAAGGCTTCATTAACCGGACCTAAATTTAACTTTTCGCTTTATTTTTCAGTTTTTAAATACCTTTTTTGAGAGTTGGAATATGAACGCGATGAAATAATTTAAGTGCTAATAATTTATTTATTATTCCGGATTCGATTTTTAATTATTTTCAATATTTATTAAACAAATGCTAATTCGTAAGATATATTAGCTTATTTATTTAAAGAAAATCGAGCCAGAATATGAACGAGATTTATAGACGGAGGCCAGAAAGGGGGTGTTAGTTGAGAAATAAATAATGGGAGAAGGTTTATAGCAGAGATTGACATGAAATTGAGGAAATGTATGTTGTACTACCAGTTTTTGTTTATATTGGTGAATGGTGGCTGATCTGATTATCTTCAATTAAATGCATACAGTTGATTTCCAGTCCGTCCTTGGCCAAAAATCATCATGGACACAATTGTTGTATGTTTTCTTGAGATCGCTATGTCAACACACAAAATTTATTTCAAGACGATTGTAGTATATTTCTTGCAGGGTGACAGTTTTAAAATACTAGACAAGGGTGGTCAAGACATGTATCACGATGCTCGAGACAATTTCAGGGTAGGTTGAATCTAGATTCGAACATTGAGAGTAGAAAACAGGCAAACAGCGATTTTATGGTTCGACGTAGTGGCGTAAACGAGTCAAACTGTTCATTAGCTATTTGAGTCGGGCTCCTAAAAAATTTAAATTTAAATCGTAAATAATTGAGCCAAGCTTGAACTCGAGTTTTTCGAATTTTTAGTCGAGTTAAGCTCGAGCTTAAAATTACTCGGCTCGTAAAGTTTGCAAATTTTATCGAGCCTCTATTATTTTTATTTTTTTTATTATAAAATATTTTTTATAAATTTTTATTATTTAAGATTTTTTATATATTATATAGAGTCGAACTTGAGCCGAACCGATGAGTTTTTGTTAATATTTATTGAAGTTAATTTGAGTTTTCGAGCCGAACTCGAGTCTACCGAATTTTTTACGAACCGAGATTCGAACTTAAAATTAAAGGCTGGATCGAACTCGAGATCGAACTATTTTAATCGAGTTTGAATTTAGTATGACAATATACAGCTTGGTTCGGATAGACTACGCTATAACAAGTCTAATATGAAACATTCAAGAAACTACATGGGTTGATTATTTGCATCGACAGAAGTCGTTGGACGAGGACAGTGTGTCAAATCCTACCGGCCTTGCGTAAATTTCTTCGTAGGGAAAAACAAGACCCCATTTTGAGGGCCCGGCTTTCAAGATAGATTTGTATCCTATCTTCTTATCCGATGAACTTTGATTTGTTTTGTCGCAGAATGTTAGAATTAGCAAATTGTTATTCAAAATAGTTTTAAAAAAATACAGGCCTAAAATCTCTACGATACACGAATTATTTTTAATATTATATATATTTTTTAATTTAATTAGAAGTAAAAAATTTAAGTTATGAAACTTATTTATTTAAAATTTTAATAATATGATTTTGTTGTGCAAGACATGCATGTAATATAACAAGACTAATTCAAATTGACAACCATAAGAATTAGTTGTATGATAATCTAAATTTGTATATTGTACTGTATTACTTGAGTCTTTAAAAATGTCAAAGACTAGACTGGAGTATTTTTCTGTGAACAGTTTCAAGCCTAAGAATAAACTCTGGAAGAAGATCAAGAAGATCATGTCTCAGAGAAATTATGAAAAAGCTTGGAGTTGAATAAATTTGTTTTGGAAAAAATATTTTTAAGTCAAGATATCTACAAGTAACAGATCGAGTTATATATAGAAGTCATTCGAGAATTCCAGAATGACTTATCGAGAAGTACAAAGTAGCTTATAGAAGTCATTCGAGAATTCCAGAATGACTTATCGAGAAGTACAAAGTAGCTTATAGAGAAGTCTCAGAGATATCGACAAACCAAATAAACACATGAAGATTGAAGATATCGACAAGTCAAATTATCTACAAGTCAAATGTATATAGAGATCTCTGAAATATCGACAAGTCATTGCTGCATTAGAGAACTCAGAGATATCGACAAGCCAAATGAAGACATGAAGATTGGAGATATCGACAAATCAAATTCTCATTAGAGATCTCAGAGATATCAACAAGTCAAAATGCTTATAGAGATCTCAGAGATATCGACAAGCCATTTCTACATGCAGAAATTTGGAGACCTCGACAAGCCAAGTTCACTTATAGAGAACTCAGAGAACTCGACAAGTCAAAACACTTATAGAGAACTAAGAGATCCCGATAAGCCATTATAATTATCGAGATATCAGTTCTCTATAGTTCAAACTGGAGATCTCGATATGAAGCTCAAGTACAGAATGCAGACAAGTTAAATATTTAAGATTATCAATCAATAAACGATCTAATCACTTATATTGAAAAGTCTACAAAAGCAGCTTGAAGAGTGTAAGATCAAATTCCAAGATTAACTGACAAAGGAAAGTCACATATTCACAGGATTTGCAAAAATATACTAAGCCAGAAATGGAAAGCTTTAGAGATAACTTAAAGTAGGGTTTAGTACATTCTATTGCATGTTGTGTAAACCTGTGTTTACTAATCTATAAAATAAACACTGGTCCTTTGCTTTTTAATTTGTATCAAACAGATCTAGAATTTTCTTGTAACTCTCTCAAAGAAGAAGCTAAGTTCTTTACTTATAAAGAACCCAAGATTTGTAGCAAGACAGTAGCTTAATTTTAATACAAAATTAAGTGAGTTTTGAAATATTGTGTGCACTGTTTATTTTCAGTTAACATAATATTGTTGCATTTCTTATCTGCTTTGTTCACCAAACAATTAACTTTGAAAAAGCCTTAAATAACACATTCACCCCCCTCTGTGTTGTATTCATTACCTAACAAGTGGAATCAGAGCAAAATCTGATACCTAACAAGTGGTATCAGAGCAAAATCTGAAAGCAAATAGATTAAAGATCTTGGAAGAATGAATACACAGAAGATTAGCCGTATTAAAATTCCGGCCTTTGACAGATCTAACTACACATTATGGAAAAAGAAAATGATGCTGTTTATAAGGATGGTCGACCCATTATATGTTAAGATTCTTTAGAATGGTCCTTTCACCCCTATAGAAAGAGTTGAATAATCTACAGATGGAGACATTGTCATTCCATCTCATTATGCTCCTAAAGATCCTTCACAGTATACTGAACCTGAAAAAGAGAAGTCTCTCTGGATAGTGGCTTGCAACGATCTTAATAGAGTCACTTGACAATGTAATATATAATAACATTATCAACTGTGACACATCCAAACAGATCTGGGAGAAGATAGAAATTCTATGTGAAGGAACAGAGGAAGTTAGGTCAAATTAAAGGAGAATTTTGGTATCTCAGTATGAGGGTTTCATGGCTAAACCTAAAGAAAGTATAACTGATGTTTTTGAAAGATTCAATAAGTTGATTAATGGCTTGCAGCTTCATGACAAATACTATGAAGCTGAGGAGGTTAACTTGAAGTTTTTGCTCACCCTTCCTGACCATTTGGAATAGAAGATCTCAGCCATAGGAGAAGGGAGAGACTTGAGCGGGATGACATTGGAGGTTTTATATGCTATCTTAAAAACCTATGAACTGGAAATGATTCAAAGAAAGTCTTTAAGAGCTGGTTAAGGGCACATTATTGATGGATCAAGTGCTCTAGTGGTTAATGACAACCAGTCATCTGATGATGAATAGGAAATCAAAATTCCAGTTGTCTCAAGCAAGGAGCAAAAGAACAAGGAACCACAGAAGCAAGTTATTCTTGAGCTTGAAGAAGATGAATTTTAGACCTTAGATGAACTGGATGAGTTAGATCAGTCCATGGCTTACTTAGCAAGAAAATTCTCTAACATTAGAGTAAAGAAGCCAAAGTTCTTCAAGAATAAGAGACAAACATCCAACAAGGACAGCAGCTGGAAAGGAAAAACACAGTATAATTCTGGAAGCAAAAATGGTTACAAAACATGATCTAATTGACAGATCAAATATCAGGTGCTTCAATTGTGATGAATTGGGCCATTTTGCTACAGAATGAAGGAAGCCAAAGAAAGTGAAAAAGGACAAGGTTTATCTTGAATTGGAAGCAAAATATGAGGCTCTTCTAAGAAAGAAACAGGGTAAAGCCTATATTACAGAAGGAAAGAGTTGGGATGATTCTGAAAATGATGAAGATGGGGAAGTAGGAAACTATGCACTCATGGCCTTGGAGCAAGGAGAGTCATCCTCATCAAAAATAAAGGTACCAACTCTTACCACCATTGATTTAAATAAAAGTCAATATAAGGAAACTGTTGAAAAGATGAGCATACTCATAAACTAAGGAAACTGTTGAAAGTCAATATAAGAAAACTGTTGAAAGTCAATATAAGACTAGCATGATAACAGCTATTGTGGAGGTCATTAGATTATCAAAAGCTAATGAGAAGCTTGAGAGTGAGAAATAAAAGTTTGATCTACTGCTTGTGGAGCTTGAAACAGTCAAGCAAGAAAATGAATATTTAAAGAACAAGCTCAAGTGTGCTACTGAGATGGAAGTGTGTTGAGGGAGAAGCTATAAAAGAATGAAGTGAAATTGAAATCATTCAGAAATGCATCTCAGTTAGTTGGTCAGTACCATGAGAAAAACAAGCCATGTGCTAACATAGTTATTGGCTTGGATTATGATGCATTAAATAGCAACATGAAAGTTGAAGGTGATAAGGGAAAAGCAACTGCAAGTGAAGATGTCCCAGCTATGCTGAGAAAGGTCGGTTCACCCATGTTCAAAGCATGTGAAGTAAATTTCAGTGAAGAAGAGTTGATCATAAAGCAAGAAATTACTGATGAGGATAATGCAAAGAAATGTACAGAAACACTCAAACTTCTGAAACTGAGAAGAAGCTCATGGTTGATCAAACTCCCAAGAAGCCAATCACGGAAGGTAAAACAGAAGATGCAAGAAAGAAGAAGAAAAACAAAAATGGAAAGATTGGGATAAACAAAAGCAACAACTTTGCATTTGTTGTTGATGCTCCTAGAAAATAATGTCAGAAATGTGGCTCTACAAATCATATAACTCACCTTTGTAAAAAGGCTGTTAGTGAGCCAATATTGGGAGCCTGCAAGTATGATGAAGCAAAGACTGAAGATCCTTATTCATTTTATGATAAGTTTGATTGCATTCCTTGCAACATGAAAGTAATGCCAAGTTGCCATAAGCTGAGATTAGACCTCAAGTAAATCAACATTGAGTCTGTATCCAAAAAGGAAAATGTAAATCAAGCAATGAACACCATTCTTTCTGAATCAACTCATTCTAAATCTGCACATTCTTTTAACAAGAAGAAAGTACCCTACACTTTTTGGGTGGTTAAAAATACTTAATCCTCATTGTGTGCAGGGCAAAGTGAAGAAAGTCATATGGATCATAGACAGTGGATGCTCAAGACATATGACATGAGATATGACCCTGCTATCACAGTTTGAGGAGATGGTTGGCCCATTGGTGACTTTTGGAGACAACAACAAAGATTATACAATGGGATATGGAAAATTGATTACTGAAAATGTTGTCATTGAAGATGTAGCATTGGTTGCTGGTTTGGAAGTAAATCTCCTAAGTGTCGATCAATTTACAGATAGAGGATTTAATGTTAAATTTGACAAAGGAGAATGCTTAATCATCAACAAGAAGACTAATGAAGTTGCTTTGAAAGGAGTAATAAAGGGAAGCCTATTTGTTACATATTTGAACTCAGCAAATGAGGATGGAATTTGTTGCTTCTACACCAATACATCTGAAGAACAAAGCAAGTTGTGGCATAAAAAGCTCTCTCACTTGAATTACAAAGCAATCAACACTCTAGTCAAAAAGGAGTTGGTAAGAGACATGTCCAATCTGAAGTTTGCTCAAAATGAAGTCTGTGAAGCCTGTCAAAAAGGAAAAATGAAGAAATCAAGTCACAAGAGTAAAAATATGAATTCCATAAGTGCACCTTTGCAACTTATTCACATGGACTTATTTGGACCAGTTAATGTCTTATCAATTTCAAGAAATAAGTATGCACTTGTGATGGTGGATGACTACTCAAGGTACACATGAGTAGAATTTATGCACTCTAAAGATGAAACTCCACACATCATAATTGAAGACATCAAGAAGATTGAGAAACAGGCTGAAGATCAGAATTGTGCGAAAATATTGAGGAGTGACAATGGCACAGAATTCAGAAATGTAACTTTAACAAAATTCTGCAAAGATAAGGGCATTGTTCAAGAAATATTAGCAGCTAGGACACCTCAACAAAATGGGGTTGTTGAAAGGAAAAATAGAACATTAGTGGAGGCTGCTAGAACAATGCTGCAAGATGCCAACTAGTTTTTGGGAAGAAGCTGTCAACACTGCATGCTACACTCAAAACAGATATCTCATTAACAAGAATCTTGGCAAATCACCCTACTCAATCGTATCTAAAAAAAGTCTACTGTGAAGCATCTTCATATTTTTGGAAGCAAGTGCTATATTCTGAAAGACAACTCTGAATATGTGGGAAAAATTGACTCTAAAGTTTTTATAGCAATTTTTCCGGGATATTCATTGGAGAGAAGTGCCTATAAAGTATATGTGATTGAATAGAAGAAAATCATGGAAAGCACATATGTTACTTTTGATGATGACAAATGTCCAGGCTTGGAATGCCTTAGTGAAAATGAAGCTCGGACCCTAAAATTTGAAAATCTTAACATTGATAGTGATTCTGAAAATGAAGCTGAAGTCAACACAAATCACAGAATGGATGAAGAGTCAACTGAACAAGTGAATCATGATAATGGAAGCTCATCTCAAATACTTGAATTTGATAGCACAAACTCAGGGGGAGAAAGAGAAGAAAGTTCTGCAAGTCATGCCAGTGGTGAAGAAAATGCAGAAAACTCAAGTCAACAAACTCACACCAGGAAGTGGGATAGGAGTCACACAAGAGAAGCAATTATTGGTGATCCAACTATTTGAGTGAGGACTAGAAGTGCACCTGCAAATGAATGTCTTCATGCATGCAATCTGTCACAAGTTGAGCCCAAGAAAATTGAGGAAGCTCTACTTGATCCTGATTGGATATCTGCTAAATCAGTTTGAAAGAAAAAAAGTTTGGGAATTGGTTCTTGCACCAAGGAACAGAAGTGTAATTGGAACAAAGTGGGTGTACATGAACAAAATGGATGAAAATGGAATTATCACCAGAAACAAATCAAGGTTGGTTGCAAAAGGCTACTCACGGGAAGAAGGAATTGACTATGATGAAACTTTTGCTCCAGTTGCAAGACTTGAAGCAATAAGAATCTTTCTTGCATTTGCTGCACAATCAAATTTCAAGGTATAACAAATGGATGTGAAGAGTGCATTCCTTAATGGTGAGTTGGAAGAAGAAGTTTATGTGCAACAACCAACTGGTTTTGAAGATCCAGAATTTCCAGATTTTATGTACAAGCTACTCAAGGCTCTCTATGGACTAAAACAAACACCTAGAGTCTGGTATGACACATTGTTAGAATTGTTTCTTAAACATGAATTCACTAGAGGTACAATAGACAAGACTCTCTTCTACAAGCATCATGGTAATGATATGATCTTAGTTCAGATCTATGTGGATGATATCATATTTGGTCCTACTAATGAAAAGTTATGTCAAAGATTCTCTAAACTCATGCAGAGTAAATATGAAATGAGTATGATGGGAGAACTTAGTTACTTTCTTGGACTTCAAGTCAGTCAAAGAAGTGATGGGATTTTCATCATCCAAACTAAGTATATCAAGGATTTATTGAATAAGTTTGGTATGGTTGATTGCTCACCTGCATCTACACCTATGTCTATAGCTACTAAGTTGGATGAAGATAAGAAAGGAAAAAGTGTAGACATTTTAGGTTATAGAGGAATGATTGGATCTTTGTTGTACTTAACTGCTAGTATACCAGACATTATGTTTGCAACATGTCTGTGTGCAAGATTTCAAGCCAATCCAAAGGAATCACATTTGATGGTTGTGAAGAGAATTTTCAGATATTTGAAGGGGGCTCCAAACTTGGGATTATAGTATCCTAAGGGAACAGGTTTTGAAGCCGTTGGATACACAAATGCATTAAACAATGATAGAGCTGCAATCCCCAGGAATGGAACTAACTACCTTGCTTTCACAGATGCTAACCAAGCTCCTGACATTTTCAAGGGGTTTGTGAAATTTTTATCTGAGTCCTATCTTGCAGGAGCTTTGACTGCTAACCCAATCCTCTACTGAGGATAGTGATAATGGTACATTTATAGTGGTGAATTTCTCTATTGGAGGCCTACAGATCGAGTTCAATGAGCAAGATGTGAATGCAACTTTGGCATCCCTACTGAGAACATGGTGGAGGTTCCCACTCAACAGGAACTGTATGAGTTCATGGATTTTGTTAGTCCCTTAACAATATGACAAGAATTACAGAAGGGGGGGTTGAATGGAATTCTTGAAACTTTTTCTTAAAATAAAATTGTTCTAACTCAAATATATATATAAGTGAATTGATTAGCTCAATGCAGAATAAAAACTTAAATGAATCAAATCACAAGTAATTAAAAACAAGAGTCTTTAAAAACTTTCTGGTGGATTTGAATGATTCCACCAGAGATATATATTATATATCGAGAGAACCCTGTGTGCAAAATGCTCAAAGCTGCTTACAACAATTGAACAACTAAGACTACAGAGAAATGCTAAGAATTCTGCTTACAAATATTTCTTTGCTATGTTGCTTAGATCAATAATTTCTTAGTTGGTACTTCTTGGTTTATATATCACCAAGATTATAAAGTAATGAGACAGGATAATAAAACAAAAACTATCTAGTCTATTACAATGCTACTTCATTACTATATTCCAACATCTTTGAATATCTTCATAATAGCATGAAAATGGCAATGCTTCTTTGTTCTCGAAAACTTAGTTGAATAGGCTAGCACATTCCATTTGCATCCACTCGACGCATGTGACTGTGTTGTCACTGTCAACAAATATTTGAATTCTTTATCCGTCGGGTTCATGATCATCCGTCGAGTTATTGATCATCCGTCGGGTTGTCTAGTTGATCATCCGTCGACTTCATTGTAGTTTATCCGTCAGGTAGCAATCTGGCACTTGACTTCATTTCATTTATGCAGAATTACAAGACATCATCTATGTAAAATTAATCAACCTATTCTTCGTATCTATTTAAAGTCAACATGACTTGAATACTACTTACAGAATCTATACAATGGTGTATGCAGACATGTGCTACAATCTTATTGTTACATAAGCTACTCACTCGATGGATAATGAGTTGTCATCCATCGGGACTATAATGAGTCATCCGTCGGGACTATAAATCTTATATGTCGAGTGCTACATAATTTCACTAAGTAAAATCTACCAAGGTGTTTTGTTCATGAAATTATCAAGTACACAATATATACACAACAATCTCCCTCAATTTATGTCTACTGGAATTGTAGCCATAAATTAAGAGATACTTGATGATAACAAAACACCCTAAAAATATAACTTTAAAAAAAAGTAGATATTACTGAAAAGTGCTTCAAATAACAAAAATTGTACAAAGTTTTGCTCACAGTCATTTTCAAGATGCTCCTCTAGCCTGAGCAGATTTATCTAGTTCCTTGAAGGTCTGGATCTCTTTCCAAGCTTTCTATTATTTTCTTCAATCTGATTTTGGAGCTGCCTGTGGAATTCCAATTCATCAGATTCTTGGAGATTTAGCTTTCCTTGCATTTCCAAAAGAGTCTCATTGCTAGAGATGCTCAATTGGTCTTCTAATCTGAAAAATCTTCTCACACCTTTGTCATCCATGAACTCCATCAGCCAGTAGGGCCTTAGATGCACTCTTCTCCCTGTGTAAGAGATGATTAGAGTCTTTAGGAGTCCATCTTTGGCTCTAACACTCCTTAGCTCTTCAATCTTCTTCAGTACCAATCTTCTTGCAGTAATGTTGAATCCAAAATTCTTCTTGAAGGATGAATAAACTTTAATCAGTACAACTTGGCTTTCTTGAAGGATCCTATGAAGTGGCCACTGAATCTCCTTTCCTCCTTTCCTCCTTTGTACTTGAACACTAACCTTTCAGGTAGGTTTCTGTATGCATCAATTCCTATCACTTCATCTAGTTCATCTAGATAGAGGTTTAGATCAGAAAATTCTTTGATGTCACACAAGTACATGTAATCTCCCCTATTGTCTTTGGACTGAGCTTTGACTACAGATTTGGATTTGAGAGGTGACAGCTTTACTTTCTTGACTGCTCTTGACTTTGTTCTTCTTGGCTTGCTAAGGATTGGTAGATTGAAGTCAGGAATTGGTATGTTCTCCTATTCTATTGGCTCATCCTTGGGCACAATAGGTTCATCTTTAATATTCCTGTAGGGATCCACTACCCTAATATCTTCAAATACCACAGAGGGCTTTGATGCTTGAGTTGTAGATGGTGTGGATTCCTTAGGAAATTGATCTTCCAATTCCTTGTCAACAATATCCAGTTTCCTTTTAGTTCTTTTAGCCAATACCTTGATTCTTGGAGATTTATTCTGTTGTTCAACTTGCTTCTTTGATTCAGTAATTTCAGATGGTTGAACAGGAATTTGTTGTGATGAATTTACAGCATGTAGCTTGGCTAATATAGCAATTTGCTCTTTCTTCTGTTTAGCCTTTTTAGCATCTAGAGCAGCTTGCTTCTTTTCCTGCTTCAATCTAGCCTTTTCTTTTCTCTTTGCTTGGGCAAATTGAGGATGTCCAGCCACCACACAAATTTCTTTCCCATTCCTGAAAATCTTGACAATTCTCCTTTTAGAAGCTGAATCAGCTGGATCTTTGTAGAAAGTGTGGCGCCCTCCAAACCCGGGTCAGAAGTTTGGGGTCCACACACACACCTTATTAATAACCTGCTTATAACAATGATAAAGATAATAATAATATACAGTGACCCTACTTACCAACTACCATGGACCGCAACAGGTTAAAGTATGCACACAAGCCAAAGACGCACTTATTTACAAACCGTTCAAATCCCAACTATTCCAATTCAACACTGAGTATTAAACATTATTACAAACTTTTATAAACTTAAATTATTCCAAAAGAAGCCTACTAGCTCAACTCGATCAACTTGAACCCCTAGCTCTTGCGTTGGACTGGGGATCCTCGGTACCAACCGGTTCCTTCTTAACTAGAAAAGAACATAAACAACATCGCACAAATAAGCTAACTAGCTCAGCAAGTCACAATGACAAAACTGAGAATAATGATCATCAGGTAAATATGGTTATGAGATCAAGTGAACAATGGGTTATGATTTAGAATTGGATATTATATTTTCATTTTAAAAACCAAGGTTAGGCTGTTGTTCAGTCACGCACTAACCCCGAGCAAACACACATCACTGCTCTAACTACTGTATCCAAGGCACGCATTGGCCTAACTTGACCATTATATGGTCTGACCACGAATCTGGTCCACAATTTTATAAAAATAATCCAATTCTAACATAATAACAGAATAAGAAGTAATAAACAATAAACAACATCATTAACAACATTGGGCATTTAATAATGAAAATTGTTACAATCTGCATAGGGATCAATATGGCAGTTTCAAAGCATGGATGCTAGGTAATGAAAGAATTGGATAGCAAGGGAAATAATGTTTCAAGGATTTGGCCTTTCAAAGTATAGGATACAATGGTTTGAGTGTGTAAGCAATATCTCGAGAAAGTTCAGAATACTTGCCTGGTACTAGCTTACTATACTGCACTCGCTTTCAATTACCAATGTCTTACTCCTCGACTACCTGTTTCCCTTTCCTACGCCTCGCCTCTTCTTCTCACATATCATAAGCATCTATCAATATTCAACTTGCACAATTCTATTCGACACATACTTCTATCTACCCTTCGTTTCACCCAAATCCGATTAACGGATTGAAAGTTACGCAATAAACAAGTAACATCGAATACATAGACCGACAGTTAACCAATCATGTCACATATAACACATAACACATCACATAATCAATGACATAACGTTTATAAAGAAGTTTCGGGTCATAAACAAGCTTTTGGATATTTAAAATGATTTTAAAACATTTTTCGGAATTAAAACAGATCGTTGAATCAATTTTAAAGTAGTAAACAGGGTTCGGTTGGCCAATTCTGGCTTCAAAACAATTTTATAATAATTATCGAGCCTTGAAAACAATTTAAAATAATATTTTAAAGCTCGAAACTATTTTTCGGAATTTTTAAATCATTTTTAAATAATTAAATCTAATTAAATAATTAATTAAAATCAATTAATAATTAATTAAATCAATTAACCATTTAATTTTCGAATTAATTGACTAATTAATCAATTAAAAATTAAATAAAATTAATTAACTAATTAATTAAGAATTATTTTTAAATTAAATATAATTTTTGGAATTAAAATAATAATTTTTGGAATTTTCAGAAATTAAAATCGAATTTTTACAATAAATATCAATAGGAAAATATGATTTTTGAATATTTTTAAAACAGGAATCCAAAATTTGCAAGTTCTGGAAATCTCAGGGACCTAACTGTTTCTTCCCCAAAAGATAAGGTACTAAACTGTAATTTTACAGGGGGGTCGCCGGAAAAGTTCTGTCTCGCCGGAGAAGACGATCCCGGCGTCCTCACCCCGCCAACACCTCCAGATACGATCTACACATCACCAGGAACTTATTCATGCAATCAAAACACATCAATCATCCCGGTTCTGGCCGGAAAATGAGCAAGAACATTGTCGGTTTCCGGCGAACATCGAAAATTTTCAAAACACAACTCGCTTCGATTTACTAATCCTCTGTTAACGAGCTATATACCAATCGATTGCAAATTTTATAAGGAACATAATCCACTATAAATCAACAGCTAATAACCCCTAAATCAAAAAGCCCCAAATTTCAATTGAAAATATTCATACGGGTTATAAACCCTAATTTTAAAATTCGAGAATTAAACCCACTTTTGAGCATGTTATTGAACTCCAAATCAGACGTATGACATATGAAAATCATCAGGAAAACAAGCTCTACAACATGCAAGCATCAAATCATACAAACAATCATCCGAACAAAAATTCATACTTTTAATAAAATTAATTCGAAAATAAATAATTTTTCAGAAAATAAACCTTGATTTCTGCAGTGATTTGGAACACAAAATCTGATAGAATACCTCAAGACCTTTGGATTGAGTACTCGAGCTTTTCAAACGGACTCCGGTAACACCTCCGATTGTTGGTTTGATTCTCAGAAAGGTTTATGAATATATGAATTTTCTCTGAAAATTTATATAATTACTGACTGCAAATAATTTTTGATACGACATAAAATACGGTAAAAGGCTATTTATAATTACAGAAAATTAGTATCCTGTTGGATCATTCTGGATATAAAATGGTACGTTTATTTGTAAAACTGATCCAAACGGTATCGGTTTTTCAGGATAATTATCCAAATCAGTATAATTTGTACTGCGGTCTTGGTCTCAGCGCCTGGTTACACGTACTACGAGGTGATAATTGGGATAGTTTAATAAAAAGCTCCCGTTTATCGAAAATACGAGTTTTATTGATTAACCGAAACGAATATTGTATCGAAAATGTTGCGCCATGACCCGCGCAGGACAAACCGTACGCCGGATCGAAAAAGTCGAAACATGGAATATGCTCAGAATATTACAATTAGGTTAGGAAGGAGTTCTTGGAAGAGTTTCGGGTTCCAAAAACGTAACCACGGATGACGTCGGTTGGTTCCCGTTTTTATAAAATAGATTTTAAATACCCGGAAAAAGATTTTATGAAATTCATATGATTCCTATAAATTTATAAATCAACATAAAAATAATTAGGAAGATATGACAATTATCTATATTTTATTTTGGACATATAAAAATTAAAATACTCAATTAATAATATTTTTAAACATCCAAACACATTTAACACTTAACAATTAATTTACATAATAAATACTGAACACATATAATAATTATTTATTAGCAAAAATAATTACACGATATATCCCGGATATTACATCCTTCCCCCCTTAAAAGGATTCTGTCCTCAGAATCTCCTAAGAAAATAAACGAGGGTACTTTTCTCTCATATCACTTTCTAACTCCCAGGTTGACTCTTCAACCTTTGGGTTTCTCCATAACACTCTTACTAGCTTTACTACTTTATTCCTCAATACCTTCTCTCTTTCCTCTAGAATCTCTATCGGACTCTCTACATATGACAAATCTGCCTGAAGCTCTATTGGCTCATATTCTATTACATGCCTGGAGTCTGGATTATACTTCTTAAGCATCGATACGTGAAAAACATTGTGAATGTGCTCCATGTACGGAGGTAACGCCAATTCGTAAGCTACTTTGCCAACGCATTTTAGAATCTCAAAAGGTCCGACATATCTTGGGCTCAGCTTTCCTTTCTTCCCAAATCTCGTTAGTCCCTTCCACGGTGATACTTTCAGTAATACCAAGCTTCCTTCTTCGAATTCCATGTCTTTCCTTGACTGGTCTGCATATTTTCTTTGACGGTCCTGTGCTGCTATCAATCTTTTCTGGATAACTTCAACAACTTCTTTTGTCTGCTGCATTAATTCAGGTCCAAGTATCTTGCGTTCTCCTACTTCGTCCTAATATACTGGAGATCTACATTTACGTCCATAAAGGGCTTCATAGGGTGGCATCCCAATACTGGCGTGATAACTGTTGTTATAAGCAAACTCTACCAGAGGTAAATGCTCTTCCCAACTTCCTTTGAAATCAATAGCATAAACACGTAACATGTCCTCGATTGTCTGGATCATTCTTTCACTTTGGCCGTCCGTCTGTGGTTGGTAAGTTGTACTCATATTCAGTCTTATTCCCAAACATTCTTGAAAACTTTTCCAAAATCTTGAATTAAATCTTGGATCTCGATCAGATACGATAGACACCGGGACTCAATGACGAACTACAATTTCCTTCAGGTACATATGGACCAACTTGTCGAGCGAAAATCTTTCATTTATAGGCAGAAAATGAGCTGACTTGGTAAGTCTATCCACTATAACCCAAATGGCATCATGATTAGCCCTAGTCCTTGGTAATCCAACGATGAAATCTATGGCAATATGTTCCCACTTCCACTCTGGAATCTCCAATGGATGTAGCAATCCACTTGGTCTCTGATGCTCTGTTTTAACTCTCTGACATGTATAACATCTGCTAACCCATTCCGCAATTTCCCTCTTCATGTCTGGCCACCAATAATTCTCCTTTAAATCTCTGTACATTTTGGTACTCCCTGGATGGATTGAATACCTTGAATTATGTGCTTCCTGTAAAATTTCATTTTTCAGCTCCGTCACCGGGGGAATCCAAATTCTTGAAGAAAACCTAAGAATATCTTGATCATCTTTCTGCGTGCACAATTCCTCACCTATGAAATGATTTATATCTTGATCCATTACATCTCCCTGACATTTCTTTATCTTTTCTAACAACTTCGGCTGGAACGTCATACTATACACTTTCGCTTTCTCAGGCTTGCAAACTCTAATCTCTAATTCCAGTTTCTAAAATTCTTTATATATCTCTTCGGGTACTGATAACACATTTAACTTTTCCTTCCGACTCAACGCGTCTTCTATAACGTTCACTTTATTGGGATGATAATTAATCGAGCAGTCGTAATCCTTGATCAATTCTAACCATCTCCTTTGCCTCATATTAAGTTCCTTCTGTGTGAATATATATTTCAAGCTTTTGTGATCCGTGTAAATCTCGCACTTTTCTCTATATAGATAATGTCTCCATATCTTCAAAGCAAAAACTATAGCTGCTAGCTCCAAATCATGAGTAGGATATTTCTGTTCGTGTGGTCTCAATTGCCTTGACGCATACGCAATCACCTTATCGTGCTGCATTAGAACACATCCGAATCCTTTATGAGAAGCATCGCTATAAATTACAAAATTCCCTTGATCGTCTGGAAGTGACAAAAAAGGTGTTGTGATTAATCGTTGCTTCAATTTCTGAAAACTTTCTTCGCACTTGTCGTTCCATATAAACTTTTCATTCTTCCGTGTAAGCTTTGTCAATGGTATTGCAATCCTTGAAATTTTTTGAACGAATCAACGATAATATCCCGCTAATCACAAGAAACTTCTTACCTCGGTGGGTGTTCTCGGTCTTTCCCAGTTTGTAATTGCCTCAATCTTTGCTGGGTCCACTTTGATCCCTTCATTACTGACTATGTGTCCTAAGAACTGAACCTCCTGTAACCAAAACTCACACTTCGAGAATTTAGCATATAACTTCTTTTTCCTAAAAATCTCCAAAGCGGTTCTCAAATGTTCCGCATGATCCTCCCCTGTCTTTGAATAAATCAATATATCGTCTATAAATATAATAACGAACTTGTCCAACTATTCCTTGAAGATTCTATTCATCAGGTCCATAGACGCTGCCGGGGCATTGGTCAATCCAAAAGACATCACTAAAAATTCGTAATGTCCATACCTTGTTCTGAAAGTTGTCTTCGGTATATCTTCTGGCTTAATCTTCAGTTGATGATATCCCAATCTTAAGTCAATCTTCGAGAAAAACTTGGCTCCCTTCAATTGGTCAAATAGATCGTCAATTCTGGGTAACGGATACTTGTTCTTGATTGTAAGCTTGTTGAGCTCCCTATAGTCGATGCACAGTCTCATGCTTCCATCTTTCTTCTTGACAAATAATACCAGGGCTCCCCACGAGGATACACTAGGTCTGATTACTCCTTTTTCTAATAACTCTTGCAATTGCTTCGCTAGCTCCTTCATTTCAACGGGCGCCATTCTGTACGGGGCCTTGGATACCGGTTCTGTTCCAGGTGCTAAGTCGATTGCAAACTCAATTTCTCTATCTGGTGGAAGTCCTGGTAACTCATCGGGAAACACGTCTGGAAATTCATTCACTACTGGAATATCTTCAAGTTTCGCTGGCTTCTGACTCCTATCAATCACATATGCCATGAAATGCTCGCATCCTTGTCTTAGTAACTTCTTGGCTTGAATCATTATTAAGAACTTCTTTACTTGTTTCTGGCCCTTGAACGTTACTATTCTTTCATCTGGCGTCTTTAACATTACCTTCTTATTTCGACAATCTATTTGGGCATCGTGCCTAGATAACCAATCCATTCATAAGATAACGTCAAATTCTCCTAACTTAAATGGTATCAAATCTACACAAAACTTACTACCAGAAATCTCAATCTCACAATTCCCACAAACTTGATTAACAGATACGCGTTCTTGATTTGCTAATTTCACAGTCATTATTTCATTTAAATACTCAACTGGACAATTTAACTTACTAACAAGATCTTGTGAAATAAACAATCGAGTTGCTCCCAAATCTATTAACACTTTAGCACATAAAGAATTCACATTAAGCGTACCTGCCACGACATCCGTATCCTGGATAGCATCCTTCATAAACATGTCAAAAACTCTAGCCCTTGGAGTCTCATTCACTGCTGGAGTAGACCCCATAATCCTCAATGCATTACTGACTGGGGCTGGTGTCTTGCCATCCCTGGCTATATGTCCTGGCTTCTCACATTTAAAGCACATAAATCCAATGGCTAGAACCTTCACTGCTGGATTCCGGATAGGCTGATCCTTATTTGCTGGCTCTCTTGCTGGCTAATTTTGGCACTCCCTTGAATAATGCCCTTTCTGATTGCACTTGAAACAAACTACATTCAACTTATTACAAACCCCCCCATGCTTCTTCCCACATACTTGACAATCTGGAAAAGTTAATCTCAACTGATTTGGCTGATTCGCATTAAGTGGACGGTTGCCCTGGCTTCCGTCGCCTGCATTTTGTCTCTTGAAATTAAAATTTCTTCCTGGCTGAAACTTGCCCTTCTTAAAATTTGGAAACTTCCCTGGTTGTGACTGACCATCATTCCCTTCAAATTTTCTTTTCTTGCTTTCTTTCTCCTTTTGTGACATCTCACTCTCTGTCTATGCGATCATAGCCTTCTGTACAACTCCTGCATAGGTATCCAATAAAAAAATGGCTACCTTCCCTCTGATCCATGGCTTCAAACCTTGTTGGAATCTTTTAGCCTTCTTCCTGTCAATATCCACATACGACGGCACATACCTTGACAATTCCTCAAACTTACTCTCATAATCCGTCACCGACATGTTTTCTTGCTTTAGTTCTAAAAACTTCAACTCCATCTGATCCTGGACAAACTGAGGAAAATACTTTTCTAAAAATAATTCCTTAAACCTTTCCCAAGTAATAACATATGTACCTTCCAATGTCTTCACCATCTCCCACCAATAGGTGGCCTCATTTTTCAAATAGTAACTTGCAAACTCAACCTTCTGTTCATCCTTTACTTTTACTAAGGCAAATACCTTCTCTATCTCCTTTAACCAAAAGTTTGCTTCAATCGGTTCTAAGGAACCCTTGAATTCTGGTGGGTTTACTGCCTGAAAAGTTTTAAAAGTTACCTGGAGATTGGTCTGTCTTTGTTGTTGTTGTGCCATGTGAACTGTTTGTTGGGCCAAGATTTGGAGAATCCGGGCTATTGTTGGGTCTATAGGTCCTGGGTTCACATTCGGGTTGGTATCATCTTGGTTGTTATTATTGTTGTTGGTTTCTTCATTCTGGGTGTTGGTGCGGGTATTTCTTCTGGGAGGCATTTTCTGTAAAGAATCAAACAACTTATTTAGCGTTTAAATCAAATTCTTTGCATAAAAGAATTTTTTTATAAAACAGAGATATCTCTTTTTGAAAACGGTTGTAACAGTTGAACTAAGTAAATTGCTTACTTCTTTACAGAATATAAACAGTTATGGAAAACAGGGTACATGGTATCACAAGGGTATAACTGGTACAATAAATAAGGTAAAATAAAACAGGTGCAATAAAATAAATGACAGTGCTGGAAAGGAAAAAGGTACTGATATATATATAGATCAAAAGTTTTGGGTAGTACAAGCGTAAAGACGTTTCGGAAGTAAAAGCAAAAGGGTACAACAACCTACTCACTAGTCAGCATAGCTAGCCTATAAATACAACCCAAAAGTCTACTGATACACACTACACACTACTGTACATAATACATAACCATAATAACACTGCTCAACATCTCTGTCTCTGGATCTCTGACTCATGGCAAGTCTGGACCTCCAATCTCCTCAAGCTCCTCTAGAACCCACTTAGCCCACTCTACTAGGAAATCAGGGGTGATGTCCTCATGTGTAGCCTCAGCAATCCTCACAGTGGCTGCTCTACGAAACACCTGAAGCCTCTCTCTAAGTCGCCTCTCACCACTCCCAACCTCTCTGGTATGCATGATATGTAGTAACTCCTGAATCTGACCCTGTAGGAATCGCTGCTCCATAAGGTAAGCCTCAAACTGATGATATGGGATAGGATAAGAAGAGAAATGGAAAGGTACTCCTGTAACTGAATGACCAGTAAAGCCTGAATCATCAGGTGGGGGTCCTCTGATAGGTGGCCTCATGCCTGGGGGTGGAATAGCCTGTGGGTGGAATAGCCTGCAGTGGTACGAGCTGCAACACAGGTGGAGGTAGTATAGCCAACACTGGTGGAACAACATGACGTGGATCTGAAGATGGTACTCCAACTGAAGGCTCTGAGTGACCAGCTGATACGGGGATAAAAGAGTCGGCCATCGCTGCTATCTGAAATCATATCGCAATATAAGAATCTCGAACCACGACGCGAATCATACTAATACCTATTATGCTGTAGCACTCAACCTTTCGACGTTCTATCTTTCTATTCCTTACTTCTAATCCTAACCCTCTACCCATTCCCGTCAATCTAGGCTTGTGTCAGTGACTTATAACCTGTAGCTCTGATACCAAACCTGTGGCGCCCTCCAAACCCGGGTCAGAAGTTTGGGGTCCACACACACACACCTTATTAATAACCTGCTTATAACAATGATAAAGATAATAATAATATATAGTGACCCTACTTACCAACTACCACGGACCGCAACAGGTTAAAGTATGCACACAAGCCAAACACACACTTATATTACAAACCGTTCAAATTCCAACTATTCCAATTCAACACTGAGTATTAAACATTATTACAAACTTTTACAAACTTAAATTATTCCAAAAGAAGCCTACTAGCTCAACTCGATCAACCTGAACCCCTAGCTCTCGCGCTGGACTGGGGATCCTCGGTACCAACCGGTTCCTTCTTAACTGGAAAAGAACATAAACAACATCGCACAAATGAGCTAACTAGCTCAGCAAGTCACAATGACAAAACTGAGAATAATGATCATCAGGTAATTATAGTTATGAGATCAAGTGAACAATGGGTTATGATTTAGAATTAGATATTATATTTTCATTTTAAAAACCAAGGTTAGGCTGCTGATCAATCACGCACTAACCCCGATCAAAGCACACAACACTACTCTAACTACTGGATCCAAGGCACACATTGGCCTAACTTGACCATTATATGGTATGACCACGAATCTGGTCCACAATTTTATAAAAACAATCCAATTCTAACATAATAACATAATAAGTAGTAATAAACAATAAACAACATCATTAACAACATTGGACATTTAATAATGAAAATGGTTACAATCTGCATAGGGATCAATATGGCAGTTTCAAAGCATGGATGCTAGGTAATGAAAGAATTGGATAGCAAGGGAAATAATGTTTCAAGGATTTGGCCTTTCAAAGTATAGGATACAATGGTTTGAGTGTGTAAGCAATCTGGTTCAGTGTTTGATATTTAGTTTGTATGTATTTGTGAAGCAGTATCGTATCTGGGTGCACAACAATCAATGGTTTAGAAGGAATAAGGTTTACGGCTCAAGATCAATAATTGGAACCAGGGTTTAGGGTTCAGTGCTTCAAGGCACTTGTAATATAAAACAGGACTATCAATTACTACAATATCTCGAGAAAGTTCAGAACGCTTGCCTGGTACTAGCTTACTATACTGCACTCGCTTTCAATTACCACTGTCTTACTCCTCGACTACCTGTTTCCCTTTCCTACACCTCGCCTCTTCTGCTCACATATTATAAGAATCTATCAATATTCAACTTGCACAATTCTATTCGACACATACTTCTATCTACCCTTCGTTTCACCCAAATCCGATTAACGGATTGAAAGTTACGCAATAAACAAGTAACATCGAATACATAGACCGACAATTAACCAATCATGTCACATATAGCACATAACACATCAAATAATCAATGATATAACGTTTATAAAGAAGTTTCGGGTCATAAACAAGCTTTTGGATATTTAAAATGATTTTAAAATATTTTTCGGAATTAAAACAGATCGTTGAATCAATTTCGAAGTAGTAAACAGGGTTCGTTCCGGCTTCAAAATAATTTTATAATAATTATCAAGCCTTGAAAACAATTTAAAATAATATATTAAAGCTCAAAACTATTTTTCGGAATTTTTAAATCATTTTTAAATAATTAAATCTAATTAAATAATTAATTAAAATCAATTAATAATTAATTAAATAAATTAACCAATTAATTTTCGAATTAATTGACTAATTAATCAATAAAAAATTAACTGAAATTAATTAACTAATTAATTTAGATTTATTTTTGAATTAAATATAATTTTTGGATTTAAATAATAATTTTTAGAATTTTCAGAAATTAAAATCGAATTTTTATAATAAAAATAAATAGGAAATATGTTTTTTGAATATTTTTAAAACAAGAATCCGAAATTTGCAAGTTCTGGAAACCTCAGGGACCTAACTGTTTCTTCCCCAAAAGATAAGGTACTAAATTGTAATTTTACAGGGGGGTCGCCGGGAAAGTTATGTCTCGCCGGAGAAGACGATCCCGGCGTCCTCACCCCACCAACACCTCCAGATACGATCTACACATCACTAGGAACTTATTCATGCAATCAAAACACATCAATCATCCCTGTTCTGGCCGGAAAATGACCAAGAACATTGCCAGTTTCCGGCGAACATCAAAAATTTTCAAAACACAACTCCCTTCGATTTACTAATCCTCTGTTAATGAGCTATATACCAATCGATTGCAAATTTTATAAGGAACATAATCCACTATAAATCAACAGCTAATAACCCCTAAATCAAAAAGGCCCAAATTTCAATTGAAAACATTCATACGGGTTATAAACCCTAATTTTAAAATTCGAGAATTAAACCCACTTTTGAGCATGTTATTGAACTCCAAATCAGACGTATGACATATGAAAATCATCAGGAAAACAAGCTCTACAACATGCAAACATCAAATCATACAAACAATCATCCGAACAAAAATTCATACTTTTAATAAAATTAATTCGAAAATAAATAATTTTTCAGAAAATAAACCTTGATTTCTGCAGTGATTTGGAACACAAAATCTGATTGAACACCTCAAGACCTTTGGATTGAGTACTCGAGCTTTTCAAACGGACTCCGGTAACACCTCCAATTGTTGGTTTGATTCTCCGAAAGGTTTATGAATATATGAATTTTCTCTGGAAATTTATATAATTACTGACTGCAAATGATTTTTGATACGAAATAAAATACGGTAAAAGGCTATTTATAATTACGGAAAATTAGTATCCCGTTGGATCATTCCGGATATAAAACGGTACGTTTATTTGTAAAACTGATCCAAACGGGTTCGGTTTTTCGGGATAATTATCCAAATCAGTACAATTTATACTGCGGTCTTGGTCTTAGCGCCTGGTTACACGTACTACGAGGTGATAATTGGGATAGTTTAATAAAAAGCTATTGTTTATCGAAAATACGAGTTTTATTGATTAACCGAAACGAATATTGTATCGAAAATGTTGCGCCGGGACCCGCACAGGACAAACCGTACGCCGGATCGAAAAAGTCGAAACATGGAATATGCTCGAAATATTGCAATTAGGTTAGGAAGGAGTTCTTGGAAGAGTTTCGGGTTCCAAAAACGTAACCACGGATGACGTCGGTTGGTTCCCATTTTTTATAAAATAGATTTTAAATACCCGGAAAAAGATTTTATGAAATTCATATGATTCCTATAAATTTATAAATCAACATAAAAATAATTAGGAAGATATGACAATTATCTATATTTTATTTTGGACATATAAAAATTAAAATACTCAATTAATAATATTTTTAAACATCCAAACACATTTAACACTTAACAATTAATTTACACAATAAATACTGAACACATATAATAATTATTTATTAGCAAAAATAATTACACGATATATCCTGGATATTACAGAAAGCAATTGATCTTGACAGAAGCTTCTTTTCATCAGGCTTGGGTGTCTCATACACAGTATCCAAAGGATTTTTCAATGATGATTTTGAGTAGTTTACCCTTGGTTTCAGAATTGTTTCAGCCTTTGGAGATTTGATACAGGAAGGCTGTCCTCTTTCCAGATAATTTATGCTCATCTCATTCACACTAATTTGCTTGACTTGAGAGTGATGGATGGATGACTTAACTGGCTCCTTGACAAGTTCAAACTTCTTCTGTATTTCCTCATCAATATTCTCCCAGTTGACTAAACTCAACTTCTCCTTATCAGCTGCTCTTATGTTGGCTGCTGTTGCATTGATCAGATCTATACTATCTGTAACTGATGGCTTTGAGATCTGTCTGTTGGGCTTGATGAAGATGAATGGCAGTTAAAGATGCTTCCATGGCTGACATTCTTGTGTCCAAGGCATCTATCTTGGTTGACAAATCAGAATTTTTCCTTAATTGCCTCTTGATGTCAAACATTGTAGCTTCTGGAAGTTTAGAATCTAGCCTGTCTGAAAGGGCCTTCTTCATCTCCTCAATATCACCCTTCATGGTGTTTACATCCCTAGCATGCTGGAAGCCTTGTATTTGTTGAAGTTGCAGGGAGGCTAGATGTGCCTGAAGGAGCTTCCTGGTGCTAGCATTGGTAGTGGTTTGAAGAGCAGTATTTGTCTGATTAATTAACTGGATCAGGGTTGTCTTGAGGTAATGCTCATCACAGTGCTTTGAGAATGCCCATGATGGCATACCTGATATTGAACTTGAGCCTACTTCTCCCCCTATGTCCATTACTTCATCTTCACTATCCCCACTCCCATCACCAAAGAAATCAGCTGAACCACCAGTCTCATAGTCCACATCACCAACTGTAGAAGGTAAAGCTGTGATGGCATCCTTAGCTCTCATCATGGACTGTGTGGTATGCACCTAATTCACCATCCTTTCTGCATTGTCATTGCCCTGTTCAGCTAGAAGTTGATAAGCTGGAACAAGGTGAGTAAATGTCTCAGCATCAAGGGAAGTGGAATCTATAACAGCTTTATGATGCTGAGATAGTCCTTCCCTGTCTGCATCCTGGACATTCATTGACTCACTAGCAATGACATCCATCCTTATTGCTCAAGTACCTGCATTTCTCTCATTTTCTCTCTTTTGTTTCATCAGGGTCTCACCCTAGCTCCCCACCCTCACACCCTCACCTTCACCTACTAAGGTGGGATTCCTCTCACTCTCTTTTGCCAATCCTGAAGAAATGGATTGCAGAGTTTCACTCATTTCCTCTCCTTTTTCCTGGGAGCAACCCAGACTCTCACTCAAAACACTCTTCTCTCTCAATCCTAAGAGTTATTGTACAACCACTAAATCTTCTGCACTTGAAATAAATGAAGTTTGAAGCTGTGCAGAGATACTCGACGGATGAGTGATATCCCTCGAGTGAGTGATTTTGCTATCCAACGGATAACTGCTGTCAAGCTTATCCGTCGGGATACAATCACTACTTGACGGATGAGCAATATCCGTCGAGAGAGTAGAAATGAATGAGCTTGGGATAGAAACTATTATTGACTCTGTGCTGATTGAAGATATTTGGGGCACAGATGAAACAACAGTTCCTGAAAGAATCGGCAAGTGAGCCAACAAATCATCTAAAAGATGATGCTCACTTGTATTAGATTTTGGCTTCCCCAACAGAGTTAAAGAAGGGGAATCAGGAATTGATGTGTTTATCATATCCACATCCAGAGAATTTTTTGGTGAGTTTGGTGTTTGAGGTGCTTCTATAACAAGAGATTTTGGCTGTAACTCCATATTTATTGGAGCCACATCAAACTGAATTTGTGAAGGTGCAGTGACTGTGTCTTTAGCACCAGTTTGCACAGTGTGTGTACCCTGTGCATCCCCAATGGTTTTTTATTTCTTCTTTCTGGCATAAGTTTGGGGTGAGCTTGTGTTCCTAACCCTCTTAGCCTGTGCTCTTGGTTGAGAGCTTTGTTCAATAGCTACATCCTTTTGGGAGGATGCAGCTAAAAATGAGCTTTTTTCCTTTTTAAGCACTGCAGTTTGTTGGAAAACTGCAGTGTGGCTAGGCTGGGATTCACTCAACTCTCCAACCTTATTCTTGGGGTTTCTTTTATGTTCACCCCTTCCCTCACCTAACTTACCCTCCTTCACACTCCCCTCTTTGGCTTTAGTGGATTTTTCAACTGGCATCTTTTGGGAGATACCAGAGGGGGCTTTCTTTGATTTGGATTTTGAAATAAGTGTAGGTTTGGTAGCTTGGGTAGGCAACTGTTTGGTCATTGACACAGTTGCCACAGCCACACTTGAACTCAAAGAAATTGTTGTGGTTGGAATAGTTGTAGGGATAGGTGAACTTACCTCACTTACCTGAGGTGCTTGCATTACAGGAAAGTAGAACATTGGCACATCCTTGTGATGATTGGCCTTGTTCAAATCTGCAATGAGCCTTCTCTCTTGAACCCAACAATCTAATTTGTTGTTAGGGTTCTCAAGTATAATCTCTTCACAAAGGTGGTTAGCTAACATCATAAGAAATCTAGCATAATACACATTCTTACCTCTTTTATTTAACTCTCCTAATTTAAAACCTAACTCAAACAAGACAAGGTCACTAAAATTAAAATACTTATCTGTAACTAGCATGTAGAGCATGTTAAGCATGGAAATATTCACTGAATCAAAATTACTGATCTTTCCTGAGAAAACCTTTGTAACTACATCACACATGAAACTCCATTCTTTCCTAAGACCCATTCTCCTAATGTAACTTAGTTTAGAAGTAGGAAGTGCATTGTTCATGGAATTAAGCATATTGATTATATCAGTGTCAGTGTGTGGTGAGGTCACATTATCATCAGGAATTTTGAAACATACTTTTATCACATCACTACTGATACAGAATTCTTTACCTTTAATGGTGAGTGTGATGGTCTTATCAGTAGAGTTATAGGTAGCAGTGGTCCACATCTCTTCAACAACTTCACAGAAGATTGTGGGTGATTCCAGTATGGCATAATTGAGCTTGCAATTCTTCACAAAGTCCATCATCTTGTGATAATCACCAGAATGCTGAATACCCTTGTTAACCAGTGCAGTGAAATTGTTCTTCTCATAAATGAACCCAGTTTGAGACATAATCTTTACAACATGTTCCATTGTTAGAGAATAAGAGCTTGAAGAGAAAGAGAGTAAGTGCTTTGAGAGAGAATGAAATTAGAGCAATTGAATTGAGAATGATAAAAGAAAATCAGTTGAAATGAAATAAGCTTTTATACTATCTCAAAAACAACTGATAAAAATAATAAAGTAAAATAAAGTAACCAATAGAAATTGCCTAAAATAGCCGTTTAAAAATAAACTGTAAAAATTCCACCCATTATCAGTCATGTTATTCTTACAAACTGTAAGTATACTCGATGGATAATGTACAGGGAATTAACGGCTGAGATTAAGACAATTCGACGGATGAGGATAAACTGTTATCCGTCGAGACATAAAATATTCCAGAAAAATAATTGATTTTTATTAGCAAATAATATACCGACGGATGATCAAACTCGATGGATAAAGATCATCCGTCGAGATGTAAATTTTGACTTGGCCAAAATTTCATCCAATATTGAAAAATCAATTAAATTTCTGGCTGCATTTCAACTTGCACATTAACTCATATAGACTTACGAGTAATTAAGCATACCTAACTCACTTATCAACCTTGAAAAGGTGGATTCATCCAGTGGCTTGGTAAAGATATCTGCAAGCTACTTCTCACTTGGAACAAAATGTAGCTCCACAGTACCATTCATTGCATGTTCCCTTATGAAATGGTACTTAATATTTATATGCTTTGTCCTTGAATGTTGTACTGGATTTTCAGTGATGGCAATTACACTTGTGTTATCACAGAAAATAGGAATCCTTTCAACTTGCAAACCATAGTCTAGCAATTGATTTCTCATCCATAAAATATGTGCACAGTAACTGCCAGCAGCAATATATTCAGCTTCAGCTGTAGAAGTAGAAACTGAATTTTGCTTTTTACTGAACCAGGACACAAGCTTATTTCCTAGAAAATGAGAGGTTTCCGTTGTACTTTTTCTATCAATTCTACAACCTGCATAATCTGCATCTAAATAACCAGTTAGATCAAAACCAGAATCTCTAGGGTACCAAATGCCAAGTTTTGGTGTTTACTTGAGATATCTGAAAATTCTCTTAATAGCTATTAAGTGAGATTCTCTAGGATCAGCCTGAAATCTAGCACATAAATATGTAGCAAACATTATATCTGGCCTACTAGCTGTTAAGTACAAAAGTGATCCAACCATGCCTCTATATCTTGAAATATCCACAGACTTTTCAGTAGTGTTTAATTCAAGCTTAGTTGCAGTGGCCATGTGAGTTTTTGCAGATGTGCAATCCAATAGATCAAACTTCTTTAAAAGATCAAAAATGTATGTAGTTTGACTAATGAATATTCCATCACTAACTTGCTTAACTTGTAATCCAAGAAAGTAAGTTAGTTCTCCCATCATACTCATTTCATACTTACTTTGCATCAGTTTGGCAAACTTTTTGCAAAGTTTGTCATCTGTAGAGCCAAAAATAATATCATCTACATAAATTTGAACAAGTATACTAGAGCCATTAACATTTCTGAAAAATAAAGTTTTATCTACAGTACCTCTTGTGAAGTGATTTTCCAAAAGGAACTTTGATAAAGTGTCATACCAGGCTCTAGGTGCTTGCTTTAGTCCATAAAGTGCTTTCAAAAGGTAATAGACATGATCGGGAAAATTTGGATCTTCAAAACCAGGAGGTTGACTGACATAGACTTCTTCCTCCAAATCTCCATTCAGAAAGGCACTTTTGACATCCATTTGATAGACCTTGAAATTGGCATGGACTGCATAGGCTAAGAAGATTCTGATGGCTTCAAGTCTTGCAACAGGAGCAAATGTTTCATCAAAATCTATTCCTTCTTGTTGACAATAGCCCTTAGCAACCAATCTAGCTTTGTTCCTGACAACTATGCCATTTTCATCCATCTTGTTCCTGAATACCCATTTGGTGTCTATTGGATTCTTTCCTTTAGGCTTGGGCACCAGCTTCCATACATTATTCCTTTCAAATTGGTTTAGCTCCTCCTGCATAGCTAAAATCCAATCAAGATCCAACAAAGCTTCTTCTACCTTCTTTGGCTCTTCCTTGGAAAGAAAGCTACTGTATAGACATTCTTCTTGAGTTGCTCTCCTTGTTTAAACTCTAGAAGAAACATCACCAATAATAAGCTCAAAGGGGTGATCTTTTGTCCATTTTCTCTGTTGAGGTAGATTAGCTCTAGATGAAGAAACCTCATTGTTGTCTTGATGTGTGATTGAGTTTTGATTGTTAGAAACTCCCCCTGAGTTTGTGGATCTTTTATTTGAGAAAGGGGAACTTTCTATAGGTGATCTATCTTGACTTCCTGCTCCTTTTGATAACCCGACGGATGGTGAATTTTGAGTACCGACGGATGAAGCTGGTTGTCTCCCGACGGATAACGCAGATTGCCTTCCGGCGGATGAAGCATTGTGCAACTCGACATATTTTGAGTTTTGTGCTTCATTGGTAGTAGATTTATCTGCATTATCTTTAGACATTGTTTCTTGATCACTTTCATCATCACTGTCATCACTAACCACCTCCACATTGTCGAATTTGAGGCTCTCATGGAAATCTCCATCTTTCAGTCCTTCAATCTTTTTAACATCAAACACAACATGTATTGATTCCACAACAATGTTGGTTCTTAGATTGTAGAGTCTGTATGCTTTACCAACAGCATATCCAACAAAAATTCCTTCATCTGCTTTAGCATCAAACTTCCCATTTTGATCAGTTTGATTTCTCAAAATATAGCATTTACAGCCAAAGACATGAAGGAAATTTAGAGTTGGCATCTTATTCTTGAATAATTGATAGGGAGTCATGCATCTTGCTTGATTAACCAGAGAAATATTCTGAGTGTAGCATGCGGTATTTACAGCTTCAGCCCAAAAATAGGTTGGCAGTTTAGATTCTTCAAGCATTGTCCTTGCAGCTTCAATAAGTGATCTGTTCTTCCTTTCCACTACTCCATTCTGTTGTGGAGTCCTTGCTGCTGAAAACTCATGCAGAATCCCATTTTCCTCACAAAATGCTCTCATGACAGAATTCTTAAACTCAGTTCCATTGTCACTCCTGATTCTTCTAACCTTGAAATCAGGATTATTATTGACTTGCCTTATGTGATTGATGATGATTTCACTAGCCTCATCTTTAGACTTTAGGAAATATGTCCAAGAGAACTTTGAGAAATCATCTACAATTACTAGGCAAAATCTTTTCCTTGAGATGGACAACACATTGACTGGTCCAAACAAATCCATGTGAAGCAGTTGCAAAGGCTCTTCAATTGTTGAATCAAGTTTCTTCCTGAATGATATTTTAATCTGCTTCCCTTTTTGGCAGGCATCACACAGTCCATCCTTAGAAAACTCCACTAGAGGAATGCCTCTAACCAGTTCTTTCTTTACTAGCTCATTCATTGTCTTGATGTTTAAGTGGGATAGCTTCTTGTGCCATAGCCAACTTTCATCTTGACTTGCTTTACTGAGAAGATATGTAACAGATTTTGCATTAGATGAGTTGAAATCAGCTAGGTACACATTTCCTTTTCTCACACCAGTGAGAACCACTTTGTTGCTTCTTTTATTAGTCACAACACAGGCTTCTCAGTTGAAGGCTACTAAGTTGCCTCTATCACAAAGCTGGCTGATACTCAACAAATTATGTTTGAGACCATCCACTAAGGCAACCTCCTCAATGATGACATTGTCCTTTGAAATCAAGCCATATCCCACAGTATAACCCTTGTTGTCATCTCCAAAAGTAATACTTGGGCCAGCTCTCTCCTTGAACTCTGTGAGCAGGGTAGAATCACCAGTCATATGTCTTGAACAACCACTATCCAAGTACCAAAGATTATTTCTGTTTCCCTGCACACATCAAAATCAAATCAAGTTGATTTTGGTACCCAAGTTTCCTTGGGTCCTTCCTTGTTAGCTTTCTTTTTCTGTTTCTTAGGTTTTATCTCATTTGACTTAGGGATATCAGATTCATCCTTGGTCATTTGAGTTTGGCCTTTGAAACCATTCATTGCAATATAATTATCATGCATATTGTTATTAACAGGGAATGGCATGCTATTAGTAAACATGTTATTCCAGTATGGCATGCTAAATGGCATTTGTGGCATACTAAATGCAGCATAATAAGGATTAGGTGCAAATGGCATGTTAGCAAACTGTGCATTCATATTCTGTGTAGACATAGCATTCATAGGTATGGGAGGCATGGAATTCATGTTAAGAAATTGAGGTGGCACAGATATGGAAGTAGGCATGTCAGATTTGCAATTAACAGACAAATGATTTACACTACCACACTTGACACAGATTTTTCTTGGGGCATATTTATGAGGTGTGTAGTTATTGTGTTTGTTAATCCCTACTTTACCATTTCTATTATTTTTCTTTTTAGTCTCTGTTTTTACCTCAATCTTTTCAAGTCTGTCACTTAACTGTTTGACAGTCATGTGACCAACATTAGCCTTTTTCCCTTTCTTAACCTGACTCGATTCTCCTGAAACAAAGTTCTTGGAAACAGACCCATACTTCTCATTCAGCTTAACAAGTTTGGCTTTACTGATAGGCTTGCTCACAGCCGACGGATGAGGATTTTCATCATTCGACGGATAACCCTTTTTGTTATCCGACGGATGATCCTCATCATCTGTCGAGTCTACATCTGTTAGCACTCCATCTACCAAATTAGGTTCTAGTTTCTCTTTGGTCTTTTTCCAGGCTGTATCACAGAAAGACTCAATTCCTTGAACTTGGGTGATTTGAGCATGGACATCTCTGGATGTTTTTCATGCCTTAATCACCTCTTGTTCACGCTCGAGCTGCTTCTTTAAAATTTTTTCTTTCTTCAAGGACTCAGTTAATTCCTCCTTGGCAATCTTACACTCAATTTTTAACTTTTCAAAATCAATGAACTGAGACTCAAGCACATTATTTCTCTCACTTAAAAATAAATTTTTTTCTTTGATTTTAGCATTTTCTTTAGTAAGAGACTTAAGTGTAACACGCAAATGATATAGCTCTGTAGACATGTCATTTATGGCATCATTACACTCAGCTTTAAATAAATGTGCAAGGTTTGTAGTAATTACCTGATTACTTGAAGAGCTTGTCTATGTTTCATCAGACTTGGCCATTAGGGCTAGATTGACATAGCTGACATCTTCATCTTCATCCAGTCCATCTGCTGCCCAGTCATTTTCTTGTGTTATGAAATCCCTTTCCTTTTGTTTGAGCAGTTCAAAGTATTTTTGCTTATAATCCCCAGGCTCAAACTTTTTCTTGATGGAATTTGACTTCCTACACTCACTGGCAAAATGCCTTGCCAAACCACATTTGAAACATTTGAATTTTGATTTATCCACTATGTTTCTATTTGGCTTGGCTGCTCCAAAGTTCTTCTTGAACTTGAGCTTGGCAAATCTCCTGGAAAGAAATGCTAGGTGTTCATCAATGTCCTCCATGTCATCTTGGCTCAAAGAATCTTCACTTTCTATTGCAAGCCCCTTGCCCTTGTTCTCACAGACCCTTGAAGTTGATTCAATAGCTTCCGTCTTCACTTCCTTCTCTTTTTCCAACTCAGCAACTAGTGTAATGGATCCTCCTTTCTTCTTTCCTCTCTCCATCCTTTCATCCTGCTCTATCTCCAGCTCATAGGTCTTCAGGATGCCGTACAGTCTCTCCAAAGTAAACTCTTTATACTAAAGACTCTAATCTGAAATTCCTTTCATATTGGAGTCTTTTGTCTGATAGACCCTTCCATGCAACTTTAGAGCATTTAGTAGTTTTTGAAACCTACTAAAAATGTCAGTGAGAGACTCACTTTCTTCATTGTGAAAATGCTCATACTGCTGAATCAAGAGCTGCATCTTGTTTTCTCTAACTTGCTCAGTGCCATCACAGATGATTTGTATTGTATCCCAAACATCCTTGGCAGTTTTACAGTTGATAATGTTGTCAAACATATCTCCATCAACTCCATTAAATAGGATGTTCATGGCCTTTTTATCCTTCCTGACTTGTTCAATGTCAGGATCAGACCATGCATGCCTTGGCTTGGGGACTGATGGCTCGTTTCCTGTTGTTGCTCTCATTGGAACATAGGGCCTCTTTCTATGCAGTCAACATAGGCCTCATCTTGAGATAGCAAATGAAGATGCATCTTTACCTTCCAATAATGGTAATTATCTTTATCCAGAAAAGGGATCTTGACTCCAACATCCTTCTTATTTATATTGTTGTATTGTTTTGATCTTTAAACTCTTTGTAAGTTAAGAGCTTGCTCTGATACCAATTGTTAGTCCCTTAACAATATGACAAGAATTACAGAAGGGGGGTTGAATGGAATTCTTGAAACTTTTTCTTGAAATAAAATTGTTCTAACTCAAATATATATATAAGTGAATTGATTAGCTCAATGCGGAATAAAAACTAAAATGAATCAAATCACAAGTAATTAAAAACAAGAGTCTTTAAAAATTTTCTGGTGGATTTGAATGATTCCACCAGAGATATATATTATATATCGAGAGAACCATGTGTGCAAAATGCTCACAACTGCTTATAACAATTGAACAACTAAGACTACAAAGAAATGCTAAGAATTCTGCTTACAAATATTTCTCTATTATGTTGCTTAGATCAATAATTTCTTAGTTGCTACTTCTTGGTTTATATATCACCAAGATTACAAAGTAATGAGACAGGATAATAAAACAAAAACTATCTAGTCTATTATAATGCTACTTCATTACTCTATTCCAGCATTTTTGAATATCTTCATAATAGCATAGAAATGGCAATGCTTCTTTGTTCTCGAAAACCTAGTTGAATAGGCTACCACATTCCATTTGCATCCACTCGACGCATGTGACTGTGTTGTCACTGTCAACAAATATTTGAATTCTTTATCCGTCGGGTTCATGATCATCCGTCGAGTTATTGATCATCCATCGGGTTGTCTAGTTGATCATCCGTCGACTTCATTGTAGTTTATCCGTCGGGTAGCAATCTGGTACTTGACTTCATTTTATTTATGCAGAATTACAAGACATCATCTATGTACGATTAATCAACCTATTCTGCATATCTAGTTAAAGTCAACATGACTTGAATACTACTTACACAATCTATACAATGGTGTATGCAGACATGTGCTACAGTCTTATTGTTACATAAGCTACTCACTCGATGGATAATGAGTTGTCATCCGTCGAGACTATAATGAGTCATCCGTCGGGACTATAAATCTTATTCGTCGAGTGCTACATAATTTCACTAAGTAAAATCTACCAAGGTGTTTTGTTCATGAAATCATCAAGTACACAATATATACATAACAAATTTTGTCAACTACAGTGAGAAGATCAATATGGTCAGTCTAAACAAGAAATTTTTTAGGAGAGAGCGGTCTTTCTTATTTGACTCAATCATAAGGACCTTCACCTACAGAAAGACATGTTATGACAACATATCAAGTATTGTACAGAAGCTGGTGCACTCCATAGCCTATAACAGACACTTGAATATGGGCTTGTTGATCCTTGAAGAGCTAAGCACCAGGCTCACAATTCCACTAGCTATAAGAGGTAAGGAAATGTTCTTTTCTAGGTTTATAACGTCCACTTTAAATCATAAGGTTAATGACATTTATTTACTTAATGGTATTAATAGTTCATTAATAGGCAATTCTAAGCAAGTGTCTAAAATTCTATTTGGATCACTTACTACAAAGAACACGGTACCTGTAGGTCTTAGAATCACTCCTTTTATTTTGAAGAGATTCAAGGCATACCCTTACCCAATGCCTGATATGAGGTCTCAAATTACATCAACATCTAATGCAACAATGTTCCTGAACCTGTGGAAGAACAAACACAGGAACACCAATATGGACCTTCCAATGCCGAGACTTTTTCTTCTGTACCATTAAAAGCTAGGAAACCAACCACTTCATCCTCTCAAAAGGGTGAAATGAGTAAAAAGAAGAGAAAGCAGGCAAACCTGTCAATTATAAATGAGAGTGGTGAGGAACAAACTGAACAACAGTCACCCTTGGTCAAGAAAATAAAGAAGGCTAAATAAACTGAGCTGACCACTCAAGCCACCTCTGCATCCTCTCAAAAGGGTGTAGTTGAAAAGGAAGGACAAAAACAGACTCTAGGGGCATCTTCTCAATAGGGTGTCTCTATTGAAAAGAGCACTCACCTTAGTCACCCTGTAATGAGTCTGCACCAACACCTGAACAAATTCAAGTGTATGAAAGGAGATATAACGATGGCACACATAAGGAGATCACATCACTTGAAGCTCCCTCTTCTACTCAGGGGGAGCTGCCAACACTCCAATCTGAGATTCAAAGTCTGATTTCTAAAAAATTTTCATCCTATAATCAAATACTCGAATCTAACTCTCAAGTGTTGCCAACATCAAGTGACATGGTTCTAGAAACTGTGCTCACCACCCAGGACCCATAATTAGTTGGTGAGAGGCTATATGCTGGGGTAAACCTTGATGACACAAACACAAACACAGGGGTTTCATCAATTTTCACTGAATAACCCTGCGGTGGTTACAAATGCACCTTCATGTGCAAATTAACCTTCAGAGGTTGTTAGGTTAGAGGGTAGTACTCCTGAGGGGGAGCTATCTAAATCCTCTCCAATTCAATTAGAGGTTCCTGTTGGGGGAACAACTCCCCTCAAAACCCTAGTTGAGATTGCACCTACAGTTGAAACTAGGAGTACAATTGCCAATGATCCTGCAATGGGGGAAACAAGTACATCACTTTCAAGTGAAAGTGTTTTGAAAGAAACACAAGGGTTTGAGACTAGAGTACATGACAGTAACCTAGTTAACTCCCCTCCAATATAAATGGAGGTTCCCACCACATGTGAAGAAAAATAAACTGTCATAATCACAGGTCACCCTGTGAGTCAAACTATGACATCTGTCACATGTGGTTCCGTTGAATTCATACCTTCCACCTCAAATCCAAATGAACAACCTTCAACATTCAATCCCTCACAACAACCATCTCATCCAATCCAACAGTAGCTATAAAATGTTCAATCTCAACCAAGCACTGTGGATGATCTTCTAGTTGATCAAATTTCAGGTCTTGCCAACATCTCACAGCATCTGCTCACTTCAAACATGAAATCAAGATTATCAAACAATTCTGCTTAGTTATCATGAAGATGTTGAAAAGCAAAAGCAGAAGATTGTGAATGAAGCTGAGCAGGATGGTAATGTAGATGCCTGGCTATCTAAAGACTTCACACTGGAAATGGATTAGGTTTTGGCAAGATTCAGGGAGGAGTATGTCACAATTCTGGGGAGCAATGCCAAGGTCCTGACTCCACAAGAAGTCTATGATGCAGTTAATAA
This sequence comes from Apium graveolens, assembly GCF_009905375.1. Taxonomy (NCBI): domain Eukaryota; kingdom Viridiplantae; phylum Streptophyta; class Magnoliopsida; order Apiales; family Apiaceae; genus Apium; species Apium graveolens. Next base: position 17,496,411 of record NC_133652.1, read on the forward strand.
AGTCTACAAGGCTCAGATCAAAGCTTTTCACCTATTTGGTAAAGCACTAGAAGTGACTTTAACTGGTCGTTAAGACAAGATCAGAAAGATGGTAAGATACAAGATGGATGAAATCATTCCTTCCCAAGTCAAGATTCAATCAAGATTCCAGAATTTTGTAGAACAAATGTGAAAATTTGATCTCACTTCTGTAGATACAAATATCAAGAATCTAAGGCAATCTTTTGTGGCCCTAAATGAAGTGGTTCAACAACACATTGCTATATCTAATGACACAAGACTAAAGTTAGACCAACTTCATCAAAGCAGGTATGAGCCATCTACTCTTTTAATAGAGGGTATCAAGCAGGCTGTACAAGACACTTTTGGCACCTCTCTCCCTTTAAGCTCTTAACAACCCATATCTACTTCAATAAACTTACAGATTCAAGCTCTCCAAAATCAAGTCTCTACTTTTAATCAACAAATGAGTCTTCAACATCTCAAGTCTCCCAACTCACAACAATGGTAGCAAGTCAACAGGCTGATATCCAGACCTTAGTGGACTCTCACAAGCACTTATAAATGCAAAATTTTGTGTCTTTGGGAGCCATCATGGGTGCACTCAATATTCCATTGACTGCACTTCCAGAAGCTGTGAGGCTTGAAATCCATACACCTCTTATCATGCCTGTCAACAAGACTAAGGGGGAGATAGATGCTAGGTTATTAAGATCATCTAGCCAAACTGTCCAAGCTGCTGACAAAGGCAAATCTCAAGAAGTTGATATTGGAATGGAGAGGCTTATCAGAGCAGCTGAGGGACCTAGTTTGATCAGGGAACTTGATGAATTGCTCAAGGCTCTCAGGGCTTCTCTAAACAATAATTTCTTCACATACAAGAAGGCCTTGGAAAAGACAATAAATTCTATAAGGGTGATCTTGGTGACTAAGGACAATTTTCAGGAGAAAAGGATTGTGGTCAATATTAATGACTCTGGGGTAGACAGATGTATACAGGTGTCCCTTAACTATCTCACATCTAGAAGGGCATTCGAGTTGGACATTGTGATAAATAAAGTCCACAGAGTGATTCAAGAAGAAACGTTCTTGCTAACTGAATTGAAGAAAGCTCAAGTAGCTGCTTTTTCCAGAAGCATACTTACAGCCAAGCAAGGGAGTGGCATACATTTGTCCAACCACTAAACATTGCAAACACTTCCAAATTCCTAAGCAATGTGTCATGGCCAACAAGAAGCTGATTATGAGTGTGGAGACAGACTTGAAGACTAAAAAATACAAGACTGTTGAAGATAAAGAAATGATCAAGCTATTAGGGAGATATCTGAGGAATCCTGAAGCCAATTTGCCTAAAATTTAAATCAATAAGGATAACTTGGATGATGATGAGCAGAAAAAAGATGATCAAAAACCTTCTGGCTCAAATCCAAGTCAATCTTCTAAGGCAACTGACAGCAAAGAAGGAGATAAGAAAAGAGATGCAAAGAAAAAAGGGAATGATGTAAAGAAAGGAGAAGAGAGAAGAAGAAAGAAGAAGGAAGATGGTTCAGAACCACAGAAAATACCATAAAAATCCAAATCAGCCAAACTCAAACCCCTAAGCCAACAAACTCAAACACTTTACCACTTCTAACCTCTAAACCTAAATTCTTGTACAAACACACTGCTAACACTATAATGAAAATATCAATCACCTCAAGCCAAACTTTTCTAAAGAAAATCTCAAACCTACCTCCTTTTAAGCCACCGGCCAAAACTCATTACAAATCTGTTGGAAGAACACCAAAGAAAATAAAAATTACTGAGAGGGCCATCTAGAGCTGCTTTAATCAAAAAGATTTTCTACCTTTGAACTGGTGTATTATATATGAATACTACTTTCAATAATTAGCTGAAGAAATGGTCAAAGTTTCGGTTGTATCATTGAGGGAAGGAAGAATCTACAATCAAGATGGATCCTACACCTTACTTGGCAGAAATTTAATGGATATATTTTCAACCACAGAGATAAAGAGGGTGATAAGCTTACTGAAGGATAAGGATACTAGTACAATAGCATGGAGGTATGTATTGGCTGTATGGTTGATAGTAAGGGAAGAAAGAAGAGAAAAATAAAAGGCTGAAAGAGTGGATAGGGAAAGAAAATATATTGAAGAGATAGAAATGTTTGTGCAAAAATCTGAAGAACTTTAGGCAAAGGGGATGAGCAGAATTACCAAAGATGGACATTTTTTGAACATCAAGGTTGACAGATTCTCAAGAATTAGGGTTGCTTTCTTGAACAATTATTCATTAGATAAGAAGCTCAAGCTTGTAGAAGCTCTAAGAGGGACACAAATCATAGAGGAACTGGAAGTACTTGTAGAGTTAAAGGACCTCATTAGAAAAGAACCAGACTATGAGAAATTTGTATGATGAATGTATCTTTTAAACTCAAGAAATCACTTAATGTATAAAAGTTGTATTTCTGTCAATTTTGTATGAAATGTTTTATTGTTCATTGTAACTGGGGGTAAGTCTTGTTACCAGGTATGAATTTGCGATAAACAATTTTCTCATAAATTGGGGGAGATTGTTGTGCAATACATGCCTGTACTATAGCAAGACTATGTCAAATTGACAGCCCTGAGAATTAGTTGTATGATAATCTAAATTTGTATTTTGTACTGTATTACTTGAGTCTATAAAATTGTCAAAGATTAGACTGGAGTATTTTTCTGTGAACAGTCTCAAGCCTAAGAATAAACTCTGGAAGAAGATCAAGAAGATCATGCCTAAGAGAAATTGTGAAGAATCTTGGAGTTGAATAAATATATATTGGGAAAAATATTCTTAGTCAAGATATCTACAAGTCACAGATCAAGTCATATAGAGAAGTCATTCGAGAACTCCAAAATGACTTATCGAGAAGTCCAAAGTAGATTATAGAGAAGTCTCAGAGATATCGACAATCCAAATGAAGACATGAAGATTGGAGATATCGACAAGTCAAATTATCATTAGAGATCTCAGAGATATTTACAAGACAAAATGTATATAGAGATCTCTGAGATATCGACAAGTCATTTCTGCATTAGAGAACTCAGAGATTTCGACAAGCCAAATGAAGATATGAAGATTGGAGATGTCGACAAGTCAAATTCTCATTAGAGATCTCAGAAATATCGACAAGTCCAAATGCTTATAGAGATCTCAGAGATATCGAGAAGACATTTTTACATGGAGAAATTTGGAGACCTCGACAAGCCAAGTTCACTTATAGAGAACTCAGAGATCTCGACAAGTCAAAACACTTATAGAGAACTAAGAGATCTCGATAAGCCATTATATTTATCGAGATGTCAGTTCTCTATAGTTCAAACAGGAGATCTCGATATGAAGCTTAAGTACAGAATGCAGATAAGTTAAATATTCAAGATTATCAATTAACAAACGATCTAATCACTTAGATTGAAAAGTCTACAAAAGCAGGTTGAAGAGTGCAATATTAAAGGCCAAGATTAACTGACAAAGGAAAGTCACAGATTCACAGGATTTACAAAGATATACTAAATCAGAAATGGAAAGCTTTAGAGATAACTTAAAGTAGGGTTTAGTACATTCTATTGCATACTTTGTAAACCTGTGTTTACTAATCTATAAAGAAAACACCGGTCCTTTGCTTTTTAATTTGTATCAAAAAAATCTAGAATTTTCTTGTAACTCTCTCAAGGAAGAAGCAGAGTTCTTTACTTATAAAGAACCCATGATTTGTAGCAAGATACTAGCTTAATTTTAATACAAAATTAAGTGAGTTCTGAAATATTGTGTGCACAGTGTACTGTTTATTTTCAATTAACATAATATTGCTGCATTTCTTATCTGCTTTGTTCACCAAGCAATTAACTTTGAAAAAGCCTTAAATATAACTAAAACACATTCACCCCCTCTGTGTTGTATTCATTACCTAACAGATTTGATAATACTTATTTACATATACACATAGGTGTATAAGTTAGTGATACTGCAGTTTTAAAAATAATATAATGATTGAAATTTATATTTTTATTGATATTTATAGGTGTGTTTACGAAAGATTATTATATTTAATTAAAAAGTAAATATTAGCTGAAATAAATAGTATATAAATTGTCATTAGTCTGTTAACCGACCAAATCCAACTAACTATATTCAAATTTATGTTAGTTTAATATGTTTAGATCTGAATCAATGGTAAAGTTTTATGTGTCAATGGAAAAAAACTTGATGTTAGCTTGAGCCCCATTATATCAACCAAATTCAACTAATTATACTAAGTATTTTGTTTAATTTTATTTTAACCCGGGGTGATTATTATTTTATTTTAGACCGAATGGATAATATGTATTATTTTGTTTTAATTTGATGACATTATATCGACCCCACAAATTTTCTTTCAAATTTTTATTTTGTTATAGTCTAGGCCAATAATATAATATTTTCAGCGGGATCAATAATATTTATTATTTTATTTTAACCCGATTCTTCAAATCCAACTAACTGTATGTAGTTTTTATTTTAATTTTTTATTTTAAACCGGATCTATAGTATATTTTGTTTAGCCCGACTAGTAGTCTGATGACATTATATCGACCCCGCAAATTTTCTTTCATAATTTCATTTTGTTATAGTCCAATCCAATAATATAATATTTTTAGCGGCATCAATAATATTTATTATTTTATTTTAGCCCGATTCTTCACATTCAACTAACTATATGTAGTTTTTTTAATTTATTTAAAATTGAATCAATATTATAATTTTATTTATCCCGACCAGGTGAATTTTATATTTTATTTTATTTTAACAAAAACTATTAGACATATTATAATTCTGTTATGAATATTTATCTATTTGTGAAAGTGTTTTATTTTAAATATTACTATGATTATGATGACCAGACCAACAACCAAACAAACTTTCATTATTTCGTCTTTAATATAATAGTACTAGCCTAAAACCCGTGCGACGCACAAATTGTTTTTAATACTATATAATTTTTAAATTTAATTTAGAGTAAAAAATTTAAGCTCTGAAATTTTTTATTACAAATTTTTGATAATATGATTTGATATTTATTTTAAATATGCGTGTATAATTTAGTGAAATTTTAGTTTTTAAAAAATATCACTAATTGAAAGATTTAGTTTAATTGAAATTTATAGTTGTGTTTATAAAAATAATTTGTTTGAATCAAAAGATAAATTTTAGCTCAAATCAATAGTAAACGAATTATCTTTACTTGGGTATACCGAAAATATCTAACTAATCATATTCAAATTTATTTTGGTTTAATTAGTTTAAACCCGGATCAATGATAAAAGTACAAATTATTTTATTTTAGTAGGTATAGTTATTTTCTTATTTTAATTTTAATTTATCAGTAATCAATTGTACGATTTTTTTAGCCCGGATTAATAAAATATAGTAATTTATTATAGTTTGGCGCGATTATACTAACTAAGGAATCATCTATACTTTCACTTTATTAAAATAGTTTTGGATATTATAGAAACGGAAAAAAAACTCGTAATTTTAATAAACCCAAATATTTTACACACAAATCTGCAATCAAACTTTTAATATTTTGGCTATTAGGGTCGGATCCCAGTTTTCCCACAATCTTAATCCTACATTATACTTAACAACAAATTATGAAGACTTTAATTTTATTTTAACACAGATCAATAATATAAGAATTATCTTTAGTTTAAATTGAATTTTAGTTATAGCGTAGGTCAATAATATACATTATTTTATTTTAGCCTTAGGCCCGTTATATCAACCATCTAATTACATTTAGTTTGTTTTTAATTTTATTTTAGCTTTAGTTAAATATTATTTTATTTTAAGCCGAATAAATAATATATTTTGTTTTATTCTGATGATATTATATCGAGCAACGCATTATGTTGTAGCCTGGTTTGATAAAATATTTTTTAGCTAGATCGGTAGTATTTATTAGTTGTTTTATCCTGAGATAGCAAATCTTCATACCCGTTATGTCAACCAAAGCCAACTAATTATATTTAGTTTTTTGTTTAATTTCATTTTAGCCGGAAATGAATATTATTATATTCTAGACCGAATTGATAATATGTATAATTTTATTATAGTCTGATGACATTATATATGTCAAACGAATTTACTTTCAAGTTATTTTGTTTTAGCTCGTTTATTTTTTTATTTTAGCCTGGTGACATTATATCGACCAAATAAATTTAATTTCAAATTTTTATCAGTCTTTGTTATTTTAATTCGAGGCTGCAAATCCAACTAATTGTACGTAATTTATTTTTATTTTTTATTTTGGATTGGATCAATAGTATAATTTTATTTATCAATGGGTCAGCTATCTGCTCAAATTGTGATAGCACGGCCTTATCACCTGTCACATGTTTGAAGCATCCACTGTCAATGATCCATATGACTCTCTTCATTTTTCCCTGCACATAATGGGAATTAAGTGTGTTTAGCTACCCAAGTAGTGTTGGGTACTTTTTTTCCACATAAGTAGTAGAAGTAGAATTTGATGATTAAAAAACAGTGTTTATTAGTTGATTTGCATTTTCCTTTTTAGATGTAGATCCAATATTAACTTCTTTGAGATTTACTCTTAATTTATGACAGCTTGTCATTACTTTCATATTACAAGGTATGCAATCAAATTTGTCACAGAATGAATAGGGATCTTCAACCAATGCCTCATTGTATTTGTAATCTCCCAACTTTGGCTCACTAACAACCTTTTTACAAAGATGAGTTAGGTGATTTGTTGAGCCATATTTTTGACACTGCTTCATGGGAGCATCTGCAACAAAAGCATAGTTGTTGCTCTTGTTCAAACCTATTTTTCTATTCCCGTTCTTTTTTTTTCCTAGCATTCTCAGTCTTGACCTCCTTGGTTGGTGTCTTGATAACTTAATTGACTATTGGTTTCTTTTAAGGTTCACTTGTGGGAGTGATTTCCGTATCCTTCTTTTCATTGTCTTCATTTGCAAGTTCTTGACTGATGACCAACTCAACCTCACTGAAGTTAACCTCACATGCCTTGAAAACAGGTGCATTTACTTTTCTCAGCACACTTGGGACATCTTGATCTGCAATTTTTCTCCTTTGTCACCTTCATTTTTCTTGTTTTCGTTCAAGGCATTATAGTCCAAAATAATAGCTACATTAACACATGATTTGTTTTTCTCAGGGTATTGTCCAACTAACTGAGATGCATTTTTAAAGGAATTCAGTTTTACTTCATTCTTTTCCAAATTTTCCCTCAGCACTGCTTCAATTTCATTTGCACACTTGAGCTTGTTTTTCAGATATTCAGTATATTGCTTGACTATTTCAAGCTCAACAAGCTGCAACTCCAACTCTTACTTTTCAATCTCAAGCTTATATTGATCTTTGACATTCTACTAACTTCATCAGTAGCTGCCACCATATTTGTGTGAATGTGAAATATTTCTACACTCATCATTTTAACATTTTCTTTATATTGGCTTGTATTTAAATCAATTGTATTTATAGTTGGTACCTCTGATTTTGATGAGGATGATTCTCCTTGCTCTAAAGCCATGAGTGCATAATTTCCAAATTCATCATTGTCATCATCTTCATTGTGGCGTCATCCAAACCCGGGTCAGAAGTTTGGGGTCCACACACACACACCTTATTTATAACCTGCTTATAATAATAATAAAGATAATAATAATATGCAGTGACCTTACTTAACAACTACCACGGACCGCAACAGGTTAAAGTATGCACACAAGCCAAACACACACTTATATTACAAACCGTTCAAATCCCAACTATCTAAACTCAGAATTGTCCTGTAGGACCATAATACACTTGGCAGTTCTTTTGGCCATTTGCTCTTTTTTTCTTTAAGTCTTTTCTTAATACCTTGGAGCAAGATTCTGTTTATGACTTCTACTTGACCATTTCCTTGGGGATATACTATTGATAATATTTTGTGCTTGATCCCGCGCTCTTGGAGGTAGGACTCAAATTTTGATCCGACGAACTGTAGCCCATTATATGATACTAGGACTCTTGGAATCCCAAACCTCATCAAAATATTGTCCATAAACTTTATGCAGTCCTGCTGGTTTATGGTCCTCATTGCTTTCGCTTCAACCCATTTGGTCATGTAATCAATTTAAACTAACAAGTACCTGAGATCTCCTTAAGCCCGGGAAAAGGGTCCCATGATATCAATACCCCAGACAGCAAATAGGATTGGAGATAGGACTGATGAAGGTAGGACCGGGCTTATCAGGGCCACATTGCTGAAGAGTTGGCATTCCTTGCATTTTTTCACGAACTCTACTGCATCCTGGTGAATGGTTGGCCAGTAGTAGCTTTGCCTTATGATCTTGTGAGCTAGGGCCTTTGCGGACATGTGATCTCCGCATATCCATTCATGGACTTCTATTAAGCAGTAATTAGTTTCTTCTGGGCCTACACATTTCAAAATTAGGGATGAGAAGGTCATGCGGTATAGTAGTCCCTCTTCAAGGAAAAACTTGGTTGCTTTGTCTTTCAGTCTTTGAGCTTTTCCTTTGTCTTCTGGGAGCTCTCCGTTCTCTAAGTAGTTAATGAAAGGAGTCATCCAGTTCTGGTTGCTTTCGATCTCCAAGACTTCTTCGGATTCAATAGATGGTTTTTGGAGCTCTTCAAAGTAAACTGAGCAGTCCAGATCCGATGAGTTCCTGACAAGCTTGAATAGAGTATTCGCTTCTTTTTTTTCTTCTCGACATACCTGTAGGACTTGATGTCTTGGGATTGAACTTAGGTAGCTTTGAACCAGTGCTTGAGCTGCTAGGTCATATGATGCTCAAGTTGATACACTATATGATGACCTAAAATGTGTTTATATAATACACAACTACAACTAAACAATCTAGGATATGCATTATCAAAAGCTAACCGAAACTGATACATATCTTCAACGGAATATATAAAGTCTTATCACTTAGATATAAGAGATATCTATTCCACAATACAAGGAACAGAACAAATCTTCTAAGCTAACTGTCTCCAGATACTGATGACATCCAAATGCTGATGATGTGTCAAATCCTGACGACACATCAAATACTGATGACACCCGAACAACCAGATCATGAGCTTCTTCTGATAATTGAGAATCAGTACGTAACATGGTTCAATTTGAGCTTTGTATCATTTAAACTTGTAATTTGTTATTGAACCACCTCATGCAAAGCTATGAAAGACTGTATGAGATTCTTGACATCCTTTTCCACAGAAGTCAGATCAAATCTTGCCATTTGGTCAGCAAAATGTTGAAATTTTGAAGTGATCTTGACTTGAAAAGGTATAATCTCATCCATCTTCTCTCTCTCACCAGCTTCCTGATCTTGTCTTCATGATCCATCAACTTGAGTTCTAGAGCTTTACTAAATAGGTGAAAAGCTTTAAGTTGAGCTTTGTATACTTCATTGATTGCATCATAGACATCTTGTGGAGTCAGGACCTTGGCATTGCTTCCCAGAATGGTTATATATTCATCTCTAAACCTAGCCAAGACCTGATCCATTTCCAAAGAAAAGTCCTTAGACAACCAAGCATCTACATTTCCATCTTTCTCAGCTTCATTAACTATTTTCTGTTCTATTTTTCAACTTCTTCATTATATGTTAGCGGAATTGCTTAATAGTCTTGGTTGCTCATATCTGAGGTAAGAAGATGCTGTGAGATGTTGGCTAGTCCAGAAAATTGCTCAACAAGGAGATCATCTACTGTTGTAGGTTGAGTTTCAGTTGCCTGTAGCCATTGGGAGATGATGTGTGGTTGAGAAGTAGATGGTTGACCTGTTGGGTTAGGACCACCTGTGACTGGGGTCACAGTTTGACTCACAAATTGCTATGTGATTCTGACAGTTTGTTGTTCCTCACTAATGGTGGGAACCTCCATTTGAATTGGAGGGGAATTCGTTAGGTTACTGTCATGTACTCTAGCCTCAAACTCGTGCTCATTTTGCAGTGAGCTTGCACTTGAATGTGCTAAACTTACCTCCCCTATAGCGGGATCATTGGCAATTGTACTCCTAGCTTCAATTGTGAGTGCAATTTCAGCTAGAGTTGTGAGGGAAGTTGTTCTCATAACAGGAACCTCCAATTGAATTGGAGAGGATTTAGATAGCTCCCCCTCAGGAGTACTACCCTAAAACCTTACAGCATGTGAAGGCTGATTTGCACATAAAGGTACATTGGTAACTACCATGGGGTCTTCCGTAAAAACTGATGGATCCCTCATGTTTGTGATGGCGTCATCAAGGTCTACCCTAGCTAGTAGCCTCTCCCCATCTAGATTTGGTGTCTAGGTGGTGAGCAAGGTTTCTTGAACCAAGTCACTTGAAGTTGGAAACACTTGAGGATTGGATTCAAGTGTTTGACTATAAGATGAAGAAATTTTAGAAATCAAGTTTTGAATCTCAGTTTCTGAGGATTGGTTTCTTTTTGACCAAGGGTGACTCAGTTTCTGTTTATTCCTCACCACTCTCATTTATGATTGTCAGGTTTGCCTGATTCTCTTCTTTTTAATCACTTCACCCTTTTGAGAGTATGAAGTGGTTGGATTCCTAGCTTCTAGTGGTACAGAAGAAGTGGTCTCAGCTTGGGAAGGCCCCTGTCGGTTGTCCTGTGTTTGTACTTCCACAGAGACAGGAGCCATAGCTGTACTGGATTCAACATTTGACCTCATGTCAGGCATGGGGTAAGGGTAAGTCTTAAACCTCTCCATCATGAATGAAGTGATTTTGAGACTTACAGTTACCTTGTTCTTTGTAGTATGTAAGCCAAATAAAATTTTGGACACTTGCTTATAATTGCCTATTTTTGTGTTATCTATACCATTGAGTAAATGAATGTCTGATACTTTATGGTTTAAAGTAAACACGATAAATATAGGAAAGAAAATTTCCATACCTCTTGCTGCTAGGGGCATAGTGAGCCTGGTGGCAAGTTCTTCCAGAATCAATAAACCAACATTCAAGTGTCTGTTGTGGGCTGTGGAAAACACCAGCTTCTGCACCACACTTGAGATGTTGTCATATCCTGTCTTTCTGCAGGTGAAGGTACTCATAAAGAATCAAACAAGAAGGACCATTCTTTCCTCATGTTTATTCTATTCAGACTTGCTAGGTTGATTCTTCCACCATAGTTTATGAAATCCATGAACTCAACTAGCTCATTTTGTGTTGGCACCTCCACCAGATTTTCAGTTGGAAGACCCAAAGCTGCATTCACATCTAAGTCATTGAACTAAATTTGTTGGCCTCCAATTGAGAAAGTAACCACCATAGATACAGAGTTATCATGCATAATTGTCCTTACTACAACTGTCATCTTGAACTCATGTAGAACATCCAAGTACAGGATTGGGTTAACAGTTAGAGCACCTGCAAGATACAACTCAGACAAAAACTTGACAAACCCTTGAAAGAATCAGGGCCTGATTAGCATCAGTAAAAGCAAGGTAGTCAGTTCCATTCTTGGGGATATCAACTCTAACATTGTTGAGTGCCATTGTTGTTGAGTAAGAAAGAATGGGTAAGAAAAATGAGAGAGAAAGAGCTTGAAACGAGACAAAAATCAGTTTGGATTTGAAAATTAGGTCACTTAGATTTCTCGAATGCGTAAGGATATGTATGTCGAGATGTCTGGGTATTTATAGTAAAAGGTAAATGATTTATCGAGAACTCAAAATAAATGTTTGGGATTTGCCTATCGATAAGTCATATAGAGAAAATAAATACATATTGATATGTCATATTTCTGAGTCTTATTGAGAACTAGAAAAAGACTTATCGAGATGTCAAATAAATACCCAGTTTGTCCAAAATGGACAGAATTATTTCCAATTTTTATTTGAATAAATCAAAATAAAATCAGAATGATTTTGTCAAAAGTATTTTTACCAAAATAATTTATTACATTAAATTATCTCAGTTCTGAGTTATTTATAATTCTAAAATTGTACTTGTAGAGAACTCTGTGAGTTAACACTTATATAGAACCCTACAATGACTTATCGATAAGTCATAATAAAGCTTATCGAGAAGTCCTTTGAGAAGTCAGAAAATTGACTTATCGAGAACTTACTCGAGAAGTCTTAAAATCACTTGTCGATAAGTCAATTAGACTTATCGAGAACTCAGTTCTCTATATACTTTTGATCACTTTGATTTTGCCTTATGCTAATTTTGCATATTGACAATGCAAATTAACATCTAGACAGTTTTCTTAGAATTGAAAAATTTCAAGCTAAATTTTTGAATTTTGAAAAATAAATATGCAGAGACTTCTGAAATATTTATAAATCATACTCCAGTTAATTTCCAATTCAATCAAATTAATTTTGATTTACTAAAAATTAATCTGCTGCAAAACATTAACTGAGTTCTTGCCTTAGGATGAAGAATTTAACATACCAATTTCACCTACAAGTCTAGTGAAAGTTGCTTCATCCAAAGGTTTAGTAAAAATGTCAGCTAATTGTTTTTCCGTTGGAACAAAAATGAGCTCAATGGTACCATTTACAGCATGTTCTCTAATAAAATGGTACCTTACATCAATGTGCTTTGTTTTAGAATGATTAACCGGATTAGCCACAAAGGATATAACAGTAGTATTGTCACACATAATTGGGATTTTGTGTAAGACTAGGCCATAATCCATTAGCTGATTTCTAATCCAAAGCACTTGAGCACAGCAACTTCCAGCAGCTATGTATTCAGCCTCAGCTATGGAAGTTGACACAGATTGTTATTTCTTATTGTACCAGGATACAAGTCTTTGTCCAAGAAACTGACAGCTTCCACTAGTGCTCTTTCTGCCAACCCTGCATCCAGTAAAATCTGCATATGTGTATCCAACAGCCTCAAAATCAGTTCCCTTAGGATACCATAGTCCCAAGTTTGGAGTCCCCTTCAAATATTTGAAAATCCTCTTCACAGGAATCAAATGTGATTCCTTTGGATTTGCTTGAAATCTTGCACACAGGTATGTAGCAAACATGATGTCTGGTCTACTTGCAGTTAAGTATAGCAAAGATCCAATCATTCCTCTATAGCTTGAGATATCTACATTTTTGACCTTTTTGTCTTCATCCAACTTTGTAGCTGTAGACATAGGTTTAGATGCAGGTGAACAATCAACCATGCCAAACTTTTTCAATAGATCTTTGACATATTTAGTTTGGCTGATAAAGATTCCATCACTTCTTTGACTAACTTGAAGTCCAAGAAAGTAACTCAATTCCTCCATCATACTAATTTCATATTCACTCTGCATAAGCTTGGAAAATCTTTGACAAAACTTTTCATTAGTAGAACCAAAGATAATATCATCCACATAAATTTGAACTAGGATCATATCATCACCATGATTTTTGTAGAAGAGAGACTTGTCTATTGTTCTTCTAGTGAATCCATGTTTGATTAAAAATTCTGACATTGTGTCATACCAAGCTCTATGTGCTTGTTTTAGTCCATAGAGAGATTTGAGTAACTTGTATACAAAATTTGGAAATTCTGGATCTTCAAAACTAGGTGGTTGTTACACATAAACTTCTTCTTCCAACTCACCATTCAGGAAAGCACTCTTCACATCCATTTGATACATCTTGAAGTTGGGGTGTGCAACAAATGCAAGAAAGATCCGTATTGCTTCAAGTCTTGCAACTGGAGCAAAGGTCTCATCATAATCAACTCCTTCCTCCTGTGAGTAGCCTTTTGCAACCAACCTTGCTTTGTTTCTGGTAACAATTCCATTTTCATCCATCTTGTACCTGAACACCCACTTTGTTCCAATTATACTCCTGTTCTTTGGTGCAGGAACCAATTTCCAAACTTTGTTCCTTTCAAACTGATTTAGCTCTTCTTGCATAGCAGATATCCAATCAGGATCAAGTAGAGCTTCTTTAGTTTTTTTGGCTCAACTTGTGAAAGGAAACACGCATGAAGGCATTCATTTCAGTTGCACTTCTAGTCCTTACTCCAATATTGGGATCACCAATAATTGCATCTGCATTGTGAATATTATCCCATTTCCTTGTGTGAGTTTGCTGACTTGTGTTTTCTGCTTTTTCCTCATTATTGGTATGACTTCCAAAGTTTTCTTCTCTTTCTCCCCCTGAGTTTGTGCTATCAAATTCAGGTATTTGAGATGAGCTTCCATTCTCATGATTCACTTGATCAGTTGACTCTTCATCAATTATGTGGTTTGTGTTAACTTCAGCTTCATCATCAGAGTCACTATCAATGTTGAGATTTTCAAACTTTAGGGCTTCAGCTTCATTTTCATCAAGGCATTCCAAGCCTGGACATTTGTCATCATCAAAAGTAACATTTGTGCTTTACATAGTCTTCTCATGTTCAATCATATAGACTTTGTATGCAGTTCTTTCCCATGAATATCCCAGAAAAATTGCCTCAAAAACTTTAGAGTCAAATTTTCTCACATATTCAAAGTTGTCCTTCAAAACTTAGAACTTGCTTCCAAACACATAAAGATGCTTCACAGTAGGCCTTCTTTTAGACAGGATTGAGTAGGGTGACTTGACAAAAATTTTGTTAATGAGATATCCATTTTGAGTGTAGCATGCAGTGTTCACAACTTCTTCCCAAAAACTTGTTGGCAACTTTGCATCTTGCAATATTGTTCTAGCAGCCTCTACCTAGTGTTCTATTCTTTCTCTCAACTACCCCATTTTGCTGAGGTGTTCTGGCATCTGAGAATTTTTGAACAATGCCCTTGTCTTTGCAGAATTCAGTTAAGGTTGCATTTCTGAATTCTATTTCATTATCACTCCTCTATCTTTTCACACAATTCTGATCTTCAGCCTATTTCTCAATCTTCTTGATGTGCTCAATTATGATGTGTGGAGTCTCATCTTTGGAGTGAATAAATTTTACCCATGTGTATCTTGAGTAGTCATCCAGCATCACAAGTGCATATCTCTTTCTTGAAATTGACGGGACATTAATTGGTCCAAATAAGTCCATGTGAATAAGTTGCAAAGGTGCAATTATAGAATTTACATGTTTACTCTTGTGACTTGATCTTTTCATTCACAGACTTCATCTTGAGCAAACTCCAGATTAGGCATATCTCTCACTAGCTCCTTTTTTACTAGAGTATTGATTGCCTTGAAATTCAAATGACATAGCTTCTTCTGTCATAACTTTCTTTGCTCTACAAATGCCTTGGTGTAGAAGTAACAAATTCCATCCTCATTTGTTGAGTCCAAGTCTGCAACAAATAAGCTTCCTTTCCTTACTCCTTTCAAAGCAACGTCACCAGTCTTTTCGTTGATAAAAATGCATTCTCCTTTGTCAAATAAGACCTTGAATCCTCTATTTACAAATTGACTAACACTAAGGAGATTTACTTCAAGTCCAGCTACCAGTGCTACATCTTCAATGACAATATTTCCAGAAATCAATTTGACATATCCCATTGTGAAACTTTTGATGTTATCTCCAAAAGTCACTAATGGGTCAGTCTTATCCTCAAACTATGATAGCAGGGCCATATCACCTGTCATATGTCTTGAGCATCCACTGTCTATGATCCATATGACTTTCTTCTCCTTGCCCTTTGATTTTTAAGTGGATTTTTCTCCATGCTCAAAAGCCATTACTACATAGTTTCCAACTTCTTCATCCTCATCATCAACATCACTATCATCCCAACTCTTTCCTTCTGCAATATAAGTTTTTCCAGACTGTTTCTTCAAGAGAGCTTCATACTTTGCTTCCAGTTCCAAGTAAGCTTTATCCTTCTTCACCTTTTTAGGCTTTCTGCATTTAGTAGCAAAGTGACTCAACTCATCACAATTGAAGCACCTTATCTTTGATCTGTCCATGGATCTAGTTTTGTAGACACTGTTAGTCCCTTAATAATATAGCAAGAATTACAGAAGGGGGGTTGAATGGAATTCTTGAACCTTTTTCTCGAAATAAAAATGTTCAACTCGAATATAGATATAATGTTTTGATTAGCACAATGCAGAATAGAGACTTAATTGAATCAAAACATAAGTAATTAAAAACAAGAGTCTTTAAAAACTTTCTGGTGGATTTAAACAATTCTACCAGAGATATATATTATATATCGAGAGGACTCTGTGTTCATGAATGCTCATAGCTGCTTACAAATCGAACTGCTGAGAATACAGGGAAATGCTAAGGATTTTGCTTACAAAGATTTCTCTATTTTTGTGTTTCTCAACCCTTTTATATTTACTACGTTCTTGGTTTATATATATTACCAAAATTACAAAGTCAAAAAGACTGAATAAATATAAAAACTATCAGTCTTAAGCTTTGCTACTTTTCATCCTCTATTACCTAGTTAATGGGCTTCCACAGTAGATTTGTATACATCTCGACGGCTGTGCTCAGCTTTCACTGTTCAACTGCTGTTTGAATTCTTTATATGATAATCTGTTGGATTTTATGAACATCTGTTGGATATATGATCATCCGTCGACTTTCTGAACATCTGTTGATGGCTTCATTGATCATCCGTCGACTGCTATGCTAAATATCCGTTGATAGTCATTTGATCATCCGTCGATGGCTTTGTTAATCATCCGTCGCTAGCTATTTTGACACTTGACTTCATTTCACTTATGCAGAATTACAAGATATCATTTATATACATTTAATCAACCTACTCTGCATATCTAGTTAAAGTCAACATGACTTATAGGCTACTACAGAATCTATACAAGGATGTATACAGAACTGTGCTACAGACTTATTATTACATAAGCTACTCACTCGATGGATAATAAGTTAACATCCGTCGGGACTATAATGAGTTATCCGTCGGGACTATAATTCTTATCCGTCGAGTGCTACATTATTTCACTAAGTAAAATTCACTTAGATGTTTTGTTTATGTAATCATCAAGTACACAACATATACACAATAATCTCCCCCAATTTATGTCTACTGGAATTGTAGCCATAAATTAAGAGATACTTGATGATAAGAAAACATCCTAAACATACAGCTTTAAAGATAAGTAGATAATACTGAAAGTGCTTCAAATAATCAAAATGTACAAGGTTTGGCTCACAGTCATTTTCAAGATGCTCCTTTAGCCTGAGCAGATTTTCCTAATTTCTTGAAGGTCTGGATCTTCTTCCAAGCTTTCTGTTGTTTTCATCAATCTGATTTTGGAGCTGCCTGTGGAATTCCAGTTCATCAGATTCTGAGAGATCTAGCTTTTCTTGCATTTCCAAGAGAGTCTCATTGCTAGAGCTACTCAATTGGTCTTCTAATATGAAGAATCTTCTCACACCTTTGTCATCTATGAACTCCATCAGCCAGTAGGGCCTTAGATGCACTCTTCTCCCTGTGTATGGGATGATTAGAGTCTTTGGGAGTGCATATTTAGCTCTAATACTCCTTAGTTCTTCAATCTTCTTCAATACTAGTCTTCTTGCAGTTACATTGAACCCAAAGTTCTTCTTGAAGGATGAAGAAACTTTAATCAGTACAGCTTGGCTTTCTTGAAGAATCCTGTAAAGAGGCCACACAATCTCCTTTCCTCCTTTGTACTTGAACACTAACCTTTCAGGTAGGTTCCTGTATGCATCAATTCCCCTCAATTCATCCAGTTCATCCAGATAGAGGTTTAGATCTGAAAATTCTTTGATGTCACATAAGTACAAGTAGTCTCCCTTGTTGACTTTGGGTTGAGCTTTAACTATTGACTTGGATTTGAGTGGTGACAGCTTCATTCTCTTGACTGCCCTTGACTTTGTCCTTTTTGGCTTGCTAAGGATTGGTAAATTGAAGTCAGGAATTGGTATTTTATCCCACTCTATTGGCTCATCCTTGGGCACAATAGATTCACCATGAATATTCCTGTAGGGATCCACCGCCCTTATATCTTCAAATGCCACAGAGGGCTTTGATGCTTGAGTTGTAGCTGGTGTGGGTACCTTAGGAAATTGATCTTTCAATTCTTTGTCAGCAATATCCAGTTTCCTTTTTGTTCTTCTAGCCAATTCTTTCTTCCTTGCGGATTTCTTCTATTCTTCAATTTTCTTCTTTGATTCAGCAGCTTCAAATAGTTGTGATGGAATTTATTGAGATGAATTCACAGCCTGTAGCTTGGCCAAGATAGCAATCTGCTCTTTCTTTTGTTTAGATTTCTTTACATCTAGAGCAGCTTGCTTCTTTTCCTGCTTCAATCTGGCTTTTTCTTCTCTCTTTGCTTGAGCAAATTGTGGATGTCCAGCTACCACACAAATTTCCTTTCCATTTCTGAATATCTTAGCAATTCTCCTTTTTGAAGCTGGATCAGTTGGATCTTTATAGAAGACAATTGATCTTGATAGAAGCTTCTTCTCATCAGGCTTGGGTGTCTCATACACAGTGTCCAAGGGTTTCTTCAAAGATGATTTTGGATAATTTGCCCTTGGTTTAAGAATTGTTTCAGCCTTTGGAGACTTGATGCAGGAAGATTGTCCTCTTTCCAGATAATTCATGCTCATCTCATTCACACTGATTTGCTTGACTTGAGAGTGATGGATGGCTGACTTAACTGGCTCCTTGACAAGTTCAAACTTTTTTGTATCTCCTCATCAATCTTCTCCCAGTTGATCAAACTCAACTTTTCTTTCTCAGCAACTTTCAAATTTGCTGCTGCTACTTGAATCAGATCTATACCATCTGCAACTAGTGGCTTGGAGACAGTAATTGAAGGTACAATTACTGTGCTGATTTGTACTTGAAGTTTCTCCCCCTCACTTGGTCCTTTCTCCCCCTTTCTTGATTCTCTCTCCCCCTTTTTGTTATCATCAAGTTGAGGAGTTAAGCCTTGTGCTTTAGCCAGTTGCATGAGAAGATTTATCTCAGTCTGTTGATTTTGAAGAAGGATAGCCACTGAATTCTCAATAACTTGAAATCTGTCTTCCAGCTTGGCCAGCTTCTTTTCAGAATCTGATTCTTTCCTCAATCTTAGCAATAGATCTTGCATGGTACCATATGGCATGAGTGAATCCAGCTTCTCAGAATTATAGGTCTTCAAGTTAGCTATATCCTTTTTGAGTTCATCCACACTCAGATTATGTCTTAACTGCTGGATCTTCATGAGATGTAGAGAGTCTAGGTGAGCTTAAAGAATAGCCTTGGTACCAGCATCTGAAGTTTTCTGAAGGGCCTTTTGAATAGCCATAACTTGCTTAACCAAGGATACACCAAATTTTCCTGGTGTAGATTCCTTTGTCCATGCCCATTCAGGTAAATCTGAAACAGAACTTGGGCCTTCATCTCCCCCTAAGTTCATGCTTCTATCCAAAGAAACAGAGTCATCATCATTAGAATTTACTTCAAATTCTTCAGATGGCTCACCAGCTTGGGAAGGCATCCTATTGACAGCAGCTTTATCTCTTTGAAGAGATTCTGAGGTGTGTACTAAGTTTAAAGTCTGTTCTGCCTCCACATTGCCCTGAGCAGTCAACAATTGATAGGCTGACACAGGATGAGTAAAAGTGTCAGCATCCAAGGAAGTGTTATCAATTACAGCTTTGTAATGTTGCTGGAATTGTCTTTCCTTTTCAGCATCATCCACAATCATTGACTCACTAGCAATTGCTGGAACCACCCTTATTTCTCCTGTACCTGCTTTTCTCTCAAAATCTCTCTTTTATTGCATCAGGGTCTCACCCTGGCTCCCCGCCCTCACACTCTCACCTTCACCTACTAAGGTGGGACTCCTCTCACTCACTTTTGCCAATCCTGAATAAATGGATTGCTGATTTTCACTCTTTTCCTCTCCTTTTGCCTGGGAGCAACCCAGCCTCTCACTCAATACACTCTCCTCTCTCAGTCCTAAGAGTGACTGTACAACCACTAAATCTTCTGCACTTGAAATAATTGAAGTTTGAAGTTATGCAGAGATACTCGACGGATAAGTGATATCCGTCGAGTGAGTGGTAATGCTAACCGACGGATAACTGCTGTTAAGCTTATCCGTGGGGATACAATCACTACTCGACGGATGAACAATATCCATCGAGAGAGTAGAAATGAATGAGGTGGAAAGAGAAACTATTGTTGACTCTGTGATGATTGAAGATATTTGGGGCATAAATGTCACAATAGAATCTGAAAGAATTGGCAAGTGAGCCAATAAATCATCTAAAAGATGATGCTCACTTGCACTGGATTTTGGCTTAACCAACAGAGTTAAAGAAGGGGAATCAGGAATTGAAGTGTTTATCATATCCACTTCCAGAGAGTTTGTTGGTGAGTAGGGTATTTCAGATGCTTCTATTATTAGAGATTTTGGCTGTGACTCCACATTTATTGGAGCCACATCAAACTGAATTTGAGAGAGTGCAGGGACTGTGTCTTTAGCACCAGTTTACATTGTGTGTGTGCCCTGTGCATCCCCAGAGGTTTTAGATTTCTTCTTTCTTGTGTAAGTTTGGGGTGAGCTTGTGTCCCTAACCCTTTTGGCATGTGCTCTTGGCTGAGAGCTATGTTCAATAACTGCATCCTTTTGGGAGGATGTAGCTAGAAGTGAGCTTTTGTCCTTTTTAAACACTGCAGTTTGTTGGGAAACTGCAGTGTGGCTAGGCTGGGATTCACTCAACTCTCCAACCTTATTCTTGGGGTTTCTTTGATGTTCACCCCTTCCCTCACCTAACTTACCCTCCTTCACACTCCCCTCTTTGGCTTTGGTGGATTTTTCAACTAGTACCTTTTGAGAGATACCAGAGGGGGTTTTCTTTGATTTGGATTTAGAAATTGCAGAAGTTTTGGCAGCTTTGGTAGGCAACTGTTTGGTCATTGTCACAGTTGTCATAGCTATTCCTGAACTCAAAGAAATAGAGGAGGTTGGAATAGTTGTAGGGACGGATGAACTTACCTCACTTACCTGAGGTGTCTGCATTACAGGAAAATAGAACATTGGCACATCCCTGTGATGGTTGGCTCTGTTCAAATCTGCAATGAGTCTTCTCTCTAGAACCCAACAAGCCAGTTTGTTGTTTGGGTTCTCAAGCACAATTTCTTGACATAGATGGTTAGCCAATAACATGAAAAATCTAGCATAATACACATTCTTTCCTCTTTTAGCTAACTCACCTAGTTTAAAACCTAACTCAATCAAGACAAAGTCACTGAAATTGTAAAATTTATCTGTGACTAGCATGTTAAGCATGGAAATGTTTACAGAATCAAAATTACTGACTTTTCCAGAGAAAACCTTAGTAACTACATCACACATGAAACTCCACTCCTTTCTAAGACCCATTCTTCTAATATCACTCAGTTTAGAAGTAGGAAGTGCATAATGCATGGAATTAAGCATATTGATAATATCAGTGTCAGTGTGTGGTGAAGTCACATTATTTTCAGGAATTTTGAAACATGCTTTTATCACATCACTATTGATACAGAATTCATTACCTTTGATGGTTAAAGTGATGGTCTTGTCAGTAGAGTTGTAGATTGCAGTGGTCCACATCTCTTCTACAACTTCACAGAAGATTGTGGGTGATTCCAGCATGGCGTAATTTAGCTTGCAGTTCTTCACAAAGTCCATCATTTTGTGATAGTCCTCTGATTGCTGAATACCCTTATTGACCAATGCAGTGAAGTTGTTCTTCTCATAAATGAACCCAGTTTGAGACATAATTTTTACTACAGGTGCCATTGTTAGAGAAAGAAAGCTTGAAGAGAAAGAGAATATTTGCTTGAGAGAGAATGAAATAAGAGCAGTTAAATTTGAAAATGATAAAAGAAAATAATTGGAATAAAATAAGCTTTTATACTAACTCAAAAATAACTGACAAAAATAATAAAGAAAAGTAAATTAACCAATAGAAATTGCCTAAAATAGCCGTTTAAAAATAAACTGTAAAAATTCCACCCATTATCCGTCATGTAATGCTTACAAACTGTAAGTATACTCGATGGATAATGTTCAGGGAATTAACGGCTGAGATTTAGATAATTTGACAGATGAGGATAAACTGATATCCGTCGAGTCATAAAGTATTCCAGAAAAGTAATTGACATTTATTAGCAAGAAGGGTATCGACGGATGACTAAACTCGATGGATAAGGGTCATTCGTCGAGATGTAAATTTTAACTTAACCAAAATCTCATCCAAGACTTAAAATTTAACTAAATTTCTGGCTACATTACAACTTGCAAAATAACTCAGATAAATTTAAGCGTAATTAAGCATACCTAACTCACTTACCAACCTTGAAAAGGTGGATTCATCCAGTGGCTTGGTAAAGATATCTGCAAGTTGCTTCTCACTTGGAACAAAATGTAATTCCACAGTACCATTCATCACATGTTCCCTTATGAAATGGTACTTGATGTCTATGTGCTTTGTCCTTGAATGTTGCACTGGATTTTCAGTGATGGCAATTGCACTTGTGTTATCACAGAAAATAGGAATCCTCTCAACTTGCATACCATAGTCTAGCAATTGATTTTTCATCCATAAAATTTGTGCACAGCAACTGCTAGCAGCAATATATTCAGCTTCAGCTGTAGAAGTAGAAACTAAATTTTGCTTTTTGCTGAACCAGGACACAAACTTGTTTCCTAGAAATTGACAGGTTCATGTTGTGCTCTTTCTGTCAATTCTACAACCTGCATAATCTGTATCTGAATAACCAGTTAGATCAAAACCAGAATCTCTAGGGTACCAAATGCCAAGTTTTGGTGTTCCCTTGAGATATCTGAAAATTCTCTTAATAGCTATCAAGTGAGATTCTCTAGGATCAGCCTGAAATCTAGCACACAAACATGTAGCAAATATTATATCTGGCCTACTAGATGTTAAGTACAGAAAAGAGCCAACCATGCCTCTATAACTTGAAATATCCACAGACTTTTCAGTAGTGTTTAATTCAAGCTTAGTTGCAGTGGCCATGGGAGTTTTTGCAGATGTGCAATCCATTAGATCAAACTTCTTTAAGAGATCAAAAATATATTTAGTTTGACTAATGAATATTCCATCACTAACTTGCTTAACTTGTAAACCAAGAAAGTAAGTTAGTTCTCCCATCATACTCATTTCATACTTACTTTGCATCAATTTGGAAAACTTTTTGCAAAGTTTCTCATCTGTAGAGCCAAAAATAATATCATCTACATAAATTTGAACAAGTATTCTAGAGCTATTAACATTTCTGAAAAATAAAATTTTATCTACAGTACCTCTTGTGAAGTGATTTTCCAAAAGGAACTTTGATAAAGTGTCATACCAGGCTCTAGGTGCTTGCTTCAGTCCATAAAGTGCTTTCAGAAGATAATAGACATATTCTGGAAACTTTGGATCTTCAAAACCAGGAGGTTGACTGACATATACTTCTTCTTCCAAATCTCCATTCAGAAAGGCACTTTTGACATCCATTTGATAGACCTTGAAATTGGCATGGGCTACATAGGCTAGGAAGATTCTGATGGCTTCAAGTCTTGCAACAGGAGCAAATGTTTCATCAAAATCTATTCCCTTTTGCTTACAATAGCCCTTAGCAACCAATCTAGCTTTGTTCTGGATTACTATGCCATTTTCATCCATCTTGTTTCTGAATACCCACTTGGTGTCTATTGGATTCTTTCCTTTAGGCTTGGGTACCAGCTTCCATACTTTATTCCTTTCAAATTGGTTTAGCTCCTCTTGCATAGCTAAAATCCAATCAGGATCTAACAAAGCTTCTTCTACCTTCTTTGGTTCTTCCTTTGATAGAAAGCTACTGTATAGACATTCTTCCTGAGTTGCTCTTCTTGTTTGAACTCTAGAAGACACATCACCAATGATAAGCTCAAAGGGATGATCTTTTGTCCATTTCCTTTGCTGAGGTAGATTAGCTCTAGATGAAGAGGCCTCATAATTGTCTTGATGTGTGATTGAGTTTTGATTGCTAGAAACTCCCCCTGAGTTTATGGATCTTCGATTTGAGAAGGGAGAATTTTCTGTAGGTGATCTGTCTTGACCTCCTGCTCCTTTTGATAACCCGACGGATGGTGAATTTGGTGAATTTTGATTATCAACGAATGAGGCAGGTTGTCTTCCGACGGATAACACAGATTGCCTTCCGACGGATGAAGCATCATGCAACTCGACGGATGTTGAGTTTTGTGCTTCATTGGTGGTAGATTTGTCTGCATTATCCTTAGACACTGTTTCTTGATCACTCTCATCATCACTTTCATCACTAACCATCTCAACATTGTCGAATTTGAGGCTCTCATGGTAATCTCCATCTTCCAGTCCTTCAATCTTTTTATCATCAAACACAACATGTATAGATTCCACAACAATGTTGGTTCTTAGATTGTAGACTCTATATGCTTTACCAACAGCATATCCAACAAAAATTCCTTCATCTGCTTTAGCATCAAACTTCCCATTTTGATCAGTTTGATTTCTCAGAATATAGCATTTACAGCCAAAGATATGAAGAAAGTTTAGAGTTGGCTTCTTGTTCTTGAACAATTAATAGGGAGTCATGCATCTTGCTTGATTAATCAGAGAAATGTTCTGAGTGTAGCATGCAGTATTAACAGCTTCAGCCCAGAAATATGTTGGAAGTTTAGATTCTTCAAGCATTGTCCTTGCAGCTTCAATAAGTGATCTGTTCTTCCTTTCCACTACTATATTCTGTTGTGGAGTCCTTGCTGCTGAAAACTCATGCAAGATCCCATTTTCTTCACAAAATGCTCTCATGACATAGTTCTTGAACTCAGTTCCATTGTCACTCCTGATTCTTCTAACTTTGAAATCGGGATGATTGTTAACTTGCCTTATGTGATTGATGATGATTTCACTAGCCTCATCTTTAGACTTTAGGAAATATGTCCAAGAGAACTTTGAGAAATCATCTACAATTACTAGGCAAAATCTTTTCCTTGATATTGACAATACATTGACTGGTCCAAACAAATCCATGTGAAGCAGTTGCAAAGGCTCTTCAATTGCTTAATCAAGTTTCTTCCTGAATGATGCTTTAATCTGCTTCCCGTTTTGGCAGGCATCACACAGTCCATCCTTTGTAAACTCCACTAGAGGAATGCCTCTCACTAGTTCCTTCTTTACCAGCTTATTCATGGTCTTAAAGTTTAAATGGGATAGCTTCTTGTGTCATAGTCAACTTTCATCTTGACTTTCTTTACTGAGAAGACAAGTTACAGATTCAGCTTTAGTTGAGTTGAAATCAGCTAGGTACACATTACCTCTTCTCACACCAGTGAGAACCACTTTGTTGCTTTGATTATTAGTCACAACACAGGCTTCTTTGTTGAAGGTTACTGAATTGCCTTTGTCACAAAGCTGGCTGATACTCAACAGATTGTATTTAAGACCATCCACTAAGGCAACCTCCTCTATGATGACATTGTCCTTTGTAATCAAGCCATATCCCACAGTATAACCCTTGCTGTCATCTCCAAAAGTAATACTTGGGTCAGCTCTCTCCTTAAACCCTGTGAGCAGGGTAGAATCACCAGTCATGTTTCTTGAACAACCACTATCCAAGTACCAAAGATTCCTTCTGTTTCCCTGCACACATCAAAATCAAATCAAGTTGATTTTGGTACCCAAGTTTCCTTGGGTCCTGCCTTGTTAGCTTTCTTCTTCTGTTTCTTAGGTCTTAACTCATTTGACTTAGGAATTTCAAATTCTTCCTTAGTCATTTGGGTTGGGCCTTTGAAACCATTTAATGCAACAGAATTATCATGCATATTATGGCTAACAGGAAATGGCATGCTTGGTGTAAACATGTTATTCCAGTAAGGCATGCTAAATGGCATTTGAGGCATACTGTATGCAGCATAATATGGATTAGGTGTAAATAGCATATTAGCAAACTGTGCATTCATATTTTGTGTAGGCATAGCATTAACAGGCATGGGAGGCATGGCATTTATGTTAGGAAATTGAGACAAAACAGACATGGGAGTAGGCATGGCAGATTTGCAATTAACAGACAGATAATTTACACTACCACACTTGACACGGATTTTTCTAGAAGCATATTTATCAGGTGTGTAGTTATTGTGTTTGTTAATCCCTACTTTACCATTCCTATTGTTTTTCCTTTTAGTCTCTGTTTTTACCTCAATTTTCTCAAGTCTGTCACTCAACTGTTTGACAGTCATGTGACCAACATTAGCCTTTCTCCCTTTCATAACTTGGCTTCACTCTCCTGAAATAAAGTTCTTGGAAACAGACCCGTACTTCTCATTTAGCTTGATTAGTTTGGCTTTGCTAATGGGCTTGCTCACAGCCGACGAATGAGGATTTTCATCTTTCGACGGATAACACTTTTTTATCCGACGGATAGTCCTCATCATCCGTCGAGTCTACATCTTTTAGCAAACCATCTACCAAATTGGGTTCTAGTTTCTCTTTATTCTTTTTTCAGGCTTCATCACAAAAAGACTCAATTCCTTGAACTTTGGTGATTTGAGCATGGACATCCCTGGATGTTTTCTATGCTTTAATCACCTCTTGTTCACGCTCAAGCTGCTTCTTTAAAATCTCTTCCTTTTTCAAGGACTCGGTTAATTCCTCCTTAGCAATCTTACACTCAATTCTTAATTTCTCAAAATCAATAAACTGAGACTCAAGCACATTATTCCTCTCACTTAAAAACAAGTTATTTTCTTTGATTTTAGCATTTTCTTTAGTAAGAGACTTAAGTGTAACACGCAAATGATATAATTCTATAGACATATCATTTATGGCATCATTACACTCATCTTTAGATAAATGTGCAAAGTTTGTAGTAATTACCTGATTGCTTGAGGAACTAGTCTCTGTTTCATCAGACTTGGCCATTAGGGCTAGATTGACACAGCTGACATCTTCATCCAAACCATCTGCTGCCCAGTCATTCTCTTGTGTAATAAAAGCCCTTTCCTTTTGTTTGAGTAGATCAACGTATTTTTGCTTATAATCCACAGACTCAAACCTTTTCTTACTGGAATCTGACTTTCTACACTCATTTGCAAAATGCCCTGCCAAGCCACATTTGAAACATTTGAATTTTGACTTATCCACCATGTTTCTATTTGGCTTGGCTGCTCCAAAGTTCATTTTGAACTTGAGCTTGGAAAATCTCCTGGAAAGAAATGCTAGGTGCTCATCAATGTCCTCCATGTCATCTTGGCTCAATGAATCTTCACTTTCTGCTGCAAGCCCCTTGCCCTTGTTCTCACAGACCTTAGAAGTTGACTCAACAGCTTCCATCTTCACATCCTTCTCCTTTTCCAAGTCAGCAACTAGTGCAATGAATCCTCCTTTCTTCTTTCCTCTCTCCATCCTTTCATCCTGCTCTATCTCCAGCTCATAGGTCTTCAGGATGCCGTACAGTCTCTCCAAAAGTAAACTCTTTATAATTTTGTGAGTTTCTCAATGAGACTGTCATTGGTTTCCATTCCTTTGGAAGAGATCTAAGGAATTTCAGATTAGAGTCTTTAGTATGATAGATTCTTCTATGTAACTTAAGAGCATTTAGTAGTTTTTGGAATCTACTAAAAATGTCAGTGAGTGACTCACTTTCCTCATTGTGAAAATGCTCATATTGCTGAATCAAGAGCTGCATTTTATTTTCTCTAACTTGCTCAGTGCCATTACAGATTATCTGTATAGTATCCCAGACATCCTTGGCAGTTTTGCAGTTTATAATGTTGTCAAACATGTCTGCATCAACTCCATTGAACAGAATGTTCATGGCCTTTTTATCCTTCCTGACTTGTTCAATGTCAGGATCAGGCCATTCATGCCTTGGTTTGGGAACAGATGGCTCGTTTTCTGTTGCAGCTCTCATTGGAACATGAGGACCTCTTTCTATGCAGTCCACATAGGCCTCATCTTTAGAAAGCATATGAAGATGCATCTTTACCTTCCAATGATGGTAATTATCTTTATCTAGAAAAGGAATCTTGACTCCAACGTCTTTCTTGTTCATCTTGCTGAATTGTTTTGATCTTTAAACTCTTTGTAGATTAAGAGCTTGCTCTGATACCAATTGTTAGTCCCTTAAAAATATAGCAAGAATTACAGAAGGGGGGTTGAATGGAATTCTTGAACCTCTTTCTCGAAATAAAAATGTTCAACTCGAATATAGATATAATGTTTTGATTAGCACAATGCGGAATAGAGACTTAATTGAATCAAAACATAAGTAATTAAAAACAAGAGTCTTTAAAAACTTTCTGGTGGATTTAAACAATTCCACCAGAGATATATATTATATATCGAGAGGACTCTGTATGCATGAATGCTCACAGCTGCTTACAAATCGAACTGCTGAGAATACAGGGAAATGCTAAGGATTTTGCTTACAAAGATTTCTCTATTTTTGTGTTTCTCAACCCTTTTATATTTGCTACGTTCTTGGTTTATATATATTACCAAAATTACAAAGTCAAAAAGGCTGAATAAATATAAAAACTATCAGTCTTAAGCTTTGCTGCTTTTCATCCTCTATTACCCAGTTAATGGGCTTCCACAGTAGATTTGTATACATCTCGACGGTTGTGCTCAGCTTTCACTGTTCAAGTATTGTTTGAATTCTTTATATGATCATCCATTGGATTTTATGAACATTTGTTGGATATATGATCATCCGTCGACTTTCTGAACATCCGTTGATGGCTTCATTGATCATCTGTCGACTGCTATGCTAAATATCCGTTGATAGTCATTTGATCATCCGTCGATGGCTTTGTTAATCATCCGTCGGTAGCTATTTTGGAACTTGACTTCATTTCACTTATGCAGAATTACAAGACATCATTTATATACAATTAATCAACCTACTCTGCATATCTAGTTAAAGTCAACATGACTTATAGGCTACTACAGAATCTATACAAGGATGTATACAGAACTGTGCTACAGACTTATTATTACATAAGCTACTCACTCGATGGATAATAAGTTAACATCCGTTGGGACTATAATGAGTTATCCGTCGGGACTATAATTCTTATCCGTCGAGTGCTACATTATTTCACTAAGTAAAATTCACTTAGATGTTTTGTTTATGTAATCATCAAGTACACAACATATGCACAACAGACACCTTTACTAACTGAATTGTAATGAGCCTTTGGTTTCCAGTTGTTGTTGTTGAAAGATTGTCCCTTATTTTTGAAAAACCTTGGCTTCTTGACTCTTATGTTGGAAAATTTTCTAGCCAAGTAAGCCATGGATTGATCCATTTCATCTAGCTCATCCAGGGTGTAATATTCATCTTCCTACAACTCCAATACAACTTGCTTCTGAGGTCCTTTGTTCTTTTGTTCCATAGCTTCAATAACTGGAACTTGATCATCTTGCTCATCTTCACTTTCTTCTCTGTCATTTACAATCGAAGCACCGGAACCATCAATAACATTTCCATGATATGCTTTCAATGACTTTCTCTGCTGCATTTCAAGTTCATAAGTTTTCAAGATTCCATATAGAACTTCCAATGCTTAAATCTCTTCCTTCTCTTATAGCTGATATTTTTTGTTCAAGATGGTCAGGAAGAGATAGCAGTACCTTTAGGTTAACCTCTTCAACCTCATCATATTTATCATGTAGCTGCAAGTCATTTATCAACTTATTGAACCTTTCAAAAACTTCAGTAATTCCTTTTTTTGGTTTAATCATAAACCCCTCATAGTGAGAAACCAGAATCCTTCTTTGGTTTGACCTAACCTCCTCTGTTCCTTGACACATGATCTTTATCTTCTCCCAGGTCTGTTTGGCTGTGTCACAGTTGACAATGTTATTGTACATTACATTGTCAAGTGACTCTATTAAAATCAGCTGCAAGCCACTATCTAGAGAAACTTTTTCCTTTTCAGGTTCAGTATATTCTGAAGGATCTTTAGGAGCATAATGTGTTGGAATAACCATGTCTTCATCTGTAGATTCCTCAACTCTTACCATGGGAGTGAAAGGCCCATTTTTGAGCATCTGAATATATAATGGATTGGCCATCCTTATGAACAGCATCATTTTCTTTTTCCACAGTGTGTAGTTAGATCTGTCAAAGGTAGGGATTTTAATACTGCTGAGCTTTTGTGTATTCATTCTTCTAAGATCTTTAATCTGTTTGCTTTTAGATTTTGCTCTGATACCACTTGTTAGGTAATGAATACAACACAGGGGGATGAATGTGTTTTGGATTAATTTTAACCTTTTTGAACTGTTATGGATGTGCTGAACAAAGTAATCTAACTTGTAGAGAAAAAGTGTTCTAACATAAATAATAAAATATGCACATGAACACACTATCTTCAAAACTTACTTAATTTTATATTAAAATCAAGTATGTCTTGCTATAAATTTCTGGGTTCTTTGTTGATAAAGAACACATCTTCTTTCTGGAGAGAGTTTCAAGATTTTTAGATCTATTTGTGATACTTAAAATAAAGCATCCAGTGTTTACTTTATAAAACAGTAAACACAAATTTTACACAGCATGCAATAACATGTACTAAACCCTGCTTTAAGTTAACTAAAACTTTCTAATTCTGGCTTAGTGTATCTTTGCAAATCGTGCATGTCTGTGACTTTACTTTGTCAGTTAATCTTGGCCTTTGATCTTGTACTCTTTAAGCTGCTTTTGTACACTTTTTAAATCAGTGATAATTTGTTTGTTGATTGATAATCTTGGATATTTAACCGGTCTTCATTTTGTACTTTGAGTTTCATATCGAGATCTCCAGTTTGTTATATAGAGAACTCGACATCTCGATAAGTATAATGACTTATCGAGATCTCTTATTACTTTATAGTTGTTTTGACTTATCAATTCTCTAAGTTCTCTATAAGAGAATTTGGCTTGTCGAGATTTCTGATTTTCTGCATTTAAAAAAGACTTGTCAATATCTCTGAAATCTCTATAGGCATATTGACTTATCGATATCTCTGAGATCTCTAATGAGAATTTGACTTGTCGATATCTCCAATCTTCACATCTTCAATTTGACTTATCGATATTTCTGAGTTCTCTATTGCAGAAATGACTTGTCGATATCTCTAATCTTCATATCTTCATTTGACTTGTCGATATCTCTGAGACTTCTCTATAAGATTTTCTTGACTTGTCGATAAGTCATTCTGGAGTTCTCAAATGACTTCTCTATAAGACTTAATCTGTGATTGTAAATTTCTTGACTTAGAATATTTTTCCCAAAACAGATTTATTCAACTCCAAGCTTCTTCACATTGTCTCTAAGGCATGATCTTCATAATCGTCTTCCAAAGTTTATTCTTAGGCTTGAGATTGTTTACAGAAAAATACTCCATTCTAATCTATTTACACTTTTACAGACTTAAGTAATACAATACAAGATGCAAACTTAGATTATCATATAACTTACTTAGGGTTGTCAATTTGACTTAGTCTTGTTATAGTACAGGCATGTCGTGTACAACATGACTTGTTTTTTAGGCTCCTTGTTCTTTTGCTCAATAGCATGAGTGATTGGAGTTTGAGCTTCTTGTTCATCTTAAAGCATTGTACTGTCATTGACCATCAAGGCACTAGATCCATCTACTACATGTCCTTGGTTTGCCTTAAATGACTTTCTCTGCAACATCTTAAACTCATATGTTTTCAGAATCCCATATAAGACCTCTAATGTCATTCTGCTTAGGTCTCTTCCTTCTCTAATAACAGATATCTTGTGTTCAAGATGGTCAGAAAGGGTCAGGAAAAACTTTAGGTTAACCTCCTCAGTTCATAATATTTATCATGAAGTTATAAGTCATTAATTAATTTGTTGAATCTTTAAAAATATCAGTAATTCCTTCTTTAGGTTTAGCCATGAAACCCTCATATTGTGACACCAAGATTCTCCTTTGGTTAGATCTAACTTCTTCAATCCCCTCACACAGTATCTCAATCTTCTCCCAAATCTGTTTAGCAGAATCACAGTTGATAATGTTGTTGTACATAACATTATCATGAGACTCAATTAATATGAGTTGTAAACTGCTATCTAGTGCAACCTTCTCCTTTTTAGGCTCTGTGTAGGTTAAGGGTTTTTAGGTGTATAGTGTGCTGGTATGACTATATCTTTTTATGTAGATTCATAAACTCTCACCATAGGAATGAAAGGTCCATTCTTGATAATCTGAACATACATGGGATTGGCCATTTTTATGAACAACATCATCTTTTTTTTTCAAAGTGTGTAGTTGACCTTGTCAAAGTCAGGTATCTTGATGCTTATCAATTTCTGAACACTCATTCTTCCAAGATCTTTATCTGTTTACTTTCAGATCTTTATTTGTTAGTATAACGCGAATTCATTTAAGCAAATATTCGTTATTGTGAGAAATCCAATACAATATTCTTGTCGACTATAAGTATCGCTTACTTATAGTATTTTTTTAATCGAAGTAACACAATCGTAGTAGGGTGATCAGCCCTTACATTTGTAGTTAACACGCTGTGTCTATCGTATATCGATGTACGCAATTACTATAAAAGCAATTATTATAAAGTAGACTTATGTAAACATGAGTAAATCTAGAAGACAAGCACAATTGGTAGAAATAATTTGCATAATCACATAGCTTATGATGCAAAACACAAAGAATTGAAAACATGGGATCAAATTTATTCAAGTAAAATATCATACCAACATAAGAAAAATTCGACAATCAACTATGTCCTAGCGACTTACTTATCAAAGATTCCTAAAAACTGAATTTAAAAGATAAGTTAGGAAACTTTACACGTGATAAAAGCATTCCAGCTTCTTGGTACTTGAATGCCATCTAAACTTGAAAGCCGATAAGCCCCACGTCTAACAACTGCATCAATAAGGTAAGGTCATTCCCAAGTGTCAGCAAACTTTCCTGCTATCACGTTCATAGTGTTCTGGAACGTCTTCCTCAGTACCAAGTCACCAACACGGAAAGATCTCACATGGACATGTTTGTTATATGTGTTGGAAACCCTCTGTTGGTAAGACACCATATGTATTCTTGCCATCTCTCGAAGCTTGTCCACTATATCTACGTTATGTGTCAATTCTTTGCTATTCATGTCACATGTCAACAATCCATACCTGGAAGTGGGCATCATGATCTCTATTAGTAAGACTGCTTCAGTCCCATAGACTAAGCTATAAGGTGTCTGTCCAGTTGACATTTTAGGAGTACTCCTGTCCGACCACAATACCCAAGGCAATTCTTCAACCCATTTTCCTTTGCACGAAGTCGGTCTTTTCTTGAGGCTGTTGATTATAATCTTGTTACTTGATTCAGCATGTCAATTGGCTTGAGGGTATCTTGGTGTCGACTTGATCAAGCTGATATTCCAACGTCTGCAAAATGCTTATATCTTATCGCTTATGAATTGTGATCCATTGTCACAAATGATTTCATATGGTACACCAAACTTGCATAGAATGTTTCTTTTGATGAATGAGATCACCTCTTTTGACGTGACATGTTTGAACGCCTGTACTTCGATCCACTTCAAGAAAATAGTCCGTCATGGCTAGCATGAACACTTTTTGTCCATGTGCAGGTGGCATCTTCCCCGCAATGTCCATCCTCCATTGCATGAAAGGCCAAAAGGGAATAGATATGTTAAGACGCTCAGATGGTTGATGTATGAAGGGTGCGTGTCTCTGGCAGGTGTCACATTTCTTCGTGTAATCTAATGTATCTTATCTTAATGTAGGCCAATAATAGCCCAAGCGTAATATCTTTGATGAAATATTTCTTCCGTTAGTATGATTCCCACATTCTCCTTCATGTGTATCCCTCAAAACTATGTCATCCTCATGCTTCTTTAAGCACCTTTGGAGTAATCTCGTAGAGGACTTCTTAAACAGCTCATCATCCATAATCATGAACCTTGGCGCCTTCATCCTAAGTGTTCTTGCTTCGTTTTTGTCGTTGGGCTTAACTCCAAGTTATAAGTAATCCTTGTATGTTTGGATCCAACTATCCATGACTTCATCCGAATTATTATCACGTCGATCAAGGGTCAACACCTCTACATTGTGAACCAGTCTTTCAACAGCAGGCTTCATGATATATATAACTGGGATATTATTTAAATTGAGGTATTTGAAAATAGCTCCAAGGCCAGCTAGCATATCAGCTCGAACATTGTTCTCCCTAGGTACTTATCGTATGTTGAATGTGTCAAAATAGCTTGTCAATCTTTTGGTGGCATCTAAGTACGAAATCATATTGGGGTCCTTAGCTTCATAAGAACCATTAACATGATTGACAATCAATAACGAATCACAGTTTACATCAATATGTCTGACCTTCATGTCCTCGGTAGTTGTCAACCCCAAGATCAATGCTTCATATTCAGCCTCATTATTAGTTACTTTGAAATCATAGCAGATTGAGTGTGCTATTATATCCCCCTGTGGCGATTTTAGTACAAGCCCCAATCCTGTTCCATTTACATTTGACGCCCCATCCGTGTACAATATCCATGACTTGACATTTGCTCTTATAATGACTTGTCGAAACTCGTCATCGGATATCGTCATTTGGCTTGGACTCAAATCAGCCACAAAGTCAGCTAAGGCTTGTGACTTTATGGTAGTCCTAGTGTCATATATGATGCCATATGTGCTTAGATGTATGGCTCATTTCGCCATCCTTCCCGTCAAGTCAGGTTCACTTAAAACATTTCTCAAAGGAAAATTTGTCATGACATGTATTTTATGAGATTCAAAGTAATGTCTTAACTTTGTCGAAGTCATGGCTAATGCAAGTACAAGTTTTTCAAGAGATGTGTACCTTGTTTCTGCGTCCATTAGGCTCTTACTAACGTAGTAGATGGGTGACTGGACGCCTTTATGTTCCTTGACAAGCACACCACTCACGGAATGATCAGTAACGAACATGTAGACGTAAAGGTCTTCACCTTGATAAGGTTTCGACAAGTATGGAGGGTTGGTGAGATAATGCTTCAAGTCAATTAGCGCAGCTTCATGTTTGTCTGACCATACGAATCCCTTGTTCTTTCTCAATACGTCGTAAGAGAGCTTGCACATGTCTGATGACCGGGAAATAAATTTGTTCAATGCTGCAACTCTTCCCGTTAGCTTCTGGACTTTTTTGATATTAGATAGACTTTTTAACTCAAAGATCACTTAATATATGCCGGACTAGCTTCAATTCCTCTCCTTGTCACAATGTATCCAAGAAATTTTCTAGAGGGCACAGCAAAATTGCATTTGGAGGGGTTGAGTTTCATGTTGTACGATCTCAATATATGTCAAACACTTCCTATAAGTCACGAACATGATTTTATGCATTCAATGATTTAACCACCATGTCATCGATGTAAACTTCCATTGTTTGACCTATTTGATCTTTGAACATCTTATTGACGAGTCTCTAAAATGTTTCCCTTGCATTACGTAGTCCAAATGGCATATCTAAATAGCAATATACCCCCCTATCTGTAATGAATGTTGTCTTCTTACAATCAGACAGCTCCATCTTGATTTGGTTCAAACCACTTGACGCATCTAAAAATGTCAACAACTCATGTCCAGCTGTCGAATACACCATAACATCAATATAACGTAATGGATAGGGGTCTTTGGGACATGCCTTGTTGAAGTATGTATAATCAATATAAACCCTCCATTTTCCATTTTTCTTTTACACTATAACAACATTGGCCAACTATTCAGGATAGTCTACCTCTCTAATCATTCGAGCTTTCAAGAGCCTATCTACTTCGCCATTGATTATCTTGTTTCTTTCTGCTGCAAACTTCCTTTTTTGTACGGGAATGTAAGTTAGATCAACATTCAACTTATAAGTGATTACGCCAGGATCAATTCCTGTGATGTCATCATGTTTCCACCAATGTCGTCAATTTCTTAATCATGTCGCTTTTTGCCAAACCCATTTGCTTCAACGTGCTCAGCATCATGATGTTGGCAGCACTCCTGTTGTCAACTAATATCCTTTTGATCAGGTAATTCCCCACTGGGAGTGAAATGACAAGTCCATCATATTGTGGTTCTCGAATAGTCCTCTTATCTGATTCGTCAAATATCAAGGCTGGTAGAGTACTACTGCCAACTCCTACTTGAGTAACTCGTATGTCTGTCTCTCTATCCACCCTTTTCACTTGTGAGTATGTAGACCCACACTCTTCAGAACCACCTGCGATGAAGTTAATTACTTTATGATGTGGTGGTGGTGGTGGTTGTCTCATTGGCGTTATGTCATCTCTATTGGGTGACATGTCTCTCCTGACGTAAGCTGCTTTCTTGAATGTCATGAACTCAGTTAAGTACCCCTTCTCGGTTAAAAATTGTAGCTCCTTTCGTAAAGCCACACAGTCATAAGCTTTGTGTCCGTAATCTCCATGATAGTCACGCCATAATTTAGAGTATGGATTCACCTTGGGCTTGTTGCTCTTTGTTGGCCATTTAACTATATCTCCTAGCTTAGTGAACTCCTTCATCATGGCTAATGGTGTTATCGTGAAACCGTAGCTTTCGTACGTTGGAGGTAAATTATGATCCTTTCTCAAATCCACACGTTCCTCCTTTCTCCAATCATTTCGTTCCCGTATCGTGTTGGCATAGACTTCATCCCTAGAAGGCCTCAAATAGGGTTTTTATTCCTTAGACTTTAGCGTTGTAATCTTTCTCGAAGGTTTGTAATATTTCGGATCATCCTCCCTTCTGTCTTCTTCCAACCTCACATGTTCCATAGCTTTAGCTTGTACGTCATCCATAGTTCTACATGGGTATTTTGTCAATTCTTCATAAAGTGGAAACTCCCTCTCTAATCCCCTTCTAAACGCCTCAATAGTTGTGGGTACATCACAGTTGGTAATAGTCACTTTCTCTTTGTTGAATCGTGTCAAGTAGTCACGTAGTGGCTCTCTATGACGCTGTACGATCTTGTATAAATCGCTCATGGTTTTCTCAAACACTCTACTGCTAGCAAATTGCATGTTAAATGCATCCTTGGGTTGGAAAATATCTTGATCCTCTTGTATGGAAGATTCACAAACCATTGTAGGTCTGGTCCTGACAATGTTGAGCCGAAACCCTTACACATACAAGCCTTAAGTCACATGTAATATGTACCGTGAACATTCGTTGTTTATATTGTGCGATGTGTTCCAATGGATCATTAGTGTCATCATATGGCCTCATTTGTGGCACTGTGAAGCGCTTCGGTATTTCTACCAAAGTAATATTGTCATGAAAGGGTGAATTAGCATAACTCGTAGGGGTTGCTTTCTCCAATGGCTTGGGGATGCCAAGAATCCTCTCGATTAACTCCCTCACCTCTTATAATTCTCTTTTAAACTCCTCTGGAATCTGATTTTGAGACTTCGTACTCCTGTGACGTGATCTCCTCCTGTCATAATCCCCTTCTCGTTCCTCACGATCTTCATAATTTTTGGTCATCACGTTGCTTATCTACATTATCATCATTATTTGGTACATTTTTAGCGTCCTCTATCTCGATGACATTGTCGATACCTTTGTTGGTTCATCGTGTTGATCCCACTCCTCAGCATCATCCATGTTCAGACGTCGGACTACACTTGGGATCGTCTTCTTTGTGGCCGTTTCGGTCTTGGATTTGGCCGTAGTGATTTCTTTCTTCAATGCCTCATTTTCAGAGTGTATCTTCACCATCTCCTCCTGTAGTTTCTTTAACATTGCTTCCATTTCTTTGTTGTTTTCAGTTTCAGCTCCTTGATTGGTAACTTGTTCTTCTAAATCATTGCATGGCATTGTGGTGAACCAGCCGAATCCTTAGGAAGTTTCCCACAGACGGCAACAATTGTTTTTACCAAATTTTGTAGGTTAATTGCTAAGGAATAATTAGATCGAATTGTACAATATAGCTGAACTAATAAAAACGGAAATATAAATTACACAAGAAATTGGTGACACAAAAAACCCGAGAACGGGAAAAAAACGCGGGTGGGATTGTATAACCAACCTAATAAAATTCACTAAGGTTTTATATGAAGATTAGAAGATATAATTCGAGCTTATAACCATGTTCATAGTATAAAATCTATTATGCTGTTTTTGTGTGTGTGTATGAAGGAGATATGTTGATTACTTGGTTATGCTTCTGTGTTCTCTTCTGTGTGTGTTGTGCTTTGTTCATGCCATTTTTAGCTTTATGGCCCTCTCCCTTATCCCTTCTTCCTTGCACCATTCAAATCCTATCACTCATTATTTCCATGTTTTTCTCCCATAAATGTTATAGTTGTTGAATACTAGGTTATATGTGAGTAACTGCAATTCCTATAAATTTGGCTATTTGTAAACTCAGTCTGCTCTTACTTTGTTAGTTCTTCATGTCTGATCCTATCTGAGGCATCTTCTTTCTCTTCCCATCTCGACATGTTCCTTGCTACCTTGTTGTCCATGCGTTGATCACGTCTCGTCGTGAAAGAAATCTGGACATAACAGTCACGTCGCGATCCAGTTACCTGGATATGAGAGAATCAACTCCTACTTGGTCAAAAAGGGTACTCCTTTTGTATTTTAGAACTCGCTTTTTTATTTTCTTTGACAGTCAATAAGTCATCACTTTAGTTTGATTAATTGAGAGGGATCATGTTTAAATTTCTCTAATGATACTGTTATTATTATTTTAATAATTATTATTATTATTTTATGGGATACATATAAATATATCAATTATATTTTCTATTTATTACATTGGGTTAAATTAAGTGATCAAATAAGAAACCCAGTTAGATTTTAATCTATTGTATGGACCTAATAAGTGGATACATAATACCAGGCCCAATTAAATTATAATGGGAGATTTAATTAGGTGGTATATAAGGGGTTATAGTCCCCAATATATCAATCACGTTACACAGCTTATTTTCTACCCATCAGAGAGAGCTATTGAGAAACCCTAAGGAGTACTTGGTTGAGGAGGACAATAATCAAGGATACTGTATAGATTCAGATACCGGTACAATTATCGCCTTATGGATTCAGGTACGCTTCCGCCTTTGGTTTAATCTCGATAATTAGATATGATGATTAAGGTCCATATCTCTATTTTAGATAATTATGTGTTTATAGAATTATTAAATTCTATCAATTCGCATCAGAGCCTACTTCATATCTATTATTCGGAATTCACTTTTGATTTTTTGTGATAACGTTATATCATTGAATTTGGATACAGTTTGATGCAAAAAAAAATTATGTGCCGCCATGATTATGTTTTTCGACTGCTTGTGATCATGTATTTGGTTTATTAATATTATAGCACATGATCGTTGTGTGGATTCAGGCCTGTAAGTCTAGTTTTGCTTTGGTTGTTAAAGTAGACTTAATTGGCTGCCTTTATTTTAGTTTAAGTCGGGATGTCTTCCTTTGTGTTATGATAAAATAATGATTATGCGTATTGCTGTAAAATCATTATTTATGTTTATGTCTTTGTTTTGGTAGCCAAATCATGTCATGTGGTTGCGACGCTGATTTAGGACCCATGAATACGATTTTAGTTAAAATATTTTATCAATTTTTTGTTCTTTAAATTAATATAAAATTGTGCGGCTTGGCTCAAGTGAACCAATTTACTCATATTTCTTAATTTTACTATTATCTAAACATACTTTACGATGTTTACATAATTTTGGTTTGTACGCCGTAAATAAAGAAAATTTATACTTGTGAGATATTTTTTATGGGCAAATTATTATTAACCTATTTATTTAGGTGGTCAAATATTTTTTAAGTTAATTGATTGAAGCAATATGTCGCCAAAGTGACCTCTTTTGTGTAGGTTAATTATTTTAAAAATATTATTGTGATGATAGAATATTTAATTTTATGCAAATTTTATCAGCCCAAAGGAAGGTAACGTTTGGACAAAATTAATATATTCTTGGGATTATAAGTACGTAACAATATTAAGTTTTTCGTGTGAATAATAAGTCGGTCCAAATAAAGGCATATTATTTGACAGAATTAATTGTTAATACTTGATTATTGCGTGGAGAGTACCAATTGTAAATTAAATTTTTTGATCGAAGACTAAAATTTAATGTTGCGCTAGGTATCTTGTGATGGTTTGCCAATATTTAAAATTTATCACATTATTGTATATTCTAGTTTTGAGCATTTGTCGTATATTTGTTTTCTATTTCATTTACCGCTAGTGTTAATTCTGTTTCCGCTCAGTTGAGCATGATTCCAATGTTGAATGGGATAAATTATGTCACATGGAAAGAGAATGTTTAGATCGTTCTTAGGTGTATTGTGACGCCCTCAATCTCGGGGTTAGGATATGAGGACTCACACACCTTTAATCTAATAATTAAATATGCATAAACCCCGATTAACTACTAACAGGATCAACAGGATAAAGTATGAGACAAAATTACAACTACCAATCACAAAATATAACTTACAGGCCCAAAATATTATTAAATAACCAATATCGATTCTGGATGGGAACCGACAGATAACCCATTGTATCTTTATACACTTCTTTCTAGGCGCGAGCTCACTCATAATTACCACTACCTGCTCTGGCAACCGAAAGCCCTCAACACGGTAGGGACCACCAGGTACGCTCTTACGAGCAGTGCGCCTAAGCCTGGTCATCTTCTTGCTTAACTGCCATGGTTAGATTAAAACAAAACAAATGAGTATAAAACTCAGCAAGTAACTTCATAACAGTTCTACAATATCAAATCACAATATGCTTTACCAACTCAGGGCATTCTACTTTATTTGATCTAGGTGGTAGATTTCCATCTTTTGGGTTAAGGAAAGGTTTCTGAAGAAAAGTGTGGGGCTTTCAAGGAACAAGGCTCAAAGCAGGACGAAAGCCGACATTCATCACAAATCATTAAAGGATCAGAATAGATCTT
Organism: Apium graveolens; assembly: GCF_009905375.1. Lineage (NCBI taxonomy): Eukaryota > Viridiplantae > Streptophyta > Magnoliopsida > Apiales > Apiaceae > Apium > Apium graveolens. Next base: position 17,537,351 of record NC_133652.1, read on the forward strand.
TCAATAGAGGAAAGCAACAGTATTTCAAGATATAGAATCAATCATATGATCAACAATTTCAAGAATCAGGGTTCTCGAGCTTTATGCTCCATAATAACATAATCAACTCTTTTCAAAGCATTATAAACCATTTTCATTTCCAAAAATTAATTTACTGAACAAAAGTTTCAGTTTCCTTTTTAAATAATCAATTAGAACCCTTGATTGGATTACTTTTCTTTCCATTTCATTATGTACGGGAGATCAGCCCGTACCGACCTCCATTCGGTCATTAAGGTACCAATCGGCATAATTTCAGCCTTAAGTTGTACTAGCCCTGCTAGCCTCTTACCATGACTGGACTAGTCCCACTAGCCTCTTACGTCCCAATCCAATCCATCAGGAATTCATTTGGAAAACCTTGAGTTGGAAAAACAAGTAGGTTTTCAAAAATCCATTTTATCATTACCAAGCATTTGAAATCATTCGGACTCTTTCAAGTCACAATCGAAGCACACTTGCTTATTCTTAGCTATTTCTCAAATCACACTGTTATAACTCTTACGAGTACAAGATTTATTCACAACCAAACATTTACGTCCATAACTATCACTTATATCTTTTAAAATCAATCAACTTAGTTCCCTTTTTCTTTTGTTCCTTAATTCGAACCACATACTGCAATCAAGCAAACAAATTCATAGATATTCACTTATACACCTTCAATCATTCTTTTGATCATCAAAACCAAGTTTTTGACTTTTAATCCCTATGGCCTATTCGGCCTTATCACACAAAATCAACCAAATATGCACTTTAATTCACATAAACACATAACTCATTCAAACCCATTAAAGAATCATTCTCCTTTCTTTTAATCATAAAAATTCAAACCATAATCATATATATACAATCAAATTTCTCAAAATTACACCATGCATCCTTATTCTTAGCATAATCCAACTTTTAAACTAACACCCTTTTATTTATCAACAACCATTCGAACCAAAACATACATACATGCTCGCATGCAATTCAATTTCAACTCATCATTATATCAAACACTTCATTTTTATCAATTAAACCAACTAAATTTCTTAACACAATCCAAGAATTCGAATTTCACCTAAATCACAACATGCATCCACATTCATCAAATTAATCCCTTTTTAACTCAATTCCCATTCGGCAAAAACTCAAATTTACATCTCAAGGATAAATCAATGACATGCATATCTTGATCTTCTTTAAAACTAACATGCAATCACTTTTAGGCCATATAAACTTAGTGTTTACCAAGATTAACTCACAAAAATCAAATTCCTCTTCTTATTAGCACACAATCCGAAACTAAACTTAGCATGCAACAACAATTTCATTCCTTTTTAATCCAATAACAATCCATAATCACTTTAAACAAGTTAACTCATATCAATATCTTCAAAGATCAAAACCATTTGGGTTTTTCAAGAATGACACATGCAATAATCGAAATAAGTGTTTGGTATAGTAGAGCTCAGTTTTTAACATCATGGCTCACCACCGGTTCAACGGAGTTCATCACCGGCGGCGGTGGCATCTCGGTGGTGCCCTCATTCGAGGGTGTCCAACCACGAAACCCCCGATTTCCATCAATTATGCAAAATAACTAACATGCACATCTTCTATATCATTTGTTTACAAAGAATCAGGCTTAAACAAGATGTCATCAACAACAATTACAAGAACCAAGTGGTTCTCGGGTGAACACACACACACCGAGCACACACATCATACACACATCGAAATGCAAGTGGGTATACACACATGCACACACTTCTACCTACATATAAGTGTTTAGCAAGAAGATTTAGGGATGATTGGTGAGTTTGATCAAAGAAAAGAGAGGTATACCGAGAGAGATTGAAGAAAGCCGAGAGAGAGAGTGTTCGAGTGAGAAGGAGAGAAAAGAGAAAAGAGTGAAAGTGAAAGCACGGGAGCAAGAAGAAGAAAAAAGAAAGGGAGTGAGTTTATATATCACTCAAAAACAAGGGCAATTTGGTAATCTTCTAATTCCTTTTTCACTCTTACTTGTCCTATCTTTTTACTAAAATAAAACAAGGATTAAATATAAAATATATCTATCTCGGGAAGTCGAGAATTATTGAAAATGACATTTTTAATACGTAGGCCTCGAAATTAGCTTTTTAACCATTACTCATAATAAGATTTTGAGCGAACGGTTGATTTTATATGAATTTCGCAAACTTGCTTTAATAATTACATTTTTCACATAAAATCAATTTAAAAATGCAAAGATCAACAACCAAATTCACTCATCATTTTTAAAAAGTCTCTAGGACCACTACGAATATCACGGAACAAATCCCATGTTTTTATCTTACTCGAATGATTTTATAAAAATGCACGAAGGTTAATTAAACCTTTATTTAAATCACGTAGTTCCTTTAAAATTCACAAAAACTGTCAAAGATCACATAGCCATGCACACAGACAACAATCACACATATATAATCACATAACGACTCAAGTCTGATCATAGAATCTATCCCTCTTTAATCTTTATCCTCTTTTACGCGTACCGGGTCACGTTCAGCCTGACGACCCGACGCTCAGCGTTTCGATTACGCTTTTTATTCTCATTATCAATCAACACGTCACTTAGGACAAAATACTTTATTACTCATTCATTTCATTCAATCACACATAATTCACATTTTATATTCTTTAATTCCTTACTAGGACGGGTTCCGTTCTACCTGACGGCCCGACACCACAGCTATACTTCTAAGCTGACTCTTTAAATTGGAACGTTTATATCCATGCTCCTAAACTCTAGTGTACATAAAAGATAATTAATCAGCACTTAATCACATAATTATAATCACATCACATAACACATACTTTATTGACTTAATTACTTCACAAAATTCTCAGTCGTCACAATCTACCCTCCTTAAAAGGATTATGTCCCTAGAATCTAGTCTAAGCAAATAGATGGGGATACTTTTCTTTCATTTCGCTTTCTAATTCCCAAGTCGATTCTTCGACTAATGAATTTCTCCACAACACTCTAACTAGAGGTACAACTTTATTCATAAGTGTCCTTTCTTTTCGATCCAAAATTCGCACTAGTTGTTCCACATAGGACAAATCTGGTTGGATTTCCACTGGTTCCAACTCGATCACATGGCTCGCATCAGCATTATACTTCTTTAGAAGAGATACATGAAACACATTGTGCAGATATTGTATTTGCGGCGGTAGCGCCAATTCATATGCCATTTTCCCAACTTGTCGCAATACTTCAAATGGTCCAATGTACCTTACACTCAGCTTTCCTTTCTTTCCGAAGTGAGTTAAACCTTTCCAAGGAGATATCTTTAATAAGACTTTGTCTCCAGTTTCGAATTGCACATCTTTCCGTTCTTGATTTGCGTACTTTGCCTGTCGATCTTGAGCTGCAATTAATCTCTTTTGAATCGTTCCAACCTTTTCCTTCGCTTGCTGAACTAGCTCTAGGCCAATTAACTTGCGCTCACCAACATCGTCCCAATAAGTAGGGGATCTACACTTTCTTCCATACAACGCTTCATAAGGCGACATGCCAATACTCGCGTGATAACTGTTGTTGTAGGAAAACTCAATTAAGGGCAAATGATCATCCCAATTTCCTTTGAAATCTATTGCACAGGTTCGCAACATGTCTTCAATCGTCTGGATTGTCCTTTCACTTTGTCCGTCTGTCTGTGGATGATATGTCGTACTCAATTTCAATTTCGTTCCCAAATGATCATGGAATTATCGCCAAAATCTCGAATTAAACCTTGGATCTCTATCGGACACGATAGATACAGGAACTCCATGACGCATTACGATCTCATCCAGATACAATTTGACCAACTTCTCTAATGAAAACCTTTCGTTTATCGTGATTTGACTTGGTTTTAGGTAATCCTACCACAAAATCCATCGCTATATGTTCCCATTTCCATTCGGGTATGTCCAGTGGCTGAAGCAATCCGCTTGGCCTTTGATGTTCCGCTTTAACTCTTTGGCACGTGTAACATTTACTTATCCATTCCGCAATTTCCTTTTTCATGTTTGGCCACCAATAATTTTCTTTAAAATCCTGGTACATCTTTGTACTTCCAGGGTGAATTGAAAATATCGAGTTATGCGCTTCTTGCAAAATCTCGTGCTTTAGTTCCACGACATTAGGAATCCAAATACGTGAGTTAACACGGTATATCCCTTTTCCATCCTTTTGAGCTTTAATTTCTTCTCCCGTCAACTTATCCTTTTCGCGATTCATCACTTGCTCTTGACAACATCGAATCTTTTCCAAAATCTCGGGTTGAAACGGCATTGCATATATAGCTTCACCTCCATATTCTGGAGTCTTCACCTCTATTTCCATCTTTTCAAAGTCCTTGATTAATTCTTCCGATGATGTTAACATATTCAACCTTTCTTTTCAACTTAAAGCATCAGCTACCACATTTGCCTTTCCAGGATGATAGTTTATCGCACAATCATAGTCTTTAATCAATTCCAACCACCTTCTTTGTCGTATATTCAATTCTTTCTGAGTAAAGATATACTTTAAACTTTTATGATCCGTATAAATCTCGCACTTTTCCCCGTACAAATAATGCCTCCAAATCTTAAGGGCAAACACAATTGCTGCCAATTCCAAATCGTGCGTTAAAATACTTTTGCTCGTGCAGCTTCAGTTGCCTTGATGCATATGCTATTACCTTCCCGTGCCCATCCAAGTCCTTTATATGAAGCATCACTGAATATCACAAATTCCCCTTTGTCATCTTGTAATACCAACACTGGGGCGGTTACCAATCTCTTCTTTAACTCTTGAAAACTTTCCTCGCACCTTTCTGTCCAAACAAACTTCTCGTTCTTTCTCGTCAGTTTTGTCAACGGAACGGCAATCTTTGAGAAATCTTGCACAAATCTTCTATAGTATCCGGCTAATCCCAGAAAACTTCTGACTTCCGTCGGAGTCTTGGGTCTTTTCCAATTCATTATAGCTTCTATCTTGGCTGGGTCCACTTTAATTCCTTCTTTATTGACTACATGATCAAGAAAATTGCACTTCCTTTAGCCAAAATTCACACTTTGAAAACTTAGCATACAGTTTCTCTTTTCGCAGAATTTCCAAGAAAATCCTCAAATGCTCCTTATGATCTTCTTCCGTCTTTGAGTAAATCAGTATATCGTCGATAAACATAATAACAAACTTATCCAAATACTTCTTGATCTGTTCATAAGATCCATAAATACAGCTGGCGCATTCGTCAAGCCAAATGCCATTACCAAAAATTCATAGTGTCCGTATCTCGTTCGGAACGCTGTCTTGGGTATAACTTCCGCTTTGATCTTTAACTGATGATACCCAGATCTTAAATCAATCTTTGAAAAACACGAAGCTCCTTTTAACTGGTCAAACAAGTCATCGATCCGCGGTAGAGGATACTTATTCTTGATCGTCAACTTATTCAGTTCGCGGTAATCTATGCACAACCTCATACTTCCATCCTTTTTCTTTACAAATAACACCGGTGCGCCCCACGGGGATACACTCTATAACGACTCGTGTATTTTTGAATTATTTATTTATGTATTTATGGAAAGTATTATATAAATAGAATATGTGTGTTGGTTTTGACAGCTATGTGTCGTTTGACAATTGATGTGTGATTTGTAATATACTGGATTGTCCGCGCGATTACTTATGGGATCGTATTGAATTGCTTTCACTTTCAAAAGTGGATTTAGTGCAAATTTATTTGCATAAATATTGGGAATATTTCTAAAATTGTTTTTATGATTTTATAATTACAATAATTATTTTTAGGATTTTATAAAATTGAGAAATCAATATTTCATTAATTAATTATCTTTAAATAATTTCTGAGTATGTTTAATGGTAAAATCCATATTTAATTCTAACATTCTTCAAAAATTATGAAACTCGTATTTATTTAAGTTTAGAATATTCCGAGAATTTTAAAATTATTTTGGAAATTTTCGGGATTAATTTCATCCGCGCGTTGTTTCGGTTATTTGTCAAAAGCGGGTATAAAGTGTGTTTTAGAAATTATTTTAAAATTAATAAATTTACGTTTTTATTTACTTCGGGGTATTTGTAACATTTTAAGACTGTTTTCGTATATTTTTGAATTTATTTAAAATACAGCTCGATTCGTTAATTTCGATATAGGGATACGAGTTGCATTTCACAAATATTTTAAAAAAAATTATGAAAATTGTATTTTATTAGTTTCGGGATTTTTATAAAATTTTAGCACTATTCTCGTAAAATTCTGAATTCGTTTCATGGGCAATTAAATTCGTTATATTGCAAATCTCGAATTAAAAATCGGACTTTCGGAAAGAACAGGACATGTGTCAAACTGCCATACTACTGCTATACACTCGCTGCACACAGATTGGCTGAGGTTTTATGAAAAAAAATAAAAAAAAATAATGATAATAAATATGAACACACACAATTTCTGTGTGTGCATCTCGGTCCTCTTTGTTTCTCTCTAATTCAGTGGTGTTCTCTCTCGCACTTTCACGAATCTCTCCTCCCCTGCCTTCACTCTTCTTTTTCTTTTATTCCTTGGCTCATTCCGTTTACCTGGGTAAGTCCAGCCCGTTTGTTCCTTGCTTTCCAATCGTCGCCGTCCCTCGTTTTCCGGCGAGGCGGCTATGGTGGCGTGACTCGTTTCTGTGCTTATCTGTGTGTGTATTCACGTATGGGGATCAGTTAGTGTTAGTTTGCTCTATTTCTTCCTGGTATCACCTATTATATTTTCCGGTTACCGCCGGTTTCATTCCGGCGTGGTGACCGGCGCGTGTGCGCGTGCTCTTGCGTGTATGTTTGTGATGATTCTGTGCCTGGTTGTGCTACTGTTCTGTCCTGATCGATTAAAGTTTTATTATTTTGTTCTGCAGGAATTGACTGAGTAACATTCGTGAAATAATAAATAATTTCGAGCGAGAAATAATAATAATAATCGGTGAAAGTATTGCGTTGGAAACCCAGGATTTAATCGGGCACCCGCAAAATTTCACCGCCGTCGGCGATGAGCCCCGGCGAGCCGACGGTGGACTATGATGTTTATTCTGAGTCCTAATATTTTAAAATAAATAAATTAGTTTGTGAGATTATCGTTGAAACGAGAATTTGATTTTACATTAAAGTCGAGTACGTAAATTAGTTGACGAATTGTGATTGGATTGATTGTTGAATTGAACTGGTGATTGGAATTATAGTTGTGAATTTGGTTATTGTTGGTTTGACGTCGATTGATGTTTCGATGGGTAGTCCGATAAACAAAGGGGACGCTGCCTGATTTCCGGGAAAATCAAACTACGGAGATACGGGAGCGTATCCGAGGATTATTGGGACGTCGAGCGAATATAAGTAAATACATATACGCATGTTTTATACAGAACCTGATTGTATGTTGTGTTGTATGTTTTGACCAAAACACAGTAACCCTAATTTCTTAAAATGACGAGTATACGTATTTTCCGAAAATGAACACTAGATCGATTTCGAGAATGTCAACCTTATTGTTTTATGTCTTATTCTAATATGAATAATTACGAGTCGGGTTTGAATATCGTTGAGTAAGAATTTGTATTGAGGATATGTCAAGCATACCTAGACGTCTAACATAGGGTATTTCGACCCTGTAGGTTATAATCGGGAACCTGAAAGTGATCGATGGACTAGAAATGACCTAATACTCAGTCAACGAGCTCAGTAAAGTTTCAACTGGAAAACCTGAGTGTCGAAGTCGAATACAATGAAATCTAGTGGTTGGACGTTAAAGCCTGAGCGGCAGAGTCAGCTCAGAATTGATCAGTAATAGTTGTAAAAACCAGTAAGGCAAGTATTTCTGAACTTTTCTTCAAGATATATTACCAATATTTTCGAACTGTTTCATAACATGTGGCTAATATCAAACATAACTCTTGTTTTATAATACAAGTGCTTTAAACTGTTTAACCTTGTACCCTGATGGTCTTGATTTTGAGCCATAAGCCTTACTTTTTGTAAATCATCTTTTGTTGATCCTCAGACACCAACCCACACAGATATGATACTATTCCCCAAATGTTTAACTACCAAACACCAAACACTGGAAGAAAATTGTTTGAAAACACAGAAACTTTTATACTCCAACCATTATTTATAACATCAAAGAACTATACCTCGAAAAATCACTATTTGTCTAATACCTGATCCTTTTACAGATTGAAAACCCTTTCTTGTACATACCCTGATATACCCTTGTGATATCCATGAGTTTCCTTACGTTTTATTCAAATGTTTAATCATTATTGATTATGATCTTGTGTTATCGAATTATATTGTTTATCATATTGAACTGCTTTAGGATTGGATAGTTTTTATATATGTGGACCAGATTCGTGGTCAGACCATACCAATGGTCAAGTTAGGCCAATGAGAGCCTTGGATCCAGTAATTAGAGCAGTGATGTGTGCTTGCTCGGGGTTAGTGCGTGACTGATCAGCAACCTAACCTTGGTTTTTAAAACTTAAAATGAATATCCAATTCTAATGATGAGTTAAAAAGAAACTTAATTCCTTTGAATCATCTCATTTGATCATTGTTTAACCTCAGTTATCACTATTATGACTTGCTGAGCTAGTTAGCTCACCCTTGCGATTATTTTATATATTTTACAGTTGAAAAGAATATGGATGATAACGAAGTTCCTCAGTCCAAAGTGCGGGCTAAGGTTCCAGTTGAGTTGAATCGAGCTAGCAGAAGATTCATGCAGTAGAGAGATAGTCAGATTGTAAGAATGATTGTATTATCAATTGTAAGTTTAATTAGTTGGAATTTGGTACGTTGTAATAAAGGTTAAGATTGTGGCTTGTTTTTATACTTTAACCTGTTGCGATCCGTGGTTATGTGAAACAGGGTCATTGCAATTAATATTTTATGTACAGGTTTATATATTGTGAATGTGTTGTGGACCCCAAACTTCTGACCCGGGTTTGGAGGGCGCCACAGGTTGGTATCAGAGCTACAGGTTATAAGTCACTGAAACAAGCTTAGATTATCGGGATTGGGTAGAGGGTTAGGATTAGGAATAGGAAATAGAAAGATAAGACGTTGTGAGATTGAGTGCGATGGTATAGTAGGTTTCCGGCACAGTTCGTATTGCGATTCGGGATTCTCAGCTTGCGACGTGATTTCCAGACAACGGGAATGGCAGATCCTGATTTCCCGATGTCCTCTGATCATTTGGAGCTTTCCGTTCGAGGATCGTCATCTTCTCTCATATTGGATTTGCACCTTGTTCCTCCATCAGCATTAATGGTAATACCTTCTGTTATAATGGTTGCACTTCTTCATGCTATTCTATGCTAATTTTCCGCCTTTTGATGCGAGATTACCTATTCAAGAACCTCTATCTGTTTATTCTTGTTTCACTGGACATTCGGCTGTGAGCGTATCTCTTTAGTTTACCTTACATCCTGTTCTATACCCCGAGTTTAGAACTTGTCTTATGAAGCAATTGTACCTACGAGGATGGATTTGAGAGCTACAGTAAATGGTGAGTGCTTGAGATATAAATAAAGGTGAGAAGAAGTTTAGAGAGAAGATTTAAGTGTTTTAGGGGATAGCTGTTATCGGGTTAAAAGAAGTCATTAGTGACCAAGCCACCCATGAATAATTATGGGATGAATTAGATGAATCTTGAAAGAGTTAAAGAGAAAGGTATAAATCTGGAATTTTGGTGGAATTGAATGATGGTGATATGATAAATGCGATATGTAAAGTAGTAATGTGATGTGATACGAGCAAACTTTGTTCTATGAAATAGACTTATTGACTATTGGATAGCCTGTTTTACTTAACTACTGTAACGGCAATGTCGGGAGTATTACAGGTATGGAAGCTTTGATGTGAAGCTACAAATAAGATAACATGCAACGACAATTGAAGTTTCATCGACTAAGGAAGGTAAGTGGACACGATGAAGGAGAAAAGGTAGATTGGAGTGAACGAACTTTTATGTAATTGTTTCTTTAATATGGTACCTTATTATAGGTCAGAAGGACAACAACCAACTCATATAGTAAGGACAACCAGGTTTGTGATTTTCCAAACTTTTTAAACAAGTTTTCGAAAAAGATTTTCCTTTACAAATTTCTAAAAGCCTTTTCGAATAAAATATTTTTTTAATATTGGTTGTCAAGTTACTACCTGAGTTTCTTGTTTGTTGGAAAGCCCGGATTACTTGGAAGGATGTTGTTTCAGACCTAGTATTGTTAATTCCGAGAACGAAGTAACCTAAGATTATGAAGAAGTTGATTATTCCTAACAGTAAGTGTAAGTATTGCTTGATAAAATTTACAACCTAATCAGCGTACGGAGTAACTACTCATCCAATTACTGGAATTATCAGAGTTTGAAGGATTTATTGATTAAACGGAAGCCTGGGCATGATCGAAGAAGATTGGAAAAATTTCCAGACCCCTCTAAAAGCATAATATTATTAACAAAAGGATCGTTATGTCGAATGGTATGTGGTCATTCTAAATTAAAAGAGGAATCTCGAAGTTACCGGGTAGGAACGCCACTATGATCGAATAGCTAAGGTATCAAACGCGTAAGTGCGATGTTAAAGATGCAAAATTTAGCAAATAAGAATTCATTATAATGCTTGGTTGCGAAGACATTTTAGCGAACCTTTTAAAGTTGTTATATGACGTAATTGGGATATAATCGAGCAAGCTCGAAAGATGAATACAAGTGAAATGTGGATGGTGACCAATGATATCGTTCTTGTCTTCAATAATACAGCGTATATTCCCTTTTTGATTCCTAAATAAGTATGAACTTCTTTTCTTAAATAAACTCCTTGTTATGATATAGAAAAGGAGGATATTGCATTCCTTTCAAATTTAATTGTTTCCCTCAATTCTGCTTTCTGATTGGGACAAACAGTGATATAGTGAGACACTTTGTCAGAATGACAAAGAGTCGGGTGGGACGCCACCTAATCATGTGTTGTATGCCATATGGTACAAAAGATTGGCCATCTTAAGTACCAATGTGGTTGTCTCATTCATATTCAAATCCTTACTTCTTCTTTCTTTTCAACTCTAATTTTGTTGAATTTTGAATCCTTCTAGTCATTTCGTTGTATTGTCGTTCTTTGCAAGAAGTTTTCAAACAAAAATTAACATATCCTGAATCAAGTGGACGAAGTTCCATCTACATCTTATGTATGGGAAGGAAATAAGAGCACCTGGCGAGGATTGCAAATTACTAGTCCCAGTGAAGAATCCACTAAGAATTAAGGGAATCTACTCCAATAAGGAATATGTTTCCGAGAACGAGAATATGCGATTTTCCTGTGAAATATGTTATTCAGAATACGGACGTGATGATATGGATGATCAGGGTGAATACCTTATGCGTTAAAGTATTGAAAGATGTGGGAGCAACAAGATCGTATGTCTTTCAAGATTTTATTAATCAGATGAATTATCTTGTCGAATCAATAAGTGGATAACTAAAGGACTAGCAAGTTAAGAACGTGCAATTACTGAATAAGTAAGTACAATGGCGGAATCGATATTTCTGGCAATAAGTTGAGAAGAATTGATATCATTTGAAATAAGAAGATTTGACATTATTCTAGGGAGTGGATTAATTATCCAAGCGTGATGTCCAGACAGACCGTCGTGACGAAAAGATAATTCTGAGGATGCCAAATGGGAAGGTGAGGAGGTTCAGAAGATGAAAGTAAGTAACGAATTTATTAATGATGATTACGGTAATCAAGATATGAGCATTATGGTGATTATGGAATACATAAAAGTCGGAAGTAAACAAAGTATGAAGATTTTATAGTAATTAAGGAGTTTCAAGATATGTTTTTGGATGAGTTATCAACATTTCCTTCGGATATAGAAATTGAGTTCATGACTGACTTAGCACCTGAAATAAAGCCAGTGTCCAACGCCCCGCACAGAATGGCGCCAGTTAAAGTGAAGGAGTTAGCAAAGTAAATACAAGAAATGCTAGAAGAAGAAGCGATTAGACCTAGGGTACCCCATAAGATGCCCCGGTATTAAATGTTAATAAGAAAGATGGAAATATGTGATTATGCGTCGACTAGCGAAAGCTCAACAAGTCTACTATCAAGAGCAAGTATTTGTTACCTTGACCCAATGATTTGTTTGATCAACGAAGGAAGTAAAGTACTTTTATAAGACTGATTTAAGACTTGGTATTTCACCAATTGAAGATTAAACCTATGGATGTATCAAGGATAATTTTCAGAACTAAGTACTTTTCTCGTATTGTCATTTATATTAACCAATATACCAGTGATATTTGAACTTGATGGACAGAATCTTTAAGGAATATCCGAGTAAGCTATAATTGTGATACTTAAAATCAACGGAGGACCATGCAAAGCATTTAATGATGACTGGGAAGTTGGAGAAGAAAGAAGTTGTATGAAATATAGTTCTCAGCATAAATAGTCAATGTAGAAAAGATCAAAAGAGATTCAGCAGAAATTAAAATTACTATGAATGAAAAGAGACCAGAAACACCAACAAAAGTAAGAAGTTTTATCATGGGTCGGTTACTATTAGAAATTTGTGCAAAATTTCATGAAAGTTGCAATATCTTGGACGAAGCTAACCAGGAAAAGCAAGAAGTTTTGTGAAATGGAGAAGGATGAAGGGAAAGTTTTGTGGAGTGAAATGAAAAGAATGGTTTCCGCACCTATTTTCTCAATTTAAAAGTATCAAGGAGGTTTGGTAGCTATAGTGATACTTCTCATTAGAGAATAGGATGTGTGTTGATGCAGCACAATAGGGTTATTGTATATGCATCCAGACAACCGAAACCTTATGAGCAGAAGTATCCTACCCATAATTTGGAATTAACAGTAATAATATTCGTTTTGAAAGATTTGGGAAACATGATATGTATGGAGAAAGGTGTAAAATCTATACGAGCCATAAAAGGTTGAAATATGTATTCACGAGGAAAAGCAAAGATAGAGGAAAGCAATAACGAACATAGAAACTATACCGGAAGAATTTTCTATGGAATTTTAGAAGTTGGGATTGGGAGTCAGAGTTTATAATCCAAACAGGAGCAAGGATGGATAGCATGACCTTTCAGTTGAAGTTGTTAAGAGAAAGATAAGGAGATGTCAAAAGAAGATAATGGATCACGGTGTTAACAGTTAGTAAGAGGAAATTTATGCGCCCAGAAAATGATCACGATACTCCCCGGTTTTCTTCCAGCACTTGGATGCTACAAGTAAAAGAATTAAGAAATGAGATTCCATAGGGAATTCGCAATATCGAGATGCCAAGATATATAGATATTTAAAGAAAAATAGTGATAACCAGATATAAGGAGGGAATTTCAAAATAGGTTGGGAAGTGTTGAATATGTCAAAGAATTAAAGCGGAGTATTGGAGGCCTAGTGAACAAGGCAGACCAAGGAGTGGTTTTACAAGAAGCGAATCGTAAAATGTATCAGTGGTGTTGTTAGAGAAAAGGAATGAAATTATGAGATTATGTACTGATTAGCAGGAGCTCAATAAAACAACGAATAAGAATAAGTGACCCCTATAAAGATTGATTACCTATGAAACCTAATCCAAGAAGTGTGTGATGTCTCGAGAATTAACTTAAGATCTGACCTGAGAACATATCAGAAATTACGATTAAAGTGAATGAAGAGCATTGCAAACTCTGATGATATTATATGAAATTACGAGTGTATCAGGTGACTATAAGGAATTAAGGATCATGGTGTATAAGGAGTATTTAGATGAGCAAACTATATTTATTGATAACATCTGCAGCTACTCAAAGAATAACAAAGTCTGCGTGGAATACCCAAGAATTTTTCTCCAAGGATCAGAAGGAAAGCAACTATGTGTCAAGTTTCCAAGAATGAAATTTTGACTAAGGTTAACAAAAAGTTCTGAATTAATCCATTAACCACTATCTAAGCAAAGTCGTATGATAACAGATGCCCTATACCGACAGGAAGGATTGGATGTAATTAAGACTACTGAGGAATTAATAAACGAATTGGAAAGAGTGAAATTTGAAGTTCAAATACTTAAAGGTGATAATACGTGAATATATGAGAGTACTTTTCAGCTTTAACTAATAAAAAGGAGTAAAGAATGTTTAAATATTTGGAAACCAGGTTAAAAACGAGCACCGCCTATCATCCTTCCACAGAGAGTTAAAGTACGAAAATGATGCAGAAAATGTAAGATATGTGGAGAAGTGAGTTTTAAGAAAACACTGGAATGATTATTTATCATAAATGTCAGCTTTGGAATGCTACCTCACCAAGCTTCATGTGAATGCAAGTGTAGATCCTCATTTTTATCGAGATAAAGTGAGAGAAAGAAAGTTGTCAAATTCTAAATTAATTCAGCACACCAAGAGCAAAGTAATATTGATTGCAGCAGCTCCGAGTAGACAAAGAAAGAAGGCGAAATTATATCAAAAAAGAGTATGAGTGTAGAAATAGAACCAGTAATGTTAGTAAAAGTGTCGTCTTGAAAGATATTGAATAAGTTTGAGTAGAAGGGACAAGCTAAGTCCTAAAATTAGTGAACCATTCGAGGTATCGAAAAAAAAATATAGATAAATGATATGACCGTCGCACCCGTGTGTGCACCTAGTGTATTTTACTTGTCAATGTTAAAGTGATAAGTATTGGGTTTGAATTAAGTGATTGATCAGAAGCCAATGGGGCTCTTGTCCAACTTGTTCTGCATATAGTGATCAATCCAAATTCTTGATCATCAAAGGCAAGTCCTTGGAAATGAGTGCATACTTATTGTAAGTACGTTTGAACCCTCGAGTAGAAGAGTCTACTTAGAAATTTGAGTCAGATATGCTTGACAAATATCCTCACTTAATTAGGACAGAATCCTTTTAGGGGGGAAGGATATAACGATTCGTGTATTTTTGAATTATTTATTTATGTATTTACGGAAAGTATTAAATAAATAGAATATGTGTGTTGGTTTTGACAGCTATGTGTCGTTTGACTATTGATGTGTGATTTGTAATATACTGGATTGTCCGCGCGATTACTTATGGGATCGTATTGAATTGTTTTCACTTTCAAAAGTGGATTTAGTGTAAATTTATTTGCATAAATATTGGGAATGTTTCTAAAATTGTTTTTATGATTTTATAATTACAATAATTATTTTTAGGATTTTATAAAATTGAGAAATCAATATTTCATTAATTAATTATCTTTAAATAATTTCTGAGTATGTTTAATGCTAAAATCCATATTTAATTCTAAAATTCTTCAAAAATTATGAAAATCGTATTTATTTAAGTTTGGAATATTCCGATTATTTAAAATTATTTTGGAAATTTTCGGGATTAATTTCACCCGCGCGTTGTTTCGGTTATTTGTCAAAAGCGGGTATAAAGTATGTTTTAGAAATTATTTTAAAATTAAGAAATTTACGTTTTTATTTACTTCGGGATATTTGTAACATTTTAAGACTGTTTTCGTAAATTTTTGAATTTATTTAAAATACAGCTCGATTCGTTAATTTCGATATGGGGATACGAGTTGCATTTCAAAAATATTTTAAAAAAAATTATGAAAATTGTATTTTATTAGTTTCGGGATTTTTATAAAATTTTAGCACTATTCTCGTAAAATTCTGAATTCGTTTCAAGGGAAATTTAATTCGTTATATTGCAAATCTCGAATTAAAAATCGGACTTTTGGAAAGAACAGGACACGTGTCAAACTGCCATACTACTGCTATACACTCACTGCACACAGATTGGCTGAGTTTTGTGAAAATAAAATAGAAAAAAATAATGATAATAAATATGAACACACACAATTTCTGTGTGTGCATCTCGGTCCTCTTTGTTTCTCTCTAACTCAGTGGTGTTCTCTCTCGCACTTTCACGAATCTCTCCTCCCCTTCCTTCACTCTTCTATTTCTTTTATTCCTTGGCTCATTCCGTTTACCTGGGTAAGTCCAGCCCGTTTGTTCCTTGCTTTCCAATCGTCGCCGTCCCTCATTTTCCGGCGAGGCGGCTATGGTGGCGTGACTCGTTTCTGTGCTTATCTGTGTGTGTATTCACGTATGGGGATCAGTTAGTGTTAGTTTGCTCTATTTCTTCCTGGTATCACCTGTTTTATTTTCTGGTTACCGCCGGTTTCATTCCGGCGTGGTGACAGGCGCGTGTGCGCGTGCTCTTGCGTGTCTGTTTGTGATGATTCTGTGCCTGGTTGTGCTACTGTTCTGTCCTAATCGATTAAAGTTTTATTATTTTGTTCTGCAGGAATTGACTGAGTAACATTCGTGAAATAATAAATAATTCCGAGCGAGAAATAATAATAATAATCGGTGAAAGTATTGCGTTGGAAACCCAGGATTTAATCGGGCACCCGCAAAATTTCGCCGCCGTCGGCGATGAGCCCCGGCGAGCCGACGGTGGACTATGATGTTTATTCTGAGTCCTAATATTTTAAAATAAATAAATTAGTTCGTGAGATTATCGTTGAAACGAGAATTTGATTTTACATTAAAGTCGAGTACGTAAATTATTTGACGAATTGTGATTGGATTGATTGTTGAATTGAACTGGTGATTGGAATTATAGTTGTGAATTTGGTTATTGTTGGTTTGACGTCGATTGATGTTTTGACGGGTAGTCCGATAAACAAAGGGGACGCAGCCCGATTTCTGGGAAAATCAAACTACGGAGATACGGGAGCGTATCCGAGGATTATCGGGACGTCGAGCGAATATAAGTAAATACATATACGCATGTTTTATACAGAACCTGATTGTATGTTATGTTGTATATTTTGACCAAAACACAGTAACCCTAATTTCATAAAATGACGAGTATACGTATTTTCTGAAAATGAACACTAGATCGATTTCGAGAATGTGAACCTTAATTGTTTTCTGTGTTATTCTAATATGAATAATTACGAGTCGGGTTTGAATATCGTTGAGTAAGAATTTGTATTGAGGATATGTCAAGCATACCTAGACATCTAACGTAGGGTATTTCGACCCTGTAGGTTATAATCGGGAACCTGAAAGTGATCGATGGACTAGAAATGACCTAATACTCAGTCGACGAGCTCAGTAGAGTTTCAACAGAAAAACCTGAGTGTCGAAGTCGAATCCAATAAAATCTAGTGGTTGGACGTTAAAGCCTGAGCGGCAGAGTCAGCTCAGAATTGATCAGTAATAGTTGTAAAAACCTGTAAGGCAAGTATTTCTGAACTTTTCTTCAATATATATTACCAATATTTTCGAACTATTTCATAACATGTGGCTAATATCAAACATAACTCCTGATTTATAATACAAGTGCTTTAAATTGTTTAACCTTGTACCCTGATGTTCTTGATTTTGAGCCATAAGCCTTACTTTTTGTAAATCATCTTTTGTTGATCCTCAGACACCAACCCACACAGATATGATACTATTCCCCAAATGTTTAACTACCAAACACCAAACACTGGAAGAAAATAGTTTGAAAACACAGAAACTTTTATACTCCAACCATTATTTATAACATCAAAGAACTATACCTCGAAAAATCACTATTTGTCTAATACCTGATCCTTTTACAGATTGAAAACCCTTTCTTGTACATACCCTGATATACCCTTGTGATATCCATGAGTTTCCTTACGTTTTATTCAAATGTTTAATCATTATTGATTATGATCTTGTGTTATCGAATTATATTGTTTATCATATTTAACTGCTTTAGGATTGGATAGTTTTTATATATGTGGACCAGATTCGTGGTCGGACCATACCAATGGTCAAGTTAGGCCAATGAGTGCCTTGGATCCAGTAATTAGAGCAGTGTTGTGTGCTTGCTCGGGGTTAGTGCGTGACTGATCAGCAGCCTAACCTTGGTTTTTAAAACTTAAAATGAATATCCAATTCTAATGATGAGTTAAAAAGAAACTTGATTCCTTTGAATCATCTCATTTGATCATTGTTTAACCTTAGTTATCACTATTATGACTTGCTGAGCTAGTTAGCTCACCCTTGCGATTCTTTTATATATTTTACAGTTGAAAAGAATATGGATGATAACGAAGTTCCTCGGTCCAAAGTGCGGGCTAAGGTTCCAGTTGAGTTGAATCGAGCTAGCAGAAGATTCATGCGGTAGAGAGATAGTCAGATTGTAAGAATGATTGTATTATCAATTGTAAGTTAAATTAGTTGGGATTTGGTACGTTGTAATAAAGGTTAAGATTGTGTCTTATTTTTATACTTTAACCTGTTGCGATCCGTGGTTATGTGAAACAGGGTCATTGTAATTAATATTTTATGTATAGGTTTATATATTGTGAATGTGTTGTGGACCCCAAACTTCTGACCCGGGTTTGGAAGGCGCCACACACTCGGTCGGATTACTCCTTTGTCCAACAACTCTTGCAACTGAGCTACCAATTCCTTCATTTCGACCGGCGCCATGTGATAGGGAGCTTTTGACACTGGTTCCGTACCAGGAGCCAAGTCAATCGTAAACTTGATCTCTCTGTCTGGAGGTAGTCCAGGCAATTCATCAGGAAACACATCCGGAAAATCTCTTACTACCGGAATATCCTCGATCTTCACAGATTCTTTCTCCACGTCCATGACATGAGCCAAATAAACTTCACATCCTTGACGTATTAATCTTCTTGCCTCAATAGCCGTTAGAAATTTCTTCTCTTGCCTCTTTCCTTTAAATATCACTTCCTCACCATCCTTGGTTCTTAACTTCACCTTCTTACTTTTACATTATATTTGCGCCTCATGGTTTGACAATCAATCCATTCCTAGTATAACCTCAAATTCTCCTAACTTAAAGGGAATTAAGTCAGCAGAAAAGTGCCAACCTTCTATAGACACATCACAATCAGGACAAATCTTATTAACAACAACTTTCTCTTGATTTGCTACCTCTATAATCATATTAGGCTCTAGAGGGTGCGCAACACAATTTAACTTATCAAGAATACTTTCAGAGATAAAAGATCTAGTTGCTCCAGAATCCATCAAAACTTTTACTTCTACTGAGTTTATAACAAGCATACCTGCTACCACGTCCACCTCTTGCACCGCATCTTTCATTGTCATGTTAAAGGTTCTAGCTCTGGGTTGAGCTGATGGTGATGGGAGTGACGGCGGTCCAGCAATTCTGAGAACATTAGCCTTCTGCACAGGCTCCTTGCAATTCCTGGCGATATGGCCCACTTTGCCACACTTGAAACATGTCGAATCAGGCTTCCTTACTCCATTTGGACACTCTGAAGAATAATGTCCCTTCTGGTTGCACTTAAAACACGTTATATCCAGCTTATTACACCTCCCCGGGTGTCTCTTTCCACAGTTCCTGCATTCTTGCATCTGGGGTCTGCTATCCTTCCCCGGTTGTCCAGCTTTCTGGAAACGGTGCTTCTGAGCTCCATTACCGGGTCTAAACTTCTGGAACTTTTGGTTTTGACTTCCACCATTCTTCCCAAACTTCCCTCTGAACTTTGAGCTTCCTTGCTCTTGCTCAGAGCTTTCAAACTTCCTCTTTCTTCCTTCATTTTCTCTTCGGGCAGCTTCCCGCTCACCTTCCACTATCATTGCTTTCTGAACCAAAGTAGCATAATTCTTAATCTCCAACATTGCTATTTGACTCCTAATCCACGGCTTAAGTCACTGTTGGAACCTCTTAGCCTTCTTCGCTTCCGTATTCACGTACTCAGGTACGAATCTTGACAATTCCGAAAACTTCACTTCATATTCCGCTACTGACATTTCCTCCTGTCTAAGATCCAGAAATTTCATTTCCAACTAATCTTGCATATAGCTTGGCAAATACTTTTCCAGAAACATCTCGGTGAACTTCTCCCAAGATAAGTCTTTGCCTTCCAACAACGCCTTAGAAGACTCCCACCAGAAACTTGCTTCATCTTTCAGATAATAACTTGCGTACTGAGCTTTCTTGTCATCCTTAACTTCTGCTAACTCAAAGGCTTTTTTCCATTTCTCTCAACCACGACTGCGCTTTAATTGGGTCTGGCAAACCTAAGAACTCTGGGGGATGAACAGTGTAACACCCCCAGATCCGGGGTCGGGGATCCGGGTTGTCACGAGTTCCATTTCCCTTATTAACACCCAATCTTAATAATTTCTCAACTACTCTGTACTGTGACCCCACAATAAACACACACACCACACGTTATAGTCTCAGAGATGAACATCCAAAAATAATCACAAGTCGTTTTATTCCGCAATTATATGTCAATACACCTTAAAAAGGTTCTGAATAAATTTACATTTCATTGCCATTATTACAATTCATAAATATACATAAATCTGGTACATCAAAAGTTGAAGCCTAGTCTATTGGTAGTTCCCTACCTCAGCTACAGTGACTTCAATGCCTATAGGAAGCTGCGAAACGCTTCCTATCCGATCGCGAATTGGGAGCTTGGTCATGTTCATCTTATTTATCTGATGTTGTGTGATGAAAGAAGAAAGCAAGGGTGAGCAGCAAGCCCACCAAAATAATATGTATAATGATTAATAGTATATGAGTCTACTCATAATACTCATGAAAGTCTTGGTCAAAAGAAATGAACCAAGTTTGATATCTTAATGCGATGAAGTCGCAAAATATTCAGTATATATACATATATACTTTTCAAAATATTGGAAGTCCTCTTCCATGCATAATATACACAAAGTCCCAGTGTATAACTGTATAAAAATATCGTTGCAATGTGATCTCATATATCTAACCTTGTCTCAACGTTTTTCTGAAAATCGTTGTCATTCATAGGACAATTATTAATTAGATATAAGTTTAAAAGATGAAGTTACCAAATACTTCACTACACTTATATCATTCCCAAATACTACTTGAACTACCACCGTTCAAGTTATAATCAATTTCAAAAGTTCATCCCACTGATGAGACCACAAGATAAGACTTGAATAGATTCAATCTTTGAAATATTATTGAATGAAAAGTTATGAGATACTTTATTTAGCCCCGATATATATATATCCCCATATATATATCTCTTTAAACATTTCCTGGAACCTCTGTTATGCAAAGTATGAACAGAGTTTGAAACATCCAATGAATTTTGGAAAGGAAAAGAATTTTGGCATAAACCCGATATCTCGCTGATCAGGCAAAGATACCAATAAGTAACCTTTTCTACTGTAGATGGATGAATTCCTCACCGGTCATCACCCTGGCCGCATTAGGACCTCGCGCTAGACCGTTACCCGGCCCCTCACGCGTTGATGGACTGCCACCCAGCCACTTACACAATAATAGACCGTACCCTGGCCTGTCGCTTATGCCGACTCAATCAAATGGACTTACTTCCCGAACATTGGGCAAGTAATCAAATTGTTTTCTCAAAACAGCAACCTCGTTGCGAATATAAAATACACCACAGAGCCGGATTCCCCAGGTTTTGAGCGAGTATTTAAATCCCCTTTAAAAAGGAAGATCTTAAATATAAAAATGAGTTTTGGGATCCGCTCTGACTTTTAAAAATCATTTTGAAGACTCGAAAACACTTTAAAGAGTGTTTGGAGTAAGGCTGATTTAATGAAGTAAATCAGTCCCCAGAATATTTAGAAAATGACTGAATATTATTATTTAAATAATATTCCCATAAAGAATAATCTTTATAAAAATAATTGAAGTAGAAGTATTAAAACTTATACTTGAAATAAACATTAAATAACCAAAGATATACTTATATGAAAGTATTATCTTTATTTGAATAATCGAAAATAAGTTTGATTATTAACACCTTACTCTTTAATAAAATAAAGAATATATTACAGCACATAATCGGAGTCATAGATCCTCAAATGAATATTCAAATAATATTCATAAATAATATAAAAGAGTCATAAGCCTTCGAATAAATATTCAAATAATATTCAATAATAATATATAAAAGAGTCATAAGCCCTCGAATGAATATTCAAATACTATTCAGATAAATAAATAAAAGAGTCATAAGCCCTCGAATAATATTCGAAATAATATTCAATAATAAAATGAAGTTTCAAGTTATCGAATAAACCTTATTCGATTAACAGTTTGGAAAACTATAACCATATATATATATAAATATATATATATATATCCATATCCATATAAAATCTACTCGGGATCCTCGACTCCCGGTTTTAGAAAATATTTTCACCTTTGAGTCCCTATACTAAGGGTATATGCAAGATACCGCTATTCTCTAGCATAGGTATTATCAAATGAACCAACAGATATATATTTCAAGAATATGAAACAGGCATGCATATATACCATATCACATGCTACAATATATCGCATCAATTTGCTAATAACAATCATGCACTATCACAAGATAATGCATATACATATATTTACATCACAACAACAGTTATAACTGGTAGAAAACTTGCCTGAGCGACTGGGGGTTACGAATGGCTCGGGACGAGTCTGGTAACCTATAAGCAACAAGTAAGTTGGAATTAAACCAAAGTCACTTGTAAATATATACTTTAACTAACTTAGACTCTAACGCTTGTTTTGCGCTCACTGATTCGCTTAAGTCACTCGGGTACCCTCGGCTCCACCATTTTTAATAATTTAACCTTTACGAGTTTTAAAGCGATTCCTTCGCGAGTGACTTACCAACTGCCTAAAATACTTACCATAAATGTTTCATGCATTAATTAACCCTTTTCGGTCTTTAACCTACATTTCAAAGTAAGGCGAGGGGAAAAAGTTTCGTTTGCGAAACGCCGTTACTTGAAACGGTCGTTTCTCCTAAACCGTTCATCGGAATCAAACGAACCACATATCAAAACGAAGCTCGTAACATGAACTATCTAAACATGACAATGGTCAAAACCTAGCAGTGAGTTCAAGGGTTCTGATGTTAAGAACAAAAACAGTCTACGGTAAATCGGACATTACGACGGCTATGTTTACGCGATTTCCCAAATTTAAACCAACTCAAAACAACCACAATCCAACCCCAATTCATAACCCAATCCAAACTCCATCCAAAATACATTACAACAGCCCCAAACCAACTCATTATAATCCATTTACTTACTCCTAAAACTTGAATTTAAACTATACTACATTCTTTAACCAAATCTTAAGATTTCAACAAATCAATCACCACCATTCCAACCCAAACTCTTAAACAAACAAGTTTCATGCTTCACATATACTATACTACTCATAACCATTCCTAAATACTCAAAACTAAAGCTAGGGTTTGTAGTTTATACCTTCCTTGGAGAGTGGAGAATCAAGAGGATGGCTTGGAATCACCTTTAAAGCCCTTAACCAAGCTTAATCTAAACAAAACTTCAAGAACACAAATTTTAGTTCTTGAAAACACTATTCACCATCTTCTTTGATGATTTATAGAAAAAGATTGGCTTGGAATTAGAAGCTTAAACTTATAGGAAGTATGTAACTTAACTAGGAGGAGCTAGGATAATTACCTTGGAAAATAACAAGTGGAGGAGCTTGGACTTCCCATTTCTTAAGAAACCACCCGAGAGCATGAGGAAGAAGAAGAGAGAATTTTGTGTTTTGTTTGATGAAAATGAAATGATTTGCTTGGTTGGTTGATTTTTGTTGTTTGCTTTAGTGAATTACCTAGTTGCCCTTGGTTTTGTGTGGTTAATATTCCACCACATCTCCTCCTTCCCTATGTCATGCTTACATCGCATTGCTATGTCATCCTCCCTTCCTTGTCCTCTTCTCATTGGTTGGGTGACATCACTTCCTCTAATCCCTTTGCTTAACTTCCTAATTGTTTGCCTAATGACCGCTGATCTGTTATACGGTTCGCTTAACTTTCGTTTTCATTTATCGTTTGAAGGATCATACCCGGGATCTTATTACTTAGGTTCCCTTAACCTTTCTCAATACATTGTATACCCTTTTATGATCCTCTCTTATAATCCTTTAATTTAAATCTTTTTTATCCTGTTACCTTATACTCAATTTTCTCCGTATCTAGTGGATTTCCGGGAAAAATCAAAGTGTTCGGAATTGGATTCTGACGATCTTTACATACACTTATATCCCATAAAAGTACTAATAAAATCTCAGAATATCCATATCAGAACCCCTACATAGTGTGGCATGAAAAGTTTTCTCGTTCAGCAAAAACACTATTCATAAGGGTTTCAAAATTTCTCAAAAATTGGGGTTATTACAGTCTCCCCTCCTTAAAAGGATTCCGTCCCGGAATCAGATAGAAAACAAATGGGGTTACTTTCTTAGCATTACATTTTCTAACTCTCAAGTAAATTTTCCCACATTGTGGTTCTTCCATCAAACTCTGAATAGTTTGATAACCCTTCTCCAAAGCACTTGTTCCCTTTTCACTCTATAACCCTTCTTGGTTGCTCCATATAGGTTACGTCGGGTTACATATCTATGCGCTCATATGCCTCTATTTATCTGGCATCTGAATTTCACTTCCTTAACATTGATACGTGAAACACGTTACGACCTGCTACATGTTCGGGGTTAGGGCTAGCTCATATGCTAACTTCCCAAACGTCTTAATATATCCAAGGGTCCAACAAATTGTAGACTTAGCTTTCCTTCCTTTCCGAACCTCATCAATCCTTTCCAAGGGATACCTATAACATTATAGGTCCCCTATTTCATACTCTTTATCCTTTCGTGTCAAATCAACATACTTATCATGTCCATCTTGGGCTACTACCAGCCGTCCTCTGATTAGATCTATCATACCCTTGGTCCTTTGGACTACTGCGGGTCCGAGCATCTTGCGCTCTACAACTTCATCCTAACATAAGGGAGATCGACATTGTCTTCCTTCAAGGATCTCATAAGGCGACATCTTGATAATGACACATGATCTATTGTCGTAAGATAACTCAATCCGAATTAAGTGATCATTCCAAATTCTTTCAAGTCTATTACACAGACTCTCATCATAGCTTCCAATCATTAGAGCTCTTGCTTCTCAATACCCATTCTTTTCCAGTTCGTAATCGCTATCACCTTCCATTCCTAATATTATACTGGTTATACTTTTGCTCGTTAGCGTTCTATAACCTTTTAATGACCACGACAACCTTAGTATCACGAATGTGTTTCCATTCCGCATACTACCACTACTTTATTACTCCTTTTTCAGTTGTTTCTATTTTCCGGAATTTGATCAATCAAATAGAAGTAAAGGAATTTGTTGAGAGATCACTATGATCACGAACACTTGTCCTATTGCATAGTTAGTACAGAAGGTGGCCAGCCTTTAGTACTTGACAAGCAATTAAACAATAGATGGTATCCTACTAGGCTTCTATCACACAGATAGATAGTCATTCGGCAATACCTCCCCTTTCTGGAAGGGTTGTTCTTCTCAGATTACATGAAATGAAAAGAAGAGAAAAGAACGAACTGAAGAGAATTGTATATTCATAAAAAATTTTATTGCCATAAAATATCTGGCTTGGAATCTACCTCTGAACTATAGAGGTTTGTCATAGGAGAACAAAACATATATGTATTTATGTCAACATCGAGTATTATCGCATCGCATTTCACATGCTTAAATATTTGCTACTCCGTCCATCATTCTATGGACCCATGCACTTCCTCTAGCTTATACACAATTACCTTTGAAACTCCCTCGATATCGAAAATCGAACCTGGGATCTCATTCTAGACATCATCGTTACTAGAATTCTATGCTTGCACTGCAACCTTCCTCGTATAATAATACGACTCTCTATTGATAAGGAAGAATAATAATTCACTAGGTAGATACTCTACTTAATTAGTCTATCAACGATAACTTATACACTACCACGACCCGATTAGTGGTACTCAATCTCAACACCCATTCCAATACAACTCTCACGGTTGTAATCAGCTCAATACTCGCATAACCATTGCTACCTTACCATGGTCCACCACTGACCTACTGTAGTCATTCATTTTCCATGAAGTCTTAATAGCTAACCATACGGAGTCCATACATATCGTATCTAATCCTTCTAAGGAGGTAACATAATCACCATTCTTGATTCATGGAGTACACTCCTGATTCTGACATACATACATGACATGAAGCAGATAAAATTGCAGAAGAGTTTCGCTCAAAGCAACGATAGCAGGTTAATACCATTCTAAATCATATGCCTTAAATAGAAGACTTACTCAAAGGTTCGTCTAGTCCTTTTTAAAACATGGTCCTGGCTTATTCTCAAGATAGTATCTTCTAAGATAGATAGCCCGTTCATGGCGATTACACGAATTATACCTTTACCAACTACTATTACGGTTGGGTATTGCACAGTCATCAGAAGGAATGTCAATCATCCAAACCATAATTCAACCTTCACATTTTTAACCATCATCACTGTTTTCTTTTGGCACACGCGCCTATAATTATCCACTTACCTTTAGAGTGTCGGCCACCTCTTTGGTCTTTCCTGATAGTAAAATTTCCTTACAGTCAATGTCACTTTAACCATCTCCAAATAAATTTTCTACCTTATTTCCGATCACTGCTTGAGTGAAGATGTTTCCCTTAAAATCTGATGAGTAAAAAAAAAATATCACCATTTTTCCATAAGTTATTGCCTCAGTCTTTAGAGGTTAATCACTGTCACGACTGACTCTCAATCATACTTAGAACATCTTTTATCTTAAGTCCTAATTGCCCTGAACAATTTCGACCATTACTGGTTCGATCCATACTTTCTCGTGGTTTAACACGTGCCCCACTTGGCAACATTATAATTACGTCATATTTCCTTTATCAACATTTCTATTCTTGAGAATTTTGAATATTACCTTTCTCCTTGTAAACCTCTAAGGTTATCCTTCAATCGTTCTTCCTGTATTCCCTAGATACAGGGCATATCAAAATACCATTTACTAATACCAGAATCATAGTCTATATACTTCTGAAAAAATTTCTCCATTGATCCTTAAAGGTTGTTACTACCTTAACCCTTTCCAATTCATACTGTCAAAACTCATACTATCCCTATTAAGGGTGAAATGCCAACCTTTATGCATTCCCCTAGGATTCATTTTAAGTTACCGATGTTCTATCCTTAATTCCACCTTTAAAAGGTACCTGCATCCTTCCATGGATAAATAAAGTCATATATCCCTGATATGGGTATCTTATTCAATCATTCCCACCTCGATAGTAAATGCCTAATTTCACAATAACATATGTATACAAAATGAGGTTAATCAAAATGGCCTCCAAAAGATAACAACGGTTATCCGCTTTTCTTGCCTAATCTGGTAACGATAACATGGATGTTCTGGAAGATATTGGTCGTGTTCAACGTGAACTTCTTCTTAATAATTCCTTATTTACTTTTGTTGTTTATCTCAACAGTCACCTCAATGTTGGGATATCTTTCATATCTGGCGTCTCCCTTTCTGGGTATCAAGCCACCGGTCTTACACTTCACATTCTTGAAGGTCACTTCCTTCATCCCATTTTCCTAATTTCTTACTTCCTTGTCTCCTCAGTCTATCCGCGTCTCATATTTAACCTTCGAACTATCTCAAGTTTTCCTCAAATCCTCCCAACTTACAGGGGATAAAATATATGTATCTCTTATGCCTTCACCCAGCAATTTTAACTCATGGTGAATCACCCTCATCCTGATGATTACATACTTTTTCTATTTCTATTGCTACGAGTCTTTAGGGTTTCCTCATACCCAATTCCTTTATCATTCCTCAAACTCTATTGCCTCTATATTCCTTTCCACTTCAATTCCTTTTTATTTTCCTTTCTCTTATCATTAATTCATGAACCAACACAACATAAGCATAGATTTCAAACGTCCCGTCATTCTGGATTCGTGTCCTTAGAACGAATCTTGATAACTTTTTCAACTTAGATTCATAATTCATCATACTCATCCGCTTTTGTTCTAGCTCCAAAGCTTTTACACTATCTCCATAACCTTGGGAATTACTTTCCCGAAAACAATTGGCTGAACTTTAATCAGTTTATCATAACCTCTGGCTCCGTACCTTTCTTGGTCTTTCACCAGCGGGTGGTCTCTCTCTTAGGAGGGTAAGTGACAAAAACAGTCTTTTGTGGTTCATCAATCATTTAGAATCTCAAATGATTCCTATATTTCCTTTAGCCAGGCTCTTGCCTCGACTGGGTCAGCTTATTCCCTGGAACTCTGAGAGCTTAGAAACTTAAACGTCTTGAAAGAATTTCTCACCGCATTGTTTCCTCAAGGTGGTGGTTGGGGATAATAGTCTAAGTTCTTTTTAGACAGGTCCATGAATTGCCGTATAGGAGTACCGTCTCGGGTCTCCTTTCCTTACTCGACTTTCTGTTTCCTTAGTATGAAATGTTTCATCCTACTCCCCATAATTGGGGTCATCTTTTAATTTAAAATCCTCATTTTCCACTCCATTATGTCATGGGTTCCTTCTATCTTGATGGCGACCTCCCTGACTATCACGTTCAGGGTTTGCTCTAAATCTTATTCCTCAAACTATGGCTCTCATCTAAGTTCTCATCCTTAAGCTCTTGAACTTTCGGAACCCAAATTCTATAGGAATACCTCATTATTCCCTTATCATCTTTCTCGGTATTAATCTCATATTTATTTGTTGGCTCTCTGCCTTCATTCATAACTTTTTCTGGCACAATATGATCTTTTCCAATAATTCGGGCTGTATTGCAATCTCAAACAGCTTTTCGGTACCGGCTCCGGTTACCTTCACTTCTATTTCCATTTTCTCAAAATCTCTTATAAACTCTCCAAAAGACATTATCATCTTGAGTCTCTCCTTTTTACTAAGGGCATCAGCCACCATATTGGCTTTCCCCGCATGATAAAGAATCTCCCAATCATTATTCTTTATTAGCTCTAACTGCCTCCTCTGGCATATGTTGAGCTCTTTCTACGTGAAAATGTACTAGAGCACTTATGGCTTAGGTAATTCTCGCACTTCTCTCCATACAAGTAGTGCCTCCAATCTTTAGGGTAAACTATTGCCACGAGCCTAAGCTCATGAGCGGGGATATCGAATTTCATATTACCTTAATTGTCTTGACATGTACGCGATTACCTTACCGTGCTGCATAAGCACGCACCCTAAGCCCTTGTGCGAAGCGTCACTACACTTCACAAAATCTCCTTTTCCATCCGGCAATGCCAGCATAGGGGCCATCACCAACCTCTGCTTCAGTTCTTGAAAGCTGTTCTCGCATTTCTCTGTCCATTCGAACTTCTCAGTCTTACGAGTAAGCCACGTTAAAGGGGTTACTATCTTTACAAACTTGAACGAACCTCCGGTAGTGACCGGCCAATCCTACCTCTGGTAGTCGACCTAACCATGGTCATCAATTCATCAGTGGTCCTTTATCCAATCTTGCCAGGATCCTCCTTGGGATCCTCCTCAACAACTATCCCTTCTAGGACAACCTCCTCAACCGCTACCTCCTCAATATCAACATCTTCCGGTCCTGCGTTAGGACGCTCTATTGGATCCATAATTTGATCTCCAATGAGTAATAAAACATCATCGCGATGTTGCTCCTCAACCTCAGGGCTCGGAGTCCCGCTACCATATACGATAACGAACTACGCTCCTATCACGATATTTATAAGGGTTCCCATAAGGGTTTTAACTGTCAGCACTACGTTAGGTAGTCCGACTATGAACTTGGCAAGAGTTCTTATTATCTTAGTGAACTTATTATCTTAACGTCCCATCATCTCTGAGGTTTATAACGCTTAGCTCTGATACCATTTCTGTAACACCCCCAGATCCGGGGTCGGGGATCCGGGTTGTCACGAGTTCCATTTCCCTTATTAACACCCAATCTTAATAATTTCTCAACTACTCTGTACTGTGACCCCACAATAAACACACACACCACACGTTATAGTCTCAGAGATGAACATCCAAAAATAATCACAAGTCGTTTTATTCCGCAATTATATGTCAATACACCTTAAAAAGGTTCTGAATAAATTTACATTTCATTGCCATTATTACAATTCATAAATATACATAAATCTGGTACATCAAAAGTTGAAGCCTAGTCTATTGGTAGTTCCCTACCTCAGCTACAGTGACTTCAATGCCTATAGGAAGCTGCGAAACGCTTCCTATCCGATCGCGAATTGGGAGCTTGGTCTTGTTCATCTTATCTATCTGATGTTGTGTGATGAAAGAAGAAAGCAAGGGTGAGCAGCAAGCCCACCAAAATAATATGTATAATGATTAATAGTATATGAGTCTACTCATAATACTCATGAAAGTCTTGGTCAAAAGAAATGAACCAAGTTTGATATCTTAATGCGATGAAGTCGCAAAATATTCAGTATATATACATATATACTTTTCAAAATATTGGAAGTCCTCTTCCATGCATAATATACACAAAGTCCCAGTGTATAACTGTATAAAAATATCGTTGCAAGGTGATCTCATATATCTAACCTTGTCTCAACGTTTTTCTGAAAATCTTTGTCATTCATAGGACAATTATTAATTAGATATAAGTTTAAAAGATGAAGTTACCAAATACTTCACTACACTTATATCATTCCCAAATACTACTTGAACTACCACCGTTCAAGTTATAATCAATTTCAAAAGTTCATCCCACTGATGAGACCACAAGATAAGACTTGAATAGATTCAATCTTTGAAATATTATTGAATGAAAAAGTTATGAGATACTTTATTTAGCCCCGATATATATATATCCCCATATATATATCTCTTTAAACATTTCCTGGAACCTCTGTTATGCAAAGTATGAACAGAGTTTGAAACATCCAATGAATTTTGGAAAGGAAAAGAATTTTGGCATAAACCCGATATCTCGCTGATCAGGCAAAGATACCAATAAGTAACCTTTTCTACTGTAGATGGATGAATTCCTCACCGGTCATCACCCTGGCCGCATTAGGACCTCGCGCTAGACCGTTACCCGGCCCCTCACGCGTTGATGGACTGCCACCCAGCCACTTACACAATAATAGACCGTACCCCGGCATGTCGCTTATGCCGACTCAATCAAATGGACTTAATTCCCGAACATTGGGCAAGTAATCAAATTGTTTTCTCAAAACAGCAACCTCGTTGCGAATATAAAATACACCACAGAGCCGGATTCCCCAGGTTTTGAGCGAGTATTTAAATCCCCTTTAAAAAGGAAGATCTTAAATATAAAAATGAGTTTTGGGATCCGCTCTGACTTTTAAAAATCATTTTGAAGACTCGAAAACTCTTTAAAGAGTGTTTGGAGTAAGGCTGATTTAATGAAGTAAATCAGTCCCCAGAATATTTAGAAAATGACTGAATATTATTATTTAAATAATATTCCCATAAAGAATAATCTTTATAAAAATAATTGAAGTAGAAGTATTAAAACTTATACTTGAAATAAACATTAAATAACCAAAGATATACTTATATGAAAGTATTATCTTTATTTGAATAATCGAAAATAAGTTTGATTATTAACACCTTACTCTTTAATAAAATAAAGAATATATTACAGCACATAATCGGAGTCATAGATCCTCAAATGAATATTCAAATAATATTCATAAATAATATAAAAGAGTCATAAGCCTTCGAATGAATATTCAAATAATATTCAATAATAATATATAAAAGAGTCATAAGCCCTCGAATGAATATTCAAATACTATTCAGATAAATAAATAAAAGAGTCATAAGCCCTCGAATAATATTCGAAATAATATTCAATAATAAAATGAAGTTTCAAGTTATCGAATAAACCTTATTCGATTAACAGTTTGGAAAACTATAACCATATATATATATAAATATATATATATATATATATATCCATATCCATATAAAATCTACTCGGGATCCTCGACTCCCGGTTTTAGAAAATATTTTCACCTTTGAGTCCCTATACTAAGGGTATATGCAAGATACCGCTATTCTCTAGCATAGGTATTATCAAATGAACCAACAGATATATATTTCAAGAATATGAAACAGGCATGCATATATACCATATCACATGCTACAATATATCGCATCAATTTGCTAATAACAATCATGCACTATCACAAGATAATGCATATACATATATTTACATCACAACAACAGTTATAACTGGTAGAAAACTTGCCTGAGCGACTGGGGGTTACGAATGGCTCGGGACGAGTCTGGTAACCTATAAGCAACAAGTAAGTTGGAATTAAACCAAAGTCACTTGTAAATCTATACTTTAACTAACTTAGACTCTAACGCTTGTTTTGCGCTCACTGATTCGCTTAAGTCACTCGGGTACCCTCGGCTCCACCATTTTTAATAATTTAACCTTTACGAGTTTTAAAGCGATTCCTTCGCGAGTGACTTACCAACTGCCTAAAACACTTACCATAAATGTTTCATGCATTAATTAACCCTTTTCGGTCTTTAACCTACATTTCAAAGTAAGGCGAGGGGAAAAAGTTTCATTTGCGAAACGCCGTTACTTGAAACGGTCGTTTCTCCTAAACCGTTCATCGGAATCAAACGAACCACATATCAAAACGAAGCTCGTAACATGAACTATCTAAACATGACAATGGTCAAAACCTAGCAGTGAGTTCAAGGGTTCTGATGTTAAGAACAAAAACAGTCTACGGTAAATCGGACATTACGACGGCTATGTTTACGCGATTTCCCAAATTTAAACCAACTCAAAACAACCACAATCCAACCCCAATTCATAACCCAATCCAAACTCCATCCAAAATACATTACAACAGCCCCAAACCAACTCATTATAATCCATTTACTTACTCCTAAAACTTGAATTTAAACTATACTACATTCTTTAACCAAATCTTAAGATTTCAACAAATCAATCACCACCATTCCAACCCAAACTCTTAAACAAACAAGTTTCATGCTTCACATATACTATACTACTCATAACCATTCCTAAATACTCAAAACTAAAGCTAGGGTTTGTAGTTTATACCTTCCTTGGAGAGTGGAGAATCAAGAGGATGGCTTGGAATCACCTTTAAAGCCCTTAACCAAGCTTAATCTAAACAAAACTTCAAGAACACAAATTTTAGTTCTTGAAAACACTATTCACCATCTTCTTTGATGATTTATAGAAAAAGATTGGCTTGGAATTAGAAGCTTAAACTTATAGGAAGTATGTAACTTAACTAGGAGGAGCTAGGATAATTACCTTGGAAAATAACAAGTGGAGGAGCTTGGACTTCCCATTTCTTAAGAAACCACCTGAGAGCATGAGGAAGAAGAAGAGAGAATTTTGTGTTTTGTTTGATGAAAATGAAATGATTTGCTTGGTTGGTTGATTTTTGTTGTTTGCTTTAGTGAATTACCTAGTTGCCCTTGGTTTTGTGTGGTTAATATTCCACCACATCTCCTCCTTCCCTATGTCATGCTTACATCACATTGCTATGTCATCCTCCCTTCCTTGTCCTCTTCTCATTGGTTGGGTGACATCACTTCCTCTAATCCCTTTGCTTAACTTCCTAATTGTTTGCCTAATGACCGCTGATCTGTTATACGGTTCGCTTAACTTTCGTTTTCATTTATCGTTTGAAGGATCATACCCGGGATCTTATTACTTAGGTTCCCTTAACCTTTCTCAATACATTGTATTCCCTTTTATGATCCTCTCTTATAATCCTTTAATTTAAATCCTTTTTATCCTGTTACCTTATACTCAATTTTCTCCGTATCTAGTGGATTTCCGGGAAAAATCAAAGTGTTCGGAATTGGATTCTGACGATCTTTACATACACTTATATCCCATATAAAGTACTAATAAAATCTCAGAATATCCATATCAGAACCCCTACATAGTGTGGCATGAAAAGTTTTCTCGTTCAGCAAAAACACTATTCATAAGGGTTTCAAAATTTCTCAAAAATTGGGGTTATTACAAACAGATTGAAAGTGCTTAAAGTTTCCAACTTTAGGGGCCACAGGTTGTTGCAAAAGCTGAGCAAGTCTGCTCATCATAGTGGTTTCTGGGTTTATTTTTGGGTCTTGGGTGGGGATTTCTTCTTCTTCGTGATCTGGTGAGTTGGCCATTTCTTACAAACCTGATTGAGCAATTATTTAGCAATACGATGGCATGGCATATATATAACAACAGTTTCTATTAAATCTCTTTTGTGGGTTTTAAGTTTTTACCCAATTTTGCACATGCAATCCTTATTACTACATAATTCTCATATCAATGTTGTTTTATCATGGCAAAAAAAAAGGTTTTATGATCTTTAAACATGGTTATACGAAAACATGGTATTGAGAACAATTTATAAGATAATCAAGGTGCACAATGGAAAGCAAGACAATGGATTTATTTAGGCAAAGGGTTCATAGAGATAATTCTGGTTATCATAAGTTCTGAGATAAGGTACAATAAATAGCAGGGTTAAACAGAGGAAAAACTGGAAAACATCCCCTATCTACCCCTAACTTCCAACTACTACTACTACTATAACACTGATCAAAATACAACAAGATAAATGAAAAAGGGATCCCGGCATCTTACCAAGTATCCCAAAGCCTACCGGCGCTGAAAACAACAATCTACGGGCTCAACCAACAGTCCCGTCTAATCATCTAGAATCTCTCTCAACACAACCAACATCCAGCAAATGATCTTATGCAGCCTCCGGGCCTCAGCATCAGCATCACTAGTGGATGGTCCCTCATCCAATCTCCTCCTGGCAACCTGCTCCACCATCTGAATCCTAGCTCTCCACTCCTCCATCACCACTGAAGTCCTCTGCCTAGAATCCTAAATCAACCTATCTACCAAAGCTCCCAACTCAGGAATGCGGGAATACACAAAATCTCGATCCTCGGCTAACTTGCCACCAACACTGACAGGAACAGTCTTAGGCATCTCGGACTCTGGCTCAGGGGCAGGGGTCTCTGAATCTGGCCTCAAGGGTGAAATCTGCAAGGGGATCTCACTACTCTCAGAAGGGTCCTCCTCTGGGTCTGAACTAACATACACAGGCTCCTCTGGAGAGGGTGGAATGGGGTCCACAGGGGTACCGGTCAAACTAATCTCTGAGTCTGAGTCACTACCACTACTAGGATCCTGATAGAAAACACAAAACAGCAACCAATAAACAATGTTAGGGTTAAGTAAAGCTTCCAGCTAACTCACAACCTAACTCTAGTTTCCGCTTTACCAATCAACACTTTCCTTAGACTATACCTAATAGTCTAACTCAACTCTATATGAGCCGAACTCTCTCGCGATATAGGTATATTCCCAAAATACCCCTTTTTATTCCTAACTTGTCTCAAGGACTAGATCATGTAGCTCTGATACCAACTTGTGATGCCCTCAATCTCGGGGTTAGGAAATGAGGACTCACACACCTCTAATCTAATAATTAAATATGCATAAACCCCGATTAACTACTAACAGGATCAACAGGATAAAGTATGAGACAAGATTACAACTACCAATCACAAAATATAACTTACAGGCCCAAAATATTATTAAATAACCAATTTCGATTCCGGCTGGGAACCGACAGATAACCCATTGTATCTTTATACACTTCTTTCTAGGCGCTAGCTCACTCATAATTATCACTACCTGCTCTGGCAACCGGAAGCCCTCAACACGGTAGGGACCACCAGATATGCTCTTACGAGCAGTGCGCCTAAGTCTGGCCATCTTCTTGCTTAACTGCCATGGTTTGATTAAAACAAAACAAATGAGTATAAAACTCAGCAAGTAACTTCATAGCAGTTCTACAATATCAAATCACAATATGCTTTACCAACTCAGGGCATTCTACTTTATTTGATCTAGGTGGCAGATTTCCATCTCTTGGGTTAAGGAAAGGTTTCTGAAGAAAAGTGTGGGGCTTTCAAGGAACAAGGCTCAAAGCAGGACGAAAGCCGACATTCATCACAAATCATTAAAGGATCAGAATAGATCTTTCCATAGAGGAAAGCAACATTATTTCAAGATATAGAATCAATCATATGATCAACAATTTCAAGAATCAGGGTTCTCGAGCTTTAAGCTCCATAATAACATAATCAACTCTTTTCAAAGCATTATAAACCATTTTCATTTCCAAAAATCAATTTACTGAACAAAAGTTTCAGTTCCCTTTTTAAATAATCAATTGGAACCCTTGATTGGATTACTTTTCTTTCCATTTCATTATGTACGGGTGATCAGCCCGTACCGACCTCCATCCGGTCATTAAGGTACCAATCGGCATAATTTCAGCCTTAAGTTGGACTAGCCCCGCTAGCCTCTTACCATGATTGGACTAGTCCCACTAGCCTCTTACGTCCCAATCCAATCCATCAGGAATTCATTTGGAAAACCTTGAGTTGGAAAAACAAGTAGGTTTTCAAAAATCCATTTTATTATTACCAAGCATTTGAAATCATTCGGACTCTTTCAAGTCGAAACTCATTCTTAATTCAGATCTTAAGGAAACAAAGTTCAGGGAGTGATTCAAAGATACGCAAGGAACAATTCATAAAAATTCTATATCAGGGATAACAAAGCACTAAATTAGAAGGATCAACATTGGTTTAGGGATCAATAGGGTGATCAAGAGAAACAGGGTATCATTAAACAGGGTTAACAAGGATAATCAAAAGGTTCAATACAATTCATGGCTTAATAGGTAACTTGAACAGAAAGGACAGATTATCAAAGGGTGAAATCAATAGGCTTATCAATAACAGATTATCAAGAACAAGGGTACTTTAAATCAATATCAGGGTTTCATAAAGCAAGGGTTTCATACTTAAACAGTTCAATACTCTACATGGTATGAACAACATTCTCTTTATATCCATTTACACAAGTAATCAGAGTTACTTGCCTGAATTTACTTTCCTGAAGGTTGAACTACTGCCACCTAGTAAATCCTTTCCTTTCCTAGTCTGAATGCCCTCACGCTCCGAATCTACAATAAAACCAAAACCTTAATTAGATTCTCAACTCTCGTTCCCGGAACGATCACTCTATACAATAACTCGATTATATCCTTGACTCGAGCATACGAATATAACTTATACATATAAGCACATAGCACATAGCATATCTCTTTTTCATAACTTTTATATCCTTATATACTTAACAATCGAAGCACACTTGCTTATTCTTAGCTATTTCTCAAATCACGCTATTATAACTCTTACGAGTACAAGATTTATTCACAACCAAACATTTACGTCCATAACTATCACTTATATCTTTTAAAATTAATCAACTTACTTCCCTTTTTCTTTTGTTCCTTAATTCGAACCACATACTGCAATCAAGCAAACAAATTCATAGATATTCACTTATACACCTTCAATCATCCTTTTGATCATCAAAAGCAAGTTTTTGACTTTTAATCCCTATGGCCTATTCGGCCTTATCACACAAAATCAACCAAATACGCACATTAATTCACATAAACACATAACTCATTCAAAACCATTAAAGAATCATTCTCCTTTCTTTTAATCATAAAAATTCAAACCATAATCATATATATACAATCAAATTTCTCAAAATTACACCATGCATCCTTATTCTTAGCATAATCCAACTTTTAAACTAACACCCTTTTATTTATCAACAACCATTCGAACCAAAACATACATACATGCTCGCATGCAATTCAATTTCAACTCATCATTATATCAAACACTTCATTTTTATCAATTAAACCAACTAAATTTCTTAACACAATCCAAGAATTCGAATTTCACCTAAATCACAACATGCATCCACTTATTCATCAAATTAATCCCTTTTTAACTCAATTCCCATTCGGCAAAAACTCAAATTTACATCTCAAGGACAAATCAATGACATGCATATCTTGATCTTCTTTAAAACTAACATGCAATCACTTTTAGGCCATATAAACTTAGTGTTTACCAAGATTAACTCACAAAAATCAAATTCCTCTTCTTATTAGCACAAAATCCGAACCTAAACTTAGCATGCAACAACAATTTCATTCCTTTTTAATCCAATAACAATCCATAATCACTTTAAACAAGTTAACTCAAATCAATATCTTCAAAGATCAAAACCATTTGGGTTTTTCAAGAATGACACATGCAATAATCGAAATAAGTGTTTGGTATAGTAGAGCTCAGTTTTTAACATCATGGCTCACCACCGGTTCACCGGAGTTCATCACCGGTGGCGGTGGCATCTCGGTGGTGCCCTCATTCGAGGGTGTCCAACCACGAAACCCCCGATTTCCATCAATTACGCAAAATAACTAACATGCACATCTTCTCTATCAATTGTTTACAAAGAATCAGGCTTAAACAAGATGTCATCAACAACAATTACAAGAACCAAGTGGTTCTCGGGTGAACACACACACACCGAGCACACACATCACACACACATCGACATGCAAGTGGGTATACACACATGCACACACTTCTACCTACATATAAGTGTTTAGCAAGAAGATTTAGGGATGATTGGTGAGTTTGATCAAAGAAAAGAGAGGTATACCGAGAGAGATTGAAGAAAGCCGAGAGAGAGAGTGTTCGAGTGAGAAGGAGAGAAAAGAGAAAAGAGAGAAAGTGAAAGCACGGGAGCAAGAAGAAGAAAAAAGAAAGGGAGTGAGTTTATATATCACTCAAAAACAAGGGCAATTTGGTAATCTTCTAATTCCTTTTTCACTCTTACTTGTCCCATCTTTTTACTAAAATAAAACAAGGATTAAATATAAAATATATCTCTCTCGGGAAGTCGAGAATTATTGAAAATGACATTTTTAATACGTAGGCCTCGAAATTAGCTTTTTAACCATTACTCATAATAAGATTTTGAGCGAACGGTTGATTTTATATGAATTTCGCAAACTTGCTTTAATAATAACATTTTTCACATAAAATCAATTTAAAAATGGAAAGATCAACAACCAAATTCACTCATCAATTTTAAAAAGTCTCTAGGACCACTACGAAGATCACAGAACAAATCCCATGTTTTTATCTTACTCGGATGATTTTATAAAAATGCACGAAGGTTAATTAAACCTTTATTTAAATCACGTAATTCCTTTAAAATTCACAAAAACTGTCACTGATCACATAGCCATGCACACAGACAACAATCTCACATATATAATCACATAACGACTCAAGTATGATTATAGAATTTATCTCTCTTTAATCTTTATCCTCTTTTACGCGTACCGGGTCACGTTCAGCCTGACGGCCCGACGCTCAGCGTTTCGATTATGCTTCTTATTCTCATTATCAATCAACACGTCACTTAGGACAAAATACTTTATTACTCATTCATTTCATTCAATCACACATAATTCACATTTTATATTCTTTAATTCCTTACTAGGACGGGTTACGTTCTACCTGACGGCCCGACACCACAGCTATACTTCTAAGCTGACTCTTTAAATTGGAACGTTTATATCCACGCTCCTAAACTCTAGTGTACATAAAAGACAATTAATCAGCACTTAATCACATAATTATAATCACATCACATAACACATACTTTATTGACTTAATTACGTCGCAAAATTCTCAGTCGTCACATGTATGAATCTTGACCGTGCGCTAAGGAAAGAGCAACCAGTTCCCACTACGGATGATCCCAAAACGGATCAAATTGAGAAATGGGAACGCTGTAATTGCATGTGTCTTGTGATCATAAAGCGAACGACTCCAACTGGCTTTCAGGGCTCTATTGCTGAGAGCACAAGTGTTAAGAAGTTCCTCTCCGAGATTGAGCAATATTTTGCTAAGAATGAGAAAGCGGAAACGAGTAATCTTGTGTCAAAACTCATGACCATGAAGCATAAAGGAAAGGGGAACATAAGGGAGTACATCATTGGGATGTCTAATCTTGCTGGAAAACTCAAGGAACTCAAGTTAGAACTTTCGGATGAGTTACTTGTTCACTTGGTTCTTATTTATTTTCCTCCTCAGTTTGGACACTTTGTGGTGAGTTATAATACCCAAAAGGAAAAATGGACTCTTAATGAGCTCATTTCACACTGTGTGCAAGAGGAAGAGAGGGTTTTGCGAGAGAAGACCGAGAGTGCTCACTTGGCATCAAGCTCTCATGATAAAAAAAGGAAGAAAGGTAAGGATATTGCAAGTGGAAAACCCAAGCATCAGTTGCAATAGAATCAGGATAAGGGAACAACTTGCTATTTTTGTAAGAAGGCTTGACACATGAAGAAAGAGTGTTCCAAATATGCTGCTTGGAGTGTGAAGCAGGGTAAGACTTATGTCTTTGTTTTTTCTGAAGTTAATTTGGCTTCTGTACCTAAGGATACTTCGTGGGTAGATTTTGGTGCTACTACTCACATAAGTGTATCTATGCAGGGTTGCCTGTGGAGCCGACCGCCAATTGATGCCGAAAGATTCATCTATGTGGGCGACGACAATAAAGTTTCAGTTGAAGCTGATGGAACATTTAGATTATTATTAAAAAATGGTGTTTATTAGGATTTATTTGAGACATTTGTTGCACTATTTTTTAGACGAAATCTTATTTCTATTTCCTGTTTGGACAAATATGTCTACACTTGTTCTTTTCGAAATAATAAAGTATGTTTTTCTTTAAATTCAAATGTGGTTGCCACCGATTCTTTGATTGATAATCTTTATATGCTTACTAATATTGCTTTTAATAATGAAATTTTACACTCGAGTGCAAGAGGTAAAAAGCGTAACTTAACTGAGAATTTTGCTATGTTGTGGCACAGGTGATTAGGTCATATCTCTAAACAGAGAATTCAGAGGCTTGTGAATGATAGAATTCTTGATCCCTTAGCTTTAAGTGACTTTCAAGTCTGCGTTGAACGCATAAAATAAACAAACTCGTGAAATTTAGGTGCCAATAGAGCTTCAAGTGTCTTGGAACTGATTCATACCGATATATGTGGACTGTTCCCTACGGCCTCTTGGAACGGTCAACGGTATTTTATCACGTTCATAGATGATTACTCTAGTTATGGTTACCTATATTTGATACATGAGAATTCACAAGCTCTGGACGTATTTAAAGAGTACAAAGTTGAAGTTGAACTTCAGCTAAATAGTAGTATTAAAGCTATCAGATCTGATCACGGTGGTGAATATTACGGTAGATATGATGGATCAGGTTAGCAACATCCAGGACCCTTTGCTAACTACCTAAAGGAGTGTGGAATTGTCCCTCAGTACACTATGCCAGGAAAACCAAATACGAATGGTGTTGATGAGAGGAGAAACCGTACTTTTAAAGATATGGTGAGAAGTATGATAATTCATTATTCCTTTCTTGAGTCACTTTGGGGAGATGCACTAAAAACTGCAATTTATATCCTTAACCGGGTTCCAACTAAAGCCGTGGTCGAAACTCCTTACAAACTTTGGACTAAGAAAATACTTAGTATTAAGCATTTACATGTTTGGGGTTGTCCAGCTGAGGCAAGGCCATATAGGCCAAATGAAAAGAAACTGGACTCTAGGACGGTCAATTGCTATTTTGTTGGGTATCCGGAACGTACTCGCGGATTTAAATTTTATGATCCCGCTACTAGATCCTTCTTTGAGACTGATAATGCAAGATTTTTTGAGGATGTTGATTTTGGGAGGGAAGATATAGGCAAAAATATTGTCTTTGAGGAAGATAATCTTGAACCAATTTATGACTCTGTCGAGAGCAATGATCAGATTATGATACCTATCATTGTTCAAGGCCCTCTAGTTCAAGACAACACTGAAATTCCCCATGAGGAACCAATTAAAAAAAACTCAACAACCTCATGAATCACAAGAAGTGCCACTAAGGAGATCCACTAGAGAGCGAAAGAGCGCAATTCCAGATGATTATGTTGTTTTTCTACAAGAACATGAAGATGGAATTGG
Source organism: Apium graveolens (assembly GCF_009905375.1). NCBI lineage: Eukaryota > Viridiplantae > Streptophyta > Magnoliopsida > Apiales > Apiaceae > Apium > Apium graveolens. The sequence continues at coordinate 17,579,370 of NC_133652.1, forward strand.
CATTGGGGAAGATGATCCTGTAAATCTTCAACAAGCCATGCAGAGTCCTAACTCTCAAAAGTGGATTGATGCCATGAATGAAGAGATGCAATCTATAAAAGACAATGATGTTTGGGATCTTATCGAGTTGCCTAAAGGCTCAAAACCTATTGGTTGTAAATGGGTATTTAAAACTAAAAGGGATTCGAGTGGTAACATTGAAAGATATAAGGCTCGTCTAGTCGCTAAAGGACTCACTCGAAAGAGAGGTGTCGACTATAATGAGACTTTCTCTCCGGTTTCCACGAAAGACTCATTTAGAATTTTTATGTCACTTGTAGCTCATTATGATCTAGAGCTACATTAGATGGACGTAAAGATGACGTTTCTTAATGGAAACATTAGTGAGACAAGCTATATGGTGCAACCAGAAAACTTTGTCATTGGAGATCCAAAGACTGTGGTTTGCAAATTAAAGAAGTCCATCTATGGTCTCAGTCAGGCTTCTCGTGAATGGTATCACAAATTTCATCATGTAATCACATCATATGGTTTTGAAGTGAACTTGGTGGAACATTGTGTATATCACAAGTTTAGTGGGAGCAAATTTATCTTTCTTTTCTTATACGTTGATGATATCTTACTTGCTACTAATGATATAGGCTTATTGCACGATACCAAGAAATTTCTCACTAGTCAATTTGAGATGAAGGACCTTGGTAAAGCCTCTTTTGTATTAGGAATTCAGATACATCGAGACCGCTCTCGAGGTATTCTTGGATTGTCACAAAAGAGATATATCGAAAAGATACTGGAAAGGTATGGCATGAAAGATTGTGCACCAATGGATACACCCGTGTGTAAGGGAGGCAAATTTAATCTCAAACAGTGTCCCAAGAATGAACTTGAGATCAGGGAAATGCAAAGGATACCATATGCATCTGCAGTGGGAAGCCTAATGTATGTTCAAGTTTGTACTCGTCCTGACATAGTATTCATTGTTGGAATGTTGGGAAGATATTTGAGTAATCTGCGAATGGAGCAATGGAAAGCAGTGAAACGAGTCTTACGGTATTTGAAGAAAACAAAAGACTATATGCTCACATACAGGAAATCAGATCATCTAGAAATCATTGGATATTCAGATTTTGACTTTGGAGGATGCAAAGATGAACGAAAATCTACTTCGGGCTATGTTTATCTACTAGCCGGTGGAGCGATTTCATGGAGGTCTACCAAACAGACGCTCATAGCTTCATCCACCATGGCTGCTGAATATATAGCATATTTTGTGGCATCCAATCAAGCTTTATGGCTGCGAAACTTTATCACTGGTTTGCGTATCCTTGATGGTGTTGAAAGACCATTAAAGATATTTTGTGATAATAAATCAGCAGTGAAGTATTCAAACAACAATAGGAGCACTACTGAAGCAAAACATATAGATATTAAGTTCCTAGTTGTTAAAGAAAAGATTCAAAATGGACAAATTTAGATAGAACACATTGGGACTAACTCCATAATTGCGGATCCGCTCACTAAGCGTTAACACCTAAGATTTTTCACGAGCATACTGCTCATATGGGTGTTACCTTATGTGATACTTTGGTTTAGTGGGAGTTTGTATTTTGGTATTTTATGGAATAAACATTGAGTTGTTTATGTTCTGCAGATTATAGTTGATGGAATTTTATTAAATGTCACTCTACTTTTGTTCAATTTTCTTATTATGGTTTAACATTGAGTTGAGAAAATTGAAATCAATCTAAGGACTAGTTGGAAATAGACATTATATAGATCACATTAAATGTAATTTTCATGCCACTTATCCATGCATTGATTCATGTCGTTGAATATATTTGTGTGGTGACCATGGAAGGTTTAGTCACGTAAAGTTTGTGACGAATGCCGCCATAATCTCATGCATATATAGTAGACGGACCGAACTGTTTGGGTAAAATCTAAGGACGATAAATAGCATAAAGTTGCGCACTAAAATTTTGTATAATTGATTCTGGATTCATATGAAACCCAAGTGGGAGATTGTTATTATTATTTTAATAATACGTATAATTATTTTATAGACTACATATAAATATATCAATTATATTTGCTATTTATTATATTGGTTAAATTAAGTGATCAAATAAGAAACCCAATTAGATATTAATTTATTGTATGGACCTAATAAGTGGATACCTAATACCATGTCCAATTAAATTATAATGGTAGATTTAATTATGTGGTATATAAAAGGGGTTATAGTCCCCAATATATTAAGCATGTTACTTCTACCCATCAGAGAGAGTTATTGAGAAATCCCCATCAGAGAGTTATTGAGAAACACTAAGGAGTACTTGGTTGGGGAAGACAATAATCAAGGATACTATACAGATTCAAATATCGTTACGATTATCGCCTTATGGATTCGAGTACACTTCCGCCTTCAGTTTAATCTCGATAATTAGATATGATGATTACGGTCCTTATCTCTATTTTAGAGAATTATGTGTTTATAGAATTATTAAATTCTATCGCATACCACCACCGGTGAACTAAGCCCTGGAAAAGTTGCAATTGCCTTTTCACTGTAAAAAATAAGTGCATCTGTTGCGACTTATCCACATGAGGTGTGTCATCCCTTGATATAATCCTCGTGAAGTTCCTTTTAACATCACTTAACGGAGAATATTAGACAACAGTCTCTGCTACAGTTATTTCTAACAGATTTTTAGCAGTGATATGCTTATGATGCCTTGTATAATAATAGGTAATTCGTTCTAGGCTGCAAGAACAAGGGCAGGTCAGAAATTCAGAAATGCAATACTAGGGTCTTATTGATTGCATTAAGAAAGTGCTGTGAAGAGAAGGTCTTCCTGGATTCTACTGGGGATGTGCTACAAATTTAATGAGAACAACTCCATCTGCTGTCGTCACATTTACAACTTATGAGATGATAAAAAGATTTTGGAGTGAACTTTACCTTTCAGTGAAAAGTATACGGAAACGCACTTTTAACCTGATGGCAACATCAGATGCTTGTGCTCCAAAGGTGGAATTTTTCAATTTTGACTACAATATGAATATTAACCTGAATTTTGAATTTTAACCTGACGGCAACATCAAATGCTTGTGTTTCTTGCAAAAAATAATCCCAAGGTGGAATTTTAGAATTTTGACTATTATGAAATAGGTGGTATTTTGTCGTATGCTTGTGTTCTTGTTCTTGATACTTCTTTTTTATATATTTGCGACTTTGCATGCATGTAATTTTCATTGAAGTTACAGAATGAAAACTAGATATAATTGTCTGTTAATGTATCAATTGCCCATCATCAGAGAAGGGGATAAATTTCAAGTTCATGACTGATTGCAGCCAAATGACTCAGTTTGGTCACTGACTACAAATTTGACTCACCTTAGTCACTGATCTAATTAAAAAGTACAAGTTGTTAAAAGCCAATTAAAAAGTTGGTCAGACTTAACATAAAATGTTAAGTTTTCCGTTAGACGCTGAGTTGGCGTTGATGTGGCAACACATGTCGCTGATTATGCAACACACGTGTGAATGTCCAACTTAAGAATTAATAAATGAAAAGAATCAGTCGGTGTTAAAGAAAGGGAGAAGAAGCGGGAATAGATAGAGGGGAAGAAATGAAACCTTAATCCTCTTTTTTCTTCGAATCGATCGATTGCTTGCGTTTCTGGGTCGATTGTGGAAGATTGAAGAACAACTAACATCTTGCTATCATCAAAGCACTGTATAAGGTATGTATTGATTTATATATACACACTTATGATTTATGTGTGACATGCATATTGAGTTATGCTTATTTGACACTATATTTTAGTTATTCAGTTGAGCATCATCTTGTGTTTGTGGTTTGCTTCATTTTTATGTAATAAAAGTGTGTGATCGATGTTATATAATCTTTGTTATGTAGGAATGTCTTCTAGGGTTACTCTTTATTTACATCATCATGGGGTTTTTAAAGTTGAACCCGTGAAGGGTAATGTTGGGTATGTGGGGGGGTCTGTAGAAGTAATTGAAAATGTTGACACTGATGTATTATCGGTACTGGAGTTTGAAGATTATGCAGAAAAATATAATTAAAGCCCAACTGATTTGTACTACTTCCAAAATGATGGTCATAGCTTTAAGAAAGGTATTAGATTATTGTATGATGATGTCTCCGTAAGGGATTTAACTAAGCTATCTCTATTTTCAAAAGAATGAATGTTTATGTGGATCATCAAAATCAATCTAATGATAAACCACCAACTACTGATGATATAATGGATGATGATGTTAGTGGTTCTGTTGGGGGTAGTGGGGTTCATAAGACAGATGAACATGTTGAAGAAGTAGAAGAGTCTTTAAATGAAAATGATGAATTTAGTGAGGAAGACAGTGAAGATTTAGATTATGAGGGACTGACTGAAAACGAAAGTGATGAAGAGCTTGTGGAGGCAAGAAAATTGAGGAAACAAATTATATCCGATACCGATAGTGAATGGAGTGATTATGATGAGGAAGACTACAACAGTGATGAGTTAAGGTCTGATGAAAGTTCAATTGAAGATGAAAACATCAAACAGGGATACATTGGCATTCCACCTGGGAACAAAAGAAAGAAGAGTACAAAAGTATTTAATCCAGATAAAAGTGAAGGGATAGTAAAATGGGAGGTTGGGATGAAATTTGCATCTATTGAGGAGTTCAGGAAAGTGGTAAGAGAGTGTGGAATTAGAGAGAGGAGAGCTTTGCATTTTATAACAAATGACAGTAAGAGGGTACAAATAGGCTATAAAAAAGGGCGTCGCTTTTATTTATGGTGCAGTAGGCTAGAAAATGCAGGAGGACCTGTGCAAATCAAGACATGTCTTGATGACCATTTGTGTACAAAACCTTATGAAATAAACTGGTGAGTGTGAAAGTATTGACAAAGATGTATGGTGAAAAATCAGGAAAAATCCATAATGGAAGGTGAAAGAAATGCAGGAAATAATAAGGAAAGAACTTGAAATAGAAGTCCCTAGGATAAAGTGTTCTAGGGTTAGACAAGCTGCTCTTGCTAGGGTGATAGAGACATTGAAAGACCATTATGCCAGGGTGTGGGATTTTGGTTTTGAGATTTTAAAAAATAATCCAGGAAACAGGGTTGACATAAGGACAAGCAGGATAACTAATGATTCTCAGAATAAATTTCAAAGGATCTACATATGCTACCATGCATTGAAGGAAGGTTGGAAGTTGGGATGTAGACCAATTTTAGGTGTAGATGGATGTTTCCTGAAAACTGTGTGTGGGGGTCAGTTGCTGAGTGCAGTTGGGAGGGATGGTAATAACCAGATGTACCCAGTTGCATATGCAGTGGTAGAATCTGAAAGTACTGAAAGTTGGAGATGGTTCCTTGGACTACTCAGAAAGATCTTATTCTTGGAACTGGATTTGGACTCACAGTGATTAGTGATCAACATAAGGTATGATTTATTTATTTGAAACTTACATTACTTGTTTTTTGGTTGTTGTTTCATATTGAATGATTATTATTATGGTGTAATAAATGCTAGGGACTTAAAAATGCAATGAAGGAGTATCTACCCCATACAGAGCACAGATTATGTACAAGACACTTATACAATAATATGAGGAAAAAGTAAGTAGTTACATTATAAAGATATTTATGTTAAAGATGGTCCTAACTTATTTAGACAATTCTAAGCATTATTAAATGTGTAGGTAGCCAACTGAATTAATTAAAAATTATTTTTGGATGGTTGCATGTGCAACATACCTAGCAGGTTATCAGAAAGCAATGAAAGCTCTTCAAAGGCACTCAAAATCAGCATATGACCACCTTTCCAAACTAGATCCCAAAAGCTGGTCAAAAGCTTTTTTCTAGAATAATTGTGATGCTGATAATGTGGAGAATAATATGTCAGAGTGCTTTAATTCCTAGATAGTTAATGGGAGGTACATTATCTCACATTTAAGGTATATTTCCTGATTTCTCACATATTTATCTGAATTTATTTTTTTATAATTTGTGTAGGTACATACCAGTTCTTACAATGTTGCAGGAACTTCATTTCAAAATAATGAGGAGAATTAGGATAAATAGGGAGGCTATGCAACATGCTGACATTGTCATTTGCCCCAGAATAAAGGGTAAGCTTGACATTTCAGTTAAATATTCTAGAAAGTGGCATGCCAGTTGGGATAAAAAGTATATGGTAAAATTTGGCACAAAATCAGTGTATGTTAATTTAGAAGATAGGACTTGTGATTGTAGGGCATGGGACCTAACAGGGATCCCATGTTCCCATGTTGTGGCTACTATACATGATAGGAGACATTAACCTATCATGTATGTTTCAAAGTATTACACCAAAGAAATGTACATGAAGTCTTACAATCAGTCCTTGCAAGCTTTGAGAGGGGAGGATTTTTAGGAGATGACATACAAAGCAGTAATGTTGCCACCTGACATTCCTAAGAAATTAAGAGGGGGGCCAAAAAGATTAAGGAGAAGAGAGCATTGGGAGGGGGGTAGTCAGAGTAGTAGTAAAACTACAGAGGGAGTGCCTGGTTTGCAGAAACTAAATAGTGGGAAGAAAATGCATTGCAGTTTGTGTAAACAAGCAGGACACAAAAAGCCTAAGTTCCCACAGAACCAACAGAACAGGGGGAAAATGAAGCTGGAAAATAAGATGAAGGTGGTGAAGGTGGCCAAGAGGAAGGGGAATCTGAACAGAGACAGGGACAATAGGAGAGGCCTAGGACTAATTTGCCCGTAAGGAGGGCCTTATCAGGTATTGTCATTGAAGAACCAAGGGAGACATCCAAGGATAAAGCATCAAGTGGGAAAGAGAAGGGGAAAGAACAGATGAAGAACAAGCCTCAAACCAAGAGAAAAGATAGGCCCTTCTGGATGGCCAAAAAATATCAGAAAAAACAAATAGAACCAGTGATTGAGGGGGAAGAATTTGCTGGTCATCTAGAAGACATCCTTGCAGCCTATGATGATAACATTCTTCATGATACTCATGATGACTTGATTGAGGCTTCTAAAGAAAGCAACAAAGTGCCTAGCAACCTTGAAAGCTTGACTACTCAACCTACTCCAAGGACTCGGTCATTTCAGGAAATGCTCTTAGGAGCTTGTGGAGGTAAACTTTTCATGCCTAATCCAGGATTTGTGTCAACGGGACATCTGCCAAATGGGACTCCATGTGTTAGTACTCCACCATTTAAACATGGTGATGCACATGTAGCTCCTACTATGGCAGCAGATGGACCCAGTACAGAGAAGGCCGTGGAACTTGAAGCATCACAAATAACTGGGGAAGGCCTTGTTGAAGAAGGTGTTGAAGTAGACAGTGGAGAAGAAGGTGATGAAGAATCTGAAGAGGTAGATCATGAAGAACCAGAAGGAGAAGAAGATGGTGATGAAGTAATGTCTGGAGAAGAAGAAGAAGAAGAAGAAGAAGAAGAAGAAGAAGAAAGCGATGAAGATGAGGTGGAACCAGAACCAATGAGGAGCAACAGATTATGATTGAAAACAAAGTTCACATTTAAAAATACACCTGATGATCCTGTCAACCTTGATGATGATTAAGGGTTTTTAATTATGAACTTTATATTTTTGGGTTTATTGTTATCAGTCCCAAACAATATACTTTTGTGTTAAGTACGGTTAGTTGAATCATAACTTTTGGATGGTTATATTTTTGTCTTAAGTAGGGTCAGCTAGACCTCATTTTGGTATGGTTAAATATGTAAAACTTATGCTTCACAATTTGGGACCATGTAATGACTGATTAAAGTTATCTACATTATCAGCTTATTTCACACTAATCTTCATAATACTATAAAGGTAGTTTCATTCCATTCATTTAAATATTGCTAGTACATGGATATTGAACCATACTGATGCATTACAATTGCACAAAATTCATCACTGGCAACACAATATAAAGTCATCCATTAACATACCTTAACTGAAATTCACACCACTAACATACAAATTTCATAATATAGAGTCATCCACCATTCGCATTCTTCTTCTGTTGGGACTTCATCACCAACACAACAATCAACACAACAATTACAAATCCAAATATCTTTAGTATCTTCCTGTTCTTGCCAAATTTCATTTTCTTCTCCCTATTCTTTTCATTCTTCTTTGCTACTTTTTCTTCAAGCATCACAATCTTCTCTTCGAGCAACTCTATCTTTACTTCTAAGTAAATTCTTCGATTATTGAGGTGAGTGATAACTTCACCATTCCTTCCCCGAAACTCCGTATCATACCATTGAAAATAGTCACACCTGCTATCCTACAAGTTTCATATTTAAATTTTTTAATTGAATTCATAAAAAATAATTGACTAACATCACCTTTAATACTATCACAAATGTCTTACTTGAGAGTGAGAACACGTATAAAACCTTCGTCCTGGATTTTTCAAGGACCGGGACGTATACATTTTCCCCCTATCACCACAATCGCAAATGAACCCAGAAGAATTTCTTGAGGACATGGGGTGAGAAGATCTTGTTGTGCTTGTTGTTGCCATGGAAATTGCACTCTCAGAATTGTTCCCAACCTACGGCTCCTAATGTTTTAGATGAGGTTTAGAGAATTAAGATGAAGAACCCTAAAAGGTTGTTGGGTTGTATGTATATGTATATAAAAGGCAGATGTAGTCGTTGTAATGTCCACGTCATTCATAACTCAGCTGATTGGTCTCTGTTCATGCCATATCAGATCTGACCGTTATATTTTTAATTGACTTTTAACCGCTTGTACTTTTTAATTAGATCAGTGACTAAGGTGAGTCAAATTTGTAGTCAGTGACCAAACTGAGTCATTTGGCTGTTATCAGTCATGAACTTGATATTTATCCCATTAGAGAAGTGTGTTTCTTTATCTATTTTCTTTACAATGGGGTATCATATATGATGTGAAGTAATCTATTGTAACATGAGGCATTATACAATTCTCCTATTTCTTGGATGACTCAATAATATATGGACTATGTGTACAAAGGAAAATGTTTGGTGTATAAAATTGTGTACAAAATTTTGTACATAATGACGTGTGATGGATTTTAATTGGAATGGGTTCTGCATTTACATCAACAACAGCGGTTAAAACACCCCACATCAAGTGTCATGTCATTCTATACAATTTTTTTGTATAAAATTTTATACACCTAGCACTACTCTCGTGCAAACACTAAAAGCTTAACCCAAGGCACAAGGTTCCTCCAGGGAAATCGACACAATTTACGTTACATGTTTCTGTTATTTACGAGGTTCAAAATTGTCTTAAGATGCACCCGATTACTTTCTTATGCCATCTGAATGGTAGGTACAGAATCTCCCAAATAGTAGTACGTAAATAGCAACTGTAGCCTGTACACTCCTACTTGCATTAACTCTTTTAAGAACAATAAAGCACTTCCAATTCCATGCCAGATGAAGATAAATATCCTTTTGAAGATTTGACTTCATCAGATATTAGAACTCACTGGTACTTGGGGTGGTAGATCTACTACTCGTCCAGTTGTCAATAACAGTCACTGGGGAAGCTGGAAATGTTTTATTCTTCAACAGTACTACATTTTCGGACTCCGGTGATGGATGTGGCTTAGCATTTTTTGACTCGTCAACAGCTGCCTGGATTTGCACCAGACATTCATGAACTTCATCCATTGTAGGTCTTAATTCCTTCTCTAGTTGTAGACACCGGAAAGCTAGTTCCGCCACTGAAGTAGTCATCCTTCCAATAATAGGATCGGATTTGTATCCAAGATTAGGGTCAATCAATTCATCTAGTGCACATTTTTGAATCCTGTTTACAGCTAGACTGGCCAAGTTAATCTCATTTCTACTCCTGCTAATATCAACTGCGGGCATAGATGATATAAGTTCAATAAGAACAACCCCGAAACTATAAACATCACTCTTGTCAGTTAACTGGTAGCACTGGTGATACTCTGGATCGACATAACCCGGAGTCCCTTGTGGAGCAGTTGACACATGAGTGGCAGCAGTTGGGAAAAGCCTTGAGAGTCCGAAATCTGCAACTTTGACAGTAAAACTGTTATCTAAAAGTATGTTGTTTGTCTTGACATCACGATGTATGACATCTGATTTATGAAGATATGCCAAGGCACTAGCAGTTTCCATGGCAATCAGCATTCTGACATGCCATGTAAGGGGTTCATTTTCGGCTCTATCTCCATGGAGATGATCAGCAACCGTGCCATTGGGAATGTACTCATAAACAAGTAGAAGTTCATGACTGCGGTGAGAGGTGCAACCGTATAGTAAAACAAGATTGCGATGGCGCAAGCGTGTGAGAATTTCAATCTCATTCATGAACTGTTCCTGTCTCTTAAAGTTGTTTTCATAAAGCCTCTTTACTGCAACTTCTCTGCCATCTTTTAGTTTGCCTAATCAACCAACACCTATATCAGGTTATATTGCAGTTTGCATACAATGTGATAAGAAATATTGATGGCTAAGAACCCGGAACAAATATATTCATATACACTAGTCTAATTTTTACCATGATAGACAGTTCCATAGCCTCCATCCCCTAGTTCCTTGGAAGGATCAAAATTATGAGTAGCATCTTCAAGATCTTTATAGGAGAAGACAGGCACCCCAAAATATGAAACATCGTCGTCAATATCCGAGGATGTTTTCTTTAAGAAGAAAGTAGCGAAAAGATTACCGCATCCCTTGTACGTGCAGATAATGGTGACCAAGCAGATCATAAGGACAATTGAAGCTCCTACTATGGCTAAAGAAAGGGAAATGCAGTTGTCAAGTTCTGATATATATAACCGACAAATGGGCTGATTTGTTTATAGAATTTTTCATGTTTGGTACCTGTTGCTAGGATCGCTTTAGATACTTTTTTGACAGTAAACTCTGTTTCAAAACATCAGAATAAGCCCGTTCAAAGTCAGTTCAGATATGAATCACATCACAAGTACAATATACAGCTCATAGCAAGGGAACTATAAGGATATAGTCTTAGCTTTATGGTATGACAAAATAAATGTAGAACGACAATAGATTACTTGAAATAAAGCACAAACTAACGTTTACTCTCTTGGTGTAGTGGTATCTCTCACGCTCTCTTTAGGGTAAGAATCTAATCAAAGAAACTTGGGTGTGTGAGTGTGTTTAACTGGTTAAAAAATATTTATTGTGTTATTTAAATCTAAGTAGCAAACTTATAAATCTTAATAGTCTCCGGTATCCTACAGATGATATGATTCAAGTGGTTTCCTGGTAACACTTCAAACTATTGAGGGGGGAAGACAACAAAACTTGGCAATCAAACACAGATAAAGAAAGAGAAATGTAATTTGACTGTAATATTTAATCTGCGAGTTGAACCAATAATGCCTACAAAAGACTGAAAGGGACTGGCTGCGGCTAAAGATGTGGCTTGTTTCATGTCTCACAGTTGTGGTTTAGTTTTATCTTCTTTTCAGAGGTTGAGAGAGTTCATTTTACCATATCTATCAAATTCTTAAACTCAAATAATCACAAAAAACAGGTAATTTTCAAACTTGCATTTCTTGGTTGTAGAGAACTCAGAAGAGTTTTACAGTGTATTTTTTTAGTACAATCCTATATCACACAACATACAAGTTTTTGCAATCCATGACAGGTCTACTTGCTAAACTTAAACAAACACAAACCAGTCCAAGACAGAGCAAATTGCAAACATCAGCACACTTGTTTAAACTAGTAAACAAGTGGGCATGCAGACGCGTAATCACATTGAATTCCAAACAACTAAACCTAAAACTATACTACTATAGTATGGGTGCATTGTTGACCAAATTTATGTAGACCTACTTTTAATTAATTTCCCCCAGACTGTCTTAACTCTTCTAAGCAACTTTCCAACCATTTACAGGCAGCCCAACTTCAAAGGTAATACTAATATAAAACCAGGAACAACAGGCAAATGACATTAGTATTGGTCGGTTTACAGTCGGTCAGGAACGTAAGTTGGGTGTGCCATGTCTTTTAGTGAAGAACGGACCAAATGATCAACAAAAGGTCGGTACAGTGGTCGAGGTCTTGGTTTCTCTAACACAGACTAAGGGTTCGACTCCTGGAATCATAACTACAATTAATATGAAATGAAACTGATTGTTGTATAATTTGAGCGATAAGGATCGGAGAAATTAGTATAAACTTACTTGTTGTGCAATTCCTATAATGAGGCCTATCTTGACAGTAACATAGAAACTGGAAATGCTCTATCTCCATACCACAACGTCCACCGGTTTCCTTGCATTCTCTGCAATCAGTGGCTGTCCACTTCAAAAAAAATCCTCTTCTCATCACTGTCGAATAATTCTTACTGGTAATAACTTGATCATTTTTCATTATAGGCGCCTCGGCCCTCAACTTACACAATCTTTGTGCAACGTCAAAGTTGGTATCATTCCCATTCATTACTACATAATTTTCACCATCACATTCAACTTGGTAGTTATTCAATCTAGCATCCGTAGAACAACCCCACAGCAACACAAGTCTTGATTTATCGATGAGCTGAAACCGATCACCGCGCACAGTCAAATTACGAGCAATTTCTCTGATAGCACCGCATGAGTTTCCAGTTTCTGATCTAAGTTCAGCGTTTGAAACACGAAGAGTGTGTTTGTCGTACAATATTTCTCGTACCAACAAGGACTGGCTGTCTTCGGGTATTTGAAGTAACGGATAATTTTTGTTTTCGCAAGAAATATTAAATCCGGGGACTCCACAGTAATCTGGATGCTCGCCTGCTATATAAAATGGGAAGCTTATACTTTGGTTTCCGCAGTTTCTTGGAGCACAATCTATATATTTTTGATCTACAGAACAACATCTGTCTGAGAACAAGATGATGATGATGAATAAACAGACATGTAGTAAGGTAATATAATAAAAGTCTCTCATTTTGTTTTTTTGCGGGGGAGCTTGATGAGTTAAATTTATGAAGGATAATATAAAGTTGATCGTTAGAAAATGAAATATATGGGAAGGGAAAGAAAGATAAAGAGAGAGTTGAGAAGATTGAAGAAAGATGAATTTGACTTTGTTTATTGTGGTGGTAGTCCATAGCTGCCCCTGCCGCTTTTCTTGAACTCTTGACTTTCATTATTAATGTAATCGTAATGACCACTGTAGTGTTGTGTAGGTAATCTCTCTCGTGTTGGGTGTCTGTGTTTATCTGTAAATTAAGTCAATTACATGATTTCTATCTATTATCCTTGCTAGCTAATTTAAATGATGGCCAATAACTCAATATGTTCAATTAGATAATGTTTAATTAAAATCATGTAAATTGACTTTTGTCTATTACCATATTATTATACAAACTAATAAATGACTTTTATATAATAGATTAGAAAGGAATTGAGTGTAAGTAATATTAGTATATACTCTAATTGAAATATAATTAATAAAGTTTATAATAATGTTGGATCATGCTTTATTCATTTTTCAAATGAATAAATACATTTTTTAAAAGGTGCTAACAAATTTTGTTAACTAACGGACTAGGGGTGTTTCCGGATTTTTCTGTTCCGAATTCTTATTTTTTTCGAACCGAACCAATAAGAACGGTTTTTTTTTTAAATCAAAACCAAACCAGACCAGTTAAATGCCGAGACCAAACCAAACCATAAAATAACGGATTGGTTCGGTTCGGTTCGGAACCACGGTTTGAACTTAATCATTTACTTTTATTTCGTTTTTGTTAAACTTACCACCAAACACTAATTTAAGTAAATGTAATATAAAATTAATTATATGTAACTATTGTATATTACATATAAGTACTATGATATAAATTTATAAATATTTAGTTTACATATAACTTTCATATACTTTAATTTAATATAAATAATACTCAATATATGAATTAAAGTATAACTACGACATATTAAAAATTCACTCAAGTTTTAATTTAAAAATTAATTTGATGTTTTTAATATAACATACACCCACATACACAAAACCATAATTTATAATTATAACTTATAGGTATATATTAGATTTTTATATATATTTTTATATAACGGTCCGGTTTGGTTTAAACGGTTTTAATTTATTGGAAATCATAACCAAACCGTTTATGCGTAAACGGTCCGGTTAACCGAACCATTAAAAGTGGTTTTAGCGGGGTTTCGATTTTTCTTGGTTCGGATTGTCATGGTCCGGTCCGAATTCACGGTTTGACGGATTTTTTGAACACCCCTATAACGAACAAAACGAAATTATACTAAACCAAACCAAACATACCCAGTTTATCTCGCTTTCGTAGGGTCTAAAAAGGGTACAATGTACGTATCCTTCTCTTCATTCATAAGAATGAAGAGGTTGTTTCCGAAAGACCCTCGGCTTTTAGGTGTATGTGCACAATATATAAAAAGTGTAAAACTTTAACTAAAAAATAAAAATAATAAAATTTGATGGTATAAACTAAAAATAGACCGAAACAAACCTGAACATATGATATTTTTCACATGAGACTTATCTAATACCAAATACAATTAACATATCTCAAAATATCCGAAAAACCTGTTATGGGGAAAAAGATAACTGCTTTTAAGATTGAAAAATGAACCATGAATCTCAAATACTTTAAAATCGACAATAGCAAATCATGGTGTAGTTTCTCGGTTCAAGTAATTTTCAATTAGGGATAGAGAAATTAGGGTCCGAATTTTCAAAAATTTTGGAGATTTGAATTTATATGGTCTGGGGTTCAAGGGTCATGCAGGAAGTTAACATTAAGTGCATAAATTGTGCATAAATAGATGACCAAGTAAAAGTTTGTGTTGCCCCTTCTTAAATGTGAAGCCTCTAAATAACCGCAAGCTAATCATTAAACAAATTTCTGGCAGGCATCTTAAATCATTAAATTTTGTAAAACTTTGCAAATTGATTTTTTTTTCTAGCGAACACAAAACGAAATTATGTTTAGTTTATAATAAAAGTAAATTGATATAATTAGTAGTGTTTAAACTTTATAGTTATGTTGTATACATGTTTTATTTATTTATTAAATAAATATTTTTTTTTTGGAAGATGCTAACAAGTTATTAGGACGATTTTAAGAAGTCATATTTAGCTTATAATAGTTGTATAGTATAGATACATGCTTTATTTATTTTTCAAATAAATAAATATATTCAATTTTGTGGATGATGCTAACACATTTGTGGGAGGGTAAACGAAATTATGTTTCGCTTATATAACATTGCCTAGATTGATATATATTTTTTCAAAATTCTTTCCGTTTGAAAATGAATTTTTCCAATATATATATTTTTCAAAAAATGTATTTATTTTATTAATTATTTTGCATGAATATAATTTTTTAACATTTTTACTACATATACAACTTTACAACCAAATGTAACTAAATTTAACCTCAATGCAATTAAAAGTAATAGCAACTTTTTATTAAAATGTTAAAAAATGTAAGAAGTTGCTTTTTTATTGGGATTTTTCATAAATAACGAAGTTTAAAAAAAAAATTACCATCAGGTTTTGAAAATATTTGCGAAAATACCTTTTGTAACTTTGAAAACATCTTACGAGTACATTTAAAACTTGAATTTTAAAAATTATTTACAAAAATATGTTCTGCAAATTTGTAAACATGTTCAAACTATAAGCAACGCAACATCGTATTTTTGTAAATATTTTCAGAATAAAATGATATTTTTGCAAAAAAAAAATCATAAATTGGTAAAATCGTAAATAATTTTACAAAAAAAATTACTTTCAATTAATTTTCTTCATTATTTTACATTTTTGATTCAAAAACTTTTATTAAGTTACTTTTAATTATATAACATATTAAAAAAAAGTTGTATGGGCTTTATTATCGATTTTCAAAACATATATTCACAAACAATTTGGAAAGATAGTAGAGTCCTAATTAATAAGTTTGAAAAAACTTATTGTTTTACTAATATTTTAAAAATATTGATATTTTTTAGTTCATTTCATTGACATTTTTTTCAGAACAAATGTATTCATTTCATTTCATGTCCTTATGGAACTATGAATTATCGACCAGAACTGCGTCATACAAATTTTTATCATTAAATCAAGACCCACTTACAACGAAGAAACGGAGAACAACGAAGAAACGGAGAACAAAACACTCACTGAGAAGAAAAAATAGCCTAAAAATACAAGTCGAAAATTGAAATAAAAACAAACTGAAATAAATGAAAATTCAAAAACTTAGATCTGACGGTCGGAACCACAAGATAGACGGTTAACTCTCGAATCCAATAAATCCCATTAGAATCGAAGAAAAAAAGCTAATTGAAAATCTCGATGATGTAGATCTAGAAAAACATATTAAGCCTAATCAAAATGATAGAAATCCCCCTAGAGCAAATAATAAACCAAACAAAATAAGTAAAATGATTTGGGATTTTTCACCGGATAAATTGGTGAAAGTTCCGCCGACTACGGTGTCCAGGAGGGAGCGACGCCGAGATAAGAAGGAGAGTTCCTAATTTTCTTATCGTGACGGAGAATATAACTTACACGAAATTAGATACAGTACCTTTTTAATTATCACATTTGATTTATGTGTAGTCAAATTGATCAAAAAATATTAATATTTTATAACTGAACAAAATAAAAAATTATATCATTAGAAAGTACATTTAATCTATTTTAATATATAAATTTTAGTTTCTTTAAATAATATAAAAATAGCGTTTAATTTTTCATATAAAACAAAATGTAACAAATAAAATGATACATGGAAGTATGAAATATATGCAAAATAAAATGAAAATGTATTGCAGAACAGAAGAAGTCATAAATTGATACAGTACGGTGAACTGAAAGAAATCACGAGAACTATGAACCATGGGTAAATTGGTACATGCAACAAGTCAGTGTTAAATTGCTACTTGCTAATCGACTTATTATGGTGCTCCATTCTTCTCCTGTCATAATTGCATGACCTAGTGCCCTCAACGATATTTTTTTTGTTTTTTTACGTAGATTGGATTGGAGCATGCTACATGTTAAATACCTAAATCCCTTTGTTAATTTTTGTAAAGCAGGTTCTCTTTCTTTATTAATAGGTTCTTCTTCCTATATAAATTTTTTTTTAAAAACTTTGCTTATATTAAAATATTAAGAGATTCTTGAAAATTATTTAGAATTTAAAGATGCTCTTCTCTTGATCTCACTTTACTTTACAATCCACTAATATTTATTTAATCTTATAATTTAATTTTACAAATTAAGAATTAATACAAAGTGCATTATTGAAATTTGACCCATCAGTCAACGTAATAACTCACTAAGACTCATATTTATTAAATATTATTATTATTATTAATTAAGTGGGAATCTCTTGCTCTAAGTTCTTTCTTACTTCAATTGTTTTTTTCAATAATGAAAGGTTAAGAATTTGATAGCTAGCAAAAGCATTAAACTGACAAAATGAAATTCTTACATTTCCCACCGAAAAATTTAAAAATATTCTCTCTCTATAAAGGCACCGCCTCCCTCATCTTTTATCAGCATGACCGGATGACTTTATTGTTTAATTTTCCTCCTCTATAATTTTATTTTCCGGGGAAGGATTTATAGAAAAAATGTCCAAAATATACTATTTTTCAGTTTCAAATGTTCAAAATGTCTATGGACGGTACATTGCGCCTAAAATACTGGACATGCATTCAGGACATGCATATTTCATTTTTTTTTTAAAAAAGAAAAGAATATGCATCATATATATGCATATTTTTTAAAAAAAATTAAAGAAATATGCATTCACTAAAAAACATGAATACGCATTTTTGTAATGCGTATTCTTTGTTATTTTTTAAAAAACTGAATACACATATCTAAAATGCGTGTTGTGTTCAGGGGTATTTTTGGTAGACGCTTCCGCTTATTGATATTTTGGACATTTATCATTTGTGGTGAGTAATTTGGTTTTTCATCCTGATTTCTATCCATTTTATTTGTTTGTTTTATTTTTTAAGTCTAAATTATCGGAACTTCGGATTTTTTCTTCTTCAATTCAAAACGGGCTTGTTGGATTTGAAAGCGGACCGATTTTCTATTAGTGTGGTTTCATGTTCGTCTGTCAAATCCAAAAAATTAATTTGTATGACCTTTCATTCTTGGATTATCTCTCGGATTTTTTAGAAAAGTAATATGAAATTATTAATAAATATATAACCTGAAACTTGTAATAACTATTTTGAAACAGTGTTCTGAAAAGCGTATTAAGCGGCCGTCTAAGCGGAATCGGACCATTAAGCGCTTCGATTTTATACTAATCGGATAATTAAGCGTTTTTAAAGATTAAGCTGCCTTATAAACGGATTAAGCGCTTATTAAGCGGATTAAACGGTCTTTAAGCGGTCAAACCGATTTTGACTTGTTAAATTTTTAATTTTTAATATTAATATTTATTTTAATAAAACAATGATCTTGATTAAAAAATAAAAATATATAAGTTTTTAAGAAAAAAATATGTTTATATTCTTGATACTTTATTTATTTTCATTGTTTTAGTGTTACACATATTATTATTATTATATATAAAATT
This sequence comes from Apium graveolens, assembly GCF_009905375.1. Classification (NCBI taxonomy): domain Eukaryota; kingdom Viridiplantae; phylum Streptophyta; class Magnoliopsida; order Apiales; family Apiaceae; genus Apium; species Apium graveolens. The sequence goes on from NC_133652.1 coordinate 17,597,993, forward strand.
TTAAATAAATATTATTTATCCGCTTATAGACCCGCTTAAAATTTCGCTTAAGCGTCCGCTTAACCGCTTAAGCGCTAGAAGGTCATCTCGCCGCTTAGGACCGATTTGCGTTTTTTAGAACGCTATTTTGAAAAGACTAATTATATAACCAAAAATGAATGCAAATTTTATGGTAATGTTGAGAAGCTTTGAGGCAGAGCTGTCCACATGAAAATTTGTGGCAGACTGGACCCATCCACTATGTAGAACAATGGTATTGGTAGGCATCCCCTTTATACTTTTGCGAGAGATAAACTTACCACTAAAACATAAATAAAATAGTCAATCAATCATTTGAGTACAGTGCATGTGGCACAAATAAGAGTTTTGCCATTTGAGTTACTCAGCTTTCAATATTTTCACGTGTCCATTCATTATTCCACTGGATTGCACCTTTTATATGGGCCACCATCGCCTTCCTATTGATTCGCAACCTTTAACGTATAAATCTACTTTTGAGTGTTGCATTCAGGTCCATTAAGTAGTCCACTAATTTTTGCTTTGAACCTGGTACTTTATGAGGCTTCTTAGCTTTTATATGGGCCTAAATGTTGGACCAATTCTATTTTCATCATGTTTTTTATATTTTCAGTATGCAACTTTTTATTTATTAAAATAAAGCCTAGATAATATAATTAATTACACCGTGTTTCTAGGATTAAAATATAATATATCACTAATTTACTAGTACTTCAAAAACTCAATATTTCTTCTCACCAAAAAAAAATCATTTTTTTTGCTTAATCCAATCACTTTTACTTAGAGCTGTCAAAAAAATTCGAAAAATCAGATATTCGTCCAAAAAATCCGCATTCGTATTCGAAATAAAAGGGATATTATCCGTATTCGAAACAAAGCGGATATTATCCGTATTCGAATTCGACGATTGCGGATACGGATACGGATATAGGACGATTGCCGAATAATATATATTAAAGTAGATTTAATATATATTTCAATGATATAATTTTTTTTTCAGTTATAATATATTAATAAACTTTAATCAAATTTTGATCAATTTAACTATTCAAAAGTCAAATGGGACAAGTACGGACAGAGGGGGTATCCTTCATTTCATTTAAGACTTTTTCATTTGTAATATCCTAGGTCAAAGGTTAGTAAAAATCTATATATTATAAATTACTAGATAACCTTTTTCTAAGGTTTGGTATCCATATTTTAGTTTAGATATAATTTTTAACTTTAATTTGACTAAGTGGACTATCCATTTTTAGGTATGGTATCCATATTAGCTTTATAAAAGATCCATATATTTATTATGACTCATTTTAATTATAGAAACTTTGCAATACAATTTAAATATGAATTGTGTTACTTATGGTAAGTTTTTAATACAAAATTTGAAGTAAACTTTAAATTTTGAAAGATCTATTTATAGAAATAATCTCAAAAAATATATAACACAAAAATAACTTATGTAACGAAAGTAGTTGTTAAATAAATTTATCATAATATATAGATGCAATACACTTATTATATAGATAACTTAATCTTTCAGAATTATATTATTCAATTTTAATTATAAATTTATTTATTCATTTTATTAAATAATTTTTGAAATACCCGTGTGCAAAACACGGACTATAAACTAGTTTAATTTAAAGATTTGGACTGTTAAGAAGGAAAAACTGTAATTAGGGTTGTAAATTGATTTGGAGTATACAGTATCTCGACTTATATACGACTCGAAAATATGATCACGGATTAGGTCTCATTTTATTTTTCATAAAACAATCCTACCCGAATATCCAAATAATCCATAACTCATATTCATTTCGACTCCATATGTAGAATATATTTTTAACCAATTATATTTGTAAGTAAATAATTATTTTATAATTCTTAATATCTTATATAAGTTTTAATTTTCCTATAAAGTATGAATTTTATGGTTATTATTTTTATAATATTATATTCATTTTATAATAATTATTATCTGAATGGTTGAAATAAAAATGATATTTAATGTTAGCGGATCATATTTGACTCATATCCGGTGGATCATAAACTACCTGGTTATAAAATGAAAATACGGTACCGCCTCATATTCGATTTGAATCTGATCCTTATATACTCGGGATCAATTTGTATCTGAATAATATGATCACAGACCCAAATTTGAATACAAAAAAATTAAAATAATACAATACTTGAGTACGGAGTATTCGGTTCTAACAAGATAAGTATTTAGGTTTTAAAGAAACTGTTATAGATGTTTTAATGTACACATTATTAAAAATAGGACTAGAAGCTGCGAAATGAAACGGGAATGGATACAGGGTAATGGTATCATGGACTGTGCTAGCCCTTTGGATCCCGAATCCCGCTTAGAGCAAGTCTAATATTAGATGTAAAATAGTTATAGGTATGATTATAATATAATATCAAAAAGTGCATTTTGATGGTAAAATAAAACTTGTTATCCAATGCTAGTTGGTAGTTTCAAATTTTTATAAATTTTTTAACTTGTACTTAATTTAATATTGTTTTGATATTTTAAGATGTATAACACAATAATCATTTAACTTTTCTCATTCATTTATAGTAATAGATGATATGACAATGATGCATATATGCATGTTTGATTCAAATATTGAACCAATAATACATATATTTATATTTACATGTAAATATAACTCTTTGAAATTAAGTTTTTTGAATTTGATATTATAGTATAACAATAACATCAAAAATAATATTGGATTGGGTTTGCTATCGGACACAATTGAATTTACAAATTACACCTACCCGAATCCTCGACTCCACGTATTGGTCTCGACAGTCGGGACACACAGAAATGACAATTAAGATTATTCAAGATAAGAATGGGACACTCCTTCTCATCACAACCTTTCACGTGTCAATTACACGTGTCACAACTTGACAATTGTTAACCCCATCCCTGCTCCACTTGTTGATATTCAGAGCATCTATTGTAGATGCCTCATAATTATACTCCTTGTCTTACAAAATGCTAGCTCTATCCCCGCCGTACAATGCACAGTTAATTTATAATTTATGTTTTACTGAATTTTTTAAGTATCTTGTATTTTTCAAAAAAAAATTATTATGATTTAAATATTAAAATATTTTATTAGAATTAATTTTTGCTATTATATTTTTCTGAACATTTAGTTTTATATTTATTTAACTATAATTTTTTGTTTTTCTTTACTCCATCTAGTGATTAAGTTTTGGCCACCAGCTTAATTCTTTTACATCAATTATATATATAGTTGTGTGATATATGGAATGATTTATATATTACTTTCATTCATTTTTTTTTATTTTTTTTTCTTTTTTGCAAGAAATTCATCATTTCTTGGTTTACTAATGAAATTTATATTTTTCATAATTTTTAATTTTTTAAATTCTTATTTTATTTTCACTCTATAATTTTATTTTCAAATGGTGAATATTTTGAATTTCAATTTACTTTGTCTATTTTTTTATATTAATTTTGGTGCGTCCAATTAAGTGTGAATTCTTCTATTATAAGAAAACTAATTTTTGTGTTATGTTTGCTTCTTTTTAAATTTTTATTTAGTGTTTGTTTTGTGATTTTTTGTATTTGTACCTTTTTTGTTTTGCAACTCCGGTACATTTGAAATGATCACGTTAAATTATTTCTTGTGCTGTGTTTTTTTTTCCAGTGTTTGTTTTTCATTACACAACAAAGACTATATTAACATGAGAAATTTACAATCTTGACCCTGACGACCATGCCATATTAGCGTACCACCTCAATTCCCTTACACATATAGGATATAATGAAAATAAATAATGATGAATACTAAATTAACATATTTTTACTTAGAAAATGGGATAATTTTTTACGTGTTTATCAGTTATCACTTGCTTCTATTTTATTATTCAAATTTCATTATATATATTATTTTAATATTAATTATTTATTATACATCCAATATTTACTGTATTATTATTTATGTAAGTATGATTATAGTTTAAAATAAAATTAGAAAATGGTAATATTATATAATTTGAATATTCATGTTTATAATAATTTGATTAAAATTTAAAAATTATTCATAAATATTTATGAGAATATAATTAGTGGAGTATGGAAGGAAATAGCGGAATATATGAGAAATGAAAATGAGAGGCAACCAGTGGATATTACAATTAATAAGAAAGATAAATCATATAAATTAGTAAACATGGTTAGGAGGAGATGATCTCGGCAATTAAAGGAGAATCTGACATGTGTCAATTGCTGATGTCAACTGGACTTTCTATTAGGTATGAAGTGCAACACAGTAGGAGGTGAATGTGTTTTCTTGTTTTCTTGATGAACCGTGAGTGTTTGTGGCTTGTGGAACCAAACAGCTAACTGAATATGTAGTGATAAAAGACTTAATGTAAACACATCAACAATTTATCAAAAACTCACTTGATTTATATTAAATCAAATTTGTCTTACTACAAACCTGTGTTCTTGAAAATAAGAACTCAGTTACTTCTCTTGAGAGAATTACAAGATTTTCCAAGATTTGTTTGTTATAACTAAACAAAGGACATGTGACATGTTTTATAGGTCAACATGCACGGTTTACCGAACTTGCACTAAAATAGACTAACAACATATTTTCTAAAACTCGTTTGTCTGTTTTTATTTCTAGTGTAGCATATATGTGCATAATCTACTAGTTTTGTGACCCTCTTTTTCCTAGTTCATCTACGCGCTTGATCTTGAATTCTTCAACCTGCATTTGTAGGCTTTCCAATTCAGTGATATAATTGTTTGTTAACTGATAAACTTAGATCTTCAGGTTGTCTGCCTTCTGAATTATGAGGTTGTTTGTCGAGATCCCTTTTCTTGTGTAGAGATGTCACATAATGATAAGTAAATTATCTTATCGATATCTCCCGCATTCTTCAAGCTGCATTTATAGGCTTTCCAACTCAGTGATAGAATTGTTTGTTGACTGATAATCTTAGATCTTCAAGTTGTCTGCCTTCTGAATTATGAGGTTGTTTGTCGGGATCTCTTTTCTTGTGTATAGATGTCACATATCGATAAGTAAAATTACTTATCGATATCTCCCGTTCTCTGCATAGGCTTTTGACTTGTCGAGGTTTCCAACTCTCTATAAATATAAATGACTTGTCGATATCTTCAGTTCTCTACATAAACTTTTGACTTGTCGATATCTTCAGCTCTCTACATTGACTTTTCGACTTGTCGATATTTCCAGTTCTCTACATGTAGATTGACTTGTCGATATCTCTTGGGACTTCTCTACATGTCGTTTTAGACTTCTCGACATACTTCTCTATATTCCTTGATTTGTCACTTGTCGATATCCGACTTAGAGCATTTTTCCTAAAACAACATTATTCAACTCCAAATTTCTACACTTTTCTGTAAGGAATGATCAGGATTGATCTTTTTTTAGAGTTTATTCCTTAGATTGATGGTTGTTCACAGAAAAATCTTCCACTCTAATCTACTTAGCATTTTTACAAACTCAAGAAATACAACTACAGAATAAAGTAAAATTAGCATATAGCTTATCATTAGGGTTGTCAAGGTAACTTAGTCTTATTATATACAAACATGTCTTGCACAACACTTTCTTTTAATATTAGTATAAAATATATTTATGAAATAAAATATACATTAATATATACTAAAATAATTCATATGTCATTATATACATATTTCATATTTTTAAAAAATATGTTAAGTTAAAATTTATAATGGTATTAAGGAAAAAAATAAGATAGAAAGAAACTAAAAAATATGGATATAAAGAATTGAGAGAACTAACAGAGAAAGTATATGTTAGGAATATATTGTAGGCTTAATGATAACTTAAGAAAATACTTTAAGTGGATAAGTTGCATGATGTTTGTAACCGTTATTAGATGGAGTAGCTTGTATTAAACAAGTTTGTAGCACTTTTCTGTATGCAACAAACAGCTTAGTAGTTTAGAAGTTGTAGTGAACTATGAGTCATGTTGACTACTAGAAAGATATAAAAAATAGTTTGGCTAATTGTAAATAGAAGATGCCATGTAATTTTATACAAGTGAAAGAGTGTCAACTGCTAAATAATTCATCATCAACGGATAAACTTAGATCTTCAACAAAAGGCTCAAGACACTTTCAATGGATAACCCACTTAAGACTCAACAGATAACTCAAGAAAAAGTATCAACAAATAATGCTGGAGTCTCAACAGATAATATATTCAGATAGCAGTTGAAAGTGACTTTACAGTCACATGAGTTGATTGTATAAAAAAGGAATGTGGCAGCATGTTTTGTTAACATTACACTCCCCGAGTTGTCGGTCAGTTCCACTAAAAAAAGGATGTGGGCGTTATGGCTAGCAGACTGTTAAGTGGGATTTATACCCCCTTAGAACGCTTTGTAAAGACTCGAATTGATGTTTGTACTCAAGTTATTTGTATTTTTGATGTGTTTTCATAGTGTTTTGCATTTCAGGGCATAATTGAAAGGAGTACTGGATTTTACATATTTTATGCTTAGAAGAGTGTTAGGATGGAGTCTCAGTCGAATGGGCAAAAGAAATCAGCAAGTGAAGTCAAGAAAGCAGTAAAAATAAGTTTTTCCAAAAGCTCGGCCGCGCCGGTCTTTAGGGCGGCCGCACTCACTTAGCAGAAACCCCGGGCGGCCGCGCGGGATCTCAGGGTGGCCACGCTTTATCGATTTTTCAGATTCCTGATTTTATTGGACGATTGATTTGCTGGACTTCTGATTGGATGGACTGGTATTTAAAGACTCCAAAAAAGGAAGTTTTTGATATACGGGAGCAAGGAGATAGCAGGAGAAGACCTAATAGCACAATACAACGAATGAGAAAAAGAACTTGTTTTACTTGTGATTCTTTGCTTAAGCTGTAATATTGGATGCTTGTTTTCTTTGTTGTTTGAACCTATTACTCTTGTTAACGTGCTTTGATTATTTATTCAGTGATTTCAGACCTAGTTTATCTTAGTTTATTTACCATGCTTTCTTCGGAACCCATGGTGATGATGAGTTCGGTTATGAACTAATCGTTATCGTGGGGTTATAACGAATTTACTTATGGATTTCTATAGTTAATGTGTTTCAATATCTTGGTGTGTGGTGATTGATTGATAACCTAGTATTGGTTGTGCTTATTCGTCTTATGTGCGTAGCTAACATATAAGATATCGTGTTAATCTATATTGAAGCGAAAGTGAATATAGAGGTTTAGAACTTGCCATGCTAGCATAGGTTCATGTATTTATTATGCATGATTCGTAGGTAATTTTAACCATCTTACTTGCCCTATGTAATCACGATAGGTAACTTGTTAATTAAACCTTTATGTTGTCAAATTCTATAGACATATAAGGTCTCAACATAATTGGTTCTATTCAGCTTCTATCTCTTTTGTGGATGTCTGGTAGTAGGGTATTCGTGCAACGAAAGTTGACGTTTACTAGTTTCGTGTTATCTGATAGTTATCATCACCATTGCATGTTAAGGTTAAGAACAATGACTTTGAATGAAGTATTTAATGAAGTTAGAATCCCATATTTGTCTCATATAGTTAATTCAATCACTTATATTCTTAGTTAATTTGCATGTTAGTTTAATCTTAGTTATAAATATCTAAACTCGTTACTGTCTTAGCATTAAGCGATAGCCATACCATTGTTGCATAAGTGCATAATCTTAAGTTAACTAAAAAGAGTATCTGTGGGAACAAATCTGATTTATATCTTATACTACTTGCGAGCGCGTATACTTGCGTGTAATTTTAGCTCGTGTTTTCGCCTTAACACATACCGCGGTTTCGTCCATTGTGGGGCGGTCCATCATCGCTATAACTGGGCAGACTCGCTTCGGCTCATAAATATTTCTAGCCTTTATCGACCCAGGCTGACATAATGAGTATAAGGAGACGGGCTTCTAAGACACCATTCGAGGAATATTATCGAAAAAAATAAGGTCTCACGAGAAATAGAGTAAACAACCCAAAAAATGTGTAAAAAACAGAAGTAATCCAATAATGAGTCTTATTAACAAAATATTAGATTAAAATAAGAAAGAACGTGAGTTGGACAAGCTATCGTCGAAGGGAGAAGGACGAAAGAAAGTTGAGAGCTTTTTATTTTTTACAAACAATTCATATTATTTTCCCCATTTTCACAGAATATAAATTAATTATTTTATCTCTTTACAATTATTTACAAAATCTTCCTTCTTTCCTATATTCTAAGAAGAAACATATTTTTTTTGACAACACTAATAAGAGAAATTGAAAAGTTTCTCTTTAACAACATTTTCGATTGTTTAAAAATTACCTAACATCATATATCATTTTTGATAAATCAATTTTAATCAACAATTTCCTTGAAGACAAATTATGATATCTTTTCAAGTTTGAGTCTTGACTAAAATAGTCTAAAACATTAGCATCCTATAGAACCCACCCACAAAATCAAACATACATCCCATCTATAAATTTCAAAAACTTTTGGTGTTGATCCGGTCCAACATATTGTTTAGGGTTTATAAAGATTCATCACAGACTCAATTCACCCCTCTTCTTCAATTCGTCGACACCGATCCTCCATTTTTCCCCAATCGACACACACACACACACCCGATCTATTCAAATCATCTTTTCGCTCCATCGCCTTTGACTTTCAATTTCAAATCGAAATCATAAAAAAATAAATTATTTTCAACTATTTAGAATTATTATTGTTATTGTATTAGTGTGTCTATATTTCTAGGGTTTATAGGATGTTAGGCGCTGGATTGCAGTTTGGGCGAAGCCGCGGCGAAGATCGATTTTACAATCCGGCTAAGGCTCGGTCGTCTCGGAGAGGTCAATTGAATCAGGATCATCTCAGGAGAGCTCTTAGTGATGTTACTGCTAGTCAATCTAAAGCTGCGGCGATCAATAGAGAATCGGAGATTAAAAAGGCGGCGCTTTTACCGCCGCCTCCGGTGGTTCAGCCGGTGGCGTCACCGTTGCGCAATTTAGAAATGTTTTTAGAGTCGGTTATTCCTTCTGTTCCTGCTCAGTATCCATCTAAGGTATAATTTGTTGTGTTTTAGGGTAAAGATTGCAGTTTTATTGATTTTTTGTTTTAAAGATTGTATTTTTAAGTGATATTTTGTGTTTTTAGTGTAAACGATTGTATTATTAAGTGTTTTTGGTGTTAAAGATTGTACTTTTAAGTGATTTTGTGTTAAAGATTGTAGTTTTTTAGTGATTTTGTGTTAAAGATTGTATTTTTTTAGTGATGTTTGTGTTTTTTAATGTAAAGATTGTGTTTTGTGAAGATTTTGTATATAGGATGATTGATTTGTGTTTAAAACTGCAGAGAAATGTGAAGTTACGGAGGAGTTGTGGAGTGGAGTTACAGCCGTATTTCTTGCTTAGTGATTTGTGGGAGTCTTTTAAGGAGTGGAGTGCTTATGGTGCTGGTGTTCCTTTGATACTTAATGATACTGAGTCGGTGGTTCAGTATTATGTTCCGTATTTATCTGGGATGCAGTTGTATGTTGATCGATCAAAGCCTTCAGCGAGTGCAAGGTATATATGTTTGTGATTATGCTTTGTTAATTTTAATTTGTTATTGGCTTTTGATGATCAAGATTTTAGCTTATTGCTTTCTCTGTATTAGAATGTTATTAACTGATGGAAACTATGATTGAGATTATTCATTTTTTTTGTTTTATGTAATAACTGGCATTTCTGTAGTAATGTATGAAGAATGTCGTGAATTGGAAATTTAAGATTTTTAGATGAATTGTGATAAATAATGTACATTATATCCGAACAGTCAGGTCACATCTTATTTTTTTGTGAATATTTAGCAATCGAATGGATGAAATCATTCGATATTATTTGTACTAGCTCATGTTGAACTTCCAATATTTTGAGGCTGCACTTGTGTTTGTATACCAAGGACAAATTTATAGGCAGTATTTACAGACACCCACAGAAATGCGCACACACATATTCAAAATTGTAATGTGCTATACTAGTTCACGATTCGCAGATTCTAGTGTCTTTACAGATCTCGAATTCTGGCATTTTATACAGTCTCCCAAGCTGTGTAACTACTCATTTGGATCTTGCTTTGCTGTTGTATGCGTGTAACTTTCTTGTCGACATTCCAATGTCTTTGTTCTGATGTATGTGTGCCACTTCTGTTTTCGAATTCCCCTAGGAATTTCATTTGGAACTATTATATCTCTTCTTTTTATTCCATGTGTGTTCCAATTTTTTTCAAAATTATCTACGGATATTTATGTAGAACTATTAAATCTCTTCTCTCACGAATTCAGTACAGGAGTTCTAAAATTAAATATCTCTTCATCATCTTAGTATATACTATGCTTCACGTTTCTATTTGGTTGTGTTGCCTCTCTCCTTCATACTTCTCAACTCATGAAGCTCATTACAAGTGCTTTAATGTTATGTAGCTACTTCATCTTATTAGTGCATACTACACGCCGCAAAGACTGCTCCATATTTCTCCGTGTTATTGGACTATTGTTGTTACTTTGATATAATACTAAATTGGCACTCAAATTTTTGTATGTCTGATTGTTTTACCTCACCCTCACTGCTAATATTTTATTTAGGAGTTTAGCCTCTTGATTTACATTGAATATCTGTAATGAGCAAATCATCTTGATGGTGCAGTTACTACATTTAAATTTTATTATCTCTCAACTTGATGTATGATATGTTTACTTGAATGTTATCTCGGTTTCCAACATTTTTACATTGAAACATTAAGGGTGATATAGTTTTTTGAGCTCGCCTTCCCCATCTATTTTCTTATATTAATGTTTGAAGGTGATGTACGCTATAGAATAAAAGTTCTGATGTTCCTGACTTTGGTGACTAGTTTTTGTAGTCTTACTAGTTTTACATTCCTAACTTTTGTAAGTCTGACTTTTCTTTGGGGGAACAGGCGGCCTGGTGAGTACAATGATGTGGAGTTTCGGGATTCTAGTAGTGATGGGAGCAGTGATTATGAACATGATAGAAATTGTACGGGATACTCAAGGGAACAGAGAAGTTATAACAATCCAACAGGCGAGGTACTTCAAAGAGTGGAGAGATTGTCTCTGCGTGACCAAAATATTGCGCTCCGAGAAGAATTTTCTAGTGATGAGGGTGAATCTTGCAAAGCTCAGGACTTTCTGTTATTTGAGTATCTTGAACGGGATCCACCTTTTGGTAGGGAACCTTTAGCCAACAAGGTAAAAATTGCTCCCCGCTTACATTATCAATTTTTTAATATCCTTTTGTTTCAAGTACCTCTACTTGTCTTCTTGTTTGCCTCTGTCTTTTTCGTCCGTGTGTGGTATAATGAAGTTTTTTGTTATAATAGATTTCAGATCTTGCTCTTCGGTTCCCTGAACTGAAATCATTGAGGAGCTGTGATTTGCGACCTTCCAGTTGGATATCGGTGTCCTGGTAAGACTGTTTTAATTTGCTTTTGCCTAGCAGTAGCACAATGTCTGTACAGGTGACTTACTGGTATTTAAATATTACAGGTATCCAATATATAGGATTCCAATGGGACCTACACTAAAGGATCTGGATGCTTGCTTCTTGACATTTCACCCTCTTTCTACCGCCGTGGCAGGTAATTGAAGCTTTTCGGTATATTGCTTTTTATTTGTCGACCACCTATCTGTATCAATTTCCCTTTGTCTCTTATCATGTTATATGAACTCTGATCCTCAGGGTTTGTTTTCAGCCTCTATTCATATGTTTATTTTGGCTGTTGCATTTTTTTGTTTTGTTTTGTTCTAGTTGTCATCTTTTGAAGCCAGTGATGCCAGTGTTTGTGCTGGCTGGTATCTGGTATACCTTTTATCTCCATCATACTCTTTCATTTACCAATAGTTCCTCCAGCCGCTTGTCATCTCCATTTAATTTCTTAAAAAAAATTTAGGAGGGGGGAGGGGGTGTCGCTGTTACCCTAAGACATCTTATATGCAATGTACATGTTCTGAGCCTTGTGATCAGTTCAGAGATGGGTCTCCTACATTTGACAATTAGTTTTTGGTGCTGTTTTTAATATTGCATTCTTACATTCTGCAGAAGGTACTCATGCTCCAATCCCGGCATATCCGAATGAGATTGATGGTATTTCAAGGATGTCATTACCTGTTTTTGGTTTTGCTTCATACAAGTTCAAATTGTCACTATGGACAGAGAATGGGCAATTAGTGAGTTCGCTCATGCAGGCTGCTGAAGAGTGGCTGACTTTGCGCAAGGTCTATCACCCTGATTTTCGTTTCTTCTGCCGTAGATGATAATTGGAGATGACGTCTGTCATGACTTCTGTCACCTAACAATTCTGTCAGTTCAGGGAAAAGCAAATTTGTTTTTTCGATAAAGTGAGTAATATCTGAAAAAAATGTATAACTGTGTCGATTAAAGGAAGATCTCACTATGGAATGTGAGAAGATCAATGGCAGAATAAAGTAGACTACAATATATATTAGTAGTGTAGACGCAGAAGTGCTGAACCAAATCCCCTGACCATCTCTGCTTGCTAGTCGGCAGAGAATGTTTTATCTAGTTTATATCTTTTTTTTGGGTGTTATAACAGGCTTATTTTTTCTGTCCTGATGTTTTAAGTGTAACTTTTACTAGCTATGAAGGGGATTTTGATAGGGTATAATAGATTTGAATGTAGTAGCCAGTGTATTGTAATGTTATCCAGACTAATTATTTGTTTTTAAAAAATAAAAAAAAAAGGAAAAAGAAAAGTAGTTTAGGGTATGACTGCCTTGCGTTAGTATCTATACATCTGTGTTGGTTGATAGGAATTGAGTTCGTAGTTGGTCCTATACAAGTTCTCTGTTTCTCCTGCTCTTTGATGCCTAATATTTATATATTTTGTTTGGCATTGTTGTACTAGAAAAACTGAATAGCTTCATAGTTATGTTGCGATACATGCTTGTTTTCTATAAAACCACATTGTCAAAAAGTAGCAATATTACTTTACAAGGTTTGAATCTGAACACGAAATATATGCCTATGAATGTTCTTTTTATTAGACATTGAATGAATACGAGCGAATCTAAGCTACATGAAAGTATCATGTGATATACTCTGCATGTCCCTAAAAATGTGTCCTTTTTGTGTTGGACATGTTTGACAATGCACACTTTTTGATTGTTAATATGTTTAATTACGCATTAGTATTAAATATAAAAATTTCATTATACTCATAAATACGAATCCAACAATATCACTCGTGATTATATTTGATCTTATAGATTAGACGTAAATTAGTAGTCAATCGCTTACCATGAATAGTGTAAAAAGTCAAAACAGAAGATGTTTTTCGGGACGGAGGGTATATCAAATATGCCCATTTAAAAAACTGATCAATGTGGATGCAAGTTTTGAAATGTAAACCAGTCATTTCATTTTATTTCAACGGCTGTAAGCTTATCCAGCCAAATATACATGTTTCTTATTTACCAAAAATGCCTTGCTACTCTTCTCGTTTGCCCATATATACAGACACATTCTATGGATTCACATTGTAATAAAGGCCATCTGAAATCAAAGGCTTCAACACAAAAATCACGTTGGCAGCCGTTACCATGGCTTCCAACAACAGAGCCAGCACAAAGAATTCCCTCGTGGTGGCTGCGCTGATGTTATTAATGGCAATGCCATCGTACGCAGAGAATCTGTCGTTGTTGGACCGGTGGGCAGCAAGAATTAGCAGAAACTTGTTCCCTAGGGTAGAGGTAACCTTGTTCAATGAATCAGAGGACAGGGTTCTGTATATGTGTAGCTTTGGGCGTGAAGACCAAAAATCATTGCATGTGTTGGAGGGAGGGCAACAATATAGCTGGAATTTCACACAGTTTGCATTCCCACTGCACTGGTGTTATCTGTATGTGAATGAGAAGAGACATGGTTTCTTTTGGGCGTACGGTGTTAGATCAAGATGTATCAAGTGTTTCTGGAAAGTTGGAAGGTATCCTTTCATTTACAGGAGTGATCGGAATAGATGGGAGCGCCAACAATTGTTTCCTCCGCAGAATGTTAAATTCAACCTCACTTTGCCCGGTGGAGCTTCTTCTTGAATCAACTCCAAGAACAATGTAGCCATGAATATGCATCAAAGGAGGGATGATGAAGCCTTTATTTCTTATGACAGTAGATGGATTTATCTCGGGTGCAATTGTGAAAAATAGTATTCCATTTGCACACATTTTTCATACACATCTTCCTCTTTTTTTTTTCGAATTTATTAATTCCAGGATCTTACTGTAATTGTACCGATCATTGTTATAAATGAAATTTTTTCATGCACACAATGTCTTAAATTTGTTTTGGTGATAGCATTGGATGATGATAAAGCGAATTTCCATTGATGCACTGCAGGACTGCACACACAATTGTTTCTTGGAGGGAAGGAAAAAAAAATGCAGGAGAACATATTATATTACATATATGTGTGATCTAAATTGAAGCAATTATAAATCTTGTAAGCCATGCTAAAGTCATTCTTTTCTTGACCCTGGTATATAGTTAACAGTTATCTTGGTTAATAATCTTAGAACCAGGTAAAACTGCACCTCTTATATAAACTTGATATAGTGCATTAGACCATGATAGATACCTCCATACTTATCCCGCAATTCTTAACATTAACTTAATTTATAACCATGCCGATCTATGCCTCTGATTCTGATGATCAACCTGCAACTACGACGAGATTGTTCAGCCGTGAAAGACCTATGCATGCTATTCTCGGTGGAGGAAAAGGTACAAACTTTACCTCAAAACATGAACCTAATTATGATCGGAAAACAGCTGCATTGCTGAAATATCAAATTTGATATATCAGTAAATGTTATGCATAACTAAGATCAAATGGAGAATGCGAAATTTCCATTTCTATTGACATGTTCAGATAAATTTTGAATTGCAGTTGCTGACATACTGCTGTGGAAGAACAAGAACTTATCGGCTGCTTTGCTGATTGTTTTCACGGTCATATGGTTTTTATTTGAAGTTGTGGAGTACAACTTTGTTTCACTCTTGTGTCACATCTCCATAATCTTTATGATCAGTCTCTTCGTCTGGTATACTGGGGCAGGATTTGCCAACTGGTGACTGTTTCTTCTTTCCAACATATTCAACATATTTTTAGACGAAATTTGCATTACCATTAACTTAACTGAGCTGATCTCCTATCTCATTTGCATCAATCTTCAAATAGGAATCCTCCAAATGTCTGCGATTTCACAATACCAGAGTCTTCAGTTAGATGGTTATTCGCAAAGATCAACAAATTTTTGTTAAGATTCTATGATATTTCAACTGGAAAAGATTTCTCCAAGTTCTTTATGGTATTTAGCTTATTCCCCAACATCAATTTATTTCTCCAAGTACTGTATCGTTTAACAGGCTTATTCATATGCAGGTCATTGCCTTACTGTGGGTAGTCTCAGTTATTGGAAACTATATCAGTTCTATAAACCTATTATATCTTGGTACGTTCACAAACTAATGCAAACACTCATTGTAAAATGCAATTGTGGTATCTAACCATGTGTTATCTGTATCGCGATGAAGGCTTTCTCGGACTGGAAACTCTACCATTTTTGTATGAGAAGTATGAGAGCGAGGTGGATTATCTTGCAAGCAAAGGCAATCGAGATGCCAAGAAACTATACAAGAAGTTTGATGCAAAGGTTTTAAACAAAATTCCTCGAGGGCCTGTCAAGGAAAAAAAATTCAGATAATCAAAGTCTATACTGGGTATTCAAGGATTCTGAATTACTACATAGTTATTAATCTTTTCATTTGGTAATCCCTGTACAAATAATGATATAATGATATGATATCGGCAGTCTAGATGCTATGCTACATAAGAAAGTAAACTACTGAACCTTCCAACAGGGAAAAATAATATAACTCTACTAGATACGTGACAATTTGGTTATTGAGATTAAATTTAACAATTGCATCACAAGAACAATAAAATGTTCTTGCACGTGTGTTTCGATACATTTAGTGTTTTTCAAAAGTTGAAGGATAACTCAATGTGAGCATCTTTCATATTACGTACATCGCAGTGGTAAACATTTCACATTCCTCTGCTTTTCCGGATCTCAGATGATGATACATCCATTCTGAACTTTTCGGCCGGTATTGATATGAACATATCTTTTAACTCCTCCGGAATGTCAATATCTTCAAGAACCTACAGGCATTTTAAAATTAATAAATACTACACATGCTACTCTACAGTCACAAGAAACTGAATCAAAAGCAAGCATAACCACCATTTTTACAAGGTTCAGTATAGGAGCCTAACCTTAAAAGCACCATCCACATTTCGACCACCTACAAGGAAAGAAGATCCTGTGTTTTTGCAGCTGAGCAGGATTTCTAGCATTTTGCCATAATCACCGCCATAGTACTTGGGCTGCATAGACATCAACAATAAGTTTTACATTGTATGAATAACTCGAGTTACAAAGATTCCTATTTGTCCGCACCCTCTTTTGAGCGAGATTACATGTCCTAAAAAAACTTAACTTTTGGGAAGTTCGATAATTATAGCCAATAGTGCATTCCTTTCAAAATACGACAGCAGACACTAACCTATTCTTATAGTTATATACACATATTCTTGCATGTAGCCTTAAAAGGACCTATATCATTATCAATAGCTTCTCTGTCCTAATTACTCAAACCTTAGATTGCAAATAACATATACATGATCCAAAAAAGATGACCCGTACACGTGCTTGACAGTGACATTCCCAATCTGTCACCTTAATTTAAATGGACAAAGAAAATAAGTATCGGCTAGTGGTAGACTAGCACTAGTGTATCTTTATGGAGAACCGTCATATGAATTAAGATAGGTGTTTGTAGAAAAGTAGGGTTGTGGGTCCGCTTACAGTTATATTTTCGTGTAAGGAATTTTATATTCTAAGATTTTTGTAACTAGGGTCAACATACTAAAAACTTACACCTCAAAAGCCTATATATGCAGGAACAGGCTGCAACGAGTTGGTAAATAAACACAAAGTTCATACAACTGAGGTTAAAGAAAAGAACAAAAAAATTGTAATAAACCCTTTTGTGGACACAAATTGGAATATGCTTCAATAGAATACCATCAATAACTTGATAATCCTTACATTAACAAGCCTCACTGCCGTATCTGCTCCAATCACAAAAGCACTACCAGGAAAAAGTTCTGCTTTCTTATAGAAGTAAGGCTGAGTGGAAATGATCACAGTCTTTCCTGCATTTCCCATGTTAAGAAGTCACATTATCAGTTTAATTTAGCTCACAATAACAGATGGATAACCAGTTAGGTCTAAGGAGTTTATTGTACATAGAAACCTGATTACAATCGCAAGAGCAAAAATAGATTAATTTTAATTACTTGCATAAACGGCGTTATAAAGCAAGTTTATCTTTAAAAGAATATTTTAACATCATATCCTTAGGAATACTATTGACAAACTCTAACTAAAAGAATAATTAAGCAGATAGGACAGCCCAGAAAAATAGCCCTCTGGTCATACAGGCAGATATGCAATCTCCTGAGATGACGCGTGTTTTGTTCCCCGATTCATACTTCCATGAATTGCTAAATGAATATTAACAATCCTAAAGTGTGTATTGAACCATCATCTTTTTCATTATATATAGAAGGATAGGCTCACCAACTTTTTGAAACTGCTCTACGCGGTTTTTTATTTGAGATACAGTAAGAGGAGGTTTGTCTGCATTTATAGCTGATATTTCAAAGCATGGATATCCATCACCACAGATGCTGCATATATGAAAACATATAATGAGATATTGAGAAGCATACTCTATAGGCTACATGATACACTAAAATAATTAATTTTAATGCAAATTTTACATCTTATAAACATTATAATTTGAGTAGATTTGTTGAACATAAAAAGAATCTTCCCTTCATGATAATTATATGAACCACTTGAATTATATCTTCCTACATTTGATTCTTTCTCCCAATGAAAACAAATTATTAGAATGGTTGAGGAGATAATTTGCTTAGGATATGTAAAAAAAACTCGCAACAAATGTGGCAATGCCGATTTCAAGAAATGGATATAAAACATATTTCTTCATTTATCTTCATACTATATCGTAAAGGTGATTTAGGAGTTCCTTGAAATAATGGCATAGACTTCCATTTCTTTTTCTTTTGTTAATTCATACAATCCCATTGTCATCTACATATCAAACAAAACTTAACCAAATTATTAAAGCAATGGACTGATTGTAGCTGATATTTTTTAAAGAAATCAATAAGTCATGGATAAAAGGTCACAATCAAACAACCTATTTGCGAAGCATAAAGTAAGGTTTATGTTGCATATGTTAAAACCTTTCCCAGATCACTGACGTGGGAGCTTTTTGCATTAGGTATGATCTTTATGGGTGCTGCTAGCTTACTATATTGGATGTTTTTAAAAAGTCATCTCTTCTATATATAATAGGAGAACAAGGGTATAATTTCATGAGATTAAAAAGTCTCACTGAAAAGACTAAATTACCCCTGTTTTTAATATTTATATAAAAGAAGTGTTTCGTGGGAATCGAACTCAAGTTATTTCATTCAACAATACAACCTCTTACCACTACACCATATTGTCACATGTGCTTTTTATCATACACATAATATGTAAGTGTACTAAATGAATATTTTATTTAACTTCAAAGATACTTACTTGAATTCCGCAAAACAAAGGATAGTTAGTTGAATATTTGTACAGTTAATTTTAAATAATTGAATTCCAGATATAAAATTGGGCATATTACATAAATTGATTATTATCTTATTTATTAATCATTTTTAGTTTGAAAATATATCTCATATATTTTAACATATTTTTTATTATAAAAAGTTTGAATTATAATGAGTCAATGCATTTTAGAACTTGACCCATTGTTCAAAAAATACTCGAAATTTGACTACATGACCCGGCCGAAAAACATAAATTTAAATTACAAGCTCGGCGAGAATATCTTACCAATAATGTGAAATTTTTTAATATCTTATGTTGATATAAATTAATGTGTTTGAGATCTTTATAGAAAGTCAATTGATTATTTATATTAAAATTACTAACTTCACTGGTAACGTACTATTATTTTTGGGATTTGTCCCGATTTTAAGAATATTTGAAATTTGAAATGAGATCTCACGAAATTTGTTAAAACTACGATGATATATTAAATCAATTTATTTTTCATTTTTCACTTTAAAAAAAATAGCTTTTAAAAAAGAATTTTTTTATATCAGCAATATTCATTGATCAAGATAATATTATACAAATATTTTGAATTATTTTAATATTTTGAATTATTCAAATAAAAGTTATTTCTATACTATATTGTAGCATTTGATTCAATGCATTTTATATTATTTATGGAAAAAACATATATTGTTCAATAATTTGAAGGAATTAACCAGTTCAATTGATATTTATAAAACTTTATCGAACTGAAATTTTTTAATTTTAGGGGAACAGTATAAAATGTTATTAAATTATTATATGAACAAATAATAGAGTCGTAATGAAAGAAACTTAAAAACGGTTTAAATAACTATATAATTACAATTTTTCTTTCGAATTCTTGAAAAAAATCATGAATATCAATAATAAGTCTTAAAAATATATAATTCATTTTTATGTTACAACCATGATTGATACCCGGTTGCGTAAAAAATAGATATGGATTGTTTGTCGGTGATAATGTGAATACCATATATAAATTATAGCAATTTATTTATTACATAATTTTAATTTTTGAATAATTATAAGTGCATGTTATTTAAGTAATCAATTGTCTCAGTAGATGTTAATAATGATTATACATGTACATAAATCAGATATTTAGTATATAAATAATTGAAACATCATAATTTACTAAGAGATATAACATACAATAACTTAAATGCTAACACACATATACATATAACTTAATCTTACTTTCTTAACAGCAGTGTAAATAAAAAACTAACATTTTCCCATACATACGTTGAATTTCAAAAACTAATATTTTTCATTAAAATCAACTTTAATATTAACAATAATGTAGATTTTACATTATGTTATATTATGATTGCAAGTCATTCTGACTTCAGTTATGCATTTTTTATCTTTTTAAATTGAGTAAGTTAATTATAAGTTAGTAGTAAACTCAGTAATAATAAGAGCAATACATATAGTTTATTTAAATAAAATTCAAGATTTTGGTCAACTCTATATTCAACATGTATGTTAATTTTTAGCTTTTTATTTGTAAACATACTAACGACATTCTACAGATTAAGTTTAATCATTTCATTTTAAACGTACACTTACTACCCTCTTTTCATTCATTAAATATAAAATAACCATTCATTAAATATAAAATAACGGGTACGAATAATATAATATAATAATAGTTGAGGGGATATTCACTCCTAAAAGTAAGGAAACATTCGAAACTCCTCATGTTATAGAGGGGGATATGAAGCTTGTTGGAGAGAAATTTTATCTCCATTTCTTCAAAATTTGAATCAAGAGCCTATATATGGATATTGTTGGAATTGCTCTAAAAATATTATAATTGCATGATTCATAAAAAAAAACTCTAGAAAATGACCCGTGTCTCGCACGGGTTATTATGCTAGTTTGATTATATATGTGAGCTGCAAAATGCACTTTCAGCGGTATTACAAAACTACACCATCGAGCCAACAAGAATAATATGATTTGATCAGCAGTGAGATCCCATCCAGTATTAATAGGAATCAGTAATCAACCTCTAACTAAATAGCAAGTTGAATACTTTATCAGATCCTAGAAACTACGATCTATCACAATTTTTTATATTGGAGCATCATTGTTCAAGAAGTATCGCGTATCCCAATCAGGTGACAACTATACATGTATAAGTATTAATATGTACTCTGAACCTGTAATAAAGATTAATCACCAAGGCAAAAGGCATAGGGAACTATAAATTTTCTTACTGTCATATCTTAATCGAAAAGAAATAAGGAGTATATTGCTCTATCCACCCCGATTTTTAAGATCACTTAGCGATGTCTTTTAAAAAAAATAAGTAATTAAATATTTTTGGAAAGAAGACAACTTACAGCTGCAAATCATATTAAACTGTACTTATGAAAGAAGAATACCAACGGCTTTGCACGTTGTTTGTTTCTATTCACTTTGACATGAGTTAGGGCATAACATTGTCAGCTTCTAGGAATAAACTACATACCTGGTAGCAACTTCAAGGAGTTTTAGGTGACCATCATGCAAGGGATTAAATGAACCAGGTAGAATAATTCTCCTTTCTACGTTTGAAGCATCTTTCACTGCAAAATATTTCGTTCACATTGAACCGTAAATAAATTATATATTTTTTAAAATATGGCACCCTACATATTGCTACACCATACCACTGGAAAATGGATAAACCTTGAAGCATATTTGCCCATCTATGAGCTGTTGTAATTCTTCATCCTCTTGAAATTGCTTCTCAAATTCGTCAGGGACTTCAGTATCAGTCAAATCAGAACTAATTGGTATCGGAATTTTGCAAGCGTTTCCAATTGCCTGAGACCATAAATGCTAATTAATAGAAAATGTAACAACAGTGAAAAAATAAAGACAATTCTATTGAAGGATTTCACAATTGATAAAGACCTGGACCATGTCATTAAAGTAGACCCTTTCATTAGAGCAAGTCCAATGGTGGTGTTAAAGTGGATGCTATTGCTATAATATAGCACCCGAGCAAAATAACCAACTCCAATGGGATGCTATACATGGATGCAAAATAGCAAAATGCTATATTTGTGCTAAATATAAAACCAAGTACAGATGTTGCTATATTTGCCACCTAAGCATGCAAGTGGCAAAATAAATTAATAAAGTAATAGTTGCAAACATGGTTGTGTACCTTAACATTAGGTAATTGACATATAGCTTTATTGTAATGACTCAACTTGTCAACAAGTGGAGTATGTTGTACACTGGTACCACATGAAGGCTCTCACTTTAGCATGTGCATGATAATATATCTACCAAGTAATGCTTCCATTGATTTGGAGTTAAATGCATGAAGAAACGATCAAGTATGATTTTCCTTATTTGTGAATACATTTCCTAACCATTCATGTCAATTTATGGATACCATGGAAAAAGATTTCAAGCATAACTAAGAAAGCAACCAAATATGAAACTCAATCAGCTGTGGACTAAGAAAGAAACATCATGATGCAGTAGGCGACTAATGATTCAATATCGTAAAAATAAAGATAGATCTTAATTTAGTAATTAATCAACATATAAGGCATTAAAAAGGATTTCTAATTCAATGGAATAAAGCACAAGAATTCAACATCCAATTACACTCCTAAATAGTTGTACACACTAAACTTTTGCAAAGACAGAGATCAGAGTTTAACTAGTTTCGATATAATGTAGAGCATTATGACTAAGAAGGAGAAAGAAGTACAGCATTACATAATCAAATATGTCCTGATACCCAAAATAAAGGTGTACTAATCGAGTGTGGATCTCAGTTTCTACATCTACTACAGACCTGGAGTAAAACCTGGCTTGAAACTCTTTCTTCTTGTTCTCGAGTCCGCAAACCCTAAAAAACAAATAAGGGACTTTTTTTAGGTATCTGAATTACTTGAGACCGAAATTTAAGCAAGTGTTACTACTTGGGAAGAAGAAAGTTATGGGGAAATATCTGCCTTTGACAATGTAACTGAAGATGCCCAAAGCCTGCTGGCAGTCCGTGTTGACAAGTGAAACCTGTTGATGTAGTGAACAAATTACTTTTGAGAAAAATAAAAGAACCAAACTACCTTTTGTAAATACTTTCTTCAAGTCACTTTAGGTATTCATAATTTATATCTCAACATATTCTAATCCAAAAGAATTACCTCATCCTTCCATGTAAGAAATTGCTTTCGTGATGATAAAGGGGAAAAAGATAAATGAAAACCTGTGATCACCAAGCTTTGGACGTGTGCTAGCCAAGGAACCAGTAAACCCAACACCAAGAACTGGACAACCTAATCAAAAAAATGTAAGAGTAATATTAACAAGGAAACTTTTTAGAATAATCCACTTTAAACAAATGCTAATTAACAGATTACAAATCCAGGGTTTTTGTTTAGAGTTGTTGGAATTACTATTTTTGTAACTGTAACGGAGGTTCAAGTTTCGGATACGGTCACAAGTAAAACAATGAGAAAACAAAGTCTTGAGTAGGTCTAATACATACATAGAACATATTATCTCACCTCCTAGGTTACACTATAATTTAGCATAGTGCAAATTGCAATTTAACATGTCAGATTGACAATTGCCAATGAGTTGCTTAATTTATGTTGAAAGAGTTAAAAAGGAAGCAGTTGATAAAATACACACTGGCCATCAACACTTTAATACTTCAAAAGAAACAACACAAATTGCCTATGATATTAAATAACGCTGCCTTTGACTATCAGTGACTCCAATTTAGTAAGCGAACTTTATTCACGCTAATGAAAGAAAGTAATCTTGTCCAAAAAATTTGAAATCTTGTCAATGACTTGTAACACAATCAATATCACAAATTTATATAGAACAAATATAAAGACACAGACAAAAATCATTACTGAAACAGTTACATGAGTGAAAACCTGGTTTGGAGAGCTTAAGAGCGCGATTGTAAGCCAATAAAGCCATTTGCTCAGCAGTCTCCCGACTACTGAACTGTCTAGGAACCTATCGATAATACTAAGTTATTAACATCAGTACACATAAAGGAGGAGGAGAGGGGGGAAATTAACCAACCATGCCAAGCAATTGAATCATAGACATTCTGGAATAAGGAACCGTAACTTCAAGTACGGTATTCGAAGCCCCCGGAACAGACATCAACCAGCCCACCGCCTAAGCAAACATAAAATGTGTTGAACACATATTCTCTAACAGTCTCATGTATATACATATCAGTTATTGTTAAGTTTGTTAAATCAAATTTGGTCCATACTAATTCTGTTAATTAGTTAGTTGCATAACAGAAAGTTCCCGCCTGGAATCAGTTACAATTAGCGCTAATTTTAATTGTCTTAAATGTAACACGTATCCAATAATATTTAGAATTAATATTTCCAATTGTATCAAGTTTTACAAAACACATGATATAAAAAGGAGGGGTTGAATATATGTACCTGAGAAGCACCGCCGGAGAAGTAAAGAACGGCCTGAGTAGGAGAGGCGTGAATAGCTTCCACTACTGATTTAATTCCCACGTCCATCATTCTATCTCTATTTTAATTTAATCCACCAGAATTAATCAGTTACGAACTCCCCGTAGATAGATGAGTTAAATGTCTAAAACAACCGGATTATAAATCGTTACGCCGGCCTTCCTACGCTACCTAAATCGTTAATCTAAAAATAGATTAACTTATAGTTATAGTAATTTCAATGTTTAATATTATTGATTTACTATTAACTCTTTCATCCCCTGCGATACCCTGTTCCTGATAATATTTTTATATTTATATTTATACAATATATAATTTTAATGGAAATTTAATGTGAAAAACTATTGACTTTATTTGTAATTTTATTATAATTATATAAATGTTTGTTGATGTTAGTTGTTCGAGCTTGTAAAAATTATTTATATTTTTAAAAATAATAAAATAAATGTTTTCGGACACGATAATCTAGGTAGTTTACTATTTTAATATTTAGATCATGCTTGTTATTAGTAGAATTTGAACATGCATACTTATTTATATATTTATAAATAATGTGGATGTTTGTTATTCGAGAGATTGAAATACGAGAGTTTGAACAAATATGAGAGTTTGAACAGTGCGTTACGGTTCTCATTATTTGATTAAGATAATTTGACGGTATTGAGACGGGATAATAAAAAATAAGATTGAATTAAATTATAACTCATTTCAGTTATTATAGTTAAACTAACGTTTTACCGGTGCTACGCACCGAATCACTAACCCGTAATAATTAAAAGTCTTCACAATAAAGTAATATTAAAATATAAAACATAAATTTACCCCTTTCTACTCTACATAAATTGCATAACTTTATTAATAACACTCACATAGTTATGTTAATTAATAAATATGTTATTATATCATAAAACTGTATAAATTTATATTCATAAGATAATTTAGTCAATATTATTATTTCTTACATTGATAGTGCAATAGTGGCCTATTAATAATATAGATAATACTGTAAATATTATTATTTCTTATATAGATAGTGCAATATTGGCCTATTATAGATAACATGCACAGTTTACAGAACTTGCACTAAAATAGACTAGCACATTTTCTAAAGTTCATTTGTCTATTTCTATTTCGAGTGCAGCATATCTGTGTAGAATCTACTAGTTCTGTAACCCTCATTTGTTCAGTTCACCTTGATCCTTGATCTTACACTCTTCAAATCAATGATAAAAGATTTGTTGATTAATAATCTTGAATCTTCAAGTTGGTCGTATTTCCACTACGCCATAAGTGGGCTATTGTAATGCCTAAATGGTAATATAATAGACCCCAAAAGCGTTACAATAGGTCTATTGTAACATCATGGGGCGTTACGTATATGAGCATTACAATAGACACCCTAATGTAACACTTCACTGATCTATTGTAACAGAGAGGAAAACGTTACAATAAACAACTAATGTAACACTAAAATGCCCAAATGTAACGTAAAATGAGTGATACATTAGGTTGATCAAGATTACATAAGTGCATAAGTGAGATCCACTTGTGGGTCTCATATAACCCATTGTAACAGTCTGTTTTATCTATTGTATCACAAATTTTTTATACTTAAGCAACACTAGCATATGTAATGTAACACTATATATAATCATATATTACACTAGAATATGGGCATATGTAACCGTTAATTTTAATTTTTTGGAAATATATGCTTAATTTAAAGAACAATCCCATTAGCAACAAAATATCAAAGTAGACCATACTACTAAATTACAGTGTCAACTATATACCATACTATTACTTTACATCCTAACTAGACGAACATCAACTACTTACACCCCAACACATATCACAACTACTTTTACTTCTAATAGGACTTCTGCTAGAACTACTGTTTCTACGAGTGACACGTGTAGGGCTTCCACTAAAACTTCGACTTCGGATCATGCTCCTATTAAGGGTCATACTTCTCCTAGGGCTCATGTTGGGGCTCTTTTTCATGCTTGTTTCTGAAGTGAAACTTTTTCTGCTCAATATCCTTGTAGGACTGGTGCTTTTACTCCTGCCCATTAATGTACAATAAAATACAAAATTTGAGAGAGAATTCAGAGCATAGAAACATTCGAACAAAGAAAAGCCAATGAAATGATTTTTGAACTCTGTCTCTGGAGCAAACTCCTTGACACGAACATACTTTAGGAGATTCTTTGTCATTACCTGTACAACAAGAAATTTGCAAGAACAAACTATCAATCCAAACCTCTCTTGCCCATTACTGAAGTTTTAGTCATGGTCAATAACAAATATACAGTACTACTTTTGAGCATTCACAATTTCTAGTTCTTAATAAAAATCAAGAGCACATTCAGTTCCAAACCAAGAGGGGAAGATTTTAAGTTATACCACACAGGTAGGTAAACGGTCTATTTGTTCCGCCAAAAGAAATTTCTGATTTATTTGCTTAATGTGTATCTTTACTTTCCTATTGTTAAAACTGTCTGCAACCTTGGAAATTTCAACTCCATCTCTAGCTATTTTATCATTTGATACGTACAGGGAATATATTTTTGATACCATTATAACTATCATATTATAGACCTGAGAAAATGGTATGAAAACTAAGTCAAGATAAAATTAATGACCAGAAAAACATTATAATATGTGAGAGTAAGATATGTGATACCTGAAGACAACGATCTGAGATGGGTTGCGAGTATTGGTTTTCTGGAATTCATTGAGCAGTTCCTTAGAAAATAACAATTGAGTCAATCATAAAGAGAACATTATTTTGATCGTATTAGTTTAATTATGTTTACCTTCTGATCAAACCGAACTGCATAAAAAATATATTCTACATTATCAAACATGACACATTTTTACTCCAAAATAAATGCAGCATGTCACTAGACTCGTTGCATTGCACCTGGTGGTTAATTACAGATTAGTTCTGTTTCCTATAAGCTGCAAGTTCGCTATAATTTCTGGCATAGTATATGAACAAGTAATGCGGTATACCAAATCACTTTATTCATTTCTCATTCTCTCTGTAAAAGACAATAAATCAATATATGCTGTTAAGATTTCTCCTCTGCAAGTGCTTTATTACTCACACTCTCTAGTCTTCCACTCACTAGCCACTACAGGTGATTGTTGACATGGCATTATTTTCTTGTTTGTTGCTGCAAACAATTTTTACCAGTTCTGCATATAACTTGGCTTATAAATATATAAAAAAGTGACATACCTGAGTACCTTGGTGATCTGCATATCCAGGAGCCTGATACTGAATATTTCAAAATAAATGTGTAAGTGAGATACTTTTCAAGAGCATATATCTAAAATAATATTTTGTTTTAAAGAACTCACTGATAAAGATTGAGAGGGTTGTTAGAATTGTTGTGGGTAACGGAGCTGGGGTTGAAGTTGTGACTAGATTTGACTTTGAGGATTTGCAGGAACATGCTGCGTACAAGCCTTGGGGTTGAAACTGACTTTGAGGCTGTTGAATTGAAGATTTCTGTAGTAGTTGCGACTGTTGTTTTTCAAATAATGACAGCTCCTCTGGTTCTCCCACTGCAATGTCATGTTACAGACCATTGATGTAACTTGAATCATATACCAATTTAAATGTTAACCTTTGAATCAAATTGTGTATATCAAGTGATTCTTGGTACCAGAGTTTTGTTTGACATATGCAATCATAAAATATTTGAACCTTGGTCTTTTGCTTAACATTTGACCAACTTAGGCGTTGGTTAATATAATGGACATCTACAGGGTAAGTTCAATAATTCTGAATAACCAGGAAGCCATCATAACTTTTACAGAGCTGAAATATATGACTACTAGTAGTATGGGTATACATTTATGTGTAGTCTTTGGAATATACTGTTTAATAACTCGGTATTAGCCTTTTGTGCTTCTTAGTGCCAAAGTTGTGTTTAGCATACTTTATCATGAAGTAATTTGAACTTGATCTTTTTGTTTGATAAGTTTGATCTTGATCTTTTGTTTGACATTTGAATTAACTCCTTTAACTCATGACTCGTGTCCATTGCTATGCTAGATGATTGTCTGTCCATACTCCACACTTTAGCTTGAACTTGCATATTCCTCTATGTTGTTCAACTAGGAATGTAGTGCCTGTGTGATGACTATGAGTTAGGTTTTACATATTTACAAGTTATAATGACTTTTTATAATTATTTCTTGTTTTAACACTTAAGTTATCATCAAACGCCACATTAAAATCCACCCTATTTCATTTATGCTAGACTGGGAATAGAGTCACTTCAACATATGATGTTGTAGATGATGTATCATAGTTCATCACTCGGGTTCAATGACTAAAACTCTATAAAAAATATACATTTATCAATAATACAAATTTATGTATTTTTCTTACAAAAAAGCAGTATATTACTGTATATTTATCTTTATTTACCTACACGACTATCACTATAGGAATAACAGGAAAATAAAGCAAAAAGAAAGAAAGAAATAAAAAGGGTACCGATAGTAAGAGTGCAATTTCGAGGGCTTGTGCATCTTTAAAAGTTACAAAAGCAGTCATGGGTGTTAAATCACTGCACATTAAGAATCCCCAATTATGAAGTGCTAATCTACAGAACAAAGCCTCCAGTTAATGGTACCAAAACCCAAAATTTAACATAACAAAACATCAAATAGATGTATATGCTTACCAATTCACTTGAACCCCAATTTTAAAGCCCAAATCACTTGCAAAATCAATTAAAAATTAGTAATTACCTTCAAATCCCCACCGGGAAGCCCTAGAAACCCTGCAAAATCATAAAAAATGAAAAGTAAGTACTAGCCGTTCAAATTAGAGCCGTAAAATTGTTTATTCAAATACCAAATCACAAATTTGTTCTTTAATTCATCCTTAGAGCCGAGAGAATGTTTTGAGAGAGAGAGAGAAAAAAAGAGAGCGATGGTTTTGTCCAAGTGAATATAGGTCTGGGTCATTTTCGTTTGGGGGGCAAAAATACCGCCTATTTTTCACCTAGTAAAACGTGTATGATTTTTTTTTTAATTTTAATTATTTAATTATTATTTTATTAAATAAAAAACTAAAAAAGTGACTTTATATTTATGTAAAATAAATTTTATAATAATATATATTACACTATTGATATATTAATAATCCAGAATATAATTTTAATAGTAATTTATAATAAAAATTTTACTTTAATATTTTTAAAAGTTATAAAAAGTAACTAATATAACACTAGGTGCTGATGTTACATGTCGTGCAACACCGACATTTCTATGCAACATTAGTTTTATAGCTATTGTTACACTAATTTTGAGGTGTTACAATAGGACAAAAATTTCTTAGCTAATGTAACGCTGCTTGTAACACTTGCATTACAGTAGCCCACTTATGGCGTAGTGTAACTTTCAGCTGTTATCGAGATCTTCATTACTGTGTAGACATGTCTCATGTCGATAAAAATTATGACTTATCTATGTCTCTAATTCTCTATATGCAGTTTGACTTGTCGATATTTCCACTTCTCTGCATGCAGTTTTGGCTTTTCAACATCTCTACTTCTCTACATGCATTTTTGGATTGTCTACCTCTCTCCATACAGTTTTTACTTGTCGACATCTCTACTTCTTTACATGCAGTTTTGACTTGTCGGCATCTCTACTTCTCTTCATGTAGTTTTGACCTGTCGACATCTCTACTTCTCTGCGTGCAGTTTTCACTTGTCGATATGTCAACATCTCTACATGTCTTGAATTTTCCTACAAGTAGAATGACATCTCTACAAGTAGAGTGACTTCTCTACGAGCTAGTCTGACTTCTCGATAGACATCTCTGTATATCTTGATATGTGACTTGTCGATATGTGACTTAGATCATTTTTCCAAAAATAACAGTATTCAATTCAAAACCTCTACACTTGTCTCTGAGTCATGATCAGTCTTAATCTTCTTTCAGAGTTTATTTCTCAACTTGATGGTTGTTCATAAGAAAATTTATAGTCTAATTTTTCTTAACATTTTTACAGACTCAAGAGATACAATTACAAAATATAAAAAAATTATCAAAAAACTAAATATTAGGATTATCAGAGTGACTTAGTCTTGTTATGTAGAGGCATATTTTGCACAACAAAATATGCCACAACAAACCAACTAAACAAGTGTGTTCCCAAACTTTCAATCCACCTCCTCCAGCTCGCAAACACTAACATCGTTTCTTCTTTTTTCCCTTGGAACGTGCGACAACTTGAAATCTGTTATAACTAACATTTTGATGACCGAAATGAGATTTTTCCTTATCGCCGACATTTGAAATATATTGGATTTGACATTTTTGGACATCATCTGCAGTTTTATACCCTTAGAAAAAAAATTCATGAACTTCTTTAAATTTAATTGATCCCTTTTAGTAAGTTATAAAATTTTATGCTCATTTCGAGGTGTATCATTCACATAAATATATTATAGTGTAAACCTTATAAGGATTTTCATTAACTAAATTTCTTATTTCTAACTGAAACTTATATCTAAACTCTGTGATAATATAAACATGATCAACGTTGCATTGACATATGACTTGCCTCATTATTGGATGATTTGGATATGTAAGTGAAATTAGTTTTGAGGTTAAACGTAATTTTGTAAATGTGTTATAATTTATATACATATCCTCTTGTTCAATACGTCCTAAGTACTCAACCGGCTTGCAGTGTTCGAACAATGTTGATATCAATATTTTTAGAGTATTATTTAGTCAATGATTCAGTAGTTCTATCAAATTTAAAGGCATATTGATACAAGTCTATAATAGAATGTGGAAGAATTGCCCTTACTTTGCCTTTAAATTAAAGAAGAAAAAACATGTGTTTATATGATTTTGGTTGAAGGTGGGTGAAATAAGGAAGAAATTATGATATATAAATATTTGTGTATTTATAATTTGTAAATAGTTATGATATGATATTACTCACTCCGTTCCTTTTTAGTTGTCATATTTATAAAAAATGCACATGTTAAGAAATATTTAATTCTTTATTTTGTTTCTATATTTAACATGTTAGATATATTTGAGATGTCATGTCTAATATGTTTCATGTTTAGTTTTCAGATCTTAACAAACAGGAAATATCAGTACTTACTGGAATCATTACTTACTGGAAGTCAGAAATTAAGGATATTACGACTTAGATTATCAGAAGATAATATCAGAAGATGGATATCAGAACTTAAGTACCGGAGGACTAACAGTTAAGGAAGCTGATTTACAGGAAAGAAGATCAAGACTAATACAAAAAGAAGATATGCATGGAAAGAGTTAGAGGACTTAAAGACTTGTATAAGATATCTAATTGATATATTGTAACACCCTCCAGACCCGGGGTATAAGTCTGGGGGTTACTAGCTAATCACCAAACCTGTACAATTTGATTAACAATTAATAAAGAAATGAAATTAAACCCCTTTAACACTAACCAGGATCTTTTTAGGTTGAAGTATGAAAACAAAAACCACTAACTACTTTTATTACAAACCAACATTCAAAGTCTCACAAACTCTCTTTATTACAAACCATTGTCTAATTCATTTTAAGCTAAGTTCAACTTTTATTCAAACACACACACCTACTATCTATCAACACTCCACCTGCTCGGGCAACTCAAAGCTTTCTTCCTGGATTGGGATCAACATCTTGGGTATAAGAGGATCCCGAGGCTTGACTCGCTTCTTTACCACTCGAGTCCTGATTGGTTTTATATTCCTTCTTAACTGAAAACAATAAGGTGAATAACAACAAAAGGGGTGAGCCAAAAGTTGCTCAACAAGTCCACAAACATATAAACAGTGTTAAAGCATTTTAAATGAATCCGCCATCCCAGGTATATCTGCCAAGATATAACCTCACGAGAATAGAAAGAAGGCCATTACTGGCGAGTACAAATAAACTAAACTGGACACAAGTTCGCATCTATATTCTGCTGATCAGTCAGAATATAATGCAGATCCATATCTCAGTATATAGATCCAGTCGGGTACCCAGGCACTACGACCCACGTCGAGGCACCAGTCATCCCGGTCCTCAGGATTAAGACACACTCAATCCCAAAATATCCTTATCCAGTCCATCGCTTAGCAACCGGGACAATCAGTATGCTTTGATATATTCCAAACACTAGAATATATCAATCTCCATGTGTTACCAACAGAATATGAATCAAGAATCAAAAGAAACGGAGAAATCAAGAATTGAAATGAAATATGAACAAAGGAATAGGGATTGTATATTAGTGATCAAGAACAATAATCAAGAGAATGTAAATGTGATAAATATTTGAATCAACATCACTATTCTGAAAGTAGAATAGAGGAAAAACTTGCCTTCTGGGCGACTTACTGCAATTGAATCACTTATGTCTATCACCTTGGACTATTACCGACTCAACTGGCCTGGCTGGCTTAGCTTCTGTTGGCAAAACAGACTGGTTAAGTCACGTCGTACTTCATTTGCATCTTGAATCGACTTCAAACTGATCCTAACATCTACCCATGTGCTTATGACTGACTCATATATTACATATAAGCAAGTAAGACTCGATTAACCACGTAATACACATAAGCACATAAGCACATAATCATTTTTATGGTTAAAATAATTTTTAAAACCAAAATCGACTCGCTGATTGCTCAACTGATCGTTATCTAACTCGTTTCCCATTTTTCCGGAATTTTTCGGACTCGTCTCGGCACGTAACTTGACTGATAATCAAATAAGTCACAAAATCAACTAACTTCTAAAAAAAATTAAGCTTTGATATTATTTTTAATGAAAAGGATTCATTTTTCTGAGTTAACAGGCTTTCGTTTCACACAAAACGGACTAACGGTTGAATTATTATTAATTAAATACTGATAATTCCATTTATTAATCATTATAAATAATTATTACTAATTCTTAAAACCGAAAAATAATTTTTAAATCATTATTTAAGAAAATCAGAATTAAAAATAATTTTTCTATAATTTTTGAAATTAAATTGAATTTATTATGATTTATTGAAAATTATTTGATTCATTATCAAAATAATTAATCACTTTTAAATAATTAATAAGTAATAAATAAATAATAAATAATTAAGAAAATAATTCAATCTGATTTTTAGAAAATAATTCAGAATTATTTATAATATAAATTAATTAATTAAATAATTAATTAATCAATTTACAAAATAAATAAAACTGATTTTTAAAATTAATAAAAATAAAATAAAAATCAAAATTTCAGAAACAGTTGTCAGAAATTGGTTTCTGACAAAAACAGATCAAAACCGGGTAATCTGAACGGGTCAAACGGGTTGGATTCCGGGTCACCAAGAACACGCCGGAATTTTTCCAGATTCCGGTGAGTTCCCGGAGTCCGACCAAGCTCCGATCAGCCCCAAATCAACACGGTTTGGTGCTGTTTTTGAGTGCTTTTCATTGCAAATCAACACAGCAATCCAACCATGGCCAAAACATCACAGAATAACTCCTGAATCAACTTCTCCGGCAAAATCGACATAAACTCCGGCCAAAAATCGAATTTGCAGAATCGTACATAAAATCAAACGTTATATAGTGCAAAATGAAGCTAAGAACATATACAATCAAAGCCCTAACATTACAAGAACCAGATATTCACAGAAATCATCGAGTTATGTTTTGAAAATTCGACCTAAACCCTAGAATTCGTGAATCACTATCCAAGCATCGTTTGTTCAATTAAACACCATGAATCGACTGTAAATCATTTAACAAAGCTATATCAATCATCAAAACATCACAATAACCCCAGAATCAAAAAGCCCTAATTCGAACATAAACCCTAAAAATCAAAAATAAAAAACGATGCAATAAAACGTGAAATTGATGCAAGAAACAGAAAGAACGGATCAAAACCTTCGATTTGAGTACTTGAATCACACGATTTGATGCTGTAATCAGTGAGAAATCACGACTTGATTCTTCGACCCGAACCTGTTCTTCCCGACCCGATTTCAGAGAATTTTTTGTAATTTTGCAGATTTTAATGATTAATTATAATTAATTAAATAAAAATTAGGCTATTTATAGTAGTAAAAATAATACTCCTAATTAAAATTAAGGGGCTAATTATACATTAAATAAAAATATTGGGCCCTAATTTTTATAATTTTTGAGTATTAAAATTTAATTTATAAATATTTTATATATGCAATATATATGCCAAAAATTCTAAAAAATTGTGAATAATGCAAAAATGCAAAGAAATAATATAAATGAAAGTCCTATAATTTTATAAAAATAAAAATGTGATTTTTGTGGGGGTTTTGACACCCAATGGGGCCCGGAAAAATCATTTTTCACAAAACGAGAAAATTTATAAATTATCTAGATGTTCAGAACAAGGCGATTGTAAAAGCCATTTGATGAAAAATAAGGCCCATTATTTTATTTGAAATACTGGCTTTAAAATCATCGTTTGGGTCATAAAACGTTTGAAATAAAACCTATAAATGGATAATAAAATATCTGAAAAATACCTTAAAATACAGAAATGACATGGAATACACGTATCACGTAACAGTTAGGGTTTATCAGATAATCACACATAAATGACACATTAATTCACATATTTTATTATAATCATGATATAATATAAACGTAAAGTTCCCAGTCGTTACATCCTCCCCCCTTAAAAGGATTTTGTCCTCAGAATCTTCTATGAAAACAAATGAGGGTATATCTCTAATATTTCACTTTCGAGTTCCCAGGTTGATTCTTCAACCATAGGATTTCTCCACAACACTCGCACTAAATATACAGACTTATTTCTCAACACTTTCTCTCGCCGATCTAAAATTCTTACCGGCTGTTCTATAAAAGACAAATCAGGTTGGATTTCTATCGGCTCATACTCGATTACATGCCTAGAATCAGGATTATATCGCTTAAGCATGGACACGTGAAACACATTGTGAATATGCTGCATATGAGGCGGTAAAGCTAATTCGTATGCAACTTTTCCCACTTTCTTCAAAATTTCAAACGGTCCAACGTAACGTGGTTTCAATTTACCCTTATTTCTAAATCTGGTTAATCCTTTCCATGGCGATATCTTGAGTAGTACGTTTTCTCCTTCCTGATAGTCTATATCTTTCCTGGCTTGATCTGCATATTTGCGTTGCCTGTTTTGCGCTGCATCAAGTCGTTTTCGAATGAGTTCAATCTTTTCTTTCATCTGTTGAATTAGTTCTGGACCCAAAATTTTGCGTTCTCCAACTTCATCCCAATATACTGGTGATCTGCATTTTCTCCCGTACGATGCTTCATACGGTGGCATTCCAATGCTGGCGTGATAACTGTTATTATAAGAAAATTCCACTAGGGGTAGATGTTCATCCCAACTGCCTTCAAAATCGATCGCACAAACTCGTAGCATATCTTCAATCGTTTGGATAGTTCTTTCACTTTGTCCGGCGGTTTGCGGATGTTAAGCGGTACTCATGTTCAATTTAGTTCCAAGACATTCTTAAAATTGTCTCCAAAATCTTGAGTTGAAACGAGGATCTCGATCAGACACGATAGATATTGGAACTCCATGTCGCATCACAATTTCTTTGAGATATATGTGTACTAGCTTGTCGAGTGAAAATCTTTCATTGATTGGTAGAAAATGTGCCGACTTCGTGAGTCTGTCAATGATTACCCATATTGCATCATGATTTGCCTTTGTCCTTGGTAGTCCTACCACAAAATCCATCGCTAGATGTTCCCATTTCCATTCTGGAATGTCTAATGGTTGTAATAATCCACTCGGACGTTGATGTTCCGCTTTAACTCGCTGGCATGTGTAGCACTTACTTATCCATTCAGCTATTTCCTTCTTCATGTTCGGCCACCAGAAGTTTTCTTTCAGATCACGATACATTTTTGTACTTCCTGGATGAATGGAATACTTCGAATTGTGCGCATCTCGCATTATTTCTTCTTTTAATTCTACTACGTTAGGGATCCAGATTCTCGACGCAAAGCGTAAAATTCCTTCATTATCTTTCTGAGTTGTGATTTCTTCTCCCGTCAGGTCATCATCTTGACTCATCACTTTATTTTGACAACAACGAATCTTTTCTAACAATTCCGGTTGGAAAGTCATAGTGTAGATAGCTTCTGCAGATTCATTGGGAATACGAATCTCAATTTCCAATTTGTCGAATTCCTTGATTAAGTCTTCACACGAAGTTAACCAATTCAATCTTTCTTTCCTGCTCAGCGCATCTGCTACAACATTTACTTTCCCTGGATGATAACTAATCGTGACTTCGTAATCCTTTATCAATTCCAGCCATCGACGTTGTCGCATGTTCAGCTCCTTTTGCGTAAAGATATACTTTAGACTTTTATGATTTGTGTAAATTTCACATTTTTCACCGTAGAGATAATGTCTCCAAAGCTTCAACGCAAATACGATCGCTGCCAATTCCAGATCATGAGTAGGATATTTTTGTTCATGAGGTTTAAGTTGTCTCGAAGCATATGCGATGACGTTACCGTGCTGCATCATTACACATCCTAACCCGCGATACGAAGCGTCGCTGAAATGACGAAATTTCCTAGCTCATCTGGCAATACAAGTACTGGTGCAGTTACTAACCGATTTTTCAGCTCTTGAAAACTTTCTTCACACTTATCACTCCATTCAAACTTTTCACTTTTTCGAGTTAACTTGGTCAGCGGAGTTGCTATTTTCGCAAAATCTTTGACAAACCTTCGATAATATCCTGCCAATCCCAAGAAACTTCGAACTTCTGTCGGCGTCCTTGGTCTTTCCCAATTTAACACAGCTTCAATCTTCGCTGGATCGACTTGGATGCCTTCTCTACTGATAATATGCCCTAGAAATTGTACTTCTCTTAACCAGAATTCACATTTCGAAAATTTTGCGTATAGTTGCTCTTTCCTCAGAATTTCCAAAGTTATTCTCAAGTGTTCTGCATGCTCTTCTTCTAACTTGGAGTAAATCAAGATGTCATCAATGAATACAATCACGAATTTATCCAAATATTTCTTGAATACTCTGTTCATCAAATCCATGAATGCTGCTGGCGCGTTTGTCAGACCGAATGCCATTACCAAAAACTCGTAATGCCCATATCTTGTACGAAACGCAGTTTTTGGAATATCTTCAGCTTTAATCTTCAATTGATGATAGCCTGATCGTAAATCTATCTTTGAAAACCATGCTACTCCTTTTAGCTGATCGAACAAATCGTCGATTCTCGGTAAGGGATACTTATTCTTGATAGTGAGTTTATTCAATTCCCTATAGTCAATGCATAATCGCATGTTGCCGTCCTTCTTCTTCACAAATAACACTGGTGCACCCCATGGGGATACACTAGGTCGTATGATGCCTCGGTCTAGAAGATCTTGCAGTTGTGTTGACAATTCCTTCATTTCGACTGGAGCCATCCGATATGGAGCTTTCGAAACTGATTCTGTACCTGGTGCTAGATCAATTGTGAACTCAATTTCTCGATCTGGTGGTAACCCTGGAAGCTCGTCTGGAAAGACGTTTGGAAATTCGCACACAATTGGAATGTCTTTTATTCTAGGACTTCCTCTTTCGGTATCTAACACGTAAACTATGTATGCCTCACATCCTTGTCGAAGCAATCGTTTAGTCTGCATCACAGTAAGAAATTTCTTCTGCTGTTTTTCACCTTTGAATATTACTGTTGCATTCTCCGCAGTTCACAATTTGACTCTCTTATTCGCGCAATCTATCTGAGCATTATGACATGCTAACCAATCCATTCCCAAGATAATATCGAATTCTCCTAGCTTAAAAGGAATTAAATCTACCGAAAAATGATGTCCGACTATTTCTATATCACATGCAGGACATACTCGATCTACCGGAACTTGGTCGTCATTCGCTAATTTTATAATTAACATTTCACCCAACCATTCGATTTCACAATGTAACTTACCAAGAAATTCTTCAGAAACAAATGAACGAGTAGCTCCAGAATCAATTAATACTTTTGAAATTACAGAATTCACCAAAAGTGTACCTGCAATAACACTCGGACTCTTCACCGCTTCTTTCATGGTCATGTTAAAAGTTCTTGCTTTGGGTTGATTAGGCGGCGGCGGAGGTAATGCTAACATTCTCGGAACACTGGCTGCCATAGCTGATCCTTTGCAATTTCTGGCGATATGCCCTTTCTTTCCACACTGGAAACAAGTCATCTCTGTTGTTCTACCTGTTGGACATTCGTTAGAATAATGCCCTTTCTGCTTACACCGATAACACGTTACATCCCTTTTGATACATACACCAGTATGCTTTCGATTACATGTCTTGCAGTACGGCACTGGAACTCTGACCATTCCCTGCTGACTGGAGGTTTGGAAACGATTACCTGCCTTCTGTGAACCTTGTCCTATCCTTTTAAAATTCAAATTTGCCCGGGCTTGGAATCCCGGCTTTCTGCTGGAGCGATCTTGGAAACTTCCCTGTCCCTTGTCTTGCTGAGATCTTTCACTTTCCCCTTCTATAATCAAAGCTTTCTGAACTACGGCGGTATACGTCGTTAATTCGAAAACTGCAACTTGGCCACGAATCCATGGTCGTAATCCTCCTTGAAATCTTTGAACTAGTTTTTCTTCAGTGTCAACCTGTTCTGGAACAAACCTAGCCAACTCAGTAAATTTGGCTTCATATTTTTGCCACGGACATATTTCCCTGCTTCAGTTCTAGAAACTTAATCTGCATTTGATTCTTCACATAGCGAGGAAAATGTTTTTCTAAAAACAACTCTTTAAACCTATCCCATGCAATAACTTCTTCACCCTCTATGGCCTTTTTAGATTCCCACCAATAATTCGCCTCACCTTTCAATAAGTAACTAGCAAAATCAGTCTTCTGGTCCTCACCTACCTTCACTAGTGCGAACGCTTTCTCTACTTCTTTTAACCAGGTGGTAGCTTTAATAGGATCAGTAGTCCCTTCAAACTCTGGAGGTTTAACTGACTGAAACTGCTTAAAAGTAACAACAGGTAATATTGGTGGTAATTGAAGCTCAGGACGAGGTGGCTGTTGCAACATTTGTTGTTGTATCTGCTGTTGCTGATGCTGCATCTGCTGCTGCATCATTACCATATGTTGTTGCATCAGATGGAACATTTGGTTCATGGTCTCATTAGTCTGATTTTCAGAATTACTGTTAGAGGTCTCAGCCCTAGTCTTTCTTTTTGGTGCCATCTTCTTCTGATAATAAAATAGGTGATATTTGTTTAACAGCTTAATAAACAATCGACAATATGTATGGAAAACAATTTATCCTGTATTCATAACATGGTTTATTTAAAGAAAACAGTTGCTGAGTGTACAGACTGGAAATGTAAACAGTTAAATAAAATAATTGTTTTATTTTTTTTTTATTTTTTTTTCAACAGGAATTATAATATGAAAAACTGTAAAGTGAAAGTAAATGCTATAAAACTGTAAAGACTGAAATTTAAATAAAAGAATTTGAAAAAGTTCATCTTATATATATGTGACACCAGCTTCAGGTGTAAATGCTTGATACAAAAAGTCTCGGGCTACTGGTCATCACTACGGCTACAAGTCACACTATCACTACAAGTTAAACTACTACTACAAGTTAAACTACTGATACACACATACACACTACTCACTAGGTTATACTATGCTGCCTCTATATACACATGCACTCTAGAGTCACCGTCTCAAACCCTCTCAGAACCCAGGCGGGATACGCCTAAGCTCCTTTCTAAGTGCCTGGACCACAGTCTGTGCCAAGCGAAAAACCCTGTAGAACTCTGCAAAAGAAGGAGGTCCATCATGAGTCAAATCATCCAGCTCCCAAGTAGCACTCATCAATACTGACTGTAATCACTGTCTCATATAATAGTCCGACTGTAGGGCCGCTAACGGTCCTCTGTCCCTCTGATCAAACAGATGCATAATCTCCCGACACTGTGCCCGCCAATACTCCACATCATCCCTCATAACTCTATACTCATGGTATGGTACCATATGCGGCTGAGCAACCTGACCTACTGACTTCTGAGAAGGAACCCTCGGAATACCTGCACCCTGCTGGGGTAAACCTAACTGTAGATCCACATCATGGTCTCCCATCCCCTCTACTGGAATCATCTGAACTATGTCCGACTCTGGGGCATGCACTGGTATAGGAGGTAACAATGGTGGTGGTGGTAACTCCTGCTCAATACCTAGTATAAACTGGTGCTCAATAGGTAAAGGAACCATCGGCTCGAAGAACTCAAATGGATCAAACATCTCTATGGGGTCATGCACTATCCCCTGTACTGGTGGTACCGGCTCCTGTGGCAATGGTGGTGGAGGTGGTAGAGGAGGAAACATATGCTCAGATATTGGAGGTATGGCTGGTGCTACTGGCCCAGTGACTGTCCTCTCGGAAGATGCACAATAACCAGAAGATGCCATCTGATAATATACCAAAGAAAAGAAAAGGTCATTAACAATCCTAAGATTATTTCCCTATTCTAATCTGACCTAAATCCTAACACTATTCATCCTAATTTGACTATCCCTATCTTATGTGATCTCCTTATCCTATCTTAATCCTAATGTTCTTGTTTTCAGGGACCAAACCTACAGCTCTGATACCAAACCTGTAACGCCCTCCAGACCCGGGGTATAAGTCTGGGGGTTACTAGCTAATCACCAAACCTGTACAATTTGATTAACAATTAATAAAGAAATAAAATTAAACCCCTTTAACACTAACCAGGATCTTTTTAGGTTGAAGTATGAAAACAAAAACCACTAACTACTTTTATTACAAACCAACATTCAAAGTCTCACAAACTCTCTTTATTACAAACCATTGTCTAATTCATTTTAAGCTAAGTTCAACTTTTATTCAAACACACACACCTACTATCTATCAACACTCCACCTTCTCGGGCAACTCAAAGCTTTCTTCCTGGATTGGGATCAACACCTTGGGTATAAGAGGATCCCGAGGCTTGACTCGCTTCTTTACCACTCGAGTCCTGATTGGTTTTATATTCCTTCTTAACTGAAAACAATAAGGTGAATAACAACAAAAGGGGTGAGCCAAAAGTTGCTCAACAAGTCCACAAACATATAAACAGTGTTAAAGCATTTTAAATGAATCCGCCATCCCAGGTATATCTGCCAAGATATAACCTCACGAGAATAGAAAGAAGGCCATTACTGGCGAGTACAAATAAACTAAACTGGACACAAGTTCGCATCTATATTCTGCTGATCAGTCAGAATATAATGCAGATCCATATCTCAGTATATAGATCCAGTCGGGTACCCAGGCACTACGACCCACATCGAGGCACCAGTCATCCCGGTCCTCAGGATTAAGACACACTCAATCCCAAAATATCCTTATCCAGTCCATCGCTTAGCAACCGGGACAATCGGTATGCTTTGATATATTCCAAACACTAGAATATATCAATCTCCATGTGTTACCAACAGAATATGAATCAAGAATCAAAAGAAATGGAGAAATCAAGAATTGAAATGAAATATGAACAAAGGAATATGGATTGTATATTAGTGATCAAGAACAATAATCAAGAGAATGTAAATGTGATAAATATTTGAATCAACATCACTATTCCGAAAGTAGAATAGAGGAAAAACTTACCTTCTGCGCGACTTACTGCAATTGAATCACTTATGTCTATCACCTTCGACTATTACCGACTCAACTGGCCTGGCTGGCTTAGCTTCTGTTGGCAAAACAGACTGGTTAAGTCACGTCGTACTTCATTTGCATCTTGAATCGACTTCAAACTGATCCTAACATCTACCCATGCGCTTATAACTGACTCATGTATTACATATAAGCAAGTAAGACTCGATTAAACACGTAATACACATAAGCACATAAGCACATAATCATTTTTATGGTTAAAATAATTTTTAAAACCAAAATCGACTCGCTGATTGCTCAACTGATCGTTATCTGACTCGTTTCCCATTTTTCCGGAATTTTTCGGACTCGTCTCGGCACGTAACTTGACTGATAATCAAACAAGTCACAAAATCAACTAACTTCTAAAAAAAATTAAGCTTTGATATTATTTTTAATGAAAATGATTCATTTTTCTGAGTTAACAGGCTTTCGTTTCACGCAAAACGGACTAACGGTTGAATTATTATTAATTAAATACTGATAATTCCATTTATTAATCATTATAAATAATTATTACTAATTTTTAAAACCCAAAAATAATTTTTAAATCATTATTTAAGAAAATCAGAATTAAAAATAATTTTTCTATAATTTTTGAAATTAAATTGAATTTATTATGATTTATTGAAAATTATTTGATTCATTATCAAAATAATTAATCACTTTTAAATAATTAATAAGTAATAAATAAATAATAAATAATTAAGAAAATAATTCAATCTGATTTTTAGAAAATAATTCAGAATTATTTATAATATAA
Source organism: Apium graveolens (assembly GCF_009905375.1). NCBI lineage: Eukaryota > Viridiplantae > Streptophyta > Magnoliopsida > Apiales > Apiaceae > Apium > Apium graveolens. The sequence continues at coordinate 17,640,916 of NC_133652.1, forward strand.
ATTAATTAATTAAATAATTAATTAATCAATTTACAAAATAAATAAAATTGATTTTTAAAATTAATAAAAATAAAATAAAAATCAAAATTTCAGAAACAGTTGTCAGAAATTGGTTTCTGACAAAAACAGATCAAAACCGGGTAATCTGAACGGGTCAAACGGGTTGGATTCCGGGTCACCAAGAACACGCCTGAATTTTTCCAGATTCCGGTGAGTTCCCGGAGTCCGCCCAAGCTCCGATCAGCCCCAAATCAACACCGTTTGGTGCTGTTTTTGAGTGCTTTTCATTGCAAATCAACACAGCAATCCAACCACGGCCAAAACATCACAGAATAACTCCTGAATCAACTTCTCCGGCAAAATCGACATAAACTCCGGCCAAAAATCGAATTTGCAGAATCGTACATAAAATCAAACGTTATATAGTGCAAAATGAAGCTAAGAACATATACAATCAAAGCCCTAACATTACGAGAACCAAATATTCATAGAAATCATCGAGTTGTGTTTTGAAAATTCGACCTAAACCCTAGAATTCGTGAATCACTATCCAAGCATCGTTTGTTCAATTAAACACCATGAATCGACTGTAAATCATTTAACAAAGCTATATCAATCATCAAAACATCACAATAACCCCAGAATCAAAAAGCCCTAATTCGAACATAAACCCTAAAAATCAAAAATCAAAAACGATGCAATAAAACGTGAAATTGATGCAAGAAACAGAAAGAACGGATCAAAACCTTCGATTTGAGTACTTGAATCACACGATTTGATGCTGTAATCAGTGAGAAATCACGACTTGATTCTTCGACCCGAACCTGTTCTTCCCGACCCGATTTCAGAGATTTTTTGGTAATTTTGCAGATTTTAATGATTAATTATAATTAATTAAATAAAAATTAGGCTATTTATAGTAGTAAAAATAATACTCCTAATTAAAATTAAGGGGCTAATTATACATTAAATAAAAATATTGGGCCCTAATTTTTATAATTTTTGAGTATTAAAATTTAATTTATAAATATTTTATATATGCAATATATATGCCAAAAATTCCCAAAAATTGTGAATAATGCAAAAATGCAAAGAAATAATATAAATGAAAGTCCTATAATTTTATAAAAATAAAAATGTGATTTTTGTGGGGTTTTTGACACCCAATTGGGCCCGGAAAAATCATTTTTCACAAAACGAGAAAATTTATAAATTATCTAGATGTTCAGAACAAGGCGATTGTAAAAGCCATTTGATGAAAAATAAGGCCCATTATTTTATTTGAAATACTGGCTTTAAAATCATCGTTTGGGTCATAAAACGTTTGAAATAAAACCTATAAATGCATAATAAAATATCTGAAAAATACCTTAAAATACAGAAATGACATGGAATACACGTATCACGTAACAGTTAGGGTTTATCAGATAATCACACATAAATGACACATTAATTCACATATTTATTATAATCATGATATAATATAAACGTAAAGTTCCCAGTCGTTACATATATTTTAGGAGACAGAATTATATTCCATATCAATTAGAAGTTATCTTGTAACTGTGTACTATATAAACACAGACATAGGTTTACACTATATGTGTTATCATTATCGAGAAGATTATACATTATAACCTAGCAGCTCTCGTGATATTTGTTCATCACTGAGAGAGAACAGTTCCATTGTAACAGAGTTTATTATATCGAATATATTTGTTTACTGTTACTTGTGTTTGAAATCGATTTGATTGTATTCTACACTGTATTCAACCCCCTTCTACAGTGTTGTGTGACCTAACATGTGGTATCAGGGCCTATCTGTTAACACACATACAGTAAAGATCCAAAACAATCATGTCTAAAGAAGTAGAAAATCCAACCAAGCCCGCCAAAACTGAATAAACTCAAAAGACTCAAATCCACAGTCGATATAAGACTATTAGGGTTCCCATACTGAGACCTTCTGAATACTCCATATGGAAAGTGAAGATGGCTATGTTTCTGGAAGCTACTGATCCAGAATACCTTGACAGAATTAATAAAGGACCGCATAAGCTAACCAAGCTCTCTGTTGTAGTTGCGGATCAGCCAGCAAAGACCATACCAAAGGAGAAAAGTGAGTGTACAGCTGAAGATATCTCATCCATTGCCAAGGATGCAAAGGTAAGGCATTTGCTGCATAGTGCCATTGATAATGTCATGTCAAACAGGGTAATTCATTGCAAGACTGCAAATGAGATATGGGATGCTTTGGAGACAAGATTCCAGGGAATTGATGCAATAAAGAAGAACAGGAGGACTATACTCACTCAAGAGTATGAGCACTTTGACTCAAAAAGTGATGAGTCATTAACTGACTTATATGACAGGTTTTTTAAACTCTTGAATGATCTGTCACTGGTGGACAAGGAATATGATCTTGAAGATTCAAATCTAAAATTCCTTTTAGCTCTTCTTGAAAGTTGGGATTTGAAGGCTACTATTATAAGAGACAACTGTGCTCTTGATGAAACTACTCTTGATGAAATTTATGGTATGCTCAAGACTTATGAACTTAAGATGGATCAAAGAAGCAAGAGACAAGGGAGAAAGTCAAGGACAGTTGCTCTTAAGGCTGAGGAGGAATTCCCCAAAGTGGTTGTCTCAAAGAAAGGCAAATGAAAGGCTCTCATCATAAAGTCTGATTCAGAATCACCAAGTACTGATGATGATGATTCAGAAACTGAAAGTTTACCTGAAATAGATGCTAATGAAGAGATGATAAAATTGTGTGCTCTTATGGTGAAGGGTATCACAAACATTGCCTACAGAAAATTCAGAAGGGGAAAGAAATTTTCCAGGAATGGGGTTAGTACTGATAAGAAGGGTTTCAGAAAATCTGAAGGAAGAAGAGGAAAGTCTGACAGAGGAGATTAATCAAATGTCAAATGCTACAATTGTGGTGAGAAAGGCCATATATCTCCTGACTGCAAGAAAGGAAAAAGTGACAAAGGCAAGGCACTTGTCACAAAGAAGAAAAGCTGGACAGACACTCCAGATTCTGAAGATGAGGAGAACTATGCCTTGATGGCAAATGCTGATGGCAGCCCTGAAACTGCTGAATTAAAGGTACCTCAAACAACTTATGCCTTTCATACTGATGATATTACTGAGTTGAGATTATATCTTAAAACCATGTTTATTAGCTACGGAGATCAATCTTTAACATGTGAAAGATTAACCTCTGAAAATCTTGCTTATAAGAAAAGGAATGATTATTTAGAAAAAGAGTTAGTTATGTTTCATCAAACTCAGAAAAAGAGAGATGATATTTTTTATGTTAGAGATGAATTGCTAAAATTGAATAAATCTCTCAAAACTGAGTTAGAAAAAGAAAAAGAGATTATCAGGACTTGGACTAACTCTGGCAGGACAACTTAGAATTTATTAAGTAGTGGAAACTGGAAATAAGGCTTAGGTTATAGAGATGATAAAAGTGAAAAAGGAACTGAACAAATTGAGCCAATTGTTGTTAAACAAACTGTTAAACCAAAGGTAAATCCTGTTAAGTTTGTAGCTAAAACTGTAAAGTCCGATTCTGAAAAGATGAAAGAGTCAGTGACAGAAGTGAAGGAGAAGTCAACTTCTGACAAATTAGTACAGGATAAACCAGCTGAAGTCAACATAGGCTTAATGACAAAGAAGCAGCTTAAGCATAAACTAAAAGAAATAAGGAATGTCAACAAGGTTAAGGCAGCTAGGAAAAATAGGAATGGAAAGGAAGGTGTAAATAAAAGCAATAATTATATGTCTATTCCTAATGCTCCTAGAAAGAAATGTTATAACTGTGGAAACTCTAACCATCTTGCTTCTTTTTACAGGAAGAATAAGAATATAAACTCTTTACCTCATAAGTAAGGAGTTAAGAGTTAGTCTGTTAGGTTTAAGCCAAAAATCCTTGTTTTCATTATGGTAGTTTATGGCATTCCATTTATACTTGTAAGGAATATCATAGTTTATACTATGATTATTATCAAATAAAACCTTCTTTGAAGAAAGTTGCTTTAATTCCTTCTAGTGTAAAGTCTGATAAAAAGTCTGATATAAGTTCTGATAAACAGCATGTTAGCATAAACTCTGATATTAAATCCGCTGCAAATGCTAACAAACTTAAAAAGGCCAAAGGATCCAAGCAAGTCTGGGTCCTTAAAACTAACCATTAGTGGTCTTTGTGATTGCAGGGAAACAGGAAAAATGTCCTAGTACAAGATAGTGGATGTTCAGGACATATGACTGGAAATAAAGCCCTGCTCTCAGACTTTGTGGAGAAAGCTGGCCCAGGAGTTTCTTATGGAGATGGCAACATGGGAAAAACTCTGGGATATGGCAATATTAATCTTGGGAATGTCATCATTGAAACAGTAGCTCTTGTCTCAGGACTTAAACACAATCTGCTGAGTGTGAGTCAAATCTGTGACAGAGGTTATCATATGGATTTCTTTGAAGAACACTGTGAAGTTGTAAGCAATTCTACAGGAAAAGTGATTCTGAAAGGTTACATGCATGGTAACATTTATGAAGCCGGACTTTCAACAAGTTCTGATGGTTCTGCAATCTGTCTGATGAGTAGAGCATCAATTGAAGAAAGCTGGAATTGACACAGAAGACTCTCTCATTTAAACTTCAACAACATAAATGAGCTTGTAATGAAAGATCTTGTGAGAGGATTTCCAAAATCAGTATTTGCTCCTGATGGCCTTTGTGATTCATGTCAAAAGGCAAAACAAAGAAAATCTTCTTTCAAGTGCAAAACTGAGTCATCAATTCTTGAGCCTTATCACCTACTGTATGTTGATCTATTTGGTCCAGTCAATGTCACGTCTATTGCAAAGAAGAAATATGTTATGGTTATAGTGGATGAGTTCACAAGGTACACTTGGGTGTACTTCTTGCACAAGAAGAATGAAACTGCATTTACTCTAACTGATCATGTCAGACAGCTGGATAAGTTGGACAAAGATTCTGTTAAAATTATAAGAAGTGATAATGGCACTGAGTTCAAGAATTCAATCATGGAAGAGTTCTGCAAAAAGCATGGAATTAAACATGAATTTTCTGCACCTGGAACTCCACAGCAAAATGGAGTTGTAGAAAGAAAGAACAGGACTCTCATTGGAGCTACACGAACTATGCTTGATGAAGCAAAGCTGTCAACCTACTTTTGGGCTGAAGTTGTACAGACTGCTGTTTTTACACAGAATGCAACACTCATAAACAAGCATGGAAAACACTATATGAGATGGTGAAGAAAAAGAAGCCAAATCTGAAATACTTTCATGTATTTGGTTGCAAGTGTTTTGTTCTTAAGACTCATCCTGAGCAGTCAAAATTTGATCTAAAAGCTGATGAAGGAATCTTTGTTGGATATCCACTTTCCATAAAAGCCTTCAGAGTCTACAATTTAAGAACAAGGGTTGTCATGGAATCTATCAATGTATCTTTTGATGATAAGAAGACTACTGGACTTGAAGATTTCAATGATCACGATCAGCTGAGATTTGAAAATGAAGACTTAAATTCTGATTCTGTAAATTCTGATGACTTAAACTCTGAACTTGTAAGTACTGATGTCATTGAATCTGTGGTAACGACTCCAAAGGAAAATGCACCAATCCAGGGGGAGCAAGCTGAAGATCCTACCACATCTCAAGACTCTCAAAAAGCATCAGGAAGCTCTGATTTACCTAGTACTGATGAGCCAAATTCTGATAATTCTGAAAGCTATGATACTTCAAATCCTGAAGGATCCAAGTCTAACTCTGAAGTCTTAGAGTGCATAACTACAGGGTGAGCATCAGAAAATGCTGATGGAGACAACATGGATCATGGGGGAGGATCTAGTTCTAGAAGTCAACTTCAATCTGCAAGGAAGTGGACTAAATCACATACACCTGACTTAATTATTGGAGATCCTGAAGCAGGTGTCAGAATTAGAACTGCAACATCAAATGAATGTCTCTATCATTATTTTCTATCTCAGACTGAACCAAAGAAAGTGGAAGAAGCTCTTCAAGATGCTGATTGGGTGCAAGCAATGCAGGAAGAGTTAAATGAATTTGAAAGAAATAAAGTCTAGACCCTAGTGCCAAGATCAAAGAACAGATCAGTTGTTGGCACAAAATGGGTGTTCAGAAACAAAACTGACAGTGATGACATAATTACAAGGAATAAAGCGAGGCTGGTTGCTAAAGGCTACTCTCAACATGAGGGTATTGATTATAATGAAATATTTGTATCAGTTGCTAGATTAGAAGCCATAAGGATCTTTTTGGCCTATGATGCTCACAAAAAGTTTAAAGTCTTTCAAATGGATGTGAAAAGTGCATTTCTTAATGGAGAATTGGAAGAAGAGGTCTATGTTGAACAACCTCCAGGCTTTGTAGATTCAAAATTTCCAAATCATGTCTACAGGCTTGACAAAACACTTTATGGCCTTAAGCAAGCTCCTAGAGCATGGTATGAGACATTAGCTCAATTCCTTCTGGAAAGTGGATTTCCCAGAGGTACAATTGATAAAACACTGATCTACCTCAACCATGGAAATGACTTACTTTTGGTACAGATATATGTTGATGATATCATATTTGGTTCTACAAATGCCAAACTCTGTGAGAGGTTTGCAAAACTAATGTAGTCAAGATATCAAATGAGTATGATGGGAGAACTTAGTTATTTTCTGGGCCATCAAGTCAAGCCAAATGAAGAAGGTACTTTTATCTGTCAATCCAAGTACACCAGAAATTTACTGAAGAAATTTGGAATGCAAGATTGTTCAACAGCATCCACTCCCATGGCCACTGCAACCAAGTTAGATAAAGATACTGGCTCACCAGTAGATATTACTAACTACAGAGATGCAGATTTTACAGGATGCAATATAGACAGGAAAAGCACTAGTGGAAGCTGCCAATTTCTTGGAGGCAGATTGGTTTCTTGGTTTAGCAAGAAACAGAAGTCAATTTCCACATCAACTGCAGACGCGGAATATACTGCTACAGGAAGTTGTTGTGCATAAATTCTTTGGATGAAGAATCAGTTAATGGATTATGGGTTACAATTTTCTAAGATCCCTATTTACTGTGATAATCAAAGTGCTATTGCTATGACAGGTAATCCAGTTCAACACTCAATGACAAAGCACATCAGCATTATGTACCATCTCATAAGGGAACATGTGATGAAAGGTACAGTGGAATTACATTTTGTGCCAACAGATCAACAATAGCAGATATCTTCACAAAACCACTATGTGAAGCTACTTAATGAACTTGGAATAGTTTCAGGTTCTTTCTCTTAATCTGCTTAGTTTTTGTTCTCATGCATCAGACTTTATGATCAGTGTTTACCAGAATTGTCTTATTTTCATGAAATCTGTTCTTTAATTGAAATTCATTAAATACTGATTGTTATCTGATGTGGATATTTAAACTCTGATAGTGTTTTGAATGTTCTGTGACTATTCAATTCAATGAGGATAACTGTGCTAGATACTGACCTAGTAGTCTTTAACATACTAGAAATCCCATGTTAGAAGTAATTGTTTATGTGGAAACTCATTAGCACAGGCAAATTATGATTTTGAGCTTAGTCAAGTTTACTTTGTGTATCTTATTACTAAGTCACAAACTAGATTCTTGCTTCTTATCTGTAAGATTCTGATGTCAGTAAATCTTAAGAATGAACTAAATGCTGATAAGCCTCACTTATCAAAAAAAAAAGAAAAGAAAAGAAAAGAAAAGTCAGGTACTCCTTTGAGATCTAGAGTAAATATGTGGAAGGGAAGACCCAAGTGCATTGCTGGTATTAAGTAACATGCATTAGAAAAATAAATAAATTTTCTTGGTGACTTTTCACATTCTCTGATTACTGGAGAAATACTATGACAACAACATAAATTCTGATAAGCAATCGTGACTCACTTACACTGAGAAGCCACTGTAAAAAGGAATTTTAAAAGATGCATAAAATGAGCACAAACAGTTGAGGTGGACTCTTGCATAAATTTGTTCTATAGTATATTTCATGATTGATGACAAATTTTAAGCACTTTTCTGAGTTATGCCTTATTTCTAAGATGCACTGAAGTTTATCAGACTTTAATCTTTATCTGATATTCTGCTGAATGCACACACTTTCACTCCATATGAATAATGAAAATTACTGTGGTGATTAAGTTGTTTTTGACAAACAATTAAGTGTCATTTGCATAAATTCTGAGGACAAGTTCAGATGGAAGTTCTGATGATTAAATTCTGAAGAAAACAAGTCAGTATTTGTATGAAGAATCACAGAAAAAGATAACCACTTTTTGAGTTCAAAAGCCATATTCTGATGACTGTTAAAATCTGATATAAGTTAAGTTCTGATATTAAATCTTGATGGAATCCTTGATACTTACGTGGCATTATTCTTTACTTGACTTATTTGTGGTAAAAACTGAAACAGTCATATTTAAATCAGGATATATTTGGGTAAGATAAAAACTATCATAATTATTATGGGTTAGTGATAAACGTGTTTGTCTTAAAAAACTGCATGTGCACAATAATTATTGTTTATTTTACGTGCTCATTAACTATTGCTTTAACTTTTTACTGACTGTTATTATTACACATCGGTCTAGGGAGTCGAGGCATCATTATTTTTACTCTCAATCGTTAAACAGTCCTCGCGTCCCTTGGTATTCCATTGACTATTTAAACCGACTTTTCATCCCAACCAAATCATCTTCCATTTTCTCACAAACTCACTCTCTTTTTTAATTCTCTCATTTTTTCTTCATCATAAACAAAAATGGTTCTTTTCAACTTGTTCATCAACTATGAAACTTTTAATATAGAGTTGAGTTGTGATGACTGGCAACAGGAGTGGCATGTCACCGCCATTCCTAAAGAGCTCTGGAACTCTGTTCCACAAGAGGTTCACACAGACCTCTTGTTCTTTTCGATGGACTACCAGCTCCATCTTGATCGATTGGAAGAAGAAAGGAGACAGGCTCTCCTTCAGCAAGAACGGATCATCCGTCTTGCAGTGCTCTTTGTCAGCAGCAGGAGGAACTAGTCGTTAGGTCTTCTTAGACTAGGACTAAGGCCGTTGATGTTAAAAATCTTAGAATAGGACTATCTTGTAATTTTTGCATGTAATCGATAAATTTCATGAAATGTACTCGTTTGATATATTAATAAAATTTCCATTAATTGCAAGATTTAGTCTCTGTTTCTCAAATTATGTGACTGTGAATGTTTTAATTGCAATATGTTAATCTTTACTTCATCTATTTTCAACTTTATCCTTTGATGAATGTTTTGATTACAATTATGGTCAATAATAAATTTTGTTGATTTGAGGAAACAATTGAAGCACGGTGTTAGGAATATATGTATTAGTTTGATGATAAGTTAAACAAAACACTTAAGTAGAAATCTAGTGTTTGTAGCCTCAACGGATAAGACCACTTTGGCTATCCGTTGATGGAGTAGCTTTACTTAGAAATAAGTTTAGTATTGTAGCACATTTCAGTCTCTGTATTTAAGTTATAATTCTTAGAAGTTGTGGGAAATTATAAGTCATGTTGACTACTAGTGGATATACAAATAGGAGGGCTAATTGTAAATATTTCATGACTTGTAATTTTGTATAAATGAAGTAGTATCAACTGATAGATTAGAGGCTTTCAATGGATGAGAAACAAAGCTTCAACGGATGTCTCTAAAGCATCAACGGATAACATCCATCAACAGATGAGTGCATCAACGGATAAAGCTTCAACTGTTAAATCATCAACGGATGTCACTAAAGCATCAACGGATAAAGCCATCAACGGATGAAAGCTTCAACGGATGCTCAGTTCCATAGCAGTTGATTGTGACAATTCATAAGCTGACAGAGGCACATGGGTTGACAGAGACAATTGGAATGTGGTAGCCTCTTGGAGGAATCAAGAAAAAGCAGCATTTCCATTCTGGTACAAACAAGGAAGTATTCAAAGATTCACTGATTATCTTAGATTGCATTGGATAGAGAAATGAAGAAGAAACATGTGAAGAACTATTTTATGATTGTATTTTATCTTTGTTTTCACTTGTAAACTTGGTGATATATAAACCAAGTTACAGCTAGTAATTAGATGTGAATTTTCCAGAGCTGTTTAGAAAAACATAGAGAGAAAATCATCTATTTTGTACTAGGAAGCAGCTGTGAACAATTCTTTGTATCACAGATTTTCTGAAATACACATCTCTGGTGGAACAACAAATCCACCAGAAAAGTTTTTAAAGCCTTTGTGTTCTTTACATTTGTGTCTTGAATATACATCTGTCTGCACCTGCTCAAAGCAATTCACAGACATCTGTTCATCATACACTTAGCTTTTGAAACTGCTCAAAACTTGAAAAAGTTTTGAGATTTACATTCAACCCCCCTTCTGTAAATCTCATTGTTAGTTCCTTGGGAATAACAATTGGTATCAGAGCAAGCTCTTGACATACAAAGAGTTTAAAGATCTATTCTACTAACATTATGAGTAAGAAGGATATTGGAGTGAAGATTCCAATCCTGGAAAGAGATAATTATCATCACTGGAAAGTGAATACGCATCTACATCTTCTCTCTCAAGATGAAAGCTACATAAACTGCATTGAGAATGGTCCTCACATCCCTCACAAAGTGGCCACAGCTGCCACTGCCACAGTTGCTGTTGAACAGTCCATTCCCAAACTAAAAGCAGAATGGACTGATGAAGATAATGAAGAGGTTCACAAGGACAAGAAGGCCATGAACATTCTGTTTAATGGCCTAGACAAAGATATGTTTGATAATATCATTAACAGCCAAACTGCTAAGGAAATTTGGGATACTGTACAACTTATCTGTGAAGGTACAAATTAGAGAAAACAAAATGCAGCTTCTCATTTAACAATATGAATATTTTCATTCTGAAGAGGGAGAATCATTGAATGATACCTTTAATAGATTTCAGAAACTGTTGAATGGATTGAAGCTGTATGGCAGAGTGTACCAAGTCAAGGATTCCAACTTAAAATTTCTGAGGTCTCTACCAAAGGAATGAAAGCCTATGACTGTTTCACCAAAGAATTCTCAAGATTATAAGGACTTCACACTTGAAAGATTATATGGAATTTTGAAGACCTATGAACTTGAGATGGAGCAAGATGAGTTGTTGGAGAAGGGAAAGAGAAAAGGCGGATCTGTTGCACTTGTAGCTGAAAATGACAGAACTGAAGCCATGAATGAAGAAAAGGCAATGCCAAGTCTCAAAATTGGCACAAGCAAATCAGAATCAAGCAAGGCAAAGGAGCAAGCAGCTGAGGTTGAAGACAATTCCAGTCAAGATGACTCTGATGATGTTGATGAACATTTGGCTTTTCTGTCCAGAAGGTTTGCAAAGATGAAATTCAAGAAAAACACTAGAGCCACTAAGCCAAACAAGAACATGGTGGACAAGTCTAAGTTCAAGTGTTATAACTGTGGCACAAGTGGACACTTTGCAAATGAGTGCAGAAAGCCAACTTCTGAAAAAAAGAAATTTGAGCAAGTGGATTACAAAAAGAAATATTTCAAATTGATCAAACAAAAGGAAAGGGCTTTTCTGACTCAGGAAAATGACTGGGCAGCTGATGGAGCCAATGAAGATGATGATATGGAATATGTCAACTTAGCCCTGATGGCTAATTCTGATGAAAATGAAACTAGTTCATCAAGCAACCAGGTAATCACTACTGACCTCTCTCAGCTTTCTAAAAATGAATGCAATGAAGCTATAAATGATATGTCCAATGAATTATATCATTTACGTGTTTCCCTTAAATCACTGGCTAAAGAGAATATGAGAATTAAAGAGAATAATCTGTTTTTAAGTGATAGGGATGCTGTGTTAGAGGGTAAGGTAATTGAGCTTGAAAAGATTAAAATCAAATGCTTATCTGTTGAGAGTGAACTAGAAGAGTCTGTTAAGAAAATAGAAATTATTTCTAAACAACTAGAAAGTGAGCAAGAGGTAATCAAGGCCTGGAAAACATCTAGGGATGTTAGTGCTCAAATTGTCAAGGTTCAAGGAATTGAATCACTCTGTGAGAATGCCTGGAAGAAAAACAAAAAGGAAATGGAATTAATTGATGGACTGTCAACGGATGTGGAATCAATGGATGATGAGAATCATCTGTTGAAGGAAGAAAAAGAGCATCCGTTGAAGGCTTATCAATTGAAACAGGCAAATGATTTTAAAAGGGATAATTTGAAAAATCTCAGTAAAAAGTTTGGTTCAACATCCAAGAACTTTGTCAAAGAAGAAGCTAGCACATCCAAAGATGCCAGTAAGGTGAATATAGGACACATGACTTTAGATCAGTTGAAAAATAGGCTCAAGTTGATTGAGGATAAAAAGGAAACTAAAAGAAAATCTAATAGAAATGGGAAGGTAGGGATTACCAAACACAACAACTACACACCTGATAAGTATGCTCCTAGAAAAAGTTGTGTGCATTGTAGTAGTGTTAATCATCTATCTGCTAACTGCAAATCTGGTAAGAATGCTCCCATGCCTTTAACTCCTTCCATGCCTAACATATCTATGTCACCACTGCATGCTATGCCTGTTATGTCTCAACAGAATCCACATGCACATTTTGCAAGCATGCCATATATTAATAATCCTTATTTTGCTGCATTTAGTATGCCTCAAATGCCATACAACATGCCTATGTGGATTAATATGTTTGCACAATCTATGCCTTATCAAATTCAACCAAATGTGCTAAATGATTCTGTAACTAACCCTACACTTCAACCAACTACATCTGAGACCAAGGTTGACTCAAAGTTACCTAAGTCAAAAGGTGCAGGAAGTGTGAAGTCTAGGAAAAAGACTAACAAGGCTGGACCCAAGGAAACTTGGGTACCAAAATCAACTTGATTTTATTTTGTTGTGTGCAGGGAAAAAGAAGGAATCTATGGTACTTGGACAGTGGTTGTTCAAGGCACATGAAAGAAGATTTCACCCTGTTCACAGAGTTCAAGGAGAGAGCTGGCCCTAGCATAACCTTTGGAGATGACAACAAAGGGTTCACTATGGGATATGTCTTGATTTCAAAGGAAAATGTCATCATTGATGAAGTTGCATTAGTTGATGGTCTCAAACACAATCTATTGAGCATCAGTCAACTATGTGACAGAGGGAATACTGTTTCCTTCAATTCCGAAGCCTGTGTTGTTACCAGTAAGAAGGACAACAAAGTGGTTTTAACTGGAGTTAGAAAAGGGAATGTGTACTTGGCTGACTTCAACTCTACAGATGTAGAATCAATTACTTGTCTTTTCAGCAAAGCAAGTCAAGATGAAAGTTGGCTATGGCACAAGAAGATGTCCCATTTGAATTTGAAGACAATGAATGATCTAGTCAAAAAGGACTTAGTTAGAGGAATGCCTCTAGTGGAATTCTCAAGGGATGGACTGTGTGATGCTTGTCAGAAAGGAAAGCAAAAGAGAACATCATTCATAAGAAGCTTGAATCAGCAATTGATGAACCATTACAACTGCTACACATGGATCTTTTTGGACCAGTCAATGTATTGTCAATTTCAAGGAAAAGATATTGCCTAGTGATTGTAGATGATTTCTCAAAGTTTTCATGGATTTTAGCAATACAAGAGGAGCTAAACCAATTTCAGAGGAACAAAGTATGGAAGCTGGTACCCAAGCCAAAGAACAAGAGTTCTATTGACACACAATGGGCATTCAGAAACAAGATGGATGAAAATGGCATTGTCATAAGGAATAAAGCTAGATTGGTTGCCAAGGGCTGCTCTCAACAAGAGGGAATAGATTTTGATGAGACATTTGCTCCTGTTGCAAGACTTGAAGCCATCAGAATTTTTCTAGCCTATGCAGCCCATGCCAATTTCAAAGTCTATCAAATGGATGTCAAGAGTGCATTTCTGAATGGAGAATTGGAGGAAGAAGTCTATGTGAGCCAACCTCCAGGGTTTGAAGATCCAAATTTTCCAGACCATGTGTATTATCTGTTGAAAGCACTCTATGGACTAAAGCAAGCACCTAGAGCCTGGTATGAGACTTTGTCAAAATTTCTCCTAGATAATTACTTCACAAGAGGTATTGTTGACAAAACTCTTTTCTTTAGAAATGTTAATGGCTCTACAATACTTGTTCAAATTTATGTAGATGATATTATATTTGGTTCTACAGATGAAAAACTTTGTAAAAAGTTTGCAAAGTTAATGCAAAGTAAATATGAAATGAGCATGATGGGAGAGCTAACTTATTTTCTTGGTTTACAAGTTAAACAAATTAGTGGTGGAATTTTCATTAGTCAAACTAAATATATTTATGATCTTTTAAAAAAGTTTGACTTAATGGAATGTTCATTTACAAAAACTCCCATGGCCACTGCCACTAAGCTTGAATTAAACAAGACTGAAAAGTCTGTGGACATTCCAAGCTATAGAGGCATGGTTGGTTCACTTCTATATTTAACTGCCAGTAGATCTGATATAATGTTTTCTACATGTCTTTAAGCTAGATTTCAAGCTGATCCTAGGGAATCTCACTTAGTTTCTATTAAAAGAATTTTCAGATATCTCAATGGGACTCCAAATCTAGGAATTTGGTACCCTAGAGAGTCTGGTTTTTATCTAATTGGCTACTCAGATGCAGATTATGCAGGTTGCAAAATAGACAGGAAAAGTACAACTGGCACCTGTCAATTTCTAGGGAATAAGCTTGTTTCATGGTTCAACAAGAAGCAAAATTCTGTTTCTACATCAACAGCTGAGGCTGAGTACATTGCTGCTGGTAGTTGCTGTGCACAAATATTATGGATGAGAAATCAACTATTTGACTATGGGCTGAATGTTAACAAAATTCACATATTCTGTGACAACACAAGTGCCATTGCCATTACTGAAAATCCAATGCAGCATTCAAGAACCAAGCACATTGACATCAAGTACCACTTCATAAGGGAACATGTGATGAATGGTACAGTGGAACTTCATTTTGTTCCAAGTGAAAAACAAATTGCAGACATATTTACCAAGCCACTTGATGAATCAACATTCACAAGATTGGTAAGTGAGCTAGGTATGCTTAATTATTCCTAAATTCATGTCCTTATTGTAATTTGTTTTGTAGCCTGAAATGAATTTGTTGCAAGAACAAAGTTGGCTTTAAGTAAAGCTCATTCTATCAATGGATATTCCCTATCCGTTGAAAGCAAAGTTGTTCTATCAACGGATGTCCATTATCCGTTGAAAGACAAATACATTTCTGGTAATTTTATCCTTCAACGGATAAAACCGTGTTAGTCTTCAACGGATGACCGTTTACCTCATCCGTTGAACTGTCACATCAGTCGTTTTGAGTGAGTCACAACCGTTGATTCTATTTTCTTAACCGTTGATACACATATATATACAGTTGTATGTATTTGTATTAAAGGCAGTTTTTAGAATACATACAGTTTTTTTTTCAAACGGATGTAATTTACTTAAAAATATTATTTAATCATTCTTTTTATGTTTTAATTTGAGAAAGTATAAAAGCTCCTTTGAATTCTTATTTTCACTTTATGTTTTCTTACAATTTTTAAAAGCTTTTACTCCCTTTCTCTCCCAAAACTCTCAACTTTTCTCTGCAACTTCTACCCACAACAATGGCACCAGTAGTAAAGATAATGTCCCAATCTGGGTTTGTCTATGAGAAAAATAATTTCGTAGCTTTGGTGGAAAAGAATGAAGCCCACTCAGATTATCACAAGATGATGGATTTCATCAAAAACTGCAAAATGAGCTATGCAATGCTGGAAGCCCCAATAATTTATTGTGAGGTAGTTGAGGAGATTTGGACAACTGCTGAGTTCAACCTCACTGATATGACCATCTCCTTCTCTCTCAAAGGTAAGGATTACTGTATTAACTCTGATGATATACAGTCCTGTTTTAAATTACCTGAAAACAATGCCATGACACCACACACTGATGATGATGTATCTAGCATGTTAGATTCCATAGGCTATTCCCTTGATTCTACTAGTTTAGGCAGTATTAAGAGAAAATGCCTTAGGAAAGAATGGAGTTTTCTTAATGATGCCTTTATCAAGGTTTTCTCTGGGAAAATTAGTAATTTCGATGCAATAACTTCATCTCTTGTTAATATGCTCTATATGTTGGTTTCTGATAGGTACTATAATTTTAGCAACAATGTTATGCTAGAATTAGGTACTAGGTTAGGTAACAAGGCTAATAGAACTCATAACATCTATTATGCTAGATTCTTTATGTTATTGGCTAACCATGTTGCTGAAGGTTTGGTAATAAATAATGAGAGCAATAAACTCAAATGCTGGGCACAAGAGAAGAGGGTCCTTGCAGACCTTTTAAGAATTAATCTCAACAGTCAGGTGCCATTGGTATACTTACCAATCATGGATGCACCTCAGGTAAGTGAGGTAAATACTTCTTTAACTCCTACTACTTCCAACCCCATCATTTCTTTGCCTTCAAGCGTGGCCATGGAATATGTGTTAATGCCCCAACAAGTTCCTACCAAGGCCACCAAACCTAAAGTTTTAAAATCCAAGTCAAAGAAAGCCACCTATGTTGTCTCTCAAAAGACAACAGTTGTAACAACTACCATAAACCCTGAGGGGGTGAACAGGGTGTTAGTGGTGAGGGGAGGGGTGAACATCAAGAAAACCCCCAGAATAAGGTAGGAGAGGTGAGTGGTACCCAAGCTAGCCAAGCCACAGTTTCTCAAAAGACTGTGGTGGTTGAAAATGATTCAAACTCATCCTTAGTTGCATCCTCCCAAAAGGGTGCAGCTATTAAAAATAGTCCCCAACCAGGGACACAGAACAAAAGAGGGAGGGACACTGAAGCTACACAGTCACCTGTAAAATCCTTCACAAGAAGAAAGAAGGTCAAAACTCTAGTTTTAACACAGGGTGCACACACTGCATAGATACAACCATCTGTATCTATGTCTTCACAAATTCAGATTGATGTGAATCCAACAAATGTGGAGTCACAACCCCATTCTCTCAAAATTGACACACACCAACCACCAAATTCTCCATCACCATCTCTGGATGTGGACATGATATTCACATCAATTCATGATTCTCCCTCTTTACAACTCAGGGAGGAGCCCCACTCAAGTACTGGTGATCATCATCTTTTAGATGATTTGTTGGATCATCAGCCAATTCTTTCATACTTAGTTGAAGAATCTGTGCCACTTAAATTAAAATCAATCCACACAGATTCAATAATTATGTCACTTTCAATTTCTACTTCTTTTCCTTCTTCAACGGATATCCCTCATCCGTTGACAAGTGGTTGTTCTTCAACGGATAAGCTTAACAACAATTATTCGTTGATACCATCAGTTTCAACTTCAACGGATATTCCTTATCCATTGATGGTCTCTACACAAATAACTGAATTAACTCCAAGTGTAGAAGACATGGTTACTGTACAATCACTTCTAGGGTTGAGGGAAGGGAGTGAAAACTTGAGTGAGAGGCTGGGTTGCTCCCAGGAAAAAGGAGAGCTTGAGAGTCTAAATATGCATGCTATTTCTTTCAGCATGGCAAAAGAAAGTGAGAGGAGTACCACCTTAGTAGGTGAAGGTGATGGTGTGAGGAGTGTGAGCCAGGGGGAGCCCCTGATGCAAGAAAAGAGAGAAATTGAGAGAAAAGCAGGTATAGGAGGTATAAGGGTGGATCCAGCCATTGCTAGTGAGTCAATGATTGTGGATGATGCTGACAAGGAAAGACAATTTCAGCAATATTATAGAGCTGAAATTGATAACATTTCCTTGGATACTGACACTTTTACTCATCCTGTGTCAGCCTATCAACTGTTGGCTACTCAGGGCAATGAGGAGGCAAAAAAGACTTTAAACCTAGTACATACTTCAGAATCTCTACAAAGGGATAAACCTGTTGTCAATATGATGCCTTCTACAGCTGGTGAGCCATCTGAAGAATTTGGAGTAATTTCTAATGATGATGACTCTGATTCTTTTGATGGAAGCATGAACTTAGGGGAAGATTTAGGCCCAAGTTATATTCCAGAGTTACCTGAATGGGCATTGACAAATGAGTCTACACCAGGGCATTTCAATGTATCCTTAGTCAAACAAGTTATGGCTATCCAAAAAGCAATTCAGGAAACTTCCAATGCTGGTACCAAGGCCGTTCTCCAAGCCCACTTAGATTCTCTACATCTTATGAAGCTACAATAATTAAGACAGAATCTAAGTGTGGATGAACTCAAGAAGGATATAGCTGACTTGAAGTCCTACAATACTGAGAAGCTGGATTCAATCATGCCCTTTGGTACCATGCATGAACTATTGCTGAGACTGAGAAGAGAATCAGATGTCGAAAAGAAGATGGCCAAATTGGAGGAAAGAGTTCAAGTTATTGAAAACTCTATGGTCACCATTCTTCACAATTAACAGTCTCAGACTAGTCTTCTAGTGCAACTGGCTAAAGTACAGGTCTTGACCCCTCTCCTTGATGATAACAAAAAGGGGGAGAATAAAGGGGAAAGGGAAGGGGAGCCATCTACACACATTCAAATATCCAAAGTGCTAGTTCCTGCCATCACTACTTCTCCAACACTTCAAATCAAAGGAAAGCTTGATGGAATTGATCTAATCTAGCTAGCAGCAGCTAAGATGAAGGTGAAAGAGCAAAGGAGAAGAATTGATGAAAGGATGCAACAAGTGTTTGGCTCTACAACTACAAAATCCTTATCAGTGAAACATAGCACAAAAGTTGAGCCAATCATTATGGAGCACAAACCAGTAAGGAGGAATAAGGTTGGAGAAACTTCTTTAAGGAACCTGAAGCCCATGATACTCAAGCCAACCAGTAGATTTAACAAGGACTCTACAAAGAACCCTCTAAGCTTTGCTAAACTAAAAGAAGTGGATTTTCCTCTTCCAAAGCATGATGAAGACAAAGTTTTGGGTGGTAGCATCATAAAGCACAAAGAGACCAAGGATGTAGTGGAAAGAATGAATATGGCTATCATCTATAGATAGGAAAAGAGTATCTGTGTGATGCAAGGACATCCCAAATTCTCAAAAGCCAAGAGGAAAGAGACCATGAGGCTAAAGGAAGAAGCTAAAAGGCTGACAAAAGAGCACAAGCGAAGCATGAAAAATAGCTAAAATCAAGTCAAATTGAAGAAAATAAGAAGATTGAAGACAAGAGTGAAGAAGACAAGACTGAAAGCATAAATGTGGATATGGGGAATATGGTTGGTGAGAGTGTGGAGGAAAGAAGTGAGGAAAGAAAGGAATGGCAGAAAGGAAACAGAAAGAAGGTCAATGCAAAAAGGAAGAGTGGAGATGATACTGAAGAAACCCAATCAAAATTTAAACCACTACCTTCTATTCCTGAACCTATTGTGGATGATCCCAATATAAATATCCATGGTGAAACGATCATCCCTAAAGAGGAACCTATTGATTGGGACACCATCAAATTGCCTACCTTCTTAAATACTTCTCCACCACCAAAGAAACTGAAAAGAAAATCCAAATCAACACCTCCTCTAACCTCAAGTAAATTCACTCAGAAACAAAAACCTAAGCCTAAGCCACAAGCCTCAAAGGATGATTATGTTCACATTTGTGACATAAAAGAATATACAGATATTGAACTCTTCCTGGATGAGCTGGAGGAAGTAAGGGGAATACATGCCTATGGACAGCTACCAGAAAGGCTAGTGTTCAAGTATAAAGGAAGTGTGGAAAGGACTTGGCCTCTTCAAAGAATTCTAAGTGAGGGCTATTCTACCTTGATTAGAGTCTACTCAGCTATCAAAAGGGATACGGGCTTTACCAGGACTACCAAAACTGAGATTCTCAACAAGATTGCCAGCATAAGGAAGAATTAGTGGGAGTCACATTCCTTGCCTAGAACATTACTCATCCCTGAGCATGGAATTACAATTCATAAATCACCTCATTGGTTAATGGAGTTCAGAGACAATAAAGGAGTCAGAAGATTTTTCAGACTTGAAGACCAACTTAAAATTGCCAGTAATGAAACTCTCAAGGACATGCAATCTAAGTTGGATATCAGTGAAGACGATGAAGTTGAATTCTATAGACAACTCCAACTCCAAGTAGAGGAAAATGACAGGAGGCTAGGGAAGAAAACAAGGGAACAAAGGAAAAGAAAATGATTTGCTCAGACTAAAGGAGCACCCTTGGAAACACTGTAAATCTTCAATTCTATCTCAGTACATACACTTTTGCAGGACTTTTGAATTTTTACTTGGTTTCAACTCATATATTTGTTAAGTGTTTTGTTATCATCACGTTAACCCTGAATTTATGCCTTCAATTCAAGTAGACATAAATAGGGAGAGATTGTTAGGAATATATGTATTAGTTTGATGATAAGTTAAATAAAACACTTAAGTAGAAATCTAGTGTTTGTAGCCTCAACGGATAAGACCACTTTGGCTATCCGTTGATGGAGTAAATTTACTTAGAAATAAGTTTAGTATTGTAGCACATTTCAGTCTCTGTATTTAAGTTATAATTCTTAGAAGTTGTGGGATATTATAAGTCATGTTGACTACTAGTGGATATGCAAACAGGAGGGCTAATTGTAAATATTTCATGCCTTGTAATTTTGTATAAATGAAGTAGTATCAACTGATAGATTAGAGGCCTTCAACGGATGAGAAACAAAGCTTCAATGGATGTCTCTAAAGTATCAATGGATAACATCCATCAACAGATGAGTGCATCAACGGATAAAGCTTCAACTATTAAAGCATCAACGGATGTCACTAAAGCATCAATGGATAAAGCCATCAACGGATAAAAGCTTCAACGGATGCTCAGTTCCATAGCAGTTGATAGTGACAATTCATAAGCTGACAGAGGCACATGGGTTGACAGAGACAATTGAAATGTGGTAGCCTCTTGGAGGAATCAAGAAAAAGCAGCATTTCCATTCTGGTGCAAACAAGGAAGTATTCAAAGATTCACAGATTATCTTAGATTGCATTGGATAGAGAAATGAAGAAGAAACATGTGAAGAACTATTTTATGATTGTATTTTATCTTTGTCTTCACTTGTAAATTTGGTGATATATAAACCAAGTTGCAGCTAGTAATTAAATGTGAATTTTCCAGAGCTGTTTAGAAAAATATAGAGAGAAAATCATCTAGTTTGTACTAGGAAGCAGCTGTGAACAATTCTTTGTATCACAGATTTTCTGAAATACACATCTCTGGTGGAACAACAAATCCACCAGAAAAGTTTTTAAAGCCTTTGTGTTCTTTACATTTGTGTCTTGAATATACGTCTGTCTATACCTGCTCAAAGCAATTCACACACATCTGTTCATCATACACTTAGCTTTTGAAACTGCTCAAAACTTGAAAAAGTTTTGAGATTTACATTCAACCCCCCTTCTGTAAATCTCATTGTTAGTTCCTTGAGAATAACACACGGGTTCATGCATCAGAACCTGTGAAAGTTGGAGCTGAGAATGTTACTTCTCGGAAAGAAACTGCAGCTCAAAGTTCTGATACGTTGAAGAAGAAATTTGTAAGTTCTGTAGCTGCTAAAGCAACTCCTTCATTGGCAAGGAGATTGAAAAAATGAAGGCTAGGAGGTATTTGGATAAGGCTCCATCAGAAGATACTGAAGAAGCTAAGGAAGGGGATCATGAATCTCTGTTCTCACAAGAACCAATTGTTATTGAAGCCCTTCCAGCTCAAGCCAAAGACATTGCTACTGATACACTTGTAACCCATCATGTCTCACCTATTAAAGCTACAGATGATGCTAAAGAACAAACTGAAAATTCTGAAATAGATATTCATAATTTGAATATACCAAATGTTCTTTATCTGGAAGCTCCATCTACATAAGCTCAACAATTTTCAACTCATTTTCCAATTTTAAATGCAGAGATACCATCTACATCAACCACACCAGCTCTGGAGACAAATTCTGATGTTCGGAATTTAAATGAAGCTGTTCCAGAATCTCCAGTTGCTTCAAACACTGTTGTGCTATCAGAACATGATAAGTCTTCCTCAAGTTCTGAAGACAATGTTTCTGTTGAGACTCCAGTTCCTATACTAGGAAGGGAAGAATTGGTGAAGAAATTTGTTGAAAAGGAAGCACCTATTCCTTGGGAGGATACTCACAGAGGTGTGGAGTGGACCAAGAAGTGGAATGACACTGATTTCATTCCAAGTTCTAACATTCTGACAGTGCATATTGCTAAAGCTGATGAGTTGCTCACAAATGCTGATTTAAAGACACAACTCAAGATCACTGCTCTATCTACCAAACATCTTCAAGGTCTACATTCTTCTACTCATGAGAAGGTTGATACACTAAAGGAACATGTTGATAAGCTAGATTTACAGCTTAAGCTTGACAAGAATAGATATATCAGACCTACTCTTGAGAAAATTGAAGCCATTGAGAAGATTTAAGAGAAGCAACATGCCCAAATTGATGAGGTCCTGGCTAACCAAGTTTCTCAGAAAGCTCAATTGGAAGAAATCCAATCTTCAGTTGAACTTCTTCTTTCTCTCTTACTTCCTGATGATGCCAAAAAGGGGGAGAATGTAGTTAAGTCCAAATGCTCACCTACTGAAATACTGAAGAAAAAGGATGATAAAGGTGATGACCAGTGTTAGGTCACACACACTGTAAAAGGGGGTTGAATACAGTGTATAATACAATTAAATCGAATTAAGAACACAAGTATGAAACACATAATAATCTTATTAATAAAACAATATTGCAATGGAACCGTTCTCTCTCAGTGATGAACAAATATCACGAGAGTTGCTAGGGTTACAATGAATAATATTCTCGATTATGATAACACTTCTAGTGTAAGCCCTATGCTGTGTTTATATACCACACGGTTATAATATAATCTTCTAATTGATATCGAATATAATTCTGTATCCTAAAATATATCATTTAGTTATCTTTTCCTCCAAGTCTTTTATTCTTCATAGAATTCCTCTCCATGCATATCTCTTCTTGTTTTAGTCTTGATCTTCTTTCCTTTCAATCAGCCGTCTTCCTTATCTGAAAGTCTTCTTAAGTCCTGATATTATCTCCTGATTAATATCTTATGATATCTTAAGTTCTGATAACTTAAGTTCTGATATCTTAAGTTCTGACTTCAGTATAAGTACTGATTTCCAGTTAAGTCCTGATTTGTCCTGTTAGTCAAGATCTGAAAACTAAACATAAATCATTATAGACATGACATCACAAATATATCTAACAATCTCCCCCAACTTATAAATTAGCATAATATACAAGTTCAATAGATATTTGATGATGTCAAAAAAACATTAAGTACAAATGCATATGAGAATTTGACTAGATAACTACAACTCACAGTCCTTGTAGCTTTTACCATCCTTAAAGACTGATATCAGCTTTAGCCTGTATATCCTTCAAAATTTAACAGTTGTAGTCCTTGACTTGGATTTAGTTTTTGATCTCCTGAATGTCAGGAGTTGTTCTGAGATAATTCTTCAAAAGAGTTCTCTCAGCATATTCAATTTCATTTATCATCCTCCTTTTAGCATCTTTAAGTTCAACTGTATCTTCACATATCTGAAAGATAGCAGCCCTGAGATCATTAATCTTTGCTTTCCTTATTTCCTGATCCAATCTGATCAGATAAGCTTTGTCAGACTCCATATTAAATTCAACACCCTTAATACCCAGAAAAGTAGTTATCTTGGCAGTATTGGGCTTCATCTCAACTAATTTACCATTGTGAGCTCTGTACTTTGGATAGTATGGTCTGTTAGACTTTACAGAGTAAAGTTTCTTCTGCCTTTGAATATCAGATTTTAAGTAACTGGCAGCACCATCTGTTGACCTGTTCTTCACTTGAAGTAGAAATAAAACATGTTGCAGTTCTTCATAATACTTCAA
Organism: Apium graveolens; assembly: GCF_009905375.1. Taxonomy (NCBI): domain Eukaryota; kingdom Viridiplantae; phylum Streptophyta; class Magnoliopsida; order Apiales; family Apiaceae; genus Apium; species Apium graveolens. The sequence goes on from NC_133652.1 coordinate 17,664,956, forward strand.
CCAAATTGCATCCTTTCTTATGTGGAATACTCTCCCATCTGTCATAAAATAAAGCATTATGTCTTCTTTCAACTTGGAGTTGTAAACCATCTGTACAACTCTGATTGATTTAGTCTTTCTAGAGTTGTCCCTACTCCTGGTTCAGAAAGAGATGTAGGATCTAAGGTATAATTGTTTACTCTTTTCTCATCAGCATTACACAGTCCTGTTTTATCTCTAGCTTCCTTCCCTTGGAGCAATCTACCCTTAAAAACATTTGTTGAAGTCTTCATAGGTTGAGCAGATTGTTGAGCTTTAGTAAACCCAGGTAGTAGAACTTTTGAAGGTTTAACATGAGCAATGTCAGAGGTATCATTTTCTTCTGATGTCAAGACAACTTGAGCTCTGTCAGAGGTTGCTTGAATATCCCTTTTCTCCTTCAAAATCAGAGTTGTATCTTCATCAGCATTTACTTCCAGATCCATGGTTGGCATATATATCTTTACATGTTCATCAACTTTTGCCTTACCCTTGAATCTAGGATCAACTTCCACCGGTGATTTGGACTTGGCCTTAGATGCCTCAGAATTTGTCCTCTCTTTGATCACAATGCCCTTAGGCTTATGTGGTTTCTTTGCTGTGTCTTGAGTTTTAGACTTTGACTTAGATCTGTCATTTTCAGCTTTCAGTATAATCTCTTCTTCCTTCAGACTTTCAATATCCATGTCTGGATTATCCTTTAGGAACAACCTTTTGGAGATCTCTTCATCAAGTTTCAGAGTTTGTTCATCAGAACTCATCCTTTTACCAGTATGAGAAATTGTTCTTCTCACAACATCAGAACTTGTTCTTTGACTTGTAGTTCTGGCTTTGCTTGATAAAGAACCCTTGCCTTGACTTAGACCTCTACTCCTTTCAGAGTTTCCCTGGTCTTCATTATCATCATCCTTACCCTTTAGTGGTTGATCAGTTTTGCATTTGGACTTAATTACTTTCTCCCCCTTTTTGGCATCATCTGGTAGAAGCAGGGAGACAAGCAATTCCACAGAGTTTTGGATTTCAATGACTTGGTCTTGTTAGGTAGCTTGATTCTTTAAAATATTAGATATTTGAGATTGCTGCTTTTCTTGAGTCTTTTCTATATACCTAATGCGGTCAAAGGCTAGCTTAAAAAAACCTTTTCTTGTCCAATGTGAAATTCATGTCTTGCTTAATCAGTGTTTCTTGAAGTTTGTCCACCTTGGCTTGAGTTATTGAGTGTTGACCTTGAAGGTTCCTGGTACTCAATGCAGTAACTCTGAGCTGTGCTTTGAAGTCATCATTCATTAGCATCTCATCAACTTTAGCCAGGTGCTCAGCAAGAATATTTGCAGTAGGAACAAAATCAACTTTGTTCCACTCCTTGATCCATTCTCTTCCTCTGGAGGTTTCACTCCAAGGTACTAGTGCATCCTCTCTCACAAACTTTTTAATCAAATCAGCTTTATCAACTGTTTGTAGAGATGCATGTCCTGAAGGACCAGCTGCATCAGCATTTACATTTGTAGCAGCTTCACCAGTATTTTCAGCATTTATTTCAAGAGAACTTGCAGAATCTTCAGTATTAGCATCTTGTGATATAATAATTGTATGTGAAGAAATAGAAGATTCATCTGCATGGACATCAACATCTAGCAGTGGAGTTGTTGGTTGAGTTTGCTGAGAATGGTTGGAGCTTCCAAGTACAGAACCTCAGGCACATTCAAGTTGTGAATATCTATTTCAGCACTTGTACCTGGAGTATCAGCATGTACTTTATCAATAATAGGAGATACAGGAGGTGTAGGCATGTGTTTTTGAGTATTCTCTGGCTCTTGAATAGGAGATTTGTGAGCTTCAGTAAAGTCTGGTTCAGTAGTGGGAAGAGATTCAATCACAATTGGGTCTTTTGAGATCAGAGATTCCTGACCTCCTTCCTCAGCTGCTGCTTCCATTCCTTCTTCAGAGATTGAGGATTCTACATCCCTCCTTGCTCTTTGCTTTTTAAGTCTCTTAGCTGATGGAGAGACTCTGGGAGTTTGATCATCAGAGTTTAGCTTTCTAAGCCTTTTTAGGGGCCTATAACTCCCAGTTTCTTGAGCTGTCTGAGAAATGACCTTCTCAGCTACTTCAGCAACAGGTTCTGATGGTTGAACATGTACCTCATTATTAGACTCATCTCTTAAAATCATCTTCCGTCTTTTCTGCTGTGATTGAGGTACTGTCTTAGTCCTCTTTGCTCTAGAAGGAGAAGGCTTCACTTGATTATGTGCTGATGGTTGGTTGGCATGTTCTGATGTGAGTGTTTGTTGAGTGACAGTAGTAGGTGCTGATGGTTGTTGTGTGTTGGTGGGTTGGACATCAGGATATAGCAATGAATAGGTAGCAGAATCGGCATTTACCAGAGCTTACTTTACTGATAAATGAATTCTAAGGGGTCTCAAAACTTCCTTCTTGTTGTCAGCAGTTAAGAGATCATTAAAAGCCCTCTTAGCTAATCTAAACGGTTCTATGAGTTCACTTGCTAGTTGTGGTTCATCTGGTGTACAGTAATTGTAAATTAACTGACAAAACCTAGCAAAGTAAACTAAATTCATGTCCTTTCATTCTATCTCCTATAAAACATAACACAGTCTTTGCATAATCAAAATGAGACTGGTTTAAGAGTGCATACCCAATTTGTTGTGTCAGAATAAGAATGGCATTAAAATTTGAGCACTTGTTGGCAAACCTCTTCGTGATGCAATCAAAGAAGAAACTCAATTCCCTTCGAATATATGGGCGTTTAAGTTGACCCATCTTAGCCAAACTCTTTTCATACCCTAGATTAGCCATCATTTGCTGTAGCAAGGGCTCCTCCACAGCAGAACTGAATTGACATTTTTCAGGTAGGTGTAGAGCTTTTCGAACTGTTGCCGGAGTAACAACATACACAACCTCATTTGCTGTAAACACGATGCTTGAAGTCCCATGCTTACCACCATCATCATAAAGTCCCGTTCGCCAGAACGTCAGAACTTGAGTTCCAGATAAACTGGATGGTTGTGTCAAAGCGAACCCAATTTCACTATAAGATAAGAAATCCTGAATAAAATGAAGTTCCGAAGGAGCTTCACTCTTAGTGAGAATGGCAGCGTAGTTGTTGGGGACGAACTTTGCTCCATTAAAGATTATATCCTTGGGTGCCATTGAAAAAGAAGTGAGAATTTAGAGTGCCTGAAAGGTGTTTGATAAAATGTCTTATGTATAGAAAACCGTCAGAGAATATGAGAAAATAAGAAAAAGAGAGAGAGTGTAGAATACAAAAGTAGATAAAAGATTTAAAAATCTTTTCTTTCTTTTACTTATATACGCCACTTGACAGTAGTTAAGACGAATTTGAACAGTCTTTACACCTGTCAGCCATGCAGTATTTAAGACAGTAGTTAATGGGCACGGGAAATAAGTAATGATTACTATGCACATGCAGTTTTTCAAAAAAAAAATTGTTCCCACTAAACAAGTAATTATGACTGTCTTTATCTCACTTAAACCAATATTCTGATAAAATATAACCGTTCAAGTATTGACCCAAAAATAAATCAAGGAAATAAATACTGCCACGTAAGCATCAGAACTTGACTTATTAACATAATTTAAAGGTCATCAGAATATGGCTTCTGTACTCAAAAAGTGAATGTTTATTTCTGTAATTCTTCACCCAAATACTGATATGGTTTCAGTAGAACTTAATCATCAGAACTTCCATCAGAACTTGTCCTCAGAATTTATGCAACTAACACTAAAACTGTTCATCTAAAACAACATTGATCACCACAGTAATTTTCATCATTCATATGGAGTGTAAGTGTGTGCTTTAAGCTAAATATCAGACAAAGAGTAAAGTCTGATTCACTTCAGTACATCTTAGAAATAAGGCATAACTAAGAACTTTTCTCAAAATCTGTCATTAGTCTGAAGTCTACTATAGAATGAGTTCATGCATGAGTCCACCTCAAATGTTTTGTGCTCATTTTATGCATCTTTTAAAATTCCTTTTTACAATGGTTTCTCAGTGTAAGTGAGTCACGACTGCTTATCAGAATTTATGCTGTTATCAGAGTATTTCTCCAGTAATCAGAGAATGTGAAAAGTTACCAAGAAAATTTTATTTTGCTTTTCTAATGCATATAACTTAATACCAGCAATGCACTTGGGTCTTTCCTTCCACAAATATTTTTCTCTAGATCTCAACGGAGTACCTGATATTTATTTCTTTTCTTTACTTTTTCTTTTGATAACTGAGGCTTATCAGCACTTATTACATCCATAAGATTTACCAACATCAGAACTTAACAGATAAGAAACACTATTCTAGTTTTTGACTTAGTAATAAGATACACAAAGTAAACCTAACCAAGCTCAATATCAGAATTTGCCTGTGTTAAAAAATTTCCATATAAACAATTACTTCAAACATGGGATCATTAGTATATTAGAGACTACTAGGTCAGCATCTAGCACAGTTATCCTCATTGGATTGAATAGTCACAGAAACATTCATATCACTATCAGAGTTAAGAAATTCACATCAGACAACAATCGACACTTAGGTAAATTTCAATTTAAGCACAGATTACATAAAGATAGTAATATCAGTAAATACTGATCATAAAGTATGATGTATCAGAATATAAACTAAACAGATTTAGAGAAAGAACCTGAAACCATTCCAAGTTCATTTACCAACATTGTAAAAGTAGCTTCACACAGTGGTTTTGTGAAGATATCTGCTAGTTGTTGATCTGTTGGAACAAAATGCAATTCCACTGTACCTTCCATCATATGTTCCCTTATGAAGTGGTACTTAATGCTGATGTGCTTTGTCATTGAGTACTGAACTGGATTACCTGTCATAGCAATTGCACTTTGATTATCACATTAAATAGGGATTTTAGAAAATTCTAACCCATAATCCAGTAACTGAATCTTCATCCAAAGAATTTATGTACAACAGCTTCCTGCAATAATGTACTCTGCCTCTACAGTTGATGTGGAAATTGACTTTTGTTTCTTGCTAAACCAAGAAACTAATCTGCCTCCAAGAAATTGGCAGCTTCCACTTGTGCTTTTCCTGTCAATTTTGCACCCTGCAAAATCTGCATCTGAGTAACCTATTAGCTTAAAGTCTGATTCTCTAGGATACCACAATCCTAGATCAGCTGTACCCTTAAGGTACTTGAAAATTCTTTTCACTGTTGTTAAGTGAGGTTCTCTTGGATCTGCTTGAAATCTTGCACAAAGACAGGTAGCATACATAATATTAGGTCTACTTGCAGTTAGATAGAGTAGAGATCCAATCATAACTTTGTAATCAGTAATATCTACTGATATACCAGTATCCTATCCAATTTTGTTGCAGTGGCCATAGGAGTGGATGCACTTGAACAATCTTGCATTCCAAATTTCTTCAACAAATTTCTGGTGTACTTAGATTGACAAATAAAATTTCCTTCTTCATTCTACTTGACTTGAAGGTCCAGAAAATAGCTAAGTTATTCCATCATACTTATTTGATATCTTGACTGCATTAGCTTGGCAAACCTTTTACAAAGTCTGTCATTTGTAGTACCAAAAATGATATCATCAACATATATCTGCACCAAAAGTAAGTCATTTCCATGATTGAGATAGAAGAAGGTTTTGTCAATAGTCCCTCTGTTAAATCCACTTTCCAGAAGAAACTGAGCTAATGTCTCATACCATGCTCTTGGAGCTTGCTTAAGGCCATTAAGTGCTTTATCAAGTCTGTAGACATGATTAAGAAATTTTAAATCTACAAAACCTAGAGGTTGTTCAACATATACTTCTTCTTCCAATTCCATTAAGAAAATCACTTTTTACATCCATTTGAAAGACTTTAAACTTTTTGTAAGCATCATAAGCCAGAAATATCCTTATGGCTTCCAATCTAGCAATTGGTGCAAATGTTTCATCATAATCAATTCCCTCATGTTGAGAGTATCCTTTAGCAACCAGCCTTGCTTTATTTCTTGTAATTATGCCATCACTATCAGTTTTATTTCTGAACACCCACTTTGTACCAACAACAGATCTATTCTTTGGTCTTGGCACTAGGGTCCAGCCTTTATTTCTTTTAAATTCATTTAACTCTTCCTGCATTGCTTGCACCCAATCAGCATCTTGAAGAGCTTCTTCCACTTTTTTTGGTTCATCCTGAGAAAGAAAAGAATGATAGAGACATTCATTTGATGTTGTTGTTCTAGTTCTAACACCTGCTTCAGGATTTCCAATAATCAAGTCAGGTGTATGTGATTTAGTCCACTTTCTTACAGATGGAAGGTGATCTCTAGTACTGGATGCTCCCCCATGATCCATGCTGTCTCCATTAATATTTTCTGATACTCCCCCTGAAATTATGCTCTCTGAGTTGGATCCTTCAGAATTTGAGTTTCCAGAATTATCAGAACTTGGCCCATCATAACTTGATGAATCAGAACTTGAAGAGCCTGTTTTAGGTTCTGATGCTTCTTGAGATGTGGTTGGATCTTCAATATGCCCCCCTGCACAGGTGCATTTTCCTTTGGCGTAGTCACCATAGTTTCAATAACACAGAGTTTAACCCATCAGAGTTTGTAGCATCAGGATTTAGACTATCAAAAATTTATAGAATCAGAATTTAAAACTTCATTCTCAAATCTCAGCTGATCATGATCATTGAAATCTTCAAGTCCAGTAATCTTCTTATCATCAAAAGAGACATTGATAGATTCCATGACAACCCTTGTTCTTAAATTGTAGACTCCGAAGGCTTTTATGGAAAGTGGATATCCAACAAAAATTCCTTCATCAGCTTTTAGATCAAATTTGGATAGCTGCTCAGGATGAGTCTTAAGAACAAAACATTTGCATCCAAATACATGAAAGTACTTCAGATTTGGCTTCTTTTTCTTCACCATCTCATATGGTGTCTTTCCATGCTTGTTGATAAGTGTTGCATTCTGAGTAAAACAAGCAGTCTGCACAGTTTCAGCCCAAAAGTAGGTTGGTAACTTTGCTTCATCAAGCATAGTTCTTGCAGCTTCAATAAGAGTTCTATTCTTTCTTTCAACAACTCCATTTTGCTGTGGAGTTCCAGGAGCAGAGAATTCCTGCTTTGCCTTCAGATTTTCTGAAATTCTTCTTATCAGAACTTCCACTTTTCCTGGAAAACTTCTTTCCCCTTCTGAATTTCCTGTAGGCTATCTTTGTGATACCCTTCACCATAAGAGTACACAATCTCAGCATCTCTTCATCAACATCCATCTCAGATAGATTTTCAGTTTCTGAATCCTCATCATCATCATCAGAACTTGATGAATCTGAATCAGACTTTATGATGAGAGCCTTTCCTTTGCCTTTCTTTGAGGCAGGCACTTCGGGAGATTCCTCCTCAGCCTTAAGAGCAACTGTTCTTGACTTTCTCCCATGTCTCTTGCTTCTTTGATCCATCTCAAGTTCATGAGTTTTGAGCATACCATAAATTTCATCAAGAGTAGTTTCATCAAGAGCATAGTTGTCTCTTATAGTAGTTGCCTTCAAATCTCAACTTTCAGGAAGAGCTAAAAGGAATTTAAGATTAGAATCTTCAAGATCATATTCCTTATCCACCAGTGACAGATCATTCAAGAGTTTGACAAATCTGTCATATAAACCAGTTAATGACTCATCAGGTTTTGAGTCAAAGTGCTCATACTCTTGAGTGAGTATAGTCCTCATGTTCTTCTTAATTACATCAGTTCCCTGGCATCTTGTCTCCAAGGTATCCCATATCTTCTTTGCAGTCTTGCAGTTAATTACCCTGTTTGACATGACATTATCAATGGCACTATACAGCAAATGCCTGACCTTTGCATCCTTGGCAATAGATGAGATATCTTCAGCTGTATATTCACTTTTCTCCTTTGGTATAGTCTTTGTTGGCTGATCTGCAACTACAACAGAGAGCTTGGTTGGCTTATGTGGTCCTTCATTAATTATGTCAAGGTATCCTGGATCTGTAGCTTCCAGAAACATAGTCATCCTCACTTTCCATATGAGATACTTAGAAGGTCTCAGTATGGGAACCCTAATAGTCTCATATCGACTATGGATTTGTGTCTTTGGAGTTTCTTCAGTTTTGGTGGGCTTGGTTGGAGTTTGTTCTTCTTCATACATGATTATTTTGGATCTTTACTGTATATGTGTTAACAGATTGGCTCTGATACCACTTGTTAGGTCACACACACACTATAGAAGGGGGTTGAATACAGTGTATAATACAATCAAATCGAATTAAGAACACAAGTATGAAACACAAAATAATCTTATTAATAAAACAGTATTGCAATGGAACCGTTCTCTCTCAGTGATGCACAAATATCACGAGAGCTGCTAGGGTTACAATGAATAATATTCTCGATTATGATAACACTTCTAGTGTAAACCCTATGCTGTGTTTATATACCACACAGTTACAAGATAATCTTCTAATTGATATCCAATATAATTCTGTATCCTAAAATATATCAATTAGTTATCTTTTCCTCCAAGTCTTCTATTTTTCATAGAATTCCTCTCCATGCATATCTCTTCTTATTTTAGTCTTGATCTTCTTTCCTTTCAATCAGCCGTCTTCCTTATCTGAAAGTCTTCTTAAGTCCTGATATTATCTCCTGATTAATATCTTCTGATATCTTAAGTTTTGACTTCAGTATAAGTACTGATTTCCAGTTAAGTCCTGATTTGTCCTGTTAGTCAAGATCTGAAAACTAAACATAAATCATTATTAGACATGGCATCACAAATATATCTAACAACCAGGGAAACTTTGATAAGAGTAGAGATCAAGGAAAAGTTCAAGGAAAATCTTCTACACAGAACAAGTCAAGTTCTTAATAAACAAAGTCTGATGTCAAGTTCTGATATTCTGATTCAGTCAGGATCTAAAGACTCTCAGAAGTTTTTACAAACTCTGAACAGACTACTGTTTATTACAAAAATCCTAAAATCCAGACACTTGATGAGGAGATAGCTAGAAGATTATTTCTGAAACAAAATCCAGGAATGGATTTGAAAACTCTTAAGGAGGAAGAAGCTAGATTTGCAGTTGAGAAGACAAATCTTAAGTCTAAAGCTTCTGATACAAAGAAACCTTCAAGAACTAGAGAAAAAGGTATTGTGATCAGGGAAAAGTCAAATTCCGAGACTTCAAAGTCCAAGACTAGATCACAAACTGAAATTGATCCTAAGTCAAAAGGAAAAGAAAAGGTTGGTGAACCTTTAAAGATTGAGAAAAAGATAAGTTCTTCCATTCTAGTCTATCAAACTACAGTGCATGATGATGATTTGATAGAAGACGAAACTGTTCAAATTCTGAAAAGAAGAAAGGTAATTGAAGAATCTAAAACAACCTATGACACTGCTCAAGTTGTTCAAAATGAAAAATAGCAAGCTACAGAAGAAACATCAAATTCTGATCAAGTTAATTTGGAAAAGATGACAATTGCTGATAAGAAGAAGCTGTAATGGAAGAAAGCTACTCCAGTTGAACCAAAGTCCAATCTCTTGATGAATCAACTTGCAACATTTGGGTTGAGATCCAAGCAACCTAGAGATAAAGCTGGATTAGGTTCTGATGAAGAGAAAATACAAACAGGAGTAGAAGTTACTCTAAGAGATCCTTTCATATTGACAGACAAACCATATGAACAAATCAAACAAAAGCACCTTGACAAGGTTTTGTCTACTCAAATCGTGATAGATGCTCATGATAAGGAAAATTTAAAGGAGAAATTGATTTTATTTCTCTATGATGGATTAACTTATAGACTAGCTGATACTGATATCCTAAAGAAGTCTGTCAGAGAACTTCAACATATTCACTATCTTCTGGAAGTAAAATCTGATGTTACAAAAAGATGGTTAGAATACGTTTTGAAGGCTATAAGAGATCTATTTAGAATCTCTGGTACAAAGATTTCTCAGTATATACCAATGATTAATGAAGATGATGGAAGAGAAATTCCAATGCTGAAGAATTCTGCTAAGGTGGAAGTTATTCTGAAAGGAAGATGCTTATGTTATAATAAAAACTCTTCACATCCTAGAGTTATCAGACTTGGTGATGGACTTGAAAGAACATCAATTCAAGCTATCAGAACAACCATTTATCAAATTGGTGATAGTAAAGATGAAGAACTGATGCAGGTCAAAGCACAGTTAGTTGAAATTATGAGGAAAGCTGGAGACAAGCTTGTAAGAGATTTTGTTAAGAATCATTATGGATTCAGATTGATCCAGTGAAGTTGGTAAAGCTAAAAGGACTGTAAGTTATAGTTAATAGTCTTACTAAACTCTTATTGCATTTGAACTTAAATGTTTTTGACATCATCAAATCTATTAACTTGTATATTTTGCATAATTTACAAGTTAGGGGATATTGTTAGATATATTTGAGATGTCATGTCTAATAAATTTCATGTTTAGTTTTCAGATCTTAACAAATAGGAAATATCAGTACTTACTGGAATCAGTACTTACTGGAAGTCAGAACTTAAGGATATCAGGACTTAGATTATCATAAGATAATATCAGAAGATGGATATCAGAACTTAAGTACTGGAGGACTAACAGTTAAGGAAGGAAGCTGATTTACAGGAAAGAAGATCGAGACTAATACAAAAAGAAGATATGCATGGAAAGAGTTAGAGGACTTAAAGACTTGTATAAGATATCTAATTGATATATTTTAGGAGACAGAATTATATTCCATATTAATTAGAAGTTATCTTATAACTGTATATTATATAAACACAGACATAGGTTTACACTATATGTGTTATCATTATCGAGAAGATTATACATTGTAACCTAGCAGCTCTCGTGATATTTGTTCATCACTGAGAGAGAACAGTTCCATTGTAACAGAGTTTATTATATAGAATATATATGTTTACTGTTACTTGTATTCGAAATTGATTTGATTGTATTCTACACTGTATTCAACCCCCTTCTACAGTGTTGTGTGACCTAACATACCCTTAATTATTGCATTTAATTATAGAGTGGTAGTGTCTATAGTATTAATTATACAGTCAACCATTGGAACTAAAAATATAGGGGTTTAGATGATTTTTTTATATAAAATGCATTGGAATGAGAAATGTGACAACTATTTAGAAAGATTTTTTTTACAAATGTGACAATTAAAAAGAGACGGGGAGTCTTAAATTAAGATGTACTTCTTTGATGCCTACAGACATCAACCAGCCGGCGGCCTAGACAAATTTGCGAACACTTGAAATCGCATATTACTTTATCAAAAGTAATATGTATATAATTATTTAGCAAAAAAAATATGTATATAATTGAAGAGTTATTTCGGACGAGTAGTGCTAGGTGCACAAAAGTGTGTACAAAAACTTGCACAAAATTACATGACAATTGATGTAGGATATTTTGATTAAGCTTATTGATGTGAATGCCTAATTAAAACCTAACACATATCATTTTATACAAAATTTTGTATTTAATTTTTTGCACAAAGCATTTTCTTTTTTAGACAGTTAATAATGCTCTTAGATATTAGGGCTATCAAAAAAAAATTAAAAATCCGATATCCGTCCGAAAAATTTGCATTCGTATCCGAAAAAAGCGGATATTATCCGTATTTGAAATAAACGGATATTATTAGTATCCGAATCTGGGATATTCAAATCCGAAATCAAATACATATATGATATTTAAGTTATATAAACATATAATTATATATAATATAAACTATATTCTATTAGTTTATAGTGAGTGCATATGCATTAAATAATACATTTAAAAAATTTTACATGATTGTACACATACTTTATACATATATAAATATATTATTTGAGTTTAATCATAAAAAAATGTTCTAAAATTATCGTCAATACGGCAGGGTCATCAAAAAAATTCAAAAAATCAGATATCTGTCCGAAATATCCGAATTCGTATCCGATAAAAATGGATAATATTCGTATCCGGAATAAAGCGGATATTATCCGTATTCGAATCCGACGAATGCTGATACAGATATAGACATATCTGTATCTGAATTATCCGTTTGACGACCCTATTGTATACTAAATGGGGTGTAGTACCGAGAAGCACCGTCAGAGAAATAGAGAATGGTACGGACATGAGTGGCGTAGATAGCTTCCAACACTGATTTTATCATTACGTCTCGTATGAGATCTATATTTTACTCCATTAGTTCATGTTTGTTTCATGGTATTAAGTTGGGGATATGATTATAATTTTTAAAAAATTTCAATCCCATGTTTGTTTTGTAAAAAAATAATAAAGAGTTATCGAAAGATTATAATCCTTTAAATTATCATATCCCATGTTTGTTTTATTGTAATAGATAATAATACTATAATCCCCTCTAATAGTTGGTGGGAGGAAGTATTATTTTATTCACTATCAAAAGTCATTTTTTAAAGAATTATAATCCACTCATTGTAATCCAATGTAAAACAAACATATATTTGAAAAGTTTAAAGGACTATATTCCAATCTGAAAGATTATCCATCAAAACAAACATATGATAAGATAAAATTTTAAAGGATTATAGTCCAATGCGACACTTAATATGATAAGATTATTTTATCCATAGGACTAATTTTAATGGATTAGTTATCCCCGAATTATTACCCCGAAATTATAATCCCATGAAATAAACATGGGTGGTAATAAGATTGTAATTCTTTAAATTTTCCAATCTCACATTTGTTTTGTAAAAAAATAGTGAAGGGTTGTCCACTAATTATAATACTTTAAATTATCCTATTGCATTTTGTTGAAGTAGAGGATAGGACTATAATACCCTTTAATACGTGGTGGGAGGAGGTATTTTTTATCCTCTCTTGCAGGTCATTTTTTAGGACTATATTCCAAATAGAAGTGTAATCGAGCCGAGCCAAGCCGAATACTGTCAGGCTCGGCTCGAGCTCGATTAAAATAGTTCGGGCTCGAGCTCGAGCTCGAGCTCGAGCTCGATCGAGCCTTTAATTTTAAGTCCGAAGCCCGACTTCTAAAAGGTTCGGTAGGCTTGAGTTCGGCTCAAAAGCTCGAATTAATTCACTAAATATTAACAAAAATTCAAAATATGATCAGTTCGACTCGAGTTCGACTCGATAAAAATAAATATATATAATAAATATTAAATATTTACATAAAAAAATATTTATAATAAAAAAATTAAAAATAATAGAGGCTCGATTAGGCTCGCGAACCTTACAAGCCGAATAATTTGAAGCTCGAGCTCGGCTCGGTTAAAAATTCGAAAAGCTCGAGCTCGACTCGATTATTTTCGGGCCGAATTCGAATTTTTTAAGAGCCGAGCTCGAGTAGCTCACGAACAGTTTGGCTCACTTACACCTCTAATTTCAAATACTATCCCTCAAAACAAACATTATAGTACAATCATATACTTAATCTTTCCAAACAAACATATTATAAGATTATTTAATTCATAGGACTAACTTTGATAGGATTAGTTATCCTCAGATTATTATACCGGAATTATAATCCCATTAAACAAATATGACCCAAATAGTTAATTTGGTAAGACGACATGTGTTATTGTAAAAATAAAACATCATGTAAGAAATTTTAAAAAGATAATTATTTGTACTGATTGTCAGGATTTTTATGAATCGTTTTTCAAAAAAATAAAAAACTTTGGGTTTTGTATAACAAAATTTTTAAAGTAAAAATTGTCATCTATGATAAAGTAATAATCGATAAAATAATAATATCATTACAATACTTTTTTTCCCGATTGTAACATAATAATTCAGTGCATTTTTTCTTTCGATGAAATAATAAACTCGGTAAAATAATATTTTTTTGCTTAACATCAACTCTATCATTTTAAAGAAATTTAAGGGTAAAATATTTCATTTTCTTTACATGTTGTTGGTTTGCTATTACTTAGAACTCTATAAAAAATAATAAAAAATTAATTGCAAACATATATCGAACTGTGATTGATAATTTTTTCTCTAACTTCTTAAGTTCTATTGTAAAAAACAAATCCTCCCAACTTAAAATTTCAGGAGGTCGATTTTATCCGGTGATGAAAAATATAGAATGGGTAAATATATTTTGTTGTGATAGTCTATTAATTATAATATTATAGACTGAATGAACTGACTTGATAACTTTGTTACATCAGAGCTCCTGTATTTATACCTACAACAGAGCTAATTTACAGCTTGCATATCCCTGATCTACAGCCTACATATCACTTGATCTCAGCCTATCATGTCACCTGATCTCAGCCTATCGTATCCCCTGATATCAGCTAATATTATTTGATACAATCTCCTAATTACAACACATAATCCCCATATTTACATCCTAGATTTACATTAAAGGTTATATTGTTTATACAGCTCCTCAAACTTATGATTGTTGAACAATTAGTTTGCTGATGAAAAAATTGTGTCGGCTCTTCATTTGAGATTTTATAAAGAAATCAGCAAGTTGTTCTTTGGAGGAAACACGAGGTAGACTGATATCACCATTTTCAAATATTTTCCGAACAAACTGGCAATCAACTTCAATATGTTTTGTTCTTTCATGAAAAATAGGATTACTTGCAATTTTTACTGCACTTTCGTTGTCACAGAATAACGGTGTGGGAGAATGAAGCTGAATATTAAAGTCTTTTAACAGTCATCGTAGCCAAACAACTTCACTGCACATGGATGACATAGATCGATATTCAGCTTCAGTCGATGATTTGGATACTGTGGATTGTTTCTTTGATTTCCACGAAAGAAGTGAACTCCCCAAAAATATACAGTAGCTAGTAGTAGATCTGCATGTGTTAGGGCAGCCGACATAGCTATCATCAGAAAAGGCACGTAAATCTAAAGGACTAGTATTTGAAAAGAACAAGCCACGAGCCGGAGTTGAACGAAGATAACGTATAATGCGATGAACCGCCGTTAAGTGTAGTATGCGAGGATCCGAAACAAACTGACTCACAAGTTGAACGGCATGGGCAATATCTGGTCGTGTCACGGTGAGGTAGACCAAACTCCCAACGATGCTTCGATAAAGGGTCGGATCAGAGATTGAGAGCCATCTGTTTTACTGTATGTAACATTTAGCTCAAGCGGAGTATCCACAACATTATTATCAGTAAGACCTGCCATTTCAATGATGTCACAAGTATATTTTTGTTGACTAACAAAATAGCCATCAACATTTCTAGAGATTTCTAAGCCAAGAAAGTATGATGCAAGACCAAGGTCTTTCATTTAAAAAGAGTTCTGCAAGATATTCTTTAGATTCTGTACACCTTGGTGATCGTTACCCGTGATTAAGATATCATCAACATAGATGAGTGCGAAGGTAGTTCCGGCTGATGTAGAAGATATAAATAAAGAGTGATCATTGTGACTTTGACGATATCCAGATTTTTGTAACACCCCTTTTAACTTAAAAAACCAGGCTCGAGGGGATTGTTTTAATCCATATATTGCCTTTTTCAATTTACAAACCATGTTTGGTGGAACTGATAATCCAGGAGGAGGACGCATGTATACTGTTTCAGAAAGATCGCCATTTAGGAAGGCATTCTTAACGTCCATTTGGTAGATATCCCAATTACGAATTGCTGAAACAACTATCAAAGTACGCACAGTGGTCATTTTGGAAATTGGAGTGAACGTTTCAGCATAATCGATGCCATATTTTTGTTTATAGCCTTGAGCCACGAGGCGTGCCTTATATCGTTCTAAAGAACCATCATACCTTAACTTTAATGAGTAAACCCATTTGCATCCTATAACCGGATGATGTAAAGGCTTAGGAGCAAGCTCCCATGTCTGATTTTGGTGTAAGGCCTTTAATTCATCTTGCATAGCTTTACTCCACTCAACACTATCTGCAGCTTGTTTGTATGAATTAGGAATAACATAGGAATCAAGTGTTGATAAAAATAAAAACCGATCAGGTGGTTTTGTGTTACGAGAGGAGCGCCTTGGAGGCGGTGGTGGTGGTGATGGAGGAGGTGGAGAAGGTGTACTTAGAGATGAGTTATAACCTGTATCCGGAGTCCGTGATTGAGGAGCCATTGGAGGGGGAACTCTTGCTCGACGTTGATATGTAATGATATCCTGCACATTAGGTGGGAACGTTGATAGAGGAACATCATGCTCAATATTTGGTGTAGAGTAAGGATTGGAAGAGTTAAAATATGTCATATTTTTTTAAAAAAAATAACATTCCTTAAAATTCTCATTCTCTTGCCTTCTCAATCATAACAACGATATCCTTTTTCTGTTTCTGAATATCCAAGAAAGATGCACTTAACAGATTTTGTTTCTATCTTCGAATACTCGAATTTGGGAAGAAGGACATAACACGTACAACCAAAAACACGAAGCTTTCCGTAATCAGGTGGATAAGCAAATAACTTCTCTAGTGGAGATATGTTACCAAACACATGAGTTGGTAAACGATTGATCAAGTATGTAGATGTTGCCACAATTTCTGCCCAGGACGTCTTTGGTAAGCCAGCATGGATGCGAAGAGCGCGCGATGTCTTAATTAGGTGTCTATGTTTTCTCTCGGAGACACCGTTTTGCTGGGGTTGATGAGGATAACTTTTTCTGTTGAATAATTCCTTCAGTAGCTAAAAAGTGTTCAAACTCCTTTGAAATATATTCACCACCAGAATATGTACGAAGAATCTTGATTTTCCAGTCAAACTGTGTTTGCACCATAGCATGAAAATATTTAAATACTTGCGAGACTTTAGATTTGTGGCATAAAAAATATGTCCAAGTGTAACATGACCAATCATCAATAAATACAACATAATAATATTTTCCACTTAGTGAGCCTACACAAGATGGTCCCCAAACATCAGAGTGAACAATATCAAAAGCTGAGACATCATGATTTATTTTCTTAGAAAATGGTAAAATATGTGCTTTAAAGAGTGCACATTCCTCACATGTTTTATCAATTTCAGAATTATTATCAATCTAATCTGTCAAAGCATTAGAGGAAAACATGGAATTCAAAATAAAAGCATAAGGATGACCAAGATGATTATGCCAAAGTCTCCACAATTGATTAGATTTATTTACTTCAACAGTAGAAGGAGCAAGAAAACAATTCGGTGAGCTAGATGTAGGTGTGCTTGAAGGTACGTTGAAATTCAAGAGAAAGAGTTCCCCATGCTTATGGCCGCTCTTAATCACTTTCCCGGTTCTCAGGTCCTGGATCAAGCAACCAGAAGAAGAAAATGAGACTATGCAATTTTGTTGTACTAACTGACTGAATGATATCAAATTAGCAGATAATTTTGGCACATATAAAACATTCTCGAGATTTAAAGAGCCAATTTTAAATGACCCAACACGTGCGGCAGGATGGGTGTCTCCATTAGCAAAAACAATTTTTGTCCTTCTATCATATGGAGTGCTAGAATTAGAATTATCTAAATTACCAGTCATGTGATGGGAAGCACCAAAATCTATTATCCATGAGTTTTGAGTATTTGTCTTACCAACATTGGAGGCTTAAAGGGCATGAATGATATCAGAATCCTGAAGTGCTTGAATAACTTGCTGAATAAAGTCAGGTGAAGGAGAGTTTGACTGAGAAACATGATGCTGGTTCAAAATTCCAGTACTTTCAGCTGAAGTATTAGGCATGGAGGCCATATAAACTTTGTGACTTCGATTCCGTGGAGGCCCGATCTTGTAATTTTCAATCAGATGTCCTTCAGCCTTACAATATCGACAAAAGTGAGAAACAGTTGTGGTCCCCTTCCTTTTGGGGGCAGTGAATAGCAATATGGCCAGTCTCATGACGGATAAAACACTCACTTTTACTCATATTTCGAGCCTTAACTTTTTGGACAGCCGCACTCAATGCAGCATCATAAACATTTGCTTGGGAAGAGAGCGATTTCAATCGTGTTTGCTCTGCGAGTAGGTCTGGTAGAATTGTATCTACACTAGAACTTCCTCCTCGATTCAGAATAGTAGCACGAATAGGTTCAAAATCTTGTCTAAGTTTCATCAAAAATTGTCGAGCTCGAGTTTGCAGCCTGAGTTTTAGAACTGTTTCTAAGGCAGCCTCTGGAATCTTTTCTTCAATCATATCCATTTCATTCCAAAGAAACATAATTGCAGAGTAAAATTCTTGAATACTTAATGATTCTCGAGATAAAGAATTTACCTCTTGTTCAAGCTGATACATCCTCGCATCATTGGTTTGCCTATAGATACATTTTAGATACTCCCACATGAGATGTGTTGTACTTAATGGACTGAGATTTACAACAGTAGAATTCTCCACCGATTCCATGATCCATGTTTTGATCTTAGCATTGTTTATCACCCATTTAAACTGGTCTGCCTTCTCAGTTGGTTTGGGATTAGTATCGTCAACATAGTTCCATAGATCCTGACCTTCTAGAAAGTTCTTGAAGTAAGAAACCCATAGAAAATAATTTTTTCCATCTAGCCTTATCGCTAACCTGTGGTGCTGGGAATCCATTATACTCAAGATAGAAGAAAAAGAAGTGCCAGGTAAAAAGAAAACTAAAGGAAAATATACTGAACTGTTTAGAAATAAGAATCAGAAAGGATGCAGATGAGACTGCTGGGAAAGAAAAATCAGAAGGGATGCAGACGGGACTGCTAGAAAAAACTAAGACGGTGTTTAAGCTCTGATGCCATGATAATATGAGAGACTGGATGAACTGACTTGATAACTTTGTTACATTAAAGCTCCTGTATTTATACCTACAACAGTGCTAATTTACAGCTTGCATATCCCTGATCTACAGCCTACATATCACTTGATCTCATCCTATCATGTCACCTGATCTCAGCCTATCGTATCCCCTGATATCAACTGATCTTATTTGATACAATCTCCTAATTATAACAAATAATCCCCATATTTACTACCTACATTTACATTAAAGGTTATATTGTTTATAATTAAGATCATGAGTAATTTTGAGGTAAAAAAAAATTTAAAATATTTTTATTAAATAACATGATGTGATAATATAAAATAATATATTCTGGGACATTATTAATTTTGTGACCCACCATTTTTTAAAAAAATAATATATTATGTAAATAGTATTTATAGAATATATTATTTACTACTCCCTTAGGCAACTTCTGAACATTTGAAATGAAGAGTTCAACAAACACTCTTATTTAGTATAATTTCATAAAAAGTAAAATTTTAAATATAAGTTATGTAACTAAATATTATAGAACTGCTTAAAAAAGGGGCCCTAGCCACCTTTTTCAAATATAAAACTAATATTTGGACACTATTTTGTAAATTTGAAATTTCAACCACCAAAATGCAAAAGCGGGTAAAGTTGAGCCACCATTTTGCAATTTACTCTGTGGCCCGTTTGGAAAACTGAATTTTATTTGAAATTCTGGATTTGATCAAATAAGCTATTTGAGAATTTGGATTTGGATTTAATTTGAAATCCAGAACATTCAAATATTAGTATAAACATGAAAATTTGAAATGACAACTCAAATCCTGTCATTTAAAATTTCTGATTTGAAATGAAATTTAAGTTTCGAAACGCCCTCCTAGTTTATTTATGTATGGTATCATTAAGTCCAATGTGTAAGTTTAGCATCCTCTACAGTGTGAACCATCTTGTGTTCTTCTACGACACCCGTACTGTGTTCTCTCTTTCTTGTCCTTGATAAACCTTCTTCTAACTTTCTGTCAATTCTGAAAGCTTCACAACTTCATCTTTTACACTCCATACCTTCATCTTGCTTTCTTAGATTACATGCTTTTTCTTGGAGTAAAAAGGTCAGTTTTTTCATAAGTACCCCTTCATATTTTTCTATTCACAACGGTCATATTTCTTGCTCTAGTATTTCCAAAGATGCTAGCTTTGTTTTTATTCATTTTACTTGCATTCAACTCACTAAACTTGTCAAATTGTATGAATGATGAAGGGTATGCACTTTTATCATTTAAACAAGCCATTAATGATGATCCACAAGGGTCTTTTACAAATTGGAACACTTCTGATGAAACACCTTGTTCTTGGAGTGGTGTTACTTGTAAAGAACTAAAAGTTGTATCTTTAAGTATACCTAAAAAGAAACTTAATGGGATTTTATCACCTTCTTTAGGCTCTCTTTCTCAGCTTAGGCATGTTAATTTGAGGAACAATAAGTTGTTTGGGAGTTTACCTTTTCAGCTTTTTAGAGCTCAAGGGCTTCAAAGTTTGGTGCTTTATGGTAATTCTTTATCTGGGCCTTTACCATTTGATGTTGGGAAGCTTAGTTATCTTCAGACTTTAGATTTATCGCAGAATTTCTTTAATGGGTCATTGCCAAATTCAATAATTCAGTGCAAGAGACTTAGAACTCTTGTTCTTAGTCGAAACAATTTTACGGATTCTTTGCCTGATGGGTTTGGGACTAGTTTAGTTGCTCTTGAAAAACTCGATATTTCGGTTAATAGGTTCAGTGGTAATGTTCCTAGTGATTTAGGAAATCTGTCAAATTTGCAAGGAACTGCTGATCTTTCTCGTAATTTGTTTAGTGGCTCGATCCCAGCTAGTCTTGGTAACCTTCCTGAGAAGGTTTATATTGATCTTACTTATAACAATCTTACTGGTCCAATACCGCAAACTGGTGCTCTAATTAATAGAGGACCTACGGCTTTTATTGGAAATCCTGGGCTTTGTGGACCTCCACTGAAAAATCAATGTGATTCAATTGCAAATCCGCCTTCGTCGATTCCATATTTGCCAGGTGAATTTCCACCGCAGTATGGTGGTGATGCTGGTGGAAGGGGTGCAAAAAGAAGGGGTCTGAGTAAAGGATCTATAATCGCTATTGTTGTGTGTGATGTAATCGGAATTTGCCTTTTTGGCTTACTGTTCTCCTTCTGTTATTCAAGTGTCTGTGGCATGAGAAAAGGTGAAAATGGTTATGGTTCTGATAAGAAATCGAAGGAAAGGAGGGAATGTTTGTGCTGCTTCCTGAAGGATGAGTCAGAGACCTTATCTGAAAATGTGGAGCAATATGATCTTGTACCATTGGATACGCAGTTAGGATTTGACCTAGACGAGCTTCTCAAGGCTTCTGCATTTGTACTAGGAAAGAGTGGGATTGGAATTGTGTACAAAGTTGTGCTTGAAGATGGGAGAACCTTGGCTGTAAGAAGGTTAGGCGAAGGGGGGTCTCAAAGGTTTAAGGAATTTCAAACAGAAGTTGAAGCTATTGGGAAGCTTAGGCATTCTAATATTGTACCACTTAGAGCCTACTATTGGTCTGTTGACGAGAAGCTGCTTATATATGATTACGTTCAAAATGGTAACCTTGCCGCAGCAATTCATGGTGAGTCTAAATGAGTTCATCTCCTAAATGAAGATTTATAATGCTCACTGTTCATTTTTATTCAATTCAGTCTCTTGTTATATGCCTGCTGATTTTATTAACTTTATATTGTTCTTTAAAATGTACCCAGCTAAGCCAGGACTGGTTTCTTTTACACCTCTCTCATGGTCTGCTCGATTGAAGATAATGAAAGGAGTTGCAAAAGGCTTGGTTTATCTGCATGAATACAGCCCCAAAAAGTATGTGCATGGAGACCTGAAGCCGTCTAACATATTGCTTGGACAGAACATGGAAGCCCTAATTTCCGACTTTGGACTTGGACGTCTTGCTAATATAGCTGGGGGAACACCTGCCCTAGAATCCAACCGAATGCCTTCTGAGAAACTTCAGAAAAAGCAGCAAGACATTGCACCTCAACAAGCCGTTAAAGTAAACTCTCCTGCAATTTTTGGTTCTTGTTATCAAGCACCTGAGGCTTTGAAAATGATCAAGCCATCACAGAAGTGGGATGTTTATTCGTTTGGGGTTATCCTACTAGAAATGATTACTGGAAGACCACCTATTATTCTAGTGGACACTACAGAAATGGATATCGTTCATTGGATTAAGCTTTGCATTGAGGAGAGAACCCCGTTTATAGAAGTTCTAGACCCAATTTTAACGCAGGATGGCGACAGAGAAGAAGAAATAGTTGCCGTTCTGAAAATTGCAATGGCATGCATCCAGAGCAGCCCCGAGAGAAGACCGGCAATGAGGCATGTCTCTGATGCTTTGGAAAAAATACATGTTTCATCAGAATGAATGTTTTCGATTGAATAGCTGTTTCATCCGGATGAACTGTTTTTACATGACATGAGAAACAAATTAAAGTTGGTCATTTAAGCATGGAGTAAGATGAATTTTTCTCCACTGTGAGTCAAATGATCACAGAATTGTAGCACTGAAGATTTCTAGATGGACTTGTGTAGTGACAGGAATGATGGTAAGTTGTAGCATAGGGACCAAGGTTAGTAGCCAGTAGGTCCTTAGGTTTCATGAGCTTGTTAGAAGATGTTACAGGAGTCTTGTGATTATGCTTTTCATGAGTTTGTTTTACTGTAAAATTTGTCTTAATGTTGTCCTCTATTATAGGCGTTTTTGTGTATGTTGTACATTGATTTATGTATCAACTGGGTTTTGTGTGCTTTTGTAATGCAGCAAACATTTTTGTAAAATAAGAAGATAAATGTAATGTGAAACACATTTATTTAGAATGTCATTAGATGTCTTCATACTGATCACATACACACCAGAATCTGGAGACCATAGACATTTATTTAGAATGAGATGATCTGGTTCTGGTATGGCCTGCAGAAGTTAAAACACCATAATGAGCAAAACTGCATTGTATTGAATATTGATAATCAATTAAAGGTGTACCCCGTGAAGGGTTTGCACAAATTAGACTAAAGGTGATGATACTCAATCGTTTGGAAGTTTATTCTAGATATTATATAGTACTACACTGTTTGCACCTTGCAAGATATGTGATGATTTGTGTGTGCTGTGCTGGTATTCAGAATTTCAGATGCATCATACATCAAAAGGACTCGTAACCAGGAGCGGAATCAAGGAGGGCAAACCTAAGTGAAGCTGGAGTTTAGTTAGACTAAAAAATTTTGGTAATAAATTTTTATAAAGTAACGATTTTTAGTTAAAAATTAGAAGAAATTTTACTTTAGCCTTCCGATGTACCTTGAAAAATTAGCGATAAATCATAGTAGTCCCGATGTTTTCTGATCCTAGTTCGGCCCCGGCATGCAACTTAACATAAGCACAACAGTGTTGTTGAGCTGTAAACAGGAAGACATGTTGGAGAAATATAAGTTGGCAAAGTACATCATCATCATCATACTCTTTAGGGTTTAGTGGGCCATATGTAATTTACTCTATATAGAATCGGTGCCCATACTATTAACGAATTGTGTTATACAAATAATCCACTAGATTCTGAAATACATAATTTTTGTTCCACCTGATCACTTTTTCGCTGTCCCAACACGAGTTCATGTAATGTAATCATGGTATAAAAATTGTAAACTATTTCATAAAAAAGAAATTCCTTTGTTAGTAATTAATAGCAGCCACAGGGGCTAGTCTCACATTGTGTGGTGAATTAGTGAGAAGATGATGATCATGAATCTTTCCTGTAGGGGAATATGTAAAGAATAAAGATAATTCACATGCAGACCTTATTCTTAGTGCTAAAGTGAACAACCAAGGGGTAAATTATAGTTGACACAAAAGCATGATGCTAACCCCACATTTAGAAAAATGACACACAAGTGTAATACTACCTATCCTATGGAATTAGCTAGCTGGAATTGTAGCCTTGTGGTCTTCAAAAGTAGCTACTACATACTTGTTGTCTATGATTCTTCTGTATGTCTCAACTTCTTTTATTGGTGGGTTGATTAGTAATTATTGGTTATTTGATCATGTGAAATGTATAAAAACCGATCAATTAAAAAAGAAATGACATATTAGAAGATAAGGGAAAGGATAGAGAATCCGGGCTAATGATCACCATGTATAATATAAGTTTGGATCTATGTTATAAATTAGACTGGGTGTTTAAAAGTATGCTGTATCGAATACGAGGGGCCTTGAAAAGCCTCGTTTTTTGTATGGGGGTCGACTGGCAATTAATTTGTAAAGAAAAAAGATTGGTAGATGGGTATTTGACTATATACATACAGTGGTAGCTACTCACTATGTTTGTTGGAATGTTATATACTGTAGATTGTCAATTTTTTCTCAGCAGGCAGCAAGTACAGTTAGGCAGTAGCTGCACTGTTGGGTTCTAGTAATTCAAAGTTTGAAACGTCAATCATGCCTAAACTAACACCCGAGAGTGAACAAGAGTCGATTATCCGAATCATCAAAATTTGACCAAAGTGTGTACCAAAGGTCTCAAATTTGTTATATTTAGTTGAAATTTGTGAAAAAACAAGCACGGTGTATGAGTATGTTAAATTAAAAAAAATAATCAAATGAAATGAAATACTTAAAAAATTTGACCGGAATAAATCTAATAATATAGTATATCAATGCTACAGAGTACAGAGTGTTGCCGTGCTAGCATTTTCAATCAATTTTATTTTGATATTTTCAAGTTGTAAATATACGGACGACAACTTCATTACAGTAAAATTTTGAATTATAAATTCTTATTTTGAAATAATATGTATGAAACTAATACATTATATCCTTATGTTTTCTTTTCTAAGAACTTCTATGAGGTATCATTATACTATTGTTTCGTTTATATAATACCACTCCGTTAGTTCATCCGCCAAATCTTACTTTTAAGGGTACTAATTGAAAAAAATCAATTGTACAATGGTACCATTAATTATATATTTTCTCTCATTTTTTATAAAAAATATATAATTTTCTACTATTAAAAATTTGAATAAAAAAAATTATAAGAAAAAAAAACATTATGGTGATTAGAGAAATAACATTAATTTACCTAATTTAAACTAATTCAAGAAATTATAAATATTTATTTATATTTTTTCTAATATTTTCATGCTTTGTACTAACTATAATTCTAGTAAATAAAATAAATAAGAAATATGGATATTTCAAATTCTATTAGTATTTATTATTTATATATTTTATTGTGTATAATTTTAAATACGAAAAGCCATTTTTCAAATTGTTTTAAAATATTAGGTGGGATAAAAAGAAATATATGCATTGAACTCTTAGTTATAGTGTGTTATAAAATTGAGTACGAAACTAATTGATAACTTAAGACAATTCTATTAAATACTAATATTAATAGGATTAATTAATTAATATGGGAAATATATAGATAAATTATAAAAATTATGGAAAATTATATGATTTTAGTAGGGGAAAATGGTACCACAGAAAAGTAAAAAATATTTAAAGATATCACGTATAAATCAAAAACATTTAATGGGTCAAATGAAAAAAGCAATTATATAATGATATAATTCATAATTTTATAACATTCGGTTAATGTTTGTTTAACAAAATAAAATGATAATAGATGGATCAATTCATATATAGTATATAAAATGGTAACACTTAGAAATAAAAAAATATCAAATGGTATAAGTACTATTCATAATTTCCCTAACCAGATCTGCTTAATCCGTTATCAAACGAGAGCTCCTTTTTTCCCGAGCGCGGGAGTTAGAGCCTTTTTCATTAGTAGTTCAAAATTCGTTAATTTCTTCTTGTTCGGCATACGCTAAATTACTATTCTCTCCATTCCATATTATACGTCTATTTTGAAAAAATTACGCATATTAATAAAATTTTAGCTGGACAAGTTTTTTCCATTAACAAATGAGAATATAGCTAAATTTAAAAAAGCCAAATATTTGGAATAATAAATATATGAATGATTTTATAAAAATTATTATTAAATTTATATTAAAACAAGAGATAAATAATTAAAAAAATGATAATATGAGTATATAGCTAAAATTTAAAAACTAAAATATTGGAAACAATAAATACATCGGGACGTAAGGAGTAATACACTTAAAAAATAGAATATGGTTGGTATTGTTGTAAAATACTAGTTATATTATAAACACTAACCATGGAGATAGAGAGCGGAGAGATAAATGTGAAGTAGTAAAGAAATATAGCCGTTTGAGGTGTGCATTGCTTCATTCCGAAGAAGGCTATTTATAGTCAAAAAAAGGAACAAATGAATTTAATGCAATGTAAAAATTTTCAAGTCTAAGCCTAGCTTTACTATTTAATGTTTGACAATAACAATCAATTTGCAACACTTCCTTTGATTGTTATTTTGAAATGGATCATAGACTGACTCGTTAAAACCTTTTCAAAGAAAAACCCAATAGGATAAAAACTTTGACGAAGGAAAAAGAGTACAATCTTCCCTCGGAAAAACAAATCATTCTCCGAAGTTTTGTTGTAAAAAAATCCTTGAGTCGATGCATTTCAATGTTATGTCGTAACTTCCCAAATGTTTAATTCGGTAATGATTTCGTGAATAAATCAACAAGGTTGTCACATGACCGAATTTGTTATACATCAATTTTACCATTCTTTTGAAGCTCATAAGTGTAGAATTTTGGTGAAATGTGTTCGTCCTATCTCCTTTGATATATCCTTCCTCGAGTTGATCAATGCATAAAGTGTTATCCTCAAACATAATGGTGGGATATCTAGTGATGTCTGATAATCTACATGATTCCTGAATATTCTTGATGATAGATCGCAACCAAACACATTCTCTACCGATATCATGAATTGCAATGAGTTCTGAGTGATTTGTTGAGGTTGTCACTGTAGTTTGCTTCGTAGATTTCCAAGAAATGGTTGTACCGTAATATGTAAATACATATCCAATTTGTGATTTACCAAAATGAGGATCTGATAAATATCCAGCGTCTGCATATCCAATCAACTAAGATGTCGAATTTTCAGGAAGAATAATCTAAAGTCTATTGTTCCACGAAGATAATGAAATATATATGTTTGATCCAATTCCAATGTCTATCCATCGGAGCAGAGCTAAATCTAGCCAATAAATTCATAGCAAATGCAATATATGGCCTTGTATTATTTGCAAGATACATAAGTGCACTAATTGCACCTAAATATGGGATTTCAGGACCAAAAACCTCTTCATCATCTTCTCGTAGTCGAAATGGATCTTTATCAGGCTCTGAAGATCTAACCGCCATTGGAGTAGTCAATGGATGAGATTTATCCATGTAAGGTCTGTTCAAAACCTTTTCTGTATATGTGGATTGGTGGAGGAAAATTCCTGTTGACAAGTGCTCTACTTGTATCCCAAGACAATATTTTGTCCTTCCAAGATCTTTCATTTCAAACTCTGTATTTAGGTATATGACAACATCATTAACCTCCGTAACTGTTCCTACAAGATTTAAAATTATCCACATATACGACAATAATCACAAAACCAGATTGTGATTTTTTTATAAAAATACATGGAGAAATTTGGTTACTAATATACCAATTCTTTTGTAAATAACGACTTAGTCTCTTATACCAAATACGACCTGATTGTTTCAGTCCATAGAATGATCGTTGAAGTTTAATGGAGTATATATGACGAGGTTTCTTGAACTCATCCATTTTTAACCCTTCTGGGATTTTCATAAAAATTTCACTATCAAGTGAACCATACAGGTATGCGGTAACGACGTCCATAGGACGTGTTTCCAATTTTTTTAGATGCCATAACTAATATAAAACGAAAAGTAATTTCATCCATCACTGACGAATATGTCTCATGATAATCAATTCCAGACCTTTGAGAAAACCCCTGTGCTACAAGTCGGGCTTTATATCTTATAATTTCCTTCTTTTCATTTCATTTTCTTATGAATACCCATTTATTCCCAACAGGGTTCACACCGATTGGTGTTTGGATAACAGGTCCAAATACTTCTCTTTTACGCAATGAATTTAATTATGTTTGAATTGCGTCTTTCCATTTTGACCAGTCTTTTCTTCGACATCATTCATCCACACTTTGTGGTTCAGGATTAGAATTTATGTCTACATCCAATGCTGCGGAATATACAAATAAATCATCGATTATGACTTTAATTTGATCCCATAATTTCATATCATGCACATAATTTATTGAAATTTTATGATTGTTTAATCCCGTATCTTCAGGGACTGAAATCTCTTCAGGAGATAATACCACTTCAGGGGTATTTGCTTCTTCTGGAGCATGTGCCACTTCAGAGGCAATTTTTTTTCTTTTTTGTGGTGCAACATCTTTTGCACCGACCGGTCTACCACGCTTTAGGCGTGGCTTTGATTCTGTAACCAATTCTTTTGTATCTGATTTTCTGATTAGTATATCTATTCTAGCTGGAATATTTAATGCAAGTATATGAGATTTAGTTATATTTCTAGAATCGTTAAATGCGTCAGGCATTTGGTTTGCGATATTTTGTATATGAATAATTCTTTTAACTTCAAGTTCCCATTGACCGATATGTGGATCTAGAAAATATAATCCTGATGCATTCCATGTTATGTCAGGATTAACTTTATTTGAATGTTTATCTCCCCCCTAAGGGAGGAAACATAGACTCGTCAAAATGACAATCTGCATATCTTGCGGTAAATATGTCTCCGGTTAGAGGCTCCAGATATCTAATTATAGATGTGGAATCAAAACCAACATATATACCTACTCTTCTTTGAGCTCCCATCTTCGATCTTTGTGGTGGAGCAATCGGTACATATATAGCACTTCCGAAAATTTTGAAGTGAGAAATATTAGGAACCTGACCAAGTACCAGTTGTAGCGGAGAATGTTGGTTGTAGGAAGTTGGTCTAATCCTAATAATATTAGCAACATGAAGTATTGTGTGACCCCAAATAGATGTAGGTAATTTTGCTTTCAACAGCAGCGGTCTTGCAATAAGTTGGAGTCTTTTGATAAAGGACTCGGCTAACCCATTTTGTGTATGTACATGAGAAACTGGGTGTTCAACTGAGATTCCTACAGAGATGCAATAGTCGAAAAAAGTTGCAGATGTGAATTCGCCGACATTATCTAAACATATTGACTTAATGCAATGATTTGAGAATTGAGCTCGTAATTTGATTATTTGGGCAAGTAATTTTGCAAAAGCATCATTACGAGTTGAGAGAAGGCAAACATGAGACCATCTAGTTGAGGCATCGATTAATACCATGAAGTACCTAAATGGGCCAGATGATGGGTGTATAGGTCCACATATGCCGCCTTAGATCATTTCTACAAAAGTTGGGCTTTCAAGCTGAACTTTAGTAGGGGATGGCCGAGTAATCAATTTTCCTAAAGAACATGCTGAACATGGAAGGTCATTGTTGGAAAGAACTTTAAAATCTTTAAGAGGATAACCAGTAGAATTCTCTATAATACGACGCATCATAGAGACGCCATGATGACCTAATCTTTCATGCCAAAGTGTAAAAGATTTTGGATCTATGAGTTTGGAAGCAATGACATTGTGTGACTCGATAGTTTTAATTTTCATCATATATAATCCTGAAGAAAGTGAGTGAAACTTTTCTAAGATTTTCTTGTCGCTAGGATTAGCGGAAGTAATAAGAAGATATTCTCTATCAGCCTCAGAGGTAGTTTCGATGTGAGAATTATTGAGTCATATATCTTTAAAACTAAGAAGATTTATAGTAGACTTACTAGAATATAATGCATTTGGAATGTGTATGTGGGTACCATTAGGTAGGACGAAACTAGCTTTTCCAAAACCTTCAATTATATTAGATACGCTGGAAATCGTTTCGACTTGAGTTTCGGTTTTGGTTATTTGGGTAAAATATTTTCGGTTATGTAGAATCGTATGAGTTGTACCACAATCAGCAATGCATATATATTCAGAATCCATTCTGTATATAATTAAGAAACATAATTTATTTGATAAGAACATAATACACTACATAGTTCAAACAAAATAAAACACACAATACACATTACTATAATAATTATATGAAACTAATCTCCAGCCTCCCATATGGGAATTTCGTTAGATTCACTCGGACCATTTTTGCGTATTCCTCCAGTTGTGATTCTCGGGAAATCATCTATGTTATTGTTAGCGAAATTTGTTTATACCATTTTCTCTTTGATTTTTGAGAAGATTGGTATAGCTTAACAAGATGATTTAGGGCATGACAATTACATGTCCAGTGCCCATCCATGCCGCACCTATAGCAAATATTTAAGTTTTTCCTCCTCGTGGTGCCTTTCTTTTATTGTCACTTCCGGTGACCAGAGTTGTTATATGGACGAAAATGCCCATGGCTCCGACCTCATCCACGGTACCGACCTTGGCCCCGTCCACCTCTTTACCTTTTTCCACGTACATTCTGCTGGAACGACATGTTATTTACTTCAGGTAATTGGGCAGATCCTGTTGGACGGGATTGATGATTCTTAATCACCAATTCATGATTCTGTTCAACAACGAGGAGAGTTGATAGAAGATCCCCGAACTTAGCAAATTTGCGCTCCATGTATATTTTTGCTAAGTTGATATTGTTGGGGTGAAAAGTTGATAGTGTTCTATCGATTTTTTCCGTAACTTTCTCACCACGCATAATAAGTCTAGAACTTATTTTGAACAAAGCAGAGTTATATGCTCGGATACTCTTAAAATCCTGAAGTCTTAAATTAGCCCAATCATTTTCAGCTGCAGGTAGATAAACTAGTTTCTGGTGATCGAACCTATCATTTAGATTTTCCGATAAAATAAAGGGATCCTCAACTTCTAAGTACTCAGATTTTAAATCTTCATGCATGTGGCGTCGGAGAAAAATTATACAGGTAAAGTTTTCTTCAGCCGTGGATTTATTTTATGCCTTTATTGTATCGTTTAATATCTTTGAACCCAAGTGCAACTTTACATCTTATACCCATAATAAATAATCATCGCCAAAAATGTCCAAGGCAACGAACGACAAGCTCGTAATATTTTTCATACTAAATCTGAATTAACACAAAAATTATTAAATTTTAATTTATCAATGTAAATATTACATAAAATCCCAATTAATCGGATGCGTTAGGGAGTATGCAATAATCAATGTATATATCATTAAATCATTGATATTATAAACAGATTTATATATAAAATGACAAATGTATTTTCACCCGCCATACGGACATCTGCGTATGCAGGTTATCTCCGACCAATAATAAATTAAAGTGGACAATCCTGCATAAGTTAGTTAGGAGCAAAAAGTTATTATCCGATAAGTATGCAATTTATAAATTAAGGTTCCCACTATACTTCAGTATTACCCAAAATTGAATGATACCGTAAAATAATTTTAATAGGCGGTGTTTCGGCCATATATATTTAAATTATTAGTAAAGGGTGTAACCAATATACTCCGGTCATATATATTTAAATTATATGTAGAGGGCATAACCATGTCTACTCATATATATGTATATTTAAATTTAAATTATATCTTCTCAGTTTCGGCAGGGTTTCGTGCTGATAACGTGTTGTAAAATACTTGCTATATTATAAACACTAACCATGGAGATAGGGAGCGGAGAGATAAATGTGAAGTATTAAATAAATGTAGATGTTTGAGATGTGCATTGCTTCATTCTGAAGAAGACTATTTATAGCCAAAACAAGAAATAAATGAATTTAATGCAATGTAAAAATTTCCAAGTCAAAACCTAACTTTACTATTTAATGTTTGACAATAACAATCAATTTACAACAGGTATCAATATTTTAAAAAAATAACTAGAGATTTTTGTCCGCGGTATGCGCGCTTAATAAACTTTAATTTTTTAAATAGTTTAAAGTGAATAATTTTTACTTAAATATTTTGTTAGTAATATATATATATATATATATATAATTAATTCAACCGAGGTGTTAATATCTTTTTTTCATTCCATCTTTGAAAGTTCATTTTTTCAATAGATAAATATTGTTTCAGCAATTTTTGTAGGTTATAAATGTTGTTTACCCGATTATTTCAGTTGATCACGGTTTTAACACATTAAACATATAAACTCGAAATTAATTTTTGTCAATTACTCCTCTAATAGCATTAATATATATATATATATATATATATATATTAAAATTTGATATAAAATTTAGTTCAATAATGCTCGGCGTCGCCTTATGGTGACACCTCGCACTTAAACTTTGAAAAAATAAAAAATATAAATACTCTACATAAGTTATTTTAAATATGTTAATTGACAACCACTATGTTATATTTGATTATAAAATTTTCAAAAGTAAACATTAGTGCATTAAAATTATTTTGCTAACAGAATTTTTTTATTAAAAATTCATTCTAATATTACCGATAACCATCTTACATTGACACCTCCTCATTTAAATATTATGAGATTAATTTTTCGAAAAACAAATATAAAATTAAAATATTTCTTTTCTCGACACAGTTTGCTCTAAAAAAAATTAAAATTTACATAAAATTACTTTAATTGTCAAAATATTTGAGTTATGGCGGACTATTGAAAATATCTCTTATTTATTTGAGAATATAACATGTCACTAATAATTGTCAAAATAAAAAAAAATTTATAACTTAGGATTCATGTTAGTGTTATCAATTATTTTAAAACTTAAATAGCAAAATAATTAGAATTATAATATATATTTATAACGCAAGAGATTGTGAAATGTTTAGAAATTATGAGTGTGCTTTTTTTAAAATCCAAAAAAGTATAATTTATCATTTAACATTTTTATTTTTAATAAAATTAGATTCGAAAGGTGATCACATAATGAAAGTATAAAAAGCCGACTACAATCATTTATCTATACTAAATATTAGAATACAATAGCGTATTTGCTTGTTGAATACATAAAAGTCAATTAGACAAAAAAATTTATAGATGTCATTATATATATTACAATTTATTTTAACTAAAGTTGAATTAAATACTGGCATTGAAATATAATTTTTCTATATAAAATATATAATTTTTTTCTTCAAATAATTGGAAAATAGGTGAATGTAACTGATGTGCATAATTTTTTTTAGAACTATAAAGATTTGAATATTTTAAAAATTGTTAAATTGAAAAATGTAATGACACAATATAAGTAATTTGAAATATTATAAAATTAGAAGATTCAATTACAAACTTCTCCGAGTCGCCCTAGGGCGATGTCTCACATTTTAAATATTGTTAAATTAAAAAATATAATTATATAATATATTATTAAACCGTTAGTTACATTTATAGCTAAAATTCCTTCATCCACTTTTTTTACAATACCACGGTTATATATTAGCAAAATAAAATTTCAAATTTTCAAATTGGCAAATATATAAAAAAAATGAAAATTATATAGTTATTTTAGAACTTTGCATGTTACTAAATAAAATCTAAATTTGTATATTTGTAAAGAAAATATAAAAGATGGTAAGTAAATATAAAATTAAAAATACTTTAATATGATTGAAAATACAACTCTTAGGCTAGGGTTAGGGGTGAGCAGAAAATCGCACAAACCGCAAAAACCGCCCGCACCGCAAAACGCGGTTTTTAATTTTCGTGTTGCGACTGCCGTTTGAATTTTTAATAAATCGCATGGTGCGGTGCGGGTTGTAGTTTAAATTTCTCAAATGCGGTTCAAACCGCACCGTACCGCACCGCACCGCAATATTTAAATGTTATATTATATTTCATGATTCCATTTATTAATTCTGATTCCATTTAACATACTGGTAGTACTTGCTTAGTGATCATCTTATTTCTGCAAGACCAATTATTGCGTAGTGATCATCCTGTTAGTGTTTCTTCACAAACAATGAGACACAGAATACAAAGCCAACTATTTAATAGTGAACTCATTTAATTACCAAGCCAAGCTTCTATGTTAAACTTTACAGTGTGTAATTTCTAATTTGTATTATTGAAGAATATTGACGACTTTGTTATATTATTCGGAAATTTAATTAAATTTAAATTTTGTATTTATTTAAATTTTTTGATTTGTAAAGTATAAACCGCAGTGAACCGCACCACACCGCACCGTATTTTTGTGGTGTGGTTTATGCGGTTTTTGAGGGTACACGGCGCGGGTGCGGGTTGGAAATTTGATCAAACCGCATGTGCGGTTTGGTTTGCAGTTTTTGGAAAAAACCGTATCGCCCGCACCGCGCTCACCCATAGCTAGGGTAGTTTTATTATCCATATGCAATGCACTAATCAATAATGATAATTCATAAAATTCATTTATGTAACAATCTCTAATCCATGTACAAATTTTGGATGTCATTAATTTATTCACATTAGAGATTCGTCATTAATTTATTCACGTTAGAGATTCATTAATTTATTCACTCTAAAATATAATAGATCTCAAGATCTTTCATAACATTATGTAAGTTTATTTTGTCCACACTTTTTCATATGACATTACTATATTTGTAAGAATTCTATAATATATAATATTCCTTACCATCACGCTTCATATTCACTAACATTATTCATATCCATATACTTAATCTTGTCACAACATTCACAGTGGGAACTCCATCCCCATCCTCAAAAACTTACTATAAATAGTAATTTCATAAAAAATTCTCAAATTTTATTTACCTTTCAAAAATTTCTTAGTTCCCAATCCCATCTCTATCTCTATACTTATTTTATTAATTCTTTCTCTCACTTTTTTTACAACTTCAACAACTAACTAATATTTTTATACATCTCACTCCAGCCTAACATAATAAAAGTGTATAATATATAGAATGGGGAATCAAAAGTAATTCCCCATATTTTGGGATTCAATTAGTTGTTCCTAAAATTTATTTTGAAATAGAGAACCGGATATAAATATATATTTGTATTAAATTTTAAGATTCTCTTAAAATATAGGGATATGGGATATATCGGGAATGGGATAGAAATGCTCTCAATTCTTGTTTCTTAGTCTTCCCGAATTTCAAATTTCAACCTTTCTTCTTAACATGTTGAATCTCAACTACACTCTCTTTCCCTTCCTTAAAAATCTTTATAACCATTTTAATCTTAGATTTCACATTTCACATCATACATCCGCTTCATACAACCACCACATCTTTGAGATTATAGCAAAGGTGTCTCTTATTATTATTTTTATTCTGCCTATAATGAAATATATAACCTTTATAATTTTAGAAATACCT
Source organism: Apium graveolens (assembly GCF_009905375.1). Lineage (NCBI taxonomy): Eukaryota > Viridiplantae > Streptophyta > Magnoliopsida > Apiales > Apiaceae > Apium > Apium graveolens. The sequence continues at coordinate 17,700,125 of NC_133652.1, forward strand.
CATTTATTGCAAATTATTTTAAGCATTGCTAAATTAAAATCCACAATATTGTACCTAAATAAAGAAAAATTATATAAAAAAATAGGCTTTAAAAAATATTGGTGTCGTTTTAAGTAATATTTACTACTATCGCTTTAAGGTGATGCCAAGTTTTTAAAATCAAAATTTAAGTTGTTGCTAAACACATTACTTTAGTTCAATGCATAAATATGCATAAATTGCCTAAAAATATGCTCCAAATTATTCCGAAGCAATTCATAACATTTTCTATATTTTATTCGAGGTAAAAAATAATTTTAGTATTCTCTAAATTCGAAGGGAGATAAGTATAAAATATTCAATTTTCTTAAACTATTATCGGACTTACTGTGATTTTATAATAACATATTACATGACTTTACATAACATATATAAGTTTAATTTTCAACTCATTTAGTTTAGAATTGGTAAAAACATAAAGATATAAGAAATTAATGTTAATTATATGTATGTAATAAACAAATTTTAAAAATAAAATAAATGGGATTATTTGAAAAAAAAACATAATATTCAAAATCAAATACTGTGATAATCGTGAATTTTGAATTTTAATTATTCAGTTAATCTCGTGTAACTTCTATTATCCTTGTATACCTTGCATATATTAAAGTTTAAAATGATAGGATAAGATATATATTTAGCATTATAGTTAAAGTATATTTAATATATGTTAATATTTAATATAATTTTTTACTTTAGTAAATTAAATTTATTATAAATAATATTAATTATTTATATTTACGTGTAAAAGATAAACATATACACTAAAATTATTAACTTTTAAGTCTCCAAGCATATGTAGAATAAGTTAACACAATAATTTATAAATTAAGTAGTGTGTTCTAAATATTTTATATTATACTCTAATATTTTCAATAACAGTGTGTACTTGGGTAAGATTCTTGTGAATTTGGTCAACCAAATTGGTATTTGAATATAATATTTATCACATCCCTACAGGTGTGCATTATGAAATTTTGCATCCCCTAAATGATCAGGTCATGTGAGCATCGAGATCATTTGCAATAACGGTTACATATTAAGTTAAATAACCTACAGTCAACAAATATAAAATTTACTTTACAATCTTTTTAAGTGTTCATCTTAATGTTGGACCAGCAGACCTATCACTCGCCAAACAGCAACCAATCCCCATGTCCGCATTATACAATCTTAATAATCTAACTATCTATATTTACATGCATCTTACATTTCTACTTCGAATTATGCATTTTAAGCAGGTTTTTAACATTTCTTGAGTAGCTTGAACTCACATCTCATTCTGACGGTTGGCATTTAGCGGTTGAAGTATGAGAACTTCCTAGTTCTGGCAATCCTCCAACATTACAGGTTTTACCTATTACTCCATTTTCATCTTCAGTTAGCCAACCTGCAGTGAAGCAGCAATGTACAACTCTGATGCAGCCTGAGTCTGGTAGTATCGTTGTCTGTGATTCCGGTCCTTTGCATCATAATTTCTCACAATAATCTACTATATATCATTGTATGAATAAACACCATTTTAAAGTGGTGAAAGTGATTATGGTCCTCAAAATAATATTGTGACCATGTCTAGATATCAGTTTTGTGATATCGTGACAATTTCCGCAGAGGTTCTTGACAATTCTTATGGTTTTGTGTTAATCAAAGTGTAAAAAAATATACTTAGACAGAGAATGAAATTTTTTAATGCTTTGTAACACCTTAAATGGACAAAAGTCCGCATTAAGAAAATGTTGGCTAAGTACACTTATCTTCTCTCCCAGCAATAATTCTAACCCACATTTGACAATTAATTAGCGTGTGGTGTGTCATCTGTGGTGTGTACTTTGATATTCATCGGAGGTAGTAAATCATCCCTTCATAGGTCGAACTATAATCGAGACTGCAACACATTTCCAATCAAGTCTTTGTAGATATAATGTGATGAAAAAGATGAATGGAGCCCAAATATGAACACTGTACATAATTTACCTGAACATACAGATCATAAAAAAGGGTTTAATAAGGATAGCCATAGAACCAATCAACACAGAAATATACTTTAAACCATTGGATGTATAAGCTTCAGCCATGGTAGCTTCTTCTTTGATAAAATAATAAAGGACCATCCCAGTGATCAATAAGCAAACACCAATGTATAATACAATACAAATAAAAAGGCTCAAACTTTTTTTCCTAATGGTTAGTCCCTCTAAAATTTTGCAATAAAATAATAAATAATTTATTAGTTTAATAACAAAGGATGCAAGGGATAAGAAATATCCTACAAAAAAGATAACATGTGTAACGTATTCGAACAAAACCTATCCATATTATTATCGGAAGACATACCAATTGTCTTTTAGATTCTTCAGCTGAATTGACAACTGCATCAAATCCTACATTTGCAAAAACTACCATTGTTGCTCCTATGAAAATGCCTCGGAACCATTGAAACTTTGAAATGACCCATTATGATGACAACAATGATAATGACTACTTGCTTTAGCACAACTACATATCAATTATTAAAAAAGAACATCACTTTATGAAATAAAAGGACAACAAATGGTGGAAAAGTAGAATCAAACCATGTATACCAAACCAATGTGATTATGAAATTACTTAGAATTCATAACTTGAAGTGTAAACCTCACCAAATTACTATCATCCGACTCTTTTCCTGAATCATTGTCATCTTACCCATCCTCATCATAGAGGATACAAAAATTACTTTAGCTGGGAATATGAATTGGTGATTCTTAGAAAATTATATGAGTATATTCTTACTCATTCCATATTATTGATGATGGAAATATAGCCAAGGTCAGTGTAATTATGTCATGTAAATTATAAAGGCAGTAGAAACTCGCGAGAAAGAAAAGAAGAATTTTGAATTTATCCAAACTTTCAAGGGAAAGACAGACTAATATTGTATTAACCAAAGGAATATAGATCGCACATTTGGATTTTAACATTTCCCGGGTATGAAACTAATTATAGAAGATCGTACGCACATGCTTCTTTCCCATATAATCCTCTCTGAGTGGGATATCTGGATACTTTGGTTATTAGAAAGGAAACTAATTTATAAATAACTGCTATCACAAAACAGTGCAAGTACATAATAGAAATTTCCTAGCTGATGGTATCGAATCTTTAATTAACAGAGTTGAAAGTATCTCGCCTAATAAAAACTCTTCGAAGCAGCTCTGTAGCATGGCCTCAAAGGAAGTGAAGCATCAGGAGTAGTGGTTTCTCTCACATTAAAAAACTTGATGTTAAACAGAACCATCTTATATTAGTATATAACATTGGTACCCACCATTAGTGTACAAACTGTATGTAAAAACAAAATAATGTGTGAATTATAAAGTTAAACAGATACACTGATTTACGACATTGTAACTACTGTTACATGATTAATCAACACATCATCTTAAGTTGCACAAATCAAAAAACAAACATATAAAATCAATATGTTCAAAAGTATAACTTTGAATTTGATGTAAGATTAAAAGTACAGAGCATGTTATTTTGAAATTAAAACATATTGTAATATTGAAAATTATAGACCACGTGATTTTATAATGACCGCTAAATTTGTTAAGAAAGTTATAGGATTGTGGTTGAACCTGTAATAAGATTTCTATATATACCAAAGCATTTAACCTGCAATAAATTTCAACAAAATTAAAAGCCTTTCAATTCATCAAACCTGATTTGAGCATTTAGTCAAACACATAATATGTGAAATCTCAACGCTCATATAAAAGCCTCAAAATAAAATATTTAAGAGCTCTTACATATTTGCAATGCAACATTACATAAAGATTTAATATTTATATTTATGTTCTTAATCATAACAGTCTCATACATAGCATGTGTAAATGCAGTTATCAACTAAACGTACATGATGAACACAAACATATTTGTATTTAGTTAAAATGAAATTTAAGAATCAAATCTACATAGTTAAAATATGCAGAGAATCAACATAAGGAAAAAGATAATAAAAATAAATTCATCTTATCCAAGGATCATACAAAAGATCATAAACAGTAATCTTACAAATTAAAACGTCATAGATAACTTTAGTCTTTACAGAAAACCTATTTTGATATCATTTCCCATTTATTCTGTAGAGTGAAACAAACAAAGAAAGTCAAATATTTTTCTTTAAAATAAAACAAACACATACTGGATATGCAGATAAAAATGTACAAACATGTATTAATAAATTACAGGAAGAGGAAGAAAAACAAAAACAAAAATAAATAAATAAAGAAGAATCACATGTTTGAGATTTAAAATCAAACATTTGGTGTACAAAAAGTTAGTCTACAAACCCGTATATAAATTTAAAAATTAGTAATTCTTGTAGTTGTTCTTAATCACACATATTCATCAATCTGCAAAATTCAATCCAGAAAATTATAAAAGCAATAAAATTTGTATAATTAAAACACATACCTCCGTTCACGATTTTGTAAATATTGCTGCACAATTTATTAACATATCAATCTCTTATGCACACCAAAACAAATCTTACTTAAGAATATCTATATAAACATTTCAAATCAATCATTTTATAAATTAAAACGTCACCGATAACTCTAGTTTTTACATGAAACCTCTTTTGATATCATTTCTCATTTCATCTGTAGAGTGAAACAAACAAAGAAAGTCAAAATATTTTTCTTTAAAACATAACAAACACATACTGGATATACAGATAAATATGTACAAACATGTATTAATAAATTGCAGGAAGAGAAAGAAAAACAAAAACAAAAACAAAAAAATAAAGGGAAAATAGATTTTTTCGTCACCCAACTTATTGTGTTTTTAGGAACTTACCATTCAACTATTATTTTTTTTTCTTTTGCTCACTAATGTTAGGTTTGAAAGAGATATGTCCTAAGTCCAATCATGTATGAGGATTTAGGAATAACTTTTATGTAATCTGTTTTGATTTCATTGATATTAATAAAAGACTTGTTTTGTTTTTATTGCGGGCTCTATCTATTTAAATGTTTAAATAAGATATACCACAGTTTAGAGTAAAGATTTTTATGGATTGTGATGAGATCATAATAATGAGACCTAAAAGATGATAACTCTAAACTTAAATAGTTCCTGGTCGTAGGATTACTAACTGGTAATTAATAATCCGCAAAGATCGGTACATACTACGCTTGCTTCATTATGAAGGATGTCTGTTCTCATAGACATTTGTGTGGTGATACTATAGCTAGTATGTAGGTGCTTATTATAGAATAAGTTCACTGAACATGACTCATACAGCTGAACAACTGATGGAGTTCACTCACATGTCAGCAGTTGTTCACATAGTGATAGTTGTACAAGTATCCTTAGACTTGAGGTCATCATAGTCATCTTGTGTACACTGAACTATGCTTTGGTTTAGTTCTTAGTCTCCAGGGACAATTATAAGGGCTCTAATGGGTATAGGAATTTATACACGAAGATAGTGTATGATCAATAAAGGATCTACCCCTTCCAGTAAAGGAAGAGAATGTTCAATGCTGATCCACTTATGCTAGTTCAGGAATCTCTGGCCAGAGTGAATGAAATTTGTTGTGAATATGTTGTGTACTTGATGATCACTTAAACAAAACATCTAAGTAGATTTTACTTAGTGAAATAATGTAGCACTCGATGGATAAGAATTATAGTCCCGACGGATAACTCATTATAGTCCCGACGGATGATTAACTTATTATCCATCGAGTGAGTAGCTTATGTAACAATAAGTTTGTAGCACAGTGATGTATGCACCTTTGTATAGAATCTGTAGTAGCATATAAGTCATGTTGACTTTGACTAGATATGCAGAATAGGTTGATTAATTGTACATAAGTAATGTCTTGTAATTCTGTATAAGTGAAATGAAGTCAAGTGCCAAAATAGCTACTGACGGATGATTAACAAAGCCTTCGACGGATGATCAAATGACTATCAACGGATGTTTAACATAGCAGTCGACGGATGATCAATTAAGTCATCGACGGATGATCATATCAAGAATTCAAACATCAGTTGAATAGTGAAAGCTGACACACAGCCGTCGAGTTGTATACAAACACATTGTATTAAGACTGTTAGATTTTATATTTGTTCAGTCTTTTTGACTTTGTAATCTTGGTATTATATAAACCAAAAGAGTAGCAAATAGAGAAATAACTGAGATAACTGAGAGAAATACAAAAATAGAGAAATCTTTGTAAGCAGAATCTTTAGCATTTCCTGTAAACTCAATAGTTCATTTGTAAGCAGCTGTGAGCATTCTTGCATACAGAGTCCTCTCGATATATTATATATATCTCTCGTGGAATTGTTTAAATCCACCAGAAAGTTTTTAAAGACTCTTGTTTTTAATTACTTATGTTTTGATTCATTATATTTCTATTCCGCATTGTACCAATCAAAACATTATATCTATATTCGAGTTGAACATTTTTATTTCAAGAAAAAGGTTCAAGAATTCCATTCAACCCCCCTTCTGTAATTCTTGCTATATTATTAAGGGACTAACAATTGGTATCAGAGCAAGCTCTTAATCTACAAAGATTTTAAAGATCAAAACAATTTAGCAAGATGAACAAGAAAGATGTTGGAGTTAAGATTCCTTTTCTTGATAAAGATAATTACCATCATTGGAAGGTAAAGATGCATCTTCATATGCTTTCTCAATATGAGACCTATGTGGACTGCATAGAAAGAGGCCCTCATGTTCCAATGAGAGATGCTACAGGAAATGAGCCATCTGTATCAAAACCAAGGCATGAATGGTATGATCCTGACATTGAACAAGGCAGGAAAGATAAAAAGGCCATGAACATTCTATTCAATGGTGTTGATGCAGACATGTTTGATAACATCATCAACTGCAAAACTGCCAAGGAAGTTTGGGACACAATACAGATAATTTTTGATGGCACTGATCAAGTTAGAGAAAATAAAATGCAGCTCCTGATTCAGCAATATGAGCATTTTCACAATGAAGAAAGTGAGTTACTCACTAACATTTTTAGTAGATTCCAAAAACTACTAAATGCTCTTAAGTTGCATGGAAGAGTCTATCAGACTAAAGACTTCAATCTGAAATTTCTCAGATCTCTTCCAAAGGAATGAAAACCAATGACAGTCTCATTGAGAAACTCACAAGATTATAAGGAGTTTACTTTGGAGAGACTGTATGGCATTCTGAAGACCTATGAGCTTGAGATAGAGCAGGATGAAAGAATGGAGAGAGGAAAGAAGAAAGGAGGATCCATTGCACTAGTTGCTGATCAGGAAAAGGAGAAGGAAGTGAAGATGGAAGCTGTAGAATCAACTTCAAAGGTCTGTGAGGATAAGGGTAAGGGGCTAGCTGCAGAAAGTGAAGAATCATTGAGCCAAAATGACATGGAGGACATTGATGAGCACCTAGCATTTCTTTTAAGGAGATTTGCCAAGCTCAAGTTCAAAAAGAACTTTGGAGCAGCCAAGCCAAATAGAAACATGGTGGATAAGTCAAAATTCAAATGTTTCAAATGTGGCTTGGCAGGGCATTTTGCAAATGAGTGTAGAAAGTCAGATTCCAGTAAGAAAAGGTTTGAGTGTGTAGATTACAAGAAAAAATACTTTGATCTACTCAAATAAAAGGAAAGGGCTTTTATTACACAAGAGAATGACTGGGTAGCTGATGGTTTGGATGAAGATGAAGATGTCAGCTATGTCAATCTAACCCTTATGGCCAAGTCTGATGAAATAGAGACAAGTTCCTCAAGTAATCAGGTAATCACTACAAACCTTGCACATTTATCTAAAGCTGAGTGTAATGATGCATTAAATGACATGTCTACAAAATTGTATCATTTGTGTGTTACACTTAAGTCTCTCACTAAAGAAAATGCTAAAATCAAAGAAAACAACTCGTTTTTAAGTGATAGGAATAATGTGCTTGAGTCTCAATATGTTGAGTTTGAGAAATTAAAAATTGAGTTTAAGATTGCCAATGAGGAATTAACTGAGTCCTTGAAAAAGGAAGAAATTTTGAAGAAGCAGCTCGATCGTGAACAAGAGGTGATTAAAGCATGAAAAATATCCAGAGATGTTCATGCTCAAATCACCAAGGTTCAAGGAATTAAGTCTTTTTGTGATGAAGCCTGGAAAAAGAATAAGGAGAAACTAGAACCTATTTTGGTAGATGGGTTGCTGACAGATGTAGACTCGACGGATGATGAGGACTATCCGTCGGATAACAAAAATTGTTATCCGTCGAATGATAAAAATCCTCATCCGTTGGCTGTAAGCAAACCCATTAGCAAAGCCAAATTAATCAAGCTAAATGAAAAGTATGGGTCTGTTTCCAAGAACTTTGTTTCAGGAGAGTCAAGTCAAGCTAAGAAAGGGAAAAAGGCTAATGTTGGTCACATGACTGTCAAACAGTTAAGTGACAGACTTGAGAAGATAGAGGTAAAAACAGAGACTAAAAAGAAAAACAATAGGAATGGTAAAGTAGAGATTAACAAACACAATAACTACACACCTGATAAATATGCCCCCAGAAAAATCTGTGTCAAGTGTGGTAGTGTAAATCATTTGTCTGTTAATTGCAAATTTGCCATGCCTACTCCCATGTCTGTTCAGCCTCAATTTCCTAACATGAATGTCATGCCTCCCATGCCTGTTAATGCTATGCCTACACAGAATATGAATGCACAGTTTTCTATTATGCCATTTGCACCTAATCCATACTATACTACATACAATATGCCTCAAATGCCATTTAGCATGCCTTACTGGAATAACATGTTTACACCAAACGTGCCATTTCCTGTTAGCCATAACATGCATGATAATTCTGTTGCATTTAGTGGTTTCAAAGGTACAACCCAATTGACTAAGGAAGAATCTGAAATTCCTAAGTCAAATGAGATAAGACCTAAGAAATAGAAGAAGAAAGCTAACAAGGCAGGACCCAAGGAAACTTGGGTACCAAAATCAACTTGATTTGATTTTGATGTGTGCAGGGAAACAGAAAGAATTTTTGGTACTTGGATAGTGGCTGTTCAAGACACATGACTGGTGATTCTACCCTGCTCACAGAGTTTAAGGAGAGAGCTGGCCCAAGTATTACTTTTGGAGATGACAACAAAGGTTATATTGTGGGATATGGCTTGATTTCAAAGGACAATGTCATCATTGAAGAGGTTTCCTTAGTGGATGGTCTCAAACACAATCTGTTGAGTATCAGCCAGCTTTGTGACAAAGGCAACTCAGTAACCTTCAACAAATAAGCCTGTGTTGTGACTAATAATCAAAACAACAAAGTGGTTCTCACTGGTGTGAGAAGAGGAAATATGTACCTAGCTGACTTCAACTCAACTAAAGCAGAATCTGTAACTTGTCTTCTCAGTAAAGCAAGTCAAGATGAAAGTTGGCTATGGCACAAGAAGCTATCTCATTTAAACTTCAAGACCATGAATGATCTGGTAAAGAAATAACTAGTAAGAGGCATTCCTCTAGTGGAGTTTACAAATGATGGATTGTGTGATGCCTGCCAAAAAGGGAAGCAGATCAAAGCATCATTCAGGAAGAAACTTGATTCAGCAATTGAAGAGCCTCTGCAACTGCTTCACATGGATCTGTTTGGATCAGTCAATGTATTGTCAATTTCAAAGAAAATATTTTGCCTAGTAATTATAGATGATTTCTCAAAGTTCTCTTGGACATATTTCCTAAAGTCTAAAGATGAGGCTAGTGAAATCATCATCAATCACATAAGATAAGTTAACAATCATCCTGATTCCAAAGTTAGAAGAATCAGGAGTGACAATGGAATTGAGTTCAAGAACTATGTCATGAGAGCATTTTGTGAAGAAAATGGGATCTTGCATGAGTTCTCAGCATCAAGGACTCCACAACCGAATGGAGTAGTGGAAAGAAAGAATAGATCTCTTATTGAAGTTACAAGGATAATGCTTGAAGAATCAAAATTACCAACATATTTCTGGGCTGAAGCTGTAAACACTGCATGCTACACTCAGAACATCTCTCTGATTAATCAAGCAAGATGCATGACTCCTTATCAATTGTTCAAGAATAAGAAGCCAACTCTAAACTTTTTTCATGTCTTTGGATGTAAATGCTATATTCTGAGAAATCAAACTGATCAAAATGGGAAGTTTGATGCTAAAACAGATGAAGGAATTTTTGTTGGATATGCTGTTGGTAAAGCATATAGAGTCTACAATCTAAGAACCAACATTATTGTGGAATCTATACATGTTGTGTTTGATGATAAAAAGATTAAAGGATTGAGAGATGGAGATTACCATGAGAGCCTCAAATTCGACAATGTTGAGATGGTCAGTGATGGAAGTGATGATGAAAGTGATCAAGAAACAGTGTCTAAGGATAATGCAGACAAATCTACCACCAATGAAGCACAAAACTCAACATTCGTCGAGTTGCAGAATGCTTCATCCGTCGAAAGGCAATCGGTGTTATCCGTCGGTAGACAACCTGCCTCATCCGTCGGTACTCAAAATTCACCATCCGTCGGGTTATCAAAAGGAGCAGGAAGTCAAGGCAGATCACCCATAAAAAGTACCCATTTCTCAAATCAAAGATCCACAAACTCAGGGGGAGTTTCTAGCAATCATAACTCAATCACACATCAAGACAACATTGAGGTCTCTTCATCTAGAGCTAATCTACCTCAACCAAGGAAATGGACAAAAGATCACCCCTTTGAACTGATTATTGGTGATGTTTCTTCTAGAGTTCAAACCAGAAGAGCAACTCAAGAAGAATGTCTATACAGTAGCTTTCTGTCAAAGGAAGAACCAAAGAAGGTAGAAGAAGCCCTGTTAGATCCTGATTGGATTTTAGCTATGCAGGAGGAGCTAAACCAATTTGAAAGGAATAAAGTATGGAAGCTGGTACCCAAGCCTAAAGGAAAGAATCCAGTAGACACCAAATGGGTATTCAGAAACAAGATGGATGAAAATGGCATAGTAGTAAGGAACAAAGCCAGATTGGTTGCTAAAGGCTATTTCCAGCAAGAAGGAATAGATTTTGATGAAGCATTTGCTCCTGTTGCAAGACTTGAAGCCATCAGAATCTTTTTAGCCTATGCAGCCCATGCCAATTTCAAGGTCTATCAAATGGATGTCAAAAGTGCCTTTCTGAATGGAGATTTGGAGGAAGAAGTGTATGTTAGTCAACCTCCTGGCTTTGAAGATCCAAATTTTCCAGATTATGTCTATTATCTACTGAAAGAACTTTATGGACTGAAGCAAGCACCTAGAGCCTGGTATGACACTTTATCAAAGTTCCTTTTGGAAAATCACTTCACAAGAGGTACTGTAGATAAAACTTTATTTTTCAGAAATGTTAATGGCTCTAGCATACTTGTTCAAATTTATGTAGATGATATTATTTTTGGCTCTACAGATGAGAAACTTTGTAAAAAGTTTGCCAAACTGATGCAAAGTAAGTATGAAATGAGTATGATGGGAGAACTAACTTATTTTCTTGGCTTACAAGTTAAGCAAGTTTGTGATGGAATATTCATTAGTCAAACTAAATATATTTTTAATCTTTTAAAGAAGTTTGATCTAATGGATTGCACATCTGCAAAAACTCCCATTGCCACTGCAACTAAGCTTGAACTAAACACTACTGAAAAGTCTGTGGATATTTCAAGCTATAGAGGCATGGTTGGCTCACTTATGTACTTAACAGCTAGTAGGCCAGATATAATGGTTGCTACATATTTATGTGCTAGATTTCAGGCTGATCATAGAAAGTCTCACTTGATAGCTATTAAGAGAATTTTCAGATATCTCAAGGGAACACCAAAACTTGGCATTTGGTATCCTGGAGATTCTGGTTTTAATCTAACTGGTTATTCAGATGCAGATTGTGCAGGTTGCAGAATTGACAGAAAAAGTACAACATGAACTTGTCAATTTCTAGGAAATAAGCTTGTGTCCTGGTTCAGTAAAAAGTAAAATTTAGTTTCTACTTCTACAGCTGAAGCTGAATATATTGCTGCTGGCAGTTGCTGTGCACAGATTTTATGGATGAAAAATCAATTGCTAGACTATGGTTTGCAAGTTGAGAGGATTCCTATTTTCTGTGATAACACGAGTGCAATTGCCATCACTGAAAATCCAGTGCAACATTCAAGGACAAAGCTCATAGACATCAAGTACCATTTTATAAGGGAACATGTAATGAATGGTACTGTAGAGTTACATTTTGTTCCAAGTGAGAAGCAACTTGCAGATATATTTACCAAGCCACTGGATGAATCCACCTTTTCTAGGTTGGTAAGTGAGTTAGGTATGCTTAATTACTCTTGAATCTATCTGAGTTATTTTGCAAGTTGATATGTAGCCAGAAATCTAACTATTTTTTTTGTCATGAGTGAAATTTTGGCTAAGTCAAAATTTGCATCTCGACGGATGACCATTATCCATCGAGTTGAGTCATCCGTCGATGTACTATGTGCAAATAAAAATCAATTACTTTTCTGAAATCTTTTAAAACTCGACGGATAACAGTTCATCCTCATCCGTCGAAGTGTCTAAATCTTAACCGTTAATTCCCTGAACATTATCCATCGAGTATACTTACAGTTTGTAAGCATTACACGACGGATAATGGGCGGAATTTTTACAGTTTATTTTTAAACGACTAATTTAGGCAATTTCTATTGGGTAATTTACTTTTCTTTATTATTTTCATCCGTTGTTTTTGAGGGAGTATAAAAGCTTATTTCATTCCAATTATTTTCTTTTATCATTCTCAAATTCAACTGCTTTTGGGTTCAAGAGAGAAGAATTATTGCATATTTGAACAGAGCCAACCGTCATAGGGATGTGCCAATGTTCTACTTTTCTGTAATGCAGACACCTCAGGTAAGTGAGGTAAGTTCATCTATACCCTCAACTATTCCAATCTCCTCAATTTCTTTGAGTTCAGGAGTAGCTATGGAAACTGTGACAATGACCAAACAGTTGCCTACCAAAGCTGCCAAATCAACTACAATTTCTAAATCCAAGTCAAAGAAAACCCCCTATGGTATCTCTCAAAAGGTACAAGTTGAAAAATCTACCAAAGCCAAAGAGGGGAGTGTGAAGGAGGGTCAGTTAGGTGAGGGAAGGGGTGAACATCAAAGAAACCCCAAGGATAAGGTTGGAGAGTTGAGTGAATCCCAGCCTAGCCACACTGCAGTTTCCCAACAAACTGCAGTGCTTAAAAAGGACAAAAGCTCACTTCTAGCTGTATCCTCCCAAAAGGATGTGGCTATTGAACAAAGCTCTCAGCCAAGAGCACAGGCCAAAAGGGTTAGGGACACAAGTTCACCCCAAACTTATACAAGAAAGAAGGAATCCAAAACAACTGGGGATGCACAGGGCACACACACAGTGAAAACTGGTGCTAAAGACACAGTCCCTGCACTTTCTCAAATTCAGATTGATGTGGCTCCAATAAATGTGGAGTCACAACCAAAATCTCTTATAATAGAAGCCTCTGAAACACCATACTCACCAACAAACTCTCTGAAAGTGGATATGATAAACACTTCAATTCCTGATTCCCCTTCTTTAACTCTGTTGGGGAAGTCAAAATCTAGTGCAAGTGAGCATCATCTTTTAGATGATTTGTTGGCTCACTTACCAATTCTTTCGGATACTATTGTGACATCTGTGCCTCAAATAACTTCAATCAACATAGAGTCAACAATAGTTTCTCTTCCCACCTCATTCATTTCTACTCTCTCGATGGATATTGCTCATCCGTCGAGTAGTGATTGTATCCCGACGGATAAGCTTAACAGCAGTTATCCGTCAGATAGCTTTACCACTAACCCGATGGATATCACTTATCCATCGAGTGTCTCTGCACAACTTCAAACTTCAATTATTTATAGTGCAGAAGATTTAGTGGTAATACAGTCACTCTTAGGACTGAGAGAGGAGAGTGCTTTGAGTGAGAGGATGGGTTGCTCCCAGGTAAAAGGAGAGGAAAAGAGTGAATCTCGCTTAGCAATCCATTTATTTAGGATTGGCAAAAGTGAGTGACAGGAGTCCCACCTTAGAAGGTGAAGGTGAGGGTGGGGAGCCAGGGTGAGACCCTGATGCAACAAAAGAGAGATTACGAGAGAAAGGCAGGTACAGGAGAAATAAGGGTGGATCCAACCATTGCTAGTGAGTCAATGATTGTGGATGATGCTTAAAAGGGAAGACAATTTCAGCAACATTACAAAGCTGAAATTGATAACATTTCCTTGGATGCTGATACTTTTACTCATCATGTGTCAGCCTATCAATTGTTGGCTGCTCAGGGCAATGTGGAGGCAGAGTAGACTTTGAATTTAGTGCACACCATAGAATCTCTTCAAAGAGATAAAGCTGCTGTTAACAGGATGCCTTCTCAAGCTGGAGAGCCATCTGAAGAATTTGGAGTAAATTTTAATGATGATGACTCTGGTTCTTTGGATGGAAGCATGAACTTAGGGGGAGCTGAAGGCCCAAGTTCTTCTTTAAGTTTACCTGAATGGGCATGGGTAAAGGAATCTACACCAGGACAATTTGAGGTGTCTTTGGTCAAACAAGTAATGGCTATTCAACAGGCCCTTCAGGAAACTTCAGATGCTGGTACCAAGGCTGTTCTTCAAACTCACCTAGACTCTCTACATCTAATAAAGATCCAGCACTTAAGACAGAATCTCAGTGTGGATGAATTGAAAAGAGATATAGCTGACTTGAAGACCTATAACTCTGAGAAGCTGGATTCAATAATGCCATATAGTACCACGCAAGATCTACTACTAAGATTGAGGAGAAAATCAGACTCTGAAAAGAAGCTAGCCAAGCTGGAAAACAGAGTTCAAGTTATTGAAGATTCAGTGGCTATTCTTCTTCAAAATCAACAGACTCAGACAAATCTTCTCATGCAACTGGCTAAAGCACAAGGCCTAACTCCTCAACTTGATGATAACAAAAAGGGGGAGAGAGAATCAAGTAAGGGGGAGAAAGGACCAACAGAGGGGGAGAAACTTCAAGTATAAATCAGCAAAGTAATTGTACCTTCAATTACTATCTCCAAGCCACCAGTTGCAGATGGTATAGATCTAATTGAAGCAGTAGCAGCAAATTTGAAAGTTGCTGAAAAAGGAAAGTTGAGTTTAATCAACTGGGAAAATATTGATGAGGAAATTCAGAGAAAGTTTAAACTAGTCAAGGAGCCAGTTAAGTCAGCCATCCATCACTCTCATGTCAAGCCAATCAGTGTGAATGAGATGAGCATGAACTATCTGGAGAAAGGACAATCTTCCTGCATCAAATCACAAAAGGCTAAAATAATTCTCAAACCAAGGGCAAATTATCCAAAGTCATCTTTGAAGAATCCCTTGGACACTGTGTATGAGACACCCAAGCCTGATGAAAAGAAGCTTCTGTCAAGATCCATTGTCTTCTATAAAGATCCAGCTGATTCAGCCTCAAAAAGGAGAATTGCTAAGATATTCAGAAATGGAAAGGAAATTTGTGTGGTAGCTGGACATCCACAATTTGCTCAAGCAAAGAAAGAAGATAAAGCAAGATTAAAGAAGGAAAAGAGGCAAGCTGCTCTAGATGCAAAGAAATCTAAACAAAAGAAAGAGCAGATTGTCATCTTGGCCAAGCTACAGGCTGTAAACTCTTCTCACAAATTTCCTCTCAACCATCTGAAGCTGCTGAATCAAAGAAGAAGATTGAAGAACAGAATAAATCCCCAAGAAAGAAAGAATTGGCTAGAAGAACAAAAAGGAAACTGGATGTTGTTGACAAGGAATTGGAAGATCAATTTTCTAAGGAATCCACACCAGCGAAAACTCAAGCATCAAAGCCCTCTGTGGTATTTGAAGACATAAGGGTGGTGGACCCCTACAGGAACATACATGGAGAGCCTATTGTGCCAAAGGATGAGCCAATAGAGTGGGATAAATTACCAATTCCTGACTTCAACTTGCCAATCCTTACCAAGCCAAAAAGGACAAAATCAAGGGTAGTCAAGAAAGTGAAGCTGTCACTGATGTCACACAAGTACAAGTAGTCTCCTCTGTTGACCTTGGGTTGAGCTTTAACTACTGACTTGGATCTAAACCTTTATCTGGATGAACTGAATGAAGTAAGGGCAGTTGATGCATACAGAAACCTACTTGAAAGGTTGGTGTTCAAGTACAAAAGAGGAAGGGAGATTCAGTGGACTCTTCACAGGATACTTCAAGAAAGCCAAGCTGTGTTGATCAAAGTCTATTCATCCTTCAAGAAAAACTTTGGGTTCAATGTAACTGCAAGAAGACTAGATCCACTTGGTGAAATAATCAATGGCTACAATCAGAAATTTCCTTTGTGCCGTGGCCATAGGAAAAGGCCCTAGAATATCCATCCCCCACATGGCAAAGGGAATAGGCGAGTTGATAGAGGTCAGCATCTCGGGGGGTTGTCTAACAACTGGTGCATGCTTTTGACAGCGATCACACTTTTTCACATATTCTTTGGCATCAGCCATCATTTTTGGCCAATAGAAGCCTAAACGGGTTATCTTAATCAAGGCCCTGCCCCCCAAGTGCTACCCACAAATACCTTCATGCACTTCCTCAAGAGCCAAGCATGAAGAGGATTGAAGAGCTGAGGAGTGTTAGAGCTAAAGATGCACTCCCAAAGACTCTAATCATCCCATACACAGGGAGAAGAGTGCATCTAAGGCCCAACTCGCTGATGGAATTCATGGATGACAAGGGTGTGAGAAGATTCTTCAGACTAGAAGACCAATTGAGTATCTCTAGCAATGAGACTCTCTTGGAGATGCAAAAAATGCTAGATCTCTCAGAATCTGATGAACTAGAATTCCACAAGCAACTCCAGAATCAAATTGAAGAAAACAACAGAAAGCTTGGAAGAAGATCCAGACCTTCAAGGAACTAGAAATACCTGCTCAGGCTATAGGAGCATCTTGAACTAACTGTGAGCCAAACCTTGTACATTTTGTTTAATTGAAGAACTTTCAGTTTTATCTACTTATCTTTAAAGATATATGTTTAGGACGTTTTGTTATCATCAAGCATCTCTTAATTTATGGCTACAATTCCAGTAGACATAAATTGGGGGATATTGTTGTGAATATGTTGTGTACTTGATGATCACTTAAACAAAACATCTAAGTAGATTTTACTTAGTGAAATAATGTAGCACTCGACGGATAAGAATTATAGTCCCGAAGGATAACTCATTATAGTCCCGACGGATGATTAACTTATTATTCATCGAGTGAGTAGCTTATGTAATAATAAGTTTGTAGCACAGTGATGTATGCACCTTTGTATAGAATCTGTAGTAGCATATAAGTCATGTTGACTTTAACTAGATATGCAGAATAGGTTGATTAATTGTACATAAGTAATGTCTTGTAATTCTGTATAAGTGAAATGAAGTCAAGTGCCAAAATAGCTACCGACGGATGATTAACAAAGCCTTCGACGGATGATCAAATGACTATCAAAGGATGTTTAACATAGCAGTCGACGGATGATCAATTAAGTCATCGACGGATGATCTGAAAGTCGACGGATGATCATATCAAGAATTCAAACATCAGTTGAACAGTGAAAGCTGACACACAGCCGTCGAGTAGTATACAAACACATTGTGGAAGCCCATTAACTAGGTAATAGAGGACGAAAAGCAGCAAAGATTAAGACTATTAGATTTTATATTTGTTTAGTCTTTTTGACTTTGTAATCTTGGTATTATATAAACCAAGAGAGTAGCAAATAGAGAAATAACTGAGATAAATGAGAGAAACACAAAAACAGAGAAATCTTTGTAAGCAGAATCTTTAGCATTTCCTGTAAACTCAGTAGTTCATTTGTAAGCAGCTGTGAGCATTCTTGCACACATAGTCCTCTCGATATATTATATATATCTCTGGTGGAATTGTTTAAATCCACCAGAAAGTTTTTAAAGACTCTTATTTTTAATTACTTATGTTTTGATTTATTATATTTCTATTCCGCATTGTGCCAATCAAAACATTATATCTATATTCGAGTTGAACATTTTTATTTCAAGAAAAAGGTTCAAAAATTCGATTCAACCCCCTTCTGTAATTCTTGCTATATTTTTAAGGGACTAACAAAATTAGAAATGAGTTTCTAATTTACATTAAATAGAACTAAGCATAGTGAATGGAAAAACAAGTGATTAAATAAGATAGGCTTGACACAAGTTACATGCCTTGTATTTAATCGTGACATTGTAGGGTAGAAGGAATTAATTGTATGGTAACTACTCACTGAATAGGTTCTTGGTATTCTAAGCAGTAAATTCGTATTATCCGGATAGTCGCGATATGCTGAGAAGTATCTCTCACGATGTAGAATAAATATGATTAATTAATTAATCATATTTAATGAATTAGAAAATTTATATAAATAATGATAAAATAGTTTTATTATTATTTATTTCTACTACCGGCTTAATATTGAACCTACAGGGTCACACCATAAAAGATAATGATTTAATGGTGGAGGAATTAATTAATAATGGCTGATAATTATTTATTTATGAAATAAATAATTAATTGACAAATTTAATAATTGATTAAATGAGATTTAATTGATTATAAATTAATTAAGAAAAGGTTCTTAATATTATTAATTAAGAATTTAATTTTTGGAAATTAAATCAAGTGAGAGAATTATTTCTAAAGAGTTTAGAAAAAGGATTAATAATTAAAAGGTGTTTTAATTATTAGTGAGAATAATAAAGGGTTAATAATAATAATATTTTATGGGAAAATTTTCAGCTTAAATTTTTGCCTATAAATATACTATTATAAACCCTATTTTTGCCTCAACCAAAAGATTTACAAAACCCTAATTCTCTCCATCTCCTCCTCATTCATTACATCGTTTTCTTGGTGGATACCGGTGGAGTGCTTTACACTTGAGGAGCAGCTGCTAAGGATCTCCGTTCATCATTCTTGGATCGCTATTAAAGACCTCCATCTTTCCATTAACGTAAAGCTTCTTAAGGTAAACATACTGAACTACGAATTAAATATTATTTTTTCGCATGGATCCTGCGGAGGGTTTCGTTTTTTTTTAAGATTAAATTTATGTTTTCGCTGCGTTTATGTGCTAAAAACCCTTCAATGGCATCAGAGCTACTTGCGAAAAGTTTTTAATTCGTTTATGTGTTTAACTGTTTTCGATATATGAGCATGTACGTGATTCGCCATGATTTGATGTTGATATAATATGCTTATATATGTATGGTTTTGAATATAAGATATTCATGTGAGTTGTATAATCATAAGATGATTATGTAATCTGTATATATACTGATATATACATGATTTATGTTTGTTCTAATTATGAGAATCATATTAGATACGGATTCTGAATTAACTGTCGCAGAT
Source organism: Apium graveolens (assembly GCF_009905375.1). NCBI lineage: Eukaryota > Viridiplantae > Streptophyta > Magnoliopsida > Apiales > Apiaceae > Apium > Apium graveolens. The sequence goes on from NC_133652.1 coordinate 17,719,637, forward strand.
TTGCTGAAATCTGGGTCTGTTGTCCAATTTACGCAAACGAATACCCTATTCCATAGGTAAACAAGCGTCTGAACAAAAATGATAGTACAAGCTATCAACGACTCGTCTGTAAGGCGTTTGACGTCGTTTACTGCCCGTAAACAGTGATTCTTGTTTTTCTGATTTGATTCTAATTTTTTTGATTTTTGTCATATTTTCTTTTTATGATTAGATCATGGATAATATAATATATTAAGATCAGATTATGTGTTTTAACATTCTTTTATGTGTTGTATGAGCATGGTGGATGGTTATGGCCTTTTGACCTTAGTGTAATGGTTTTGGTTTTGGTTTTAAATATGACTTGCATGTCGTCAATCTTTGTAATCATAAATCTCGAATGTAACTCGAGTTATTCTTGTAAGTTCATTAGATTAGTTTTACTTTCAATCATGTAATGTAATTGAAGACTCAAGAAGGCTATCCAATGGAGGTGATACAAAGAAGAAGACGAGACATACAAGAAGTCTAAACAAAGAAGAAGACTTATGTAATAAGTAGTTGTATTTATTTCCATCACCATATTAGATTGACCTTGATCTTTATCATGAGCTTGATAAAGATCACATAGGATGGGGCCATAACCAAACACATTTACTTTATTACACTTTACATTAACTTGTTTATTTAATTTTATATATGAGATATATGCCTATGTTTACCATGCGATGATAGATTTAGGTGAACTTAAATCAATATAAGGCGTGCTCTAGAAAATCTAGAATAGGAATCGTTTCTTGCCTTAACAATAAATATTATGAATACGATCATGAGATTCTTGTGTTTATGAAACACGTAATTGAATATGAATTTTCAATATTGAGAGAAAGGATGATTCTGTCAACAACAGATTTCTATCTGTAAGAAAGGGTTATTAAGTGACGCCTCTTGACAATGCTCCACCCGATCTGGGAATCATCTGATTATCGATTATTGATTTGAAATATTTAATTTAAAAGGAAGAATCTCTTTATAATATGATTATGATTGTAACGTAATATAATTCCTCTAAAATTAAATAATATCAAGTAGTAATTGGCCAATGACACAACGGGCTTGTGTCGGTCATAGTCTTCCAACATGGTAGAAAGTGGTTCTTATTTTTAAATCATTATCGTTTCGTGCTAGAGCCGAGGGCTTTGATTTCGAAATAAGAAATACTTGTCTATTACGTAGAGATGTGTACATTGAATTAGAATCTAAAGGTCGGTACGTGCTACCGCCATGGGCCGTTGGAGACTGATTCAATTGTACGAAATGTTGGGTTAGACTTGACTTAGAATATTGAGTTTGTCATGCCACAGCCGTGACTCAATTATTCAAGAGGCTAAACTTATATTAGGGAATAACATAAGATGTAATTGACAAGAGTTGTCTGCCTATTGAACATCACATGACATTTCGTGCCACAGCCGAGGTTGTGTGATGGAATGTAGGATCCCTATTCCCACTAGCATTATGAATGCTTAATTTTCACTTAGGGGGTTGAAAAAATGAGATAAACTAGTGGGAGACACTTATGAATAAAGACCCGATTCATATAGTATTTTGAAATGAAATTGAATATTTTCTAAGTGTTGTTATGTATTTATCATTTACAGTTTTACTATATTCGTCATGTCTTCTGCACTATCACTCCGGAGCATACTAGATGCTCACAAGTTGACTGGTCCTAATTTAGTTGTTTGTTTTCACTGTAACAAGTTGGGGCACTGGAAGAAGAACTGCAAGGTTTACCTTGCAGAATTGAAGAAGAAGGGTAGTAAGACTACCGCTTCTGATTCATGCATGTTCATGATCGAAGTTAATATGTCACTAAATCAAATTTCTACTTGGGTATTAGATACCGCATGTGGTTCTCATATTTGCAATTTGTTGCAAGGACTAAAGGGAAGTAGGACTCTTGAAAAAGATGAGGTGATTCTACGTATGGGCAATGGAGCAAGGGTTGCGGCCATATCTGTAGGATCATTTAGTTTACATATGCCTACGGGCAAGACTATTATTTTGAATAATTGTTATTACGTTCCCTCTATTGTGAGGAATATTGTTTCTATTCCTATGTTGGATGTGGATGGTTTTTCATTTATTATTAAGAATAATGAATGTTCTATCCTTAGAGATAATGTTCTTTTTGGACGTGACATTTTAAATAATGGTCTGTATGTATGTGACATAGAGCATGATTTACTTCAGATTGAACAAACTAATAAAAGAAAATGAGATGATTAAAATATGACCTATTTATGGCACTGTAGGCTAGGTCATATTAGTGAAAATAGACTGCGGACATTGCATAAGGAAGGGTTACTTGACCCCTTTGATTTTGAATCATATCCTACATGCGAGTCTTGTCTATTGGGTAAACTAACCAAATCTCCATTTAGTGGACATGGAGAGAGGGCTGTAGATTTGCTAGGATTGGTACACACAGATGTATGTGGACCAATGTCTACGCAAGCCATGGGTGGATTTTCGTACTTCATTACTTTCATAGATGATAGATCTAGATTCGGATATGTGTATTTGATGAAACACAAGTCTGAAGCCTTTGAAAAGTTCAAAGAATATAAACATGAAGTGGAGAAACAAACCAAACACAGTATTATAACTCTTCGATCAGATCGAGGTGGTGAATACTTGAATGGAGAGTTTCTAGATTATCTCAAAGAAAATGGTATAGTCTCCCAGTGGACTCCTCCATATACTCCACAGTTAAATGGGGTATCTGAAAGGAGAAATCGAACTTTGTTAGACATGGTTCGGTCCATGATGAGCTATGCGAATCTTCCAGTATTCCTATGGGGTTATGCATTGGAAACCTCAGCATATTTACTGAATAAGGTGCCTTCCAAATCTGTTCCTCAAACACCATATGAGATATGGAAAGAAAGGAAACCGAGTCTTAAACACGTTAAGATTTGGGGATGTCCGGCTTATGTCAAGAAAGTTGACCCAGATAAGCTGGAATCTCGATCCGTAAAATGTAATTTTGTGGGATATCCTAAAGAGACTTTGGGGTATTACTTTTACACCGATCATCGGGTGTTTGTCTCCAGACATGCTACCTTCTTGGAAAAGGAGTTTATCCTTGAAGGAAACAATGGGAGCAAAATTGAACTTGATGAGCACAAACTACTACGGATCAAGTGGAAACACTTGTTCAGACTGAACAACCTTCTGTGGAACAGCCCATTCGTAGGACAGGGAGAGTGTCTCGCCAACCTGAGAGGTATTATGGCCTTATCATTAAGAATGACAATGAGTTGTCAATCATTGATGATGACGACCCTGTAACCTATAATGAGGCTATGAGTAGTGTTGACTCAGAGAACTGGCATAATGCCATGAAATCCGAAATGGAATCTATGTATACCAACCAAGTATGGACTCTGGTTGAGGCGCCTGAAGGTGTTAAGCCTATTGGGTGTAAGTGGGTATACAAAAGAAAGATTGGAGCAGATGGCCAGGTGGAGACCTATAAGGCCAGGCTCGTGGAAAAAGGATTCAAACAAAGGCAAGGGATTGACTTTGATGAAACTTTTTCGCCTGTAGCCCTGTTAAAATCAATTCGGAATTTGCTTGCGATTGTTGCTTACTACGACTATGAGATCTGGTAAATGGACGTGAAAACGACCTTCCTCAATGGGGAACTTGAGGAGGAAGTGTATATGACACAGCCAGAGGGTTTTCTTTCCAAGGAAAATGAACACCTAGTGTGTAAGCTGTTGCGAACCATATATGGTTTAAGGCAAGCTTCTCGTAGATGGAACATCCGTTTTGATGAGACAATCAAAGAGTTTGGTTTTATCAAAAACATAGATGAACCATGTGTCTACAAGAAGGTTAGTGGGAGTGCGGTAACATTTCTTGTATTGTATGTGGATGACATACTTCTTATAGGAAATGATATACCGATGCTACAATTAGTCAAAGTATGGATATCAAAGAACTTCACCATGAAGGACTTGGGAGAAGCATCCTACATTCTCGGTATGAAGATCTATAGAGATAGATCTAGAAGAATGATAGGTCTTACCCAAGGTATACACATCCAAAAAGTGCTTAAAAGGTTTAGCATGGAAAACTCCAAAAGATGTCTCATACCGATGAGCCATGGAGTGTCCCTTTCCGAAAAAATGTCTCCTAAGACACCTGAGGAAAGAGAGCGTATGAGTAAGATTCCTTATGCTTCAGCAATAGGATCTATCATGTACGCGATGTTGTGTACAAGGCCTGATGTTGCTTATTCAATTAGTGTGACGAGCAGATATCAGTCAAATCCAGGTGAAGACCACTGGAAAGCAGTGAAAAATATCCTTAAGTACTTGCGAAGGACTCAGGACATTTTTCTTATTTTTGGTGGTGAATCTGAGTTGAAAATAGAGGAGATGTCAACGTCGAGAGAGTTGACACACATAACAACGTAGCAGGCCCACTCACAAAGCCACTTTCTCAGAGTCACTTTGATCGTCATAAAGACAAGATGGGTATTAGATACCAGAGTGATTGGCTTTAGTACAAGTGGGAGATTGAAAGAGATATGTCCTAAGTCCAATCATGTATGAGGATTTAGGAATAATTTTTATGTAATCTGTTTTGATTTCATTGATATTAATAAAAGAATTGTTTTGTTTTTATTACGGGCTCTATCTATTTAAATGTTTAAATAAGATATACCACAGTTTAGAGTAAAGTTTTTTATGGATTATGATGAGATCATAATAATGAGACCTAAAAGATGATAACTCTAAACTTAAATAGTTCCTGATCGTAGGATTACTAACTGGTAATTAATAATCCGTAAAGATCAGTACATACTATGCGTGCTTCATTATGAAGGATGTCTGTTCTCATAGACATTTATGTGGTGACACTATAGCTAGTATGTAGGTGCTTATTATAGAATAAGTTTACTGAACATGACTCACACAGCTGAACAACTGATGGAGTTCACTCACGTGTCAGCAGTTGTTCACATAGTGATAGTTGTACAAGTATCCTTAGACTTGAGGTCATCATAGTCATCTTGTGTACACTGAACTATGCTTTGGTTTAGTTCTTAGTCTCCGGGGACAATTATAAGGGCTCTACTGGGTATAGGAATTTGTACACGAAGATAATGTATGATCAATAAAGGATCTACCCCTTCCAGTGAAGGAAGAGAATGTTCAATGCTGATCCACTTATGCTAATTCAGGAATCTCTGGCCAGAGTGAATGAAATTAGAAATGAGTTTTTAATTTACATTAAATAGAACTAAGCATAGTGAATGGGAAAGCAAGTTATTAAATAAGATAGGCTTGACACAAGTTCCATGCCTTGTATTTAATCGTGACATTGCAGGGGTAGAAATAATTAATTGTACGGTAACTACTCACTGAATAGGTTCTTGGTATTCTAAGCAGTGAATTCGTATTATCCGGATAGTCGCGATATGCTGAGAAGTATCCCTCACGATGTAGAATAAATATGATTAATTAATTAATCATATTTAATGAATTAGAAAATTTATATAAATAATGATAAAATAGTTTTATTATTATTTATTTCAACTACCGGCTTAATATTGAACCTACAGGGTCACACCATAAAAGAGAATGATTTAATGGTGGAGAAATTAATTAATAATGGCTGATAATTATTTATTTATGAAATAAATAATTAATTGGAAAATTTAATAATTGATTAAATGAGATTTAATTGATTATAAATTAATTAAGAAAAGGTTCTTAATATTATTAATTAAGAATTTAATTTTTGGAAATTAAATCAAGTGAGAGAATTATTTCTAAAGAGTTTAGAAAAAGGATTAATAATTAAAAGGTGTTTTAATTATTAGTGAGAATAATAAAGGGTTAATAATAATAATATTTTATGGGAAAATTTTCAGCTGAAAATTTTGCCTATAAATATACTATTATAAACCCTATTTTTGCCTCAACCAAAAGATTTACAAAACCCTAATTCTCTCCATCTCCTTGTTGTGAATATGTTGTGTACTTGATGATTACCTAAAAAAAACATCTAAGTAGATTTTACTTAGTGAAATAATGTAGCACTCGACGGATAAGAATTATAGTCCCGACGGATAACTCATTATAGTCCCGACGGATGATTAACTTATTATCCATCGAGTAAGTAGCTTATGTAATAATAAGTTTGTAGCACAGTGTTGTATGCACCTTTGTATAGAATCTGTAGTAGCATATAAGTCATGTTGACTTTAACTAGATATGCAGAATAGGTTGATTAACTGTACATAAGCAATGTCTTGTAATTCTGTATAAGTGAAATGAAGTCAAGTGCCAAAATAGCTACCAACGGATGATTAACAAAGCTTCGACGGATGATCAAATGACTATCAACGGATGTTTAACATAGCAGTCGACGGATGATCAATTAAGTCATCGACGGATAAACAATTAAGTCATCGACGGATGATCTGAAAGTCGACGGATGATCATATCAAGATTCAAACATCAATTGAACAGTGAAAGCTGACACACAGCCGTTGAGTTGGATACAAGTACACTGTGGAAGCCCATTAACTGGGTAATAGAGGACAAAAAGCAGCAAAGATCAAGACTGTTAGATTTTATATTTGTTCAGTACTTTTGACTTTGTAATCTTGGTAATATATAAACCAAGAGAGTAGCAAATAGAAAAATAACTGAGATAGCTAAGAAACAACAACAGAGAAATCTTTGTAAGCACTATCTTTAGCATTTCCTCTGTTCTTAGCAGTTCTATTTGTGTAAGCAGCTGTGAGTATTTCTGCACACAGAGTCCTCTCGATATATTAAATATATCTCTGGTGGAATTGTTTAAATCCACCAGAAAGTTTTTAAAGACTCTTTTTTTTAATTACTTATGTTTTGATTCATTCAAGTTTACATTCCGCATTATGCTAATCAAAACAAATATATTCTTAATCGAGTTGAACATTTTTATTTCAAGAAAAAGGTTCAAGAATTCCATTCAACCCCCATTCTGTAATTCTTGCTATATTGTTAAGGGGCTAACAATTGGTATCAGAGCAAGCTCTTAATCTACAAAGAGTTTAAAGATCAAAACAATTCAGCAAGATGAACAAGAAAGATGTTGGAGTCAAGATTCCTTTTCTTGATAAAGATAATTACCATCATTGGAAGGTAAAGATGCATCTTCACATGCTTTCTCAAGATGAGGCCTATGTGGACTGCATAGAAAGAGGCCCTCATGTTCCAATGAGAGCTGCAATAGGAAATGAACCATCTGTTCCAAAGCCAAGGCATGAATGGTTTGATCCTGATATTGAACAAGTCAGGAAAGATAAAAAGGCCATGAACATTCTGTTCAATAGTGTTGATGCAGACATGTTTGATAACATCATCAACTACAAGACTGCCAAGGAAGTTTGGGACACAATACAGATAATCTGTGATGGTACTGAGCAAGTAAGAGAAAATAAAATGCAACTCCTGATTCAGCAATATGAGCATTTTCACAATGAAGAAAGTGAGTCACTCACTGACATTTTTAGTAGATTCCAAAAGCTACTAAATGCTCTTAAATTGCATGGAAGAGTCTATCAGACTAAAGACTCCAATCTAAAATTTCTCAGATCTCTTCCAAAGGAATGGAAACCAATGACAGTCTCATTGAGAAACTCACAAGATTATAAGGAGTTTACTTTGGAGAGACTGTATGGCATTCTGAAGACCTATGAGCTTGAGATAGAGCAGGATGAAAGAATGGAGAGAGAAAAGAAGAAAGGAGGATCCATTGCACTAGTGGCTGAACTGGAAAAGGAGAAGGAAGTGAAGATGGAAGCTGTGGAATCAACTTCAAAGGCCTGTGAAAGCAAGGGTAAAGGGCTAGCTGCAGAAAGTGAAGATTCATTGAGCCAAGATGACATGGAGGACATTGATGAGCACCTAGCATTCCTTTCAAGAAGATTTGCCAAGCTCAAGTTCAAGAAGAACTTTGGAGCTGCCAAGCCAAATAGAAACATGGTGGATAAATCAAAATTCAAGTGTTTCAAATGTGGCTTGGCAGGGCATTTTGCAAATGAGTGTAGAAAGTCAGATTCCAGTAAGAAAAGATTTTAGTCTGTGGATTATAAGCAAAAATACTTTGATCTACTCAAACAGAAGGAAAGGGCTTTTATTACACAAGAGAATGACTGGGCAGCTGATGGTTTGGATGAAGATAAGGATGTCAGCTATGTCAATCTAGCCCTTATGGCCAAGTCTGATGAAACAGAGACAAGTTCCTCAAGCAATCAGGTAATCACTACAAACCTTGCACATTTATCTAAAGCTGAGTGTAATGATGCAATAAATGACATGTCTACAGAATTGTATCATTTGCGTGTTACACTTAAGTCCCTCACTAAAGAAAATGCTAAAATCAAAGAAAACAACTTGTTTTTGGGTGAGAGGAATAATGTGCTTGAGTCTCAGTTTATTGAGTTTGAGAAACTAAAAATTGAGTGTAGAATTGCCAAGGAGGAATTAACTGAGTCCTTGAAAAAGGAAGAAATTTTAAAGAAGCAGCTCGATCGTGAACAGGAGGTGATTAAAGCATGGAAAACAACCAGAGATGTTCATGCTCAAATCACCAAGGTTCAAGGAATTGAGTCTTTTTGTGATGAAGCCTGGAAAAAGAATAAGGAGAAACTAGAACCTATTTTGGTAGATGGATTGCTGACAGATATAGACTCGACGGATGATGAGGACTATCCGTCGGATAACAAAAAGTGTTATCCGTCGAATGATAAAAATCCTCATCCGTCGGCTGTGAGCAAACCCATCAGCAAAGCCAAATTAACCAAGCTAAATGAAAAGTATGGGTCTGTTTCCAAGAACTTTGTTTCAGGAGAGTCAAGTCAAGCCAAGAAAGGGAAGAAGGCTAATGTTGGTCACATGACTGTCAAACAGTTAAGTGACAGACTTGAGAAGATAGAGGTAAAAACAGAGACTAAAAGGAAAAATAATAGAAATGGTAAAGTAGGGATTAACAAATATAATAACTACACACCTGACAAATATGCTCCTAGAAAAATCTGTGTCAAGTGTGGTAGTGTAAATCATTTGTCTGTTAATTGCAAATCTGCCATGCCTACTCCCATGTCTGTTCAGCCTCAATTCTCTAATATGAATGCCATGCCTCCCATGCCTATTAATGCTATGGCTACACAGAATATGAATGCACAGTTTGCTAACATGCCATTTGCACCTAATCCATATTATGCTGCATATAATATGCCTCAAATGCCATTTAGCATGCCTTACTGGAATAACATGTTTGTACCAAGCATGCCATTTCCTGTTAGCCATAACATGCATGATAATTCTGTTGCATCTAGTGGTTTCAAAGGCCCAACCCAAATGACTAAGGAAGAATATGAAATTCCTAAGTCAAATGAGTTAAGACCTAAGAAACAGAAGAAGAAAGCTAACAAGGCAGGACCCAAGGAAACTTGGGTACCAAAATCAACTTGATTTGATTTTGATGTGTGCAGGGAAACCGAAGGAATCTTTGGTACTTGGATAGTGGTTGTTCAAGACACATGACTGGTGATTCTACCCTGCTCACAGAGTTTGAAGAGAGAGCTGGCCCAAGTATCACTTTTGGAGATGACAACAAAGGTTATATTGTGGGATATGGCTTGATTTCAAAGGACAATGTCATCATTGAAGAGGTTGCCTTAGTGGATGGTCTCAAACACAATCTGTTGAGTATCAGCCAGCTTTGTGATAAAGGCAACTCAGTAACCTTCAACAAAGAAACCTGTGTTGTGATTAATAATCAAAACAACAAAGTGGTTCTCACTGGTGTGAGAAGAGGAAATGTGTATCTAGCTGACTTCAACTCAACTAAAGCAGAATCTGTAACTTGTCTTCTCAGTAAAGCGAGTCAAGAAGAAAGTTGGCTATGGCACAAGAAACTATCCCACTTGAACTTCAAGACCATGAATGAGCTGGTAAAGAAAGAGCTAGTTAGAGGCATTCCTATGGTGGAGTTTACAAAGGATGGAATGTGTGATGCCTGCCAAAAAGGGAAGCAGATTAAAGCATCATTCAGGAAGAAACTTGATTCAGCAATTGAAGAGCCTCTACAACTGCTTCACATGGATTTGTTTGGACCAGTCAATATATTGTCAATCTCAAAGAAAAGATTTTGCCTAGTAATTGTAGATGATTTCTCAAAGTTCTCTTGGACCTATTTCCTAAAGTCCAAGGATGAAGCTAGTGAAATCATCATCAATCACATAAGGCAAGTTAACAATCATCCTGATTTCAAAGTTAGAAGAATCAGGAGTGATAATGGAACTGAGTTCAAGAACTATGTCATGAGAGCATTTTGTGAGGAAAATGGAATCTTGCATGAGTTCTCAGCAGCAAGGACTCCACAATAGAATGGAGTAGTGGAAAGAAAGAATAGATCTCTTATTGAAGCTGCAAGGACAATGCTTGAAGAATCAAAACTACCAACATACTTCTGGGCTGAAGCTATAAACACTGCATGCTACACTCAGAACATCTCTCTGATTAATCAAGCAAGATGCATGACACCTTATCAATTGTTCAAGAACAAGAAGCCAACTCTGAACTTTCTTCATGTCTTTGGCTGTAAATGCTATATTCTGAGAAATCAAACTGATCAAAAAGGGAAGTTTGATGCTAAAGCAGATAAAGGAATTTTTGTTGGATATGCTGTTGGTAAAGCATATAGAGTCTACAATCTAAGAACCAACATTGTTGTTGAATCTATACATGTTATGTTTGATGATAAAAAGATTGAAGGACTAAAAGATGGAGATTACCATGAGAGCCTCAAATTCGATAATGTTGAGATGGTCAGTGATGAAAGTGATGATGAGAGTGATCAAGAAACAGTGTCTAAGGATAATGCAGACAAATCTACTACAAATGAAGCACAAAACTCAACATCCGTCGAGTTACATAACACTTCATCCGTCGGAAGGCAATCTGTATTATCCGTCGGAAGACAACCTGCCTTATCCGTCGGTACTCAAAATTCACCATTCGTCGGGTTATCAAAAGGAGCAGGAAGTCAAGGCAGATCACCCATAGAAAGCACCCCAATCTCAAATCAAAGATCCACAAACTCAGGGGGAGTTTCTAGTAATCAAAACTCAATCACACATCAAGACAACATTGAGGTCTCTTCATCTAGGGCTAATCTACCTCAACCAAGAAAATGGACAAAAGATCACCCCTTTGAACTGATTATTGGTGATGTTTCTTCCAGAGTTCAAACCAGGAGAGCAACTCAAGAAGAATGTCTATACAACAGCTTCCTGTCTAAGGAAGAACCAAAGAAGGTAGAAGAAGCCTTGTTAGATCCTGATTGGATTTTAACTATGCAGGAGGAGCTAAACCAATTTGAAAGGAATAAAGTATGGAAGCTGGTACCCAAGCCTACAGGAAAGAATCCAATAGACACCAAATGGGTATTCAGAAACAAGATGGATGAAAATGGCATAGTAGTAAGGAACAAAGCAAGATTGGTTGCTAAAGGCTATTGTCAGCAAGAAGGAATAGATTTTGATGAAACATTTGCTCCTGTTGCAAGACTAGAAACCATCAGAATCTTCTTAGCCTATGCAGCCCATGCCAATTTCAAGGTCTATCAAATGGATGTCAAAAGTGCCTTTCTGAATGGAGATTTGGAGGAAGAAGTGTATGTAAGTCAACCTCCTGGCTTTGAAGATCCAAATTTCCCAGAGTATGTCTATTATCTACTGAAAGCACTTTATGGACTGTAGCAAGCACCTAGAGCCTGGTATGACACTTTATCAAAGTTCCTTTTGGAAAATCACTTCACAAGAGGTACTGTAGATAAAACTTTATTTTTCAGAAATGTGAATGGCTCTAGCATACTTGTTCAAATTTATGTAGATGATATTATTTTTGGCTCTACAGATGAGAAAATTTGTAAAAAGTTTGCCAAACTGATGCAAAGCAAGTATGAAATGAGTATGATGGGAGAACTAACTTACTTTCTTGGTTTGGTCAATAAGGGGATTCAGCAATCTGAAGATTATCATAAGATGATGGACTTCGTGAAAAACTGCAAGTTAAGTTTTGCAATGCTGGAATCACCCATAATGTATTGTGAAGTTGTTGAGGAGATGTGGACAACAACAATCTACAACTCTACTGACAAAACAATCACTCTGACCATCAAAGGTAATGATTTCTGTATCAATAGTGATATAATAAAAGCATGTTTCAAGATTCCTGATGATAATGTAACTGCACCACACACTGACACTGATATTGTCAATATGCTCAATTCCATTCATTATGCACTTCCTACTGCAAAACTAAGTGAAATTAGAAGACTAGGTCTTAGGAAGGAATGGAGTTACTTGTGTGATGTAGTAACTAAAGTCTTTTCTAGAAAAATTAGTAATTTTGATTCTGTGAACATTTTCATGCTTAACATGCTATACATGCTAGTTACAGACAAATATTAAAATTTCAATGACCTTGTTGTGTATGAGTTAGGTTTTATACTAGGTGACTTAGCCAAAAGAGGAAAGAATGTTTATTATGCTAGATTTTTTATGCTTTTGGATAACCATCTTTGTCAAGAGATTGTACTTGAGAACTCTGACAACAAATTAGCTTGTTGGGTTCAAGAGAGAAGAATCATTGTAGACTTGAACAGAGCCAACCATCACAGGGATATGCCAATGTTCTATTTTCCTATAATGCTGACACCTCAGGTAAGTGAGGTAAGTTCATCCATACCCTCAACCTTTCCAATCTCTTCTATTTCTTTGACTTCAGGCATGGCTATGGCAACTGTGGCAATGACCAAACAGTTGCCTACCAAAGCTGCCAAAACAACTGCTATTTCTAAATCCAAATCAAAGAAAACCCCCTCCGGTATCTCTCAAAAGGTACCAGTTGAAAAATCTACCAAAGCCAAAGAGGGGAGTGTGAAGGAGGGTAAGGTAGGTGAGGGAAGGGGTGAACATCAAAGAAGCCCCAAGGATAAGGTTGGAGAGTTGAGTGAATCCCAGCCTAGCCACACTGCAGTTTCCCAACAAACTGTAGTGCTTAAAAAGGACAAAAGCTCACTTATAGCTGCATCCTCCCAAAAGGATGTGGCTATTGAACAAAGCTCTCATCCAAGAGCACAGGCCAAGAGGGTTAGGGACACAAGCTCACACCAAACTTACACTAGAAAGAAGAAATCCAAAACAACTGGGGATGCACAGGGCACACACTTAGTGCAAACTGGTGCTAAAGACACAGTCCCTGCACCTTCTCATATTCAGATTGATGTGGCTCCAATAAATGTGGAGTCACAGCCAAAATCTCTCATAATAGAAGCCACAGAAACACAATACTCACCAACTAACTCACTGGAAGTGGACATGATAAACACTTCAATTCCTGATTCCCCTTCTTTAACTCTGTTGGGGAAGCCAAAATCTAGTGCAAGTGAGCATCATCTTTTAGATGATTTGTTGGCTCACTTGCCAATTCTTTCTGATTCTATTGTGACATCTGTGCCTCAAATAACTTCAATCAACACAGAGTCAACAATAGTTTCTCTTCCCACCTCATTCATTTCTACTCTCTCGATGGATATTGATCATCCGTCGAGTAGTGATTGTATCCCGACGGATAAGCTTAACAGCAGTTATCCATCGGATAGCTTTACCACTCACCCGACGGATATCACTTATCCGTCGAGTGTCTCTGCACAACTTCAAACTTCAATAATTTCAAGTGCAGAAGATTTGGTGGTAATACAATCACTCTTAGGACTAAGAGAGGAGAGTGCATTGAGTGAGAGGCTGGGTTGCTCCCACGCAAAAGGAGAGGAAAAGAATGAATCTCAGCAATCCATTCATTCAGGATTGGCAAAAGTGAGTGAGAGGAGTCCCACCTTAGTAGGTGAAGGTGAGGGTGTGAGGGTGGGGAGCCAGGGCGAGACCCTGCTGCAACAAAAGAGAGAATATGAGAGAAAGGCAGGTACTGGAGAAATAAGGATGGAACCAGCCATTGCTAGTGAGTCAATGATTGTGGATGATGCTGAAAAGGAAAGACAATTTCAGCAACATTACAAAGCTGTAATTGATAACATTTCCTTGGATGCTGACACTTTTACTCACCCTGTTTCAGCCTATCAACTGTTGGCTGCTCAGGGCAATGTGGAGGCAGAACAGACTTTGAATCTAGTGCACACCACAGAATCTCTTCAAAGAGATAAAGCTGTTGTGAACAGAATGCCTTCTCAAGCTGGAGAGCCATCTGAAGAATTTGGAGTAAATTCTGATGATGATGACTCTGGCTCTTTGGATGGAAGCTTGAACTTAGGGGGAGCTGAAGGCCCAAGTTCTGCTTTCAGTTTACCTAATGGGCATGGGCAAAGGAATTTTTACCACGGCAATTTGAGGTGTCTTTGGTAAAACAAGTAATAGCTATTCAGCAGGCCCTTCAGGAAGCTTCAGATGCTGGTACCAAGGCTGTTCTTCAAGCTCACCTAGACTCTTTACATTTAATGAAGATCCAACACTCAAGACAGAATCTCAGTGTGGATGAATTGAAAAAGGAGATAGCTGACTTAAAGACATATAACTCTGAGAAGCTGGATTCAATAATGCCATATGATACCATGCATGATCTATTACTAAGATTAAGGAGAGAATCAGATTCTGACAAGAAGATAGCCAAGCTGGAGAACAGAGTTCAGGTTATTGAGAATTCAGTGGCTCTACTTCTTCAAAATCAACAGACTCAGACAAATCTTCTTATGCAACTGGATAAAGCACAAGGCCTAACTCCTCCACTTGATGATAACAAAAAGGGGGAGAGAGAATCAAGTAAGGGGGAGAAAGGTCCAACTGAGGGGGAGAAACTTCTAGTTCAAATCAGCAAAGTAATTATACCTTCAATTACTATCTCCAAGCCACCAGTTGAAGATGGTATAGATCTTATAAATACAGCAGCAGCAAATTTGAAAGATGCTGATAAAGGAGAGTTGACTCTGATCAACTGGAAAAAGATTGATGAGGAAATACAGAAAAAGTTTCAATTAGTCAAGGAACCAGATCAGTCAGCCATCCATCACTCTCATGTCAAGCCAATCAATGTGAATGAGATGAGCATGAACTATCTGGAGAAAGGACAATCTTCCTGCATCAAGACTACAAAGGCTGAGATAATTCTTAAACCAAGGGCAAACTATCCAAAGTTATCTTTGAAGAACCCTATAGATTCTGTGTATAAGACACCCAAGCCTGATGAAAAGAAGCTTATGTCAAGATCTATTTTCCTCTATAAAGATCCAGCTGATTCAGCCTCAAGAAAGAGAATTGCAAAGATATTCAGAAATAAGAAGGAAATTTGTGTGGTAGCTGGACATCCACAATTTGCTCATGCAAAGGTAGAAGAAAAAGCCAGATTGAAGCAGGAAAAGAGGCAAACTGCTCTAGATGCAAAGAAGTCTAAACAAAAGAAAGAACAGTTTGCTATCTTGGCCAAGCTACAGGCTGTGAATTCTTCTCAACAAATTCCCTCTCAACCATCTCAAGCTACTGAATCAGAGAAGAAGATTGAAGAACAGAAGAAATCCCCAAGAAAGAAAGAACTGGCTAAAAGAACAAAAAGAAAGTTGGATGTTGTTGACAAGGAATTGGAAGATCAATTTCCAAAGGAATCCACTCAAGCATCAAAGCCCTCTATGGTGTTTGAAGACATAAGGGTGGTGGACCCCTACAGGAACATACATGGAGAGCCTATTGTGCCAAAGGAAGAGCCAATAGAGTGGGATAAATTACCAATTCCTGACTTCAACTTGCCAATTCTTACTAAGCCAAGAAGGACAAAATCAAGGGCAGTCAAGAAAGTGAAGCTGTCACCTCTCAAATCCAAGTCAGTAGTCAAAGCTCAACCCAAGGTCAACAGGGGAGACTACTTGTACTTGTGTGACATCAAAGAATTCTCAGATCTAAACCTTTATCTGGAGGAGCTGGATGAGGTAAGGGCAATTGATGCATACAGAAACCTACCTGAAAGGTTGGTGTTCAAGTACAAAGGGGGAAGGGAGATTCAGTGGCCTCTTCACAGGATACTTCAAGAAAGCCAAGTTGTGTTGATCAAAGTCTATTCATTCTTCAAGAAAAACTTTGGGTTCAATATAACTGCAAGAAGATTAGTATTGAAGAAGATTGAAGAGCTAAGGAGTGTTAGAGCCAAAGATGCACTACCCAAAACTCTTATCATCCCATACACAGGGAGAAGAGTGCATCTAAGGCTCTACTGGCTGATGGAATTCATGGATGACAAGGGTGTGAGAAGATTCTTCAGATTAGAAGGCCAATTGAGTATCTCTAGCAATGAGACTCTCTTGGAAATGCAAGAAATGTTAGATCTCTTAGAATCTGATGAATTAGAATTCCACAGACAGCTCCGGAATCAAATTGAAGAAAACAACAGAAAGCTTGGAAGAAGATCCAGACCTTCAAGAAACTAGAAAAATTTGCTCAGGCTAGAGGAGCATCTTGAACTGACTGTGAGCCAAACCTTGTACATTTTGTTTAAATTGAAGCACTTTTAGTTCTATCTACTTATCTTTAAAAATATATGTTTAGGATGTTTTGTTATCATCAAGTATCTCTTAATTTATGGCTACAATTCCAGTAGACATAAATTGGGGGAGATTGTTGTGAATATGTTGTGTACTTGATGATTACCTAAACAAAACATCTAAGTAGATTTTACTTAGTGAAATAATGTAGCACTCGACGGATAAGAATTATAGTCCCGACGGATAACTCATTATAGTCCCGACGGATGATTAACTTATTATCCATCGAGTGAGTAGCTTATGTAATAATAAGTTTGTAGCACAGTGTTGTATGCACCTTTGTATAGAATCTGTAGTAGCGTATAAGTCATGTTGACTTTAACTAGATATGCAGAATAGGTTGATTAACTGTACATAAGCAATGTCTTGTAATTCTGTATAAGTGAAATAAAGTCAAGTGCCAAAATAGCTACCAACGGATGATTAACAAAGCTTCGACGGATGATCAAATGACTATCAACAGATGTTTAACATAGCAGTCGACGGATGATCAATTAAGTCCTCGACGGATAATCAATTAAGTCATCGACGGATGATCTGAAAGTCGACGGATGATCATATCAAGATTCAAACATCAGTTGAACAGTGAAAGCTGACACACAGCCGTTGAGTTGGATACAAGTACACTGTGGAAGCCCATTAATTGGATAATAGAGGACAAAAAGCAGCAAAGATCAAGACTGTTAGATTTTATATTTGTTCAGTACTTTTGACTTTGTAATCTTGGTAATATATAAACCAAGAGAGTAGCAAATAGAAAAATAACTGAGATAGCTAAGAAACAACAACAGAGAAATCTTTGTAAGCACTATCTTTAGCATTTCCTCTGTTCTTAGCAGTTCTATTTGTGTAAGCAGCTGTGAGCATTTCTGCACACAGAGTCCTCTCGATATATTAAATATATCTCTGGTGGAATTGTTTAAATCCACCAGAAAGTTTTTAAAGACTCTTGTTTTTAATTACTTATATTTTGATTCATTTAAGTTTACATTCCGCATTGTGCTAATAAAAATAAATATATTCTTAATCGAGTTGAACATTTTTATTTCAAGAAAAAGGTTCAAGAATTCCATTCAACCCCCCTTCTGTAATTCTTGCTATATTGTTAAGGGACTAACACTCCTCCTCATTCATTACATCATTTTCTTGGTGGATGTCGGTGGAGTGTTTCACACTTGAGGAGCAGCTGCTAAGGATCTCCGTTCATCGTTCTTGGATCGCTATTAAAGACCTCCATCTTTCCATTAACGTAAAGCTTCTTAAGGTAAACATACTGAACTACGAATTAAATATTATTTTTTCGCATGGATCCTGCGGAGGGTTTCGGTTTTTTTTAAGATTAAATTTACGTTTTCGCTGCGTTTATGTGCTAAAAACCCTTCAAGATTCATATTTGTTTCTAGTCACTAACGTTAGGTTCAGATTTGATTATTAACATTAAGTCAATTTTTTGTAACATTATTAAAATATAGTGTTAGGTCACACAACACTGTAGAAGGGGGTTAAATATAATATTTATTACAATCAAATTGATTTCGAACACAAGTAACAGTAAACAAATATATTCAATATAATAAACTCTATTACAATGGAACTGTTCTCTCTCAGTGATGAACAAATATCACTAAGAGCTACTAGGTTACAATGTATGATCTTCTCGATAATGATAACACATATAGTGTAAACCTATGTCTGTGTTTATATAGTACACAGTTACAAGATAACTTCTAATTGATATGGAATATAATTTTGTCTCCTAAAATATATCAATCAGATATCTTATACAAGTCTTCTTATCTTCTAACTCTTTCCATGCATATCTTCTTTTGTTTTAGTCTCGATCTTCTATCCTGTAAATCAGCTTCCTTCCTTAACTGTAAGTCCTCCCGCACTTAAGTTTTGATATGACCTTAAGTTCTGATATCTATCTTCTGACTTCCAGTAAGTACTGATTCTAGTAAGTCCTGATATTTCTTATTTGTTAAGATCTGAAAATTAAACATGAAACATATTAGACATGACATCTCAAATATATCTAATAATCTCCCCCAACTTGTAAATTATGCAAAAATATACAAGTTAATAGATTTGATGATGTCAAAAACATTTAAGTTCAAATGCAATAAGAGTTTAATAAGACTATTAACTACAACTTACAGTCTTTGTAGCTTTACCAACATCACTGGATCAATCTGAATTCATAATGATTCTTAACAAAATCTTTTACCAGCTTATCTTCAGCTTTTCTCAGAACTTCAACTAACTGTGCTTTGACTTGCATCAGTTCTTCATCTTTACTGTCACCAATTTGATAAATGGCTGTTCTGAGAGCTTGAATTGATGTTCTTTCAAGTCCATCACCAAGTCTGATAACTTTAGAATGTGAAGAATTTTCATTATAACATAAGCATCTTCCTTTCAGAATAACTTCCACCTTAGCAGAGTTCTTCAACATAGGAATTTCTCTTCCATCATCTTCAGTAATCATTGGTATATACTGAGAAGCTTTTGTACCAGAGATTCTGAGAAGATCTCTTATAGTCTTCAAAATGTATTCTGACCAACTTCTTGTAATATCAGATTTTACTTCCAGAAGATAGTGAATATGTTAAAGCTCTCTGACAGACTTCTTTAGCACATCAGTATCAGCTAGTCTGTAGGTTCTTCCATTATTGAGAAATAAGATCAATTTCTCTTTTAGATTTTCCTTATCATGAGCATCTATCACAATTTGAGCAGACATCACTTTGTCAAGGTGCTTTTGTTTGATTTGTTCATATGGTTTGTCTGTCAACATGAAAGGATCTCTTAGAGTAACTTCTACTCCTGTTTGTATCTTCTCTTCATCAGAACCTAATCCAGCTCTATCTCTAGGTTGCTTGGCTCTCAACCCAAATGTTTCGAGTTGATTAATCATAAGATTGGATTTTGGTTCAACTGGAGTAGCTTTCTTCCATAACAGCTTCTTCTTATCAACAATTGTCATCTTTTTCAAATCAACTTGAGCAATGTCAGTAGTTGATGTCTTGATAGCTTGATCAGAATTTGTTGTTTCTTTTGTAACTTGCTGTTCTTCATTCTGAACAACTTGAGCAGTGTCAGAGATTGTTTTAGATTCTTCAGTTATCTTTCTTCTGTTCAGAATTTGAACAGTTTCATCTTCTATCAAATCATCATCATGCATTGTAGTTTGATAGACTGGAACGGAAGAACTTATCTTTTTCTGAATCTTTAAAGGTTCACCAACCTTTTCTTTTCCTTTTGACTTAGGATCAATCTCAGTTTGTGATCTAGTCTTGGACTTTGAAGCCTCATAATTTGACTTTTCTTTGATCACAATGCCTTTTTCCTTAGACCTTGGAGGTTTCTTTGCATCAGAAGCTTTAGACTTTAGATTTGTCTTCTCAGCTGTAATTCTAGCTTCTTCCTCCTTGAGAGTTTCCAAATCCATTCATGGATTTTGTTTGAGAAATAATCTTCTAGTTATCTCCTCATCAAGTGTCTGGATTTTAGGATCTTTGTAATAAACAGTAGTCTGCTTCCCCTTTAGCTTCAGAGTTTGTAAAAACTTCTGAGAGTCTTTAGATCCTTACTATATCAGAATATCAGAACTTGACATCAGACTTTGCTTATCAGAAGTTGACTTGTTCTGTGTAGAAGATTTGCTGACATCAGAAATTACTTTCTGTGAAGATTTTCCTAGAACTTTTCCTTTACCTTTACTCTTATCAAGGTTTCCCTGGTCATCGCCTTTGTCATCCTTCTTCTTCAGTATTTGAGTAGGTGAGCATTTGGACTTAACTACCTTATCCCCCTTTTTAACATCATCAGGAAGTAAGAGAGAGAGAGAGAGAGAAGAAGTTCAACTGAAGATTGGATTTCATCCAATTGAGCTTTCTGAGAAGCTTGATTTTGTAGAACCTCAGTAATTTGGGCATGTTGCTCCTCTTGAATCTTCTCAATGGCTTCAACTTTCTCAAGAGTAGGTCTGATATATCTGTTCTTTTCAAGCTTGATCTGTAGATCTAGCTTATTAGCATTTTCCTTTAGTGTATCAACCTTATCATGAATAATGGAATGTAGACCATGAAGACTTCTTGTACTCATAGCTGTAACCTTGAGTTGAGTCTTGAAATCAGAATTTGACAATAACTCATCAGCTTTTGACACATGCTCTGTCAGAATTTTGGTGCTTGGAATAAAATCTGATTCATTCCACTTCTTGGTCCACTCAACTCCCCTGTGAGTCTCTTCCCAAGGTACAGGAGCATCCTACTCAACAAATTTCTTGACCAATTCTTCCTTTCCCAGACTGGGAGTTGGAGTCTCAATAGAAACACTGTCTTCAGAACTTGAGGAAGATTCATTATATTCTGACAGCACAAGAGTGTGTGATGCAACCGGAGATTCAGGAACAACTTTATTTAAATTCTGAGCATCAGAATTTATCTTCAGAGCTGGTGTAGATGGTATCTCAGCATCTAAGATTGGAGAGTTGACTGTAGATGGTTGAGCTGCTGTAGATGGAGCTTCCAAAAATAAAACAGTTGGTATAATCAGCCTTTGAAGATCAATTTCAGGAATTAATCCTAAACCATCAACTGTTGTCTCTCTGACTGGAGAAGCAGTAGGAGTAATCACTGTATCAGGAACAGTGTCTTGGGCTTTAGCTGGAAGGGCTTTAATGATAGTGCTCTTTTGAGATCAGAGATTCCTGATCCCCTTCCTCAGCTTCTTTAGTATCTTCTGATGGAGGTTTAGAATTATACCTATTTGCCCTCATTTTCTTCAATCTCCTTGCCAATGAAGGAGTTGTTGTTGCAGCATCAGAGCTTACAGATTTCCTCTTCAAAATATCATAACTTTGAGTTGCAGTTTCTTTCTGAAAAGTAACATCCTCAGCTTCAACTATCACAGGTTCTGATGCATGAACCTGTGCTTCAACTGTTTCCTCTTCACTATCAGATTCATCTCTGAGAATCATCTTCCTTCGCTTTTGTGGAGGTTGAGGAACAAATTTTTCCCTTTTTGGCATAGAAGATGAAGGTCTGATGGTATGTGCTGATGATTCAGGTTGAGATGATTGTGTTGGTTTGAAATATGTTCTGATAGTTGGTTGTGGTTTGTGGTTGAGAAGTGTGAGGTGTTTGTGTAGTGGTGGTAGGTGCTGATGGTTGAGGTTCAGATGGTTGGACATCAGGATATAGTGCAGTGTATGTAACTGGATCATAGGTTATTAAGGCTTGTTTGACAGATAAATGAATTTGGAGGGGTCTTAACACAGCCTTCTTATTATCAGTAGATAATAAGTCATGAAAAGCTCTTTTAGCTAGTCTAAATGGTGGAATTAATTCACTGGCTAATTGGGGCTTATCAGTACAACAAACACTATAGATAACCTGACATAATCTAGAAAAATAGACAGTATTCTTATCTTCTGTCATCCTATCCCCAATAAAACCTAAACCAACACTTGCATAATCAAAATCAGTTTGATTAATGAGAGCATGCCCGATTTGTTGACTGAGTATAGGGATTGCATCGAAATTAGAACTTTTGTTGGCGAAGGCCTTTGTAATGCAGTCAAAGAAGAAACTCCATTCCCTCCTTATGTAAGGTCTCTTCAATTGGCCTAGCTTTGCCAATGTCTTTTCACCCCATATTGGCCATCATATGTTGAAGAACTGGCTCCTCAACAGTCGAATAAATGCAATTCTCAGGCAAGTGCAGTGCTTGGCGTACTGTAGCCAGAGTCACTACATGCTCATCCTCCCTTGTTGAAAAGATTATACTTGGGGACCCTTGAGCACCACCATCATCATAGATTCCACTTCTCCAAAACTCCAACACTTGAGTTCCAGAGATTTCTTCAGGTTGGGTCAAAGCATACCCAATATCAGAATTAGCAAGAAAATCCTGAATAAAGTGAATTTCTGATAGAGCTTCATCCTTGCTAAGAATAGACGAGTAGTTGTTAGGAACAAACATAGATCCATTGAAAATCAAGTCTTTTGGTTCCATCTCTGTAAGAAATTAAGTGAGAAAGAGAGTGTTGGAAAAGTGTTTGATAAAAGTCCTGTAAGAAAACGCTTCAGAGAATATTAGAGAGAGAGAGAGAGAATAAAAGAGATTAAGAATATAAAAGTAAGTAAAAGATTAGAAAATCTTTTAACTCGCATATATATACTCTCTCCACTCAACAGTTATATTTTTGAAACATGAAAAACAATTTACACCTGGCAACGTGTGAACAGTCAGTAAAAAGTTAAAGCAGGAGTTAATGGGCACGGGAAATAAGCAATAATTACCGTGCACATGCAGTTTTTCAGGACAAACACGTTTACCACTAACCCTTAATGATTATGATTGTTTTTATCTCACCTAAATATATTATGATTAAATATGACCGTTTCAGTATTTACCACAAATAAGTCAAGTAAAGAATAATGCCACTTAAGCATCAAGGATTCCATCAGGATTTAATATCAGAACTTAACTATTATCAGAACTTAACAATCATCAGAATATGGCTTATCAACTCAAAAAGTGAATATGTTTTTGTGTGATTCTTCATACAAATACTGAATTGTTTTCTTCAGAGTTTAATCATCAGAACTTCCATCAGAACTTGTCCTCAGAATTTATGCAAATGACACTTAACTGTTTGTCAAAAATAACTTAATCACCACAGTAATTTTCATCATTCATATGGAGTGATAGTGTGTGCATTCAGCAGAATATCTAGATAAAGATTAAAGTTTGATAAACTTCAGTACATCTTAGAAATAAGGCATAACTAAGAAAAGTGCTTAAAATCTATCATCAATCATGAAGTCTACTATAGAACAACTTTATGCAAGAGTCCACCTCAACTGTTTGTGCTCATTTTATGCATCTTTTGAAATTCCTTTTTATAGTGGCTTCTCCGTGTAAGTGAGTCACAACTGCTTATCAGAATTTATGCTATTATCAGAGTATTTCTCCCGTAATCAGAGAATGTGAAAAGTCATCAAAAAAATATTTGCTTTTCTAATGCATATTACTTAATACCAGCAATGCACTTGGGTCTTCCCTTTCACATATTTACTCTAGATCTCAAAGGAGTACCTGAATTTTCTTTTCTTTTCTTTTGATAAGTGAGGCTTATCAGCATTTAGTTCATCCTTAAGATTTACTGACATCAGAATTTGACAGATAAGAAGCAAGAATCTAGTTTGTGACTTAGTAATAAGATACACAAAGTAAACTTGACTAAGCTCAATATCAGAATTTGCTTGTGTTAATGAGTTTCCACATAAACAACTAATTCAAACATGGGATTTCTAGTATGTTAAAGACTACTAGGTCAGTATCTAGCACGGTTATCCTCATTGGATTGAATTGTCACAGAACATTCAAAACACTTATCAGAGTATATAGATCCACATCAGATAACAATCAGCATTTAATGAATTTCAATTTAAGCACAGATTATATGAAGATAATACAATCTGTAAACACTAATCATAAAGTCTGATGCATGAGTACAAAAACTAAGTAGATTTAGAGAAAGAACCTGAAACCATTCCAAGTTCATTTATCAGTCTTGTAAAAGTAGCTTCACATAGTGGTTTTGTGAAGATATCTGCTAGTTGTTGATCTGTTGGAATAAAATGTAATTCCACTGTACCTTCCATCACATGTTCCCTTATGAAATGGTACCTAATGCTGATGTGCTTTGTCATTGAGTGTTGAACTGGATTACCTTTCATAGAAATTTCACTTTGATTATCACAGTAAATAGGTATTTTAGAAAATTCTAACCCATAATCCAGTAACTGATTCTTCATCCAAAGAATCTGTGCACAACAGCTTCCTGCAACAATATATTTTGCTTCTGCAGTTGATGTGGAAATTGACTTCTATTTTTTGCTAAACCAAGAAACCAATCTGCCTCCAAGAAATTGGCAGCTTCCACTAGTGCTTTTCCTGTCTATTTTGCATCCTGCAAAATCTGCATCTGAGTAACCTATTAGCTTAAAATCTAATTCTCTAGGATACTACAATCCTAGATCAGCTGTACCCTTGAGGTACTTCAAAATTCTTTTCACAGTTATTAAGTGAGGTTCTCTTGGATCAGTCTGAAATCTTTCACAAAGACAGGTAGCATACATGATATCAGGTCTACTTGCAGTTAAATAGAGTAAAGAGCCAATCATACCTCTGTAGTTAGTAATATCTACTGATGAACTAGTACCTTTATCTAACTTGGTTGCAGTGGCCATGGGAGTGGATGCAGTTGAACAATCTTAAATTCCAAATTTCTTCAGTAAATTTCTGGTGTACTTAGATTGACAGATAAAAGTACCTTCTTCATTTTTCTTGACTTGAAGTCCCAGAAAATAGCTGAGTTCTCCCATCATACTCATTTGATATCTTGACTGCATTAGATTTGCAAACCTCTCATAGAGTTTGGCATTTGTAGAACCAAATATGATATCATCAACATATATATGTACCAAAAGTATGTCCTTTCCATGATTGAGGTAGAACAGTGTTTTATCAATTGTGCCTCTGTGAAATCCACTCTCCAGAAGGAATTGAGCTAAAGTCTCATACCATGCTCAGGTGTATGTGATTTGGTCCACTTCCTTGTAGATTGAAGTTGACTTCTGGAACTGGATCCTCCCCCATGATTCATGCTGTCTCCATCAGTATTTTCCGATGCTCCCCCTGTAGTTATGCACTCTGAGACTTCAGAATTTGACTTGGATCCTTCAGGATTTGAAGTATCAGAGTTTCCAGAATTATCAGAATTTGGCTCATCAGAACTAGATGAATCAGAACTTGAAAAGTCAGTGAAAGGTTCTGATGCTTCTTGAGAGTCTTGAGATGTGGTAGGATCTTCAGCCTGCTCCCCCTGGACATGTGCATTTTCCTTTGGAGTTGTTACCACAGATTCAATGACATCAGTACTTACAGAATCTGAGTATAAGTCATCAGAATTTACAAAAATCAGAATTTAAGTCTTCATATTCAAATTTCAGCTGATCGTGATCATTAAAATCTTCAAGTCCAGTAAGCTTCTTATCATTAAAAGATACATTGATAGATTCCATGACAACCCTTGTTCTTAAATTATAGACTCTGAAGGCTTTTGTGGAAAGTGGATATCCAACAAAAATTCCTTCATCAACTTTTAGATCAAATTTTGATAAATGTTTAGGATGAGTCTTAAAAACAAAACACTTACATCCAAATATATGAAAGTATTTCATATTTGGCTTCTTTTTCTTCACCATCTCATATGGTGTTTTTCCTTACTTGTTTATGAGTGTAGCATTCGGTGTTAAACAAGAAGTCTACACAGCTTCAGCCCAAAAGTAGGTTGGCTGCTTTACTTCATCAAGCATAGTTCGTGCAGCTTCAATGAGAGTCATGTTCTTTCTTTCTATAACTCCATTTTGCTGTGGAGTTCCAGGTGCAGAAAATTCTAGTTTGATTCCATGCTCTTTGCAGAACTCTTCCATGATTGAATTCTTGAACTCAGTGCCATTATCACTTCTTATAATTTTAACAGAATCTTTGACCAACTTATCCAGCTGTCTAACATGATCAGTTAGAGTAGATGCAGTTTCATTCTTCTTGTGCAAGAAATACACCCAAGTGTACCTTGTAAACTCATCAACTATAACCCTAGCATATTTCTTCTTTGCAATAGACATGACATTGACTGGACCAAATAGATCAATATGCAGTAGGTGATAAGGCTCAAGAATTGATGACTCGGTTTTGCTCTTGAAAGAAGATTTTCTTTGTTTTGCCTTTTGACATGAATCACAAAGGCCATCATGAGCAAATACTGATTTTGACAGTGCTCTCACAAGATCTTTCTTTACAAGCTCATTTATGTTGTTGAAGTTTAAATGAGAGAGTCTTTTGTGCCAATTCTAGCTTTCTTCAATTGATGCTCTACTCAACAGACAGATTCCAGAACCATCAGAACTTGTTGAAAGTCTGGCTTCATAAATGTTACCATGCCTGTAACCTTTTAGAACCACTTTGCCTGTAGAATTACTTACAACTTCACGGTGTTCTTCAAAGAAATCTACATGATAACCTCTGTCACATATTTGACTCACACTCAGCAGATTATGTTTAAGTCTTGAGACAAGAGCTATTGTTTCAATGATGACATTCCCAAGATTAATATTGCCATATCCCAGAGTTTTTCCCATGTTGCCATCTCCATAAGAAACTCATGGGCCAGCTTTCTCCACAAAGTCTGAGAGTAGGGCTTTATTTCCAGTCATATGTCCTGAACATGCACTATCCAGCACTATGATATTTTTCCTGTTGCCCTACAATCACAAAGACCACTAATAGTTAGTTTTAAGGACCCAGACTTGGTTGGATCCTTTGGCCTTTTTAAGTTTGTTAGCATTTGCAGCGGATCTAATATCATAGTTTATGCTAACATGCTGTTTATCAGAACTTATATCAGACTTTGCATCTTAACTCCTGAAAACAAGGATTTTGTGGCTTAAACCTAACAGACTGACTCTTAACTCCTAACTTAAGAGGTAAAGAGTTTATATTCTTATTCTTCCTACAAAAAGAAGCAAGATGGTTAGAGTTTCCATAATTATAACATTTCTTTCTAGGAGCATTAGGAATAGGCATATAATTATTGCTTTTATTCACACCTTCTTTTTCATTCCTATTTTTCCTAGCTGCCTTTACCTTGTTGACATTCCTTATTTCTTTCAGCTTATGCTTAAGCTGCTTCTTAGTCATTAAGCCTATGTTAACTTCAGTTAGTTTATCCTGTTCTAATTTGTCATAAGTTGACTTTTTTTTAACTTCTGCTACAGATCCTTTCATCTTTTCAGAATTAGACTTTACAGTTTTAGCTACAAACTTAACAGGATTTACCTTTGGCTTAACAGTCTGTTTAACAACAATAGGCTCAATTTGTTTGTTGTGTATATGTTGTTTACTTGATGATTTCATGAACAAAACACCTTAGTAGATTTTACTTAGTGAAATAATGTAGCACTTGACGGATAAGATCTATAGTCCCGATGAATGACTCATTATAGTCCCGACGGATGATGACTTATTATCCATCGAGTGAGTAGCTTATGTAACAATAAGTCTGTAGCACATTTCTGCATTCACCATTGTATAGATTTTGTAAGTAGTATTCAAGTCAGGTTGACTTTAACTAGATATGCAGAATAGGTTGATAAATTGTACATAGATGATGTCTTGTAATTCTGTATAAATGAAATGAAGTTAAGTGCCAGTTTGCTACCCGACGGATAACCTACAATGAAGTCGACGGATGATCAGATAGACAACCCGACGGATGATCAATAACTCGACGGATGATCATGAACCCGACGGATAAAGAATTCAAATATCAGTTGACAGTGACAACACAGTCACATGCGTCGAGTGGATGTAAATGGAATATGGTAGCCTATTCAACTGGGTTTTCGAGAACAAAGAAGCATTACCATTTCCATGCTATTATGAAGATATACAAAGATGCTTGAATAGAGTAATGAAGTAGCATTGTAATAGATTAGATAGTTTTTGTTTTATTATCTTGTCTTATTACTTTGTAATCTTGGTGATATATAAACCAAGAAGTAGCAACTAAGACACTATCAATCTAAGCAAGAAAGCAGAGAAACATTTGTAAGCAGGATTCTTAGCATTTCTCTGTAGTCTTAGAAGTTCAAATGTTGTAAGCAGCTGTGAGCATTTCTGCACACAGAGTTCTCTCGATATATAATATATATCTCTGGTGGAATCATTCAAATCCACCAGAAAGTTTTTAAAGACTTTTGTTTTTAATTACTTGTGTTTTAATTCACTTAAGTTTTTATTCCGCATTGTGCTAATCAATACACTTATATTTATATTTGAGTTAGAACACTTTATTTCAATAAAAAGTTTCAAGAATTCCATTCAACCCCCCTTTTGTAATTCTTGTCATATTGTTAAGGGACTAACAATTGGTATCAGAGCAAGCTCTTAACTTACAAAGAGTTTAAAGATCAAAATAATACAGCAAGATGAACAAGAAGGATGTTGGAGTCAAGATCCCTTTTCCCGATAAAGATAATTACCATCATTGGAAGGTAAAGATGCATCTTTATTTGCTTTCTCAAGATGAGGCCTATGTTGATTGCATAGAAAGAGGCCCTCATTTTCCAATGAGAGCAGCAACAGGAAACGAGCCATCAGTCCCCAAGCCAAGGCATGAATGGTCTGATCCTGACATTGAACAAGTTAGGAAGGATAAAAAGGCCATGAACATCCTGTTTAATGGAGTTGATGGAGATATGTTTGAGAACATTATCAACTGCAAAACTGCCAAGGATGTCTGGGATACAATACAGATAATCTGTGATGGCATTGAGCAAGTTAGAGAAAACAAGATGCAGCTCTTGATTCAACAATATGAGAATTTTCACAATGAAGAAAGTGAGTCTCTCACTGACATTTTTAGTAGGTTTCAAAAACTACTAAATGCTCTAAAGTTGCATGGAATGGTCTATCAGACAAAAGACTCCAATCTGAAATTCCTTAGATCTCTTCCAAAGGAATGGAAACCAATGACAGTCTCATTAAGAAACTCACAGGGTTATAAGGATTTTACTTTGGAGAGACTGTATGGCATCCTGAAAACCTATGAGCTTGAAATAGAGCAGGATGAAAGGATGGAGAGAGGAAAGAAGAAAGGAGGATCCATTGCACTAGTTGCTGAGTTGGAAAAGGAGAAGGAAGTGAAGATGGAAGCTGTTGAATCAACTTCAACGGTCTGTGAGAACAATGGCAAAGGGCTTGCAGTAGAAAGTGAAGATTCTTTGAGCCAAGATGATATGGAGGACATTGATGAACACCTAGCATTTCTTTCCAGGAGATTTGCCAAGCTCAAGTTCAAGAAGAACTTTGGAGCAGCCAAGCCAAATAGAAACATGGTCGATAAATCAAAATTCAAATGTTTCAAATGTGGCTTGGCAGGGCATTTTTCCAGTGAGTGTAGGAAGTCAGATCCCAGCAAGAAAAAGTTTGATCCAGTGGATTATAAGCAAAAATACTTTGAGCTGCTCAAACAAAAGGAAAGGGCTTTCATAACACAAGAAAATGACTGGGCAGCAGATGGTCTGGATAAAGATGAAGATGTCAGCTATGTCAATCTAGCCCTGATGGCCAAGTTTGATGAGACAGAAACAAGCTCTTCAAGTAATCAGGTAATCACTACAAACCTTGAACATTTATCTAAAGCTGAGTGTAATGATGCCATAAATGACATGTCTACAGAGTTATATCATCTGCGTGTTACACTTAAGTCTCTTACTAAAGAAAATGCTAAAATCAAAGAAAACAATTTGTTTTTTAGTGAAAGAAATAATGTGCTTGAGTCTCAGTTTATTGATTTTGAAAAATTAAGAATTGAGTGTAAAATTGCCAAGGAAGAATTAACTGAGTCCTTGAAAAAAGAGGAAATTTTAAAGAAGTAGCTCGAGCGTGAACAAGAGGTGATTAAAGCATGGAAAACATCCAGGGATGTCCATGCTCAAATCACCAAAGTTCAAGGAATTGAGTCTTTTTGTGATGCAACCTGGAAAAAGAACAAAGAGAAACTAGAACCTAATTTGATAGATGGAGTGCTTACAGATGCAGACTCGACGGATGATGAGGATCATCCGTCGGATAATAAAAAGTGTTATCCGTCGAATTATGAAAATCCTCATCCGTCGGCTGTGAGCAAGCCTATCAGTAAAGCCAAACTTGTTAAGCTGAATGAGAAGTATGGGTCTTTTTCTAAGAACTTTGTTTCAGGAGAATTGAGTCAAGTTAAGAAAGGGAAAAAGGGTAACGTTGGTCACATGACTGTCAAACAGTTAAGTGACAGACTTGAAAAGATTGAGGTAAAAACAGAGACCAAAAAGAAAAACAATAGGAATGGTAAAGTAGGGATTAACAAACACAATAACTACACACCTGATAAATATGCTCCTAGAAAAATCTGTGTCAAGTGTGGTAGTGTAAATCATTTTTCTGTTAATTACAAATCTGCCATGCCTACTTCCATGTCTGTGCAACCTCAATTTCCTAACATGAATGCCATGCCCCCATGCCTGTTAATGCTATGTCTACACATAACATGAATGCACCGTTTGCTAATATGCCATTTGCACCTAATCCTTATTATACGGCATATAGTATGCCACAAATGCCATTTAGCATGCCTTACTGGAATAACATGTTTGCACATAGCATGCCATTTCCTGTTAGTCATAATATGAATGATAATTCTGTTGCAATGAATGGTTTCAAAGGCACAACTCAAATGACTAAGGATGAATCTGAAATTCCTAAGTCAAATGAGATAAAACCTAAGAAACAGAAAAAGAAAACTAACAAGGCAGGACCCAAGGGAAACTTGGGTACCAAAATCAACTTGATTTGCTTTTGATGTGTGCTGGGAAACATAAAGAATCTTTGGTACTTGGATAGTGGTTGTTCAAGACACATGACTGGTGATTCTACCCTGCTCACAAAGTTTAAGGAGAGAGTTGGCCCAAGTATTACTTTTGGAGATGATAACAAGGGTTATACTGTGGGATATGGCTTGATTTCAAAGGACAATGTCATCATTGAGGAGGTTGCCTTAGTGGATGGTCTCAAACACAACTTGTTGAGTATCAACCAGCTTTGTGATAAAGGCAACTCAGTAACCTTCAATTCAGAAGCCTGTGTTATGACTAATAAAAGAAGCAATAAAGTGGTTCTCATTCGTGTGAGAAAAGGAAATATGTACCTAGCTGATTTCAACTCATCTAATGCAGAATCTGTAACTTGTCTTCTCAGTAAAGCAAGTCAGGATGAAAGTTGGCTATGGCACAAGAAGCTGTCATATTTAAACTTCAAGACCATGAATGAGCTGGTAAAGAAAGAACTGGTTAGAGGCATTCCTCTAGCGGAGTTTTCTAAGGATGGACTGTGTGATGCCTGTCAAAAAGGGAAGCAGATTAAAGCATCATTCAGGAAGAAACTTGATTCAACAATTGAAGAGCCTTTGCAACTGCTTCACATGGATTTGTTTGGACCAGTCAATGTATTGTCCATCTCAAGGAAAAGATTTTGCCTAGTAATTGTAGATGATTTCTCAAAGTTCTCTTGGACATATTTCCTAAAGTCTAAAGATGAGGCTAGTGAAATCATCATCAATCACATAAGGCAAGTCAATAATCATCCTGATTTCAAGGTTAGAAGAATCAGGAGTGACAATGGAACTGAGTTCAAGAATTCTGTCATGAGAGCATTTTGTGAGGAAAATGGGATTTTGCATGAGTTTTCAGCAGCAAGGACTCCACAACAGAATGGAGTAGTGGAAAGGAAGAACAGATCACTTATTGAAGCTGCAAGGACAATGCTTGAAGAATCTAAACTGCCAACATACTTCTGGGCTGAAGCTGTAAATACTGCATGCTACACTCAGAATATTTCTTTGGTTAATCAAGCCAGATGCATGAATCCCTATAAATTGTTCAAGAACAAGAAACCAACTCTAAATTTTCTTCATGTCTTTGGCTGCAAGTGCTTTATTCTGAGAAATTAAACTAATCAAAATGGAAAGTTTGATGCTAAAGCAGATGAAGGAATTTTTGTTGGATATGCTGTTGGTAAAGCATATAGAGTCTACAATCTTAGAACCAACATTGTTGGGGAATCAATACATGTTGTGTTTGATGATAAAAATATTGAAGGACTGAAAGATGGAGATTACCATGAGAGCCTCAAATTCGACAATGTGGAGATGGTTAGTGATGAGAGTGATCAAGAAACAGTATCTAAGGATAATGCAGATAAATCTACTACCAATGAAGCACAAAACTCAACATATGTCGAGTTGCATAATGCTTCATCCGTCGGAAGGCAATCTGCATTATCCGTCGGGAGACAACCAGCTTCATCCGTCGATACTCAAAATTCACCATCCTTCGGATTATCAAAAGGAGCAGGAAGTCAAGATAGATCACCTATAGAAAGTTCCCCTTTCTCAAATCAAAGATCCACAAACTCAGGGGGAGTTTCTAACAATCAAAACTCAATCACACATCAAGACAACAATGAGGTTTCTTCATCTAGAGCTAAGCTACCTCAATAAAGGAAATGGACAAAAGATCACCCCTTTGAGCTTATCATTGGTGATATTTCTTCTAGAGTTCAAACAAGAAGAGCAACTCAGGAAGAATGTCTATACAACAGCTTTCTTTCCAAGAAAGAACCAAAGAAGGTAGAAGAAGCTTTGTTGGATCCTGATTGGATTTTAGCTATGCAGGAGGAGCTAAACCAATTTAAAAGGAATAATGTATGGAAGCTGGTGCCCAAGCCTAAAGGAAAGAATCCAATTGATACCAAATGGGTATTCAGAAACAAGATGGATGAAAATGGCATAGTAGTCAGGAACAAAGCTAGATTGGTTGCTAAGGGCTATTGTCAGCAAGAAGGAATATATTTTGATGAAACATTTGCTCCTGTTGCAAGACTTGAAGCCACAATCCCAGATCAGTTGTTCCCTTAAGATACTTGAATATTCTTTTCACAGCTGTTAAGTGAGGTTCTCTTGGATCTGCTTGAAATCTTGCACAAAGACAGGTATCCCTATTTATAGGGAATCAAGCCCACGTAGTTCTTGGGGAATAAGAAATCTAATGGGCTTAGACTTCTTATTCCCAGGCCCGGTCTAGAATCCATCTTCCGCTAGCTTAGGAATTTCCAACTATGAGGCCCAACCGCGAAGGCCCAACGCTCGTTTGTAATCGCAGGACTTTACGGATAATGCATCTCCCTGCGCAAGGATAATATTCCGCTACAACTATCTCCCTTGAATTACGAACGCAGCTATACCTGCGTTCGTAAATCAAGGGAGATAGCTGTAGCGGAGTGTTATCCTTTCGCAGGGAGATGCACTATCCGTGAAGTCCTACGATTACGGACGAGCCTTGGGCCTTCGCGGTTGGGCCTCATAGTTGGACATTCCTAAAGCTAGCGGAAGACGGATATCGGATGGGCTTCTACTGGGTTTAGGAGTAAGAAGTCTAAACTCATTAGACTTCTTGTTCTACGAGAACTACGTCAGGCTTGATCCCTATATAAAGGGTACGTAGGCACATTGAGAGGGTAAGAAGTTGAGAGCTGATAAGAGAGCCACCACTTACTCTGATCAATCTCAGCCTAAAACAACCACAATCAACCACACACCGCTTAAGTTTCCGGCAAAAGAACCACCGTCACAGATCTTAGTTCCGGCGAGAAACCTCAATCTTTGTTGTTACCAGATTCCTCCGTCAACAAATTGGCGCTAGAAGGAGGGGTGCTCATCAAGATCATAATCTCAGGAGGAAGAGATGTCTCGTCACGA
Source organism: Apium graveolens (assembly GCF_009905375.1). NCBI lineage: Eukaryota > Viridiplantae > Streptophyta > Magnoliopsida > Apiales > Apiaceae > Apium > Apium graveolens. The sequence continues at coordinate 17,753,727 of NC_133652.1, forward strand.
TGAAGGTTCTTTGACGCAAGAATTGAAGGATAGCCACGGAGGAGTTGCATACAACGGCCACGAAGGAGATCCGTAAAATAAATATTTTTGGCCAGGGGGGTCGAAGGAGATTTGAATGTAGTATCCACGGCCACGAGGGAGATCCATGGATGATGATTTCCAGCCATGAGGGTTGAAATTTACAACCATGGCCACAAAGGAGTAAAGTTGGATGAAAAATTCGGATTTGGTGGGTTAAGCGATTTGCTTACACTGTTTGTGCCATATCTCGAGTTCCGTAAGTCAGATTTGAACTATCTTACAGCCTACGTGAAGCTTATTGAATTCTATTTAATTCAGAGATGATATGGATAGGACAATCCAAGTTGAGCAGCCCGGAAACAGAGGAAAACAGCAGCTACGAATTTTTACCAAAAAATCCTATTTGGCTTAGAAGATTGCAAGAAACCCATTCTATTAAGAAGATTGGGAGAAACCTATTTGGTATAGAAGATTGAAGAATCCTATTCTAATTAGAAGATTGAAGAATTCTATTCGATCTGGAAGATTGGAGAATCATGTTCTAATTAGAAGATTGGACAATCCTGTTCTAATTAGAAGATTGGAGAATCCTATTCCATTTAGAAGATTGGAGAATCCTATTCCAATAAGAAGACTGAACAATCCTATTTGATTTAGAAGATTTGAGAACACCATTCAGATCAGAAGATTTAGTCAGGCGCAAATTCGAGGACGATCGGGAGGAGAAAACTCCGAGAAGAAGGCATTACTATCATGAGCTAGTCATCGCCTTTAAGACGATCCCTCAAGGAAACACTCAACTAGTTTCGTTGTATTTTTCGTTACTCGTTTCTGGGACTTGTGCAGGAAGAGGATTGGGAAGTAGACTTGGCATGGAAAAAATCCCCAAAAACTCTTAGGGCACGCCTTGATTAAAAAATTTGGGGCCCAGATGACTTTCAGCAAATTCCAGGAAAATTCACTGACTGGACACGTCCGTCCCTCTAGGACGCGTCCTCCAGGTAACATTCCAAGCTCCATATTAATTATGTTTATTGTAGGTAGGAAATCTTATCAGGAAAAAATCTCATGAGTTACCAAGTGCTGCGTCACAATATATTAAGGCGCGCCCTCTGCATGTGAAACATTCAGTGGAGAATTGCCCTCCCAGGGCGCGCCCTCAGAAGAAAAAGTCTATGGAAGTTTTCAATGAAGATGTCATGATAATCAGATGAGTTATAGTCACTACTTGAAGAATGGCTCGACTGGAACTAATTCCTCATCTTTCAAGACGCGCCCTTTCTTTAAGGCGCGCCCTCGAAAAAAAAATATTGATGGTGAGGTGAACTTTATTGACCACAATGAGAATCTTAATATTGGAACTTCAAGAGAAAAGAATCTATCATATTAGAGGTACCATGAATCCTAGGATGTGCCCCTTGATTGTCAAGGTGAGGCCCCAGGACATGAATGAGCTCCTCCATCTAAGGATATAATGTTATATCCTCAACAGTTATAAGTAAACTCTCCAAGGCTATCTCTCTCAAGGCGCGCCTTCATTGAAATACCCATGTGATCTTCCTCGATATTACATACATGATTTATAAAGAAGCGAATGAAGTACAATGATCTTCCTAGTATGTCGAGAGTTTAGTTTCAGCGAACGCGCCCTCACATCCTCAATAATCTGAGTGAGTTTTTAGGACGCGCCCTGAGCATATCTGGCTCATATGTTAAGGCTTCTTCTTTCGATATGACTACCAAGGTCATCTGGTTGTCTTTAACAAAAAAGGAATGTGGGAGTTGCATTAGTTCAGATGAGGAAGATGAGGCTACAAAGTACTTTTGACAAGGTGCACGCTCGGGGGGTAGGTTACCTCTCATTAGTTCTGTGGTGTTACATATTGCCACATGAGTAAGGTACATGGCTTTTCCTAAAAAGAAGAGAGATGCTTAAGGTCGGAAAAATACTCATGTTTAAGGAAACGCTCAACTTCAAGAAAATATCTCTGAGAGTGAGATGCCCTTTATCAGATGCCACTTCGTGAGATGCCTCGTTGGGAGATGTTTCAACAAGAGATAGTTTCTGCATCGCTTGAGCTTTGTTGAAGATAAAAGCCTTCTAAAAATATTGATCTTTGATTTAGTTTTGTTACATGGAGATTTTGTAGAAGACCCTTGTCGAGGTGGATGCGTCTCTGACAGAGGACGCGCCCTACAAGGATGAATACCCTTGTCGAGATAAGCCGCTCCTCTTAGAGAGGACGCGCCCTCCAAGGATGAAGACCTTGTCGAGATACGCCGCTCCTCTTAAAGAGGACGCGCCCTCCAAGGATGTTAGCTTGTCGAGGTAGACGCGCCTCTTACAAATATAGCTCCCTCAAAGAATGATTTCCCTTGTCGAGGTGGATGCGTCTCTGACAGAGGATGCGCCCTCCATGGATGATTTCCCTTGTCGAGGTGGATGCGTCTCTGACAGAGGACGCGCCCTACAAGGATGAATACCCTTGTCGAGATAAGACTCTCCTCTTAGAGAGGATGTGCCCTCCAAGGATGAAGACCTTGTCGAGATAAGACGCTCCTCTTAGAGAGGACGCGCCCTCCTAGGATGAAGACCTTGTCGAGATAAGTCGCTCCTCTTAGAGAGGACGCGCCCTCCAAGGATGAAGACCTTGTCGAGATAAGCCGCTCCTCTTAGAGAGGACGCGCCCTCCAAGGATGTTCGCTTATCGAGGTAGACGCGCCTCTTACAGAGGTAGCTCCCTTAAAGAATGATTTCCCTTATCGAGGTGGATGCGTCTCTAACAGAGGACGCGCCCTCAAAGGATGATTTCCCTTGTCGAGGTGGATGTGTCTCTGACAGAGGGCGCGCCCTCCAAGGATGAATACCCTTGTCGAGGAGGATGCGTCTCTGATAGAGGACACGCCCTCCAAAGATGAAGACCTTGTTGAGATAAGTCGCTCCTCTTAGAGAGGACGCGCCCTCCAAGGATGTTAGCTTATCGAAGTAGACGCTTCTCTTAGAGAAGACGCGCCTTCCAAGGGTGATTCCCCTTGTGGAGGTGGATGCTCCTCTCATAGAGGACGCGCCCTCCAAGAATGATACCCTTGTCGACGTGGACGCTCCTCTCATCGAGCAAGACGCTCCTCGTAAAGAGGACGCACCCTCTAATGATGTTAATTATTTGAGGAAGACGTCGCCTCTTTAAAGGGCGCGCCCTCTTAAAATAGATGATTGAAGAAGATTGTAAAAGTTTTGACTTTGATTTGAATAAATGAATCACGCTATTTGTGGAAAAGATGAGATCAGCGGTTTGGAGTCATGATTTGGAAAGAAGCAGGAAATCAAATATAGAATGGTATTGTGTCATCGGTGGAAGAATCACTATCACCAACAAGGCACGTCCTCCTTGCGTCAAAGATTATTTATTACTTGAAGATCAGAGAGCTAGTGTTTTATTCTGGTCGCGCTTTCCTTAGAGTGCGCCCTCATATGATGACCCTTTCAGTTTAAGGCGCGCTCATGGGAGACCAATATTGGGATGAAAAAGTTAGAGAATCCTCAAACCTTTGTTAATGGATTGTGCTTTTCCAAGGTATGTGAGGTGCACACTTTTGTACAAATTCTCTTGTTTCTTAAGCAGAGTTAGCTCATGTAAGCTTAGATATATGGTACATAAGTGGTAAACCTGTCTAGACAAACCAAGGTTAAAGTTATCAAGAAGAGAAGGGGTATTCATAGGTGAAGGCAGGAAGAAATGTGAATGATAATTGTGAACGCGACAAAGAGTGAGAGCGCGCCGTCATGGTCAATAAGGAGGATAAGATTCCGAAGACGCGACCTTAATTGAGAATACGCCTTCATAGAGGAAGATGCAGAAGACACATACTCATACGAGTGGAGGATGACACAAATTTTTGCTTGGATGTAGATATTAGAATTCCAATTTTATTTCCAACTTCATATGGAATTCGGGGGGTAGTTGTTATAGCCAAAATTTGGTATTGGATCATCTCGGGTCAAATACGGGTCAATTGGAATTGAATTGGGGCAAGAAGATGAATAATTAGGTTTTGGTCTACATTGTATGAAGCGAAGACGCGCCCTGTATATGTAGGATGCGTCCATGATTGTGTAGGCTGTATTTTGGGTTTTCATGTAAAGAGATGAGGAGGAAGATATTGAAAGGAGGAGGACGCGCCCAAGGCGCAGGACGCGCCCTGATAAGTAAAAATAATGGGATGAGCTGTACAGGTAATAAGGTTGCCATGTAAGGAGAATATGTGTATTTTACAAGGGGAGGACGCGCCCTGCCTCCTGGAGATGCACACTTTGGGATGGTTGAGCTTGTTCTCATTCAAGATAAAGCAAATAGAGATACTTAGAAGATATAGCAATATGCGGAGTTCGTAGCGTCAGGACGCGCCCAATCGTTCAGGACGCGTCCTATGTGTGAAGAATGCATGATCAAGAGTAAGTTTAAAGCAAGACAAGCGTGGAAAGAGCAATGGAGGATTATTTTCACTAACATATTTGTTGCAGGTACTCTTTGAAGAATTCCCTCCTTGAGACGGTCAAGGAGGGGGATGTCCGTGAAAAGCTTGAAGGCCTCCAGGGGTATGCCTGATGATTGAAGGCCTCCTCCTGTATTCAACGGGTGTCCTCATTGGGGATGTGGGGTTAACTTTGGTGTGTGCTTTGGGAACTCTGTTCTTGTATTCGACGGGTGTCCTCGTTGGAGAACTTTGGAGTCATCCTGCACTTTGTACCCAAGAGCTTGGGATCACCTGTCCTGCTATCTAGTGGGTTATCCTCATTCGGGGGACAGGGACGCGTCTGGCATTTGGGGTGAACCGTGGCTATACCTGCGTTCGTAATTCAAGGGAGATAGCTGTAGCGGAATGTTATCCTTGCGCAGGGAGATGCATTATCCGTGAAGTCCTGCGATTACAAACGAGCGTTGGGCCTTCACGGTTGGGCCTCATAGTTGGACATTCCTAAAGCTAGCGGAAGATGGATTCTGGATCGGGCCTGGGAATAAGAAGTCTAAGCCCGTTAGATTTCTTGTTCCCCAAGAACTACGTGGGCTTGATTCCCTATAAATAGGGATACGTAGGCAAATTGTAAGGGGTCAGAAGCGAGAGCCATAAGGAGCCACCACCAACCCTAAGCAATCTCAGCCCCCAATTTATCACAACCACCACACTCCGCTCACTTTTCAGGCGAAGAACCGCCATTGTAAATTTTGATTCCGGCGACGAACCTCAAACTTTGTTGATACCAAATTCCTCCGTCAACAGCATACATGATATCAGATCTACTACAAGTTAGATAGAGTAGAGAGCTAATCATACCTCTGTAATCAGTAATATCTACTGATTTACCAGTATCCTTATCCAGTTTTGTTGCAGTGGCCATGGGAGTGGATGTACTTGAACAATCTTGCATTCTAAATTTCTTCAGCAAGTTTCTGGTGTACTTGGTTTGACAAATAAAAGTGCCTTCTTCATTCTGCTTGACTTGAAGGCCCAGAAAATAGCTAAGTTCTCCCATCATACTCATTTGATATCTTGACTGCATCAATTTGGCAAACTTTTTGTAAAGTCTGTCATTTATAGAACCAAAGATGATATCATCAACATAAATCTGAACCAGAAGTAAGTCCTTTCCATGGTTGAGATAGAACAGTATTTTGTCTATAGTTCCTCTGTTAAATCCATTTTCCAGAAGAAACTGAGCTAAAGTCTCATACCATGCTCTAGGAGCTTGCTTAAGGCCATAAAGTGCTTTATCAAGCCTGTAGACATGATTTGGATATTTGGGATCGACAAAGCCTGGAGGTTGTTCAACATATACTTCCTCCTCCAATTCTCCATTGAGAAAAGCACTTTTCACATCCATTTGAAAGACAGTAAACTTTTTGTGAGCAGCATAAGCTAAAAATATCCTTATGGCTTCCAATCTAGCAACGGGTGCAAATGTTTCATCATAATCAATTCCCTCCTGTTGAGAATATCCTTTTGCAACCGACCTTGCTTTATTCCTTGTAATTATGCCATCACTATCAGTTTTGTTTCTGAATACCCACTATATACCAACAACAGATCTGTTCTTTGGTCTTGGCACCAGGGTCCAGGCTTTGTTTCTTTCAAATTCATTTAACTCTTCCTGCATTGCTTGCACCCAATCAGCATCTTGAAGAGCTTCTTCCACTTTCTTTGGTTCAGTCTGAGAAAGAAAAGAATTGTAAAGGCATTCACTTAAAGTCGCTGTTCTAGTTCTAACACCTACATCAGGATTTCCAATTATTAAGTCAGGTGTATGTGATTTAGTCCACTTCCTTGCAGATGGAAGGTTTTCTCTAGAACTGGATGCTCCCCCATGATACATGCCATCTTCATCAACATCTTCTGATGCTCCCCCTGAAACTATGCTCTCTGAGTTGGATCCTTCAGTATTTAAATTTTCAGAATTTTCAGAACTTGGCTTATCAGAACTTGATGAATCAGAACTTGAAGAGCCAGTTGTATGTTCTGATGCTTCTTGAGATGTGGTTGTATCTTTAGTATGCTCCTCCTGTACAGGTGCATCCTCCTTTGGCGTAGTCACCACAATTTCAATAACATCAGAGCTTAATCCATCAGAGTTTGCAATATCAGGATTTAGACTGTTAGGATTTTCAGTATCAGAATTTAAGTCTTCATTTTCAAATCTCAGCTGATCATGATCATTGAAATCTTCAAGTCCAGTAATTTTCTTTTCATCAAAGGAGACATTGATAGATTCCATGACCACCCTTGTTCTCAAGTTAAAGACTCTGAAGGCTTTTGTGGAAAGTGGATATCCAACAAAGATTCCTTCATCAGCTTTTAGATCAAATTTCGATAGTTGTTCAGGATGAGTCTTAAGAACAAAACACTTGCATCCAAATATATGAAAATATTTCAGATTTGGCTTCTTTTTCTTCACCATCTCATATGGTGTCTTTCTATGCTTGTTAATGAGTGTTGCATCTTGAGTAAAACAAGCAGTCTGCATACCTTCAACCCAGAAATAGGTTGGAAGCTTTGCTTCATCAAGCATAGTTCGTGCAGCTTCAATAAGAGTTCTATTCTTTCTTTCAACAACTCCATTTTGCTGTGGAGTTCCAGGAGCAGAAAATTCCTACTTGATTCCATGGTTTTTGCAGAACTCTTCCATTATCAAATTCTTGAACTCAGTGCCATTATCACTTCTTATAATCTTCATAGAATCTTTGACCAATTTATCCAGTTGCCTGACATGATCAATCAAGATGCAGTTTCACTTTTTGGGCGCAAAAAATACACCCACGTGTATCTGGTGAACTCATCCACTATGACCATAGCATATTTCTTCTTTGCAATAGGCATGACATTTACAGGACCAAATAGATCAACATGTAGTAGGTGATAAGGCTCAAGAATTGATGATTAGTCTTGCTCTTGAATGAAGATTTCCTTTGTTTAGCCTTCTGACAAGAATCACAAAGGCCATCAGGAGCAAATACTGACTTTAGCAGTCCTCTCACAAGATCTTTCTTGACTAATTCATTTATATTGTTGAAATATAAATGAGAGAGTTTCTTGTGCCAGTTCCAGCTTTCTTCAATTGATGTTTTACTAATCAGACAGACTGCAGAACCATCAGTACTTGCTGAAATCTTGGCTTCATAAATGTTACCACGCCTGTATCCTTTCAGAACAACTTTGCCTGTAGATTTACTTACAACTTTACAGTGTTCTTCAAAGAAATCCACATGATAACCTCTGTCACAGATTTGACTAACACTCAGCAGATTGTGTTTAAGTCCTGAGACTAGAGCTACTTCTTTAATGATGACATTCCCAAGATTGATATTGCCATATCCCAATGTTTTTCCAATGTTGTCATCTCCATAAGAAACACTTGGGCCAGCCTTCTCCACAAAGTCTGATAGCAAGGCTTTATTTCCAGTCATATGTCCTGAACATCCACTGTCCAGAACTAGGATGTTTTTCTTGTTGCCCTGCAATCACAAAGACCACTAATGATTAGTTTTAAGGACCTAGACTTGCTTGGATCATTTGGCCTTATTAAGTTTGTTAACATTTGCAGCGGATTTAGCATCAGAGTTTATGTTAACATTTTTCTTATCAGAATTTACACTATCAGACTTTGAATCAGAACTTACACTAGAAGGAACAATGCTAACTTTCTTTAAAGAAGGTTTTATTTGATAATAATCATAGTACATACTATGATATTTCTTACAAGTATAAATGGAATGCCATAAACTACCACAATGAAAACAAGGATTTTGTGGCTTATATCTAACAGACTGACTCTTAACTCCTGACTTTGAAGGTAAGGAGTTTATATTCTTATTCTTCCTGTAAAAAGAAGACAGATGGTTAGAACTTCCACAGTTATGACACGTTTTTCTAGGAGCATCAGGAACAGGCTTATAATCATTGTTTTTATTCACACCTTCCTTTCCATTCCTATTTTTCCCAGGTGATTTTACCTTGTTTGCATTCTTAACATCTTTCAGCTTATGCTTAAGCTGCTTCTTTGTCAATAAGCCTACGTTTACTTCAGTTGTCTTTTCCTGTTTTAGTTTGTCAGAAGTTAATTCCTTTTTAACTTCTGATTTCTCAGTTTCAGACTTTACAACTACAAACTTAACAGGTTTTAACTTTGGCTTTTGTTTAACAACTATAGGCTTAATATCTACAGTTCCTTTATCATTCTTATCATCTCCATAACCTAAACCCTCTTTCCAGTTTTCACTACTTAACAAATTCTGAGTTGTTCTGCCAGAGTTAGTCCAAGTCCTGATAATCTCTCTTTCCTTTTCTAACTCAGCTTTTAGAGATTCATTCATTTTAAGTACTTCATCCCTAACATAGAAAGCATCATCTCTATCTTTCTGAGTTTGATGGAACATGACCAACTCTTTTTCAAAATAATCATTCCTCTTTTTACAAGCAAGATTTTCAGAAGTTAATCTTTCACATGTTAAAGTTTGGTCTCTATAGCTAATGAACATGGTTTTAAGATATTTTCTCAACTCATTAATATCATCAGTATGAAAGGCATAAGTAGTTTAAGGTACCTTTAACTTAGCAGCTTCAGTACTGCTTTCAGCATTTGCTATATCAGCATTTGCCATCAAGGCATAGTTCTCCTCACTTTCAGAATCTGAGGTGTCTGTCCAGTTTTTCTTCTTTGTGACAAGAGCCTTGCCTTTATCACTCTTCACTTTCTTAAAATCAGGAGATATGTGGCCTTTTTCACCACAGTTGTAGCATTTGGCATTTGTATAATCTCCTATGTCAGACTTTCCTCCTTTGCCTTCAGATTTTCTGAAATTCTTCTTATCAGAACTTGCACCTCTCCTGGAAAACTTTTTCCCTTCCTGAACTTCCTGTATGCAATCTTCGTGATTCCTTTCACCATAAGAGCACACAGTTTCATCATCTCTTCATCAGCATCCGTCTCAGGCAAGCTTTCAGTTTTTGAGTCATCATCATTATCAGAACTTGATGACTCAGTATCAGACTTTGTGAAGAGAGCTTTACCCTTGCCTTTCCTTGAGGTAGCTGCCTTGGGAGATTCTTCTTCAGCCTTAAGAGCAACTGTCCTTGACTTTCCTCCTTTCCTCTTGCTTTTTTGTTCCATCTCAAGTTCATGAGTCTTGAGCATCCCATAAATTTCATCAAGAGTCGTTTCATCAAGATTATAGTTGTCTCTTATAGTTATTGCCTTCAAATCCCAGCTTTCAGGAAGAGCTAACAGGAATTTAAGGTTTAAATCTTCAAGATCATATTCCTTATCAACCAGTGACAAATCATTCAAGAGCTTGACAAATTTGTCATATAAATCAGTCAATGACTCATTTGGCTTTGAGTCAAAGGGTTCATACTCTTGAGTGAGTATTGTCTTCCTGTTCTTCTTGATCGAATCAGTTCCCTGACATCTTGTTTCCAAGGCATCCCATATCTCCTTTGCAGTCTTACAATTAATTACCCTATTTGACATTACATTATCAATGGCACTATGCAGTAAGTGTCGTACCTTCGCATCCTTAGCAATTGAAGCGATATCTTCAGCAGTGTAATCACTCTTCTCCTTTGGTACAGACTTTGCTGCTTCACCTGCAACTGCAACAGCGAGCTTTGTTGGATTGTGAGGTCCTTCCTTGATTCTGTCAAGATATTCTGGATCTGTAGCTTCCAGAAACATAGTCATCCTCACCTTCCATATGGGATATTCAGACGGTTTCAATATGGGAACTTTAATAGTATCATATCGACTATGGATTTGTGTCTTTGGTGGTTCTTCAGTTTTGGTGGGCTTGGTTGGAGTTTCTGCTTCAGACATGATTATTTTTGGATCTTAAACTGTTTGTGTGTTAACAGATAGGCTCTGATACCACTTGTTAGGTCACACACACTGTAGAGGGGGTGAATACAGTGTATAGCACAATCAAATTGAATTCTAATAACACAAGTAATAGAAAACAAACTTTATTCAAAGCAATAAACTCTGTTACAGTATGGAACTGTCCTCTCTCAGTGATGAACAAATATCACGAGAGCTGCTAGGGTTACAATGAATAATATTTTCGATGATGATAACACTTCTAGTGTAAACCCTATGTCTGTATTTATATACTACACAGTTACAAGATAATTGCTAATTGATATGGAATATAATTTTACTTCCTAAAATATATCAATCAGATATCTTTTCTTCCAAGTATTCTATTCTTCATAGAATTCCTTCTTCATGCATATCTCTTCTTACGTTTGTCTTGATCTTCTTTTCCTTTCAATCAGCCGTCTTCCTTATCTGAACGTTTCCTTTAAGTCCTGATATTATCTTCTGATAAATATCTCCTGAACCTTAAGTACTGATAACTTAAGTTCTGACTTCAGTATAAGTGCTGATTTCAGTTAAGTACTGATTTGTCCAGTTTAAGTAAGATCTGAAAACTAAACATAAATCATATTAGTCATGACATTATCAAATATATCTAACAGTAGCTATGGCAACTGTGTCAATGACCAAACAGTTGCCTACCAAAGCTATCAAACCTACAATTATTTCAAAATCCAAGTCAAAGAAAGCCCCCTCTGGTATCTCCCAAAAGATGTCAGTTGAAAAATCCACTAAAGCCAAAGAGGGGAGTGTGAAGGAGGGTAAGTTAGGTGAGGGAAGGGGTGAACATAAAAGAAACCCCAAGAATAAGGTTGGAGAGTTGAGTGAATCCCAGCCTAGCCACACTCCGGTTTCCCAACAAACTGCAGTGCTGAAAAAGGACAAAAGCTCATTTCTAGCTGCATCCTCCCAAAAGGATGTATCTATTGAACAAAGCTCTCAACCAAGAGCACATGCCAAGAGGGTTAGGGACACAAGCTCACCCCAAACTTATGCCAGAAAGAAGAAACCTAAAACCTTTGGGGATGCACAGGGTACACACACTGTGCAAACTGGTGCTAAAGACACAGTCACTGCACCTTCACAAATTCAGTTTGATGTGGCTCCAATAAATGTGGAGTCACAGCCAAAATCTCTAGTTATAGAAGCACCTCAAACACCAAACTCACCAACAAATTCTCTGGATGTGGATATGATAAACACATCAATTCCTGATTCCCCTTCTTTAACTCTGTTGGGGAAGCCAAAATCTAGTGCAAGTGAGCATCATCTTTTAGATGATTTGTTGGCTCACTTGCCAATTCTTTCAGGAACTGTTGTGTCATCTGTGCCTAAAATATCTTCAATCAGCACAGAGTCAACAATAGTTTCTATTCCTAGCTCATTCATTTCTACTCTCTCGACAGATATTGCTCATCCGTCGAGTAGTGATTGTATCCCGACGGATAAGCCTAACAGCAATTATCCGTCGGATAGCAAAACCACTCACTCGATGGATATCACTCATCCGTCGAGTATCTCTGCACAATTTTAAACTTCAATTATTTCAAGTGCAGGGGATTTAGTGGTTGTACAGTCACTCTTAGGATTGAGAGAGAAGAGTGTTTTGAGTGAGAGTCTGGGTTGCTTCCAGGAAAAAGGAGAGGAAATGAGTGAAAATCTGCAATCCATTTCTTCAGGATTGGCAAAAGAGAGTGAGAGGAATCCCACCTTAGTAGGTGATGGTGAGGGTGTGAGGGTGGGGAGCCAGGGTGAGACCCTAATGCAACAAAAGAGAGAAAATGAGAGAAATGCAAGTACTGGAGCAATAAGGATGGATGTCATTGCTAGCGAGTCAATGAATGTCCAGGATGCAGACAGGGAAGGACTATCTCAGCATCCTAAAGCTGCTATAGATTCCACTTCCCTTGATGCTGAGGCATTTACTCACCCTGTTCCATCTTATCAACTTCTAGCTGAACAGGGCAATGACAATGCAGAAAGGATGCTGAATTTGGTGCATACCACACAGTCACTAATGAGAGCTAAGGATGCCATCACAGCTTTGCCTTCTATAGCTGGTGATGTGGACTATGAGACTGGTGGTTCAGCTGATTTCTTTGGAGATGGGAGTGGGAATAGTGAAGATGAAGCAATGGACATAGGAGGAGAAGTAGGCTCAAGTTCAAGGTCACGTATGCCATCATGGGCATTCTCAAAGCACTGTGATGAATATTACTTCAAGACAACCCTAATCCAATTAATCAATCAGACCAATACTGCTCTTCAAACCACTACCAATGCCAGCACCAAGAAGCTCCTTCAGGCACATCTAGCCTCCCTGCAACTTTAACAAATCCAAGGCTTCCAGCATGCTAGGGATGTGAACACCATGAAGGGTGATATTGAGGAGATGAAAAAGGCTATTTCAGACAGGATAGATTCTAAACTTCCAGAAGCTACAATGCTTGACATCAAGAGGCAATTAAGGAAAAATTCTGATCTGTCAACTAAGATTGATGCCTTGGACACAAGAATGTCAGCCATGGAAGCATCTTTAACTGCCATTCATCTCTATCAAGCTCAACAGACGGATCTACTTCATAAACCGGTGGCTGCTTAGACCCCCTCTTCTGCTCAACTTGATGATAACAAAAAAGGGGAGAAAGGATCAAGTGAGGGGGAGAGACTTCAAATTCAAATCACTAAAGTAATTGTACCTTCAATTACTATCTCCAAGCCATCAGTTACAGATAGCATAGATCTGATCAATGCAGCAGCAGCCAACTTAAGAGCAGCTGATAAGGAAAAGTTGAGTTTAGTCAACTGGGAGAAGATTGATGAGGAAATATAGAAAAAGTTTGAACTTGTCAAGGAACCAGTTAAGTCAGCCATCCATCACTCTCAAGTCAAGCAAATTAGTGTGAATGAGATGAGCATGAATTATCTGGAAAGAGGACAACCTTCCTGCATCAAATCTCCAAAGGCTGAAACAATTCTGAAACTAAGGGTAAACTACTCAAAATCATCATTGAAGAACCCTTTGGACATTGTGTATGAGACACCCAAGCCTGATGAGAAGAAGCTTCTGTCAAGGTCAATTGCTTTGTACAAAGATCCAGCTGATTTAGCTTCCAAAAGGAGAATTGCCAAGATTTTCAAAAATGGGAAAAAAATTTGTGTGGTGGCTGGACATCCTCAATTTGCTCAAGCAAAGAGAGAAGAAAAAGCTAGATTGAAGCAGGAAAAAAAGCAAGCTGCTCTGAATGCTAGAAAGACTAAACAAAAGAAAGAGCATATTGCTATCTTGGCCAAGCTACATGCTGTAAATACATCACAACAAATTCCTTCTCAACCATCTGAAGCTATTGAATTAAAAAAGCAAGTTGAACAACAGAAGAATTCTCCAAGAAAGAAGGAATTGGCTAAAAGAACTAAAAGGAAACTGGATATTGTTGACAAGGAATTGGAAGATCAATTTCCTAAGGAATCCACACCATCTACAACTCAAGCATCAATGCCCTCTGTGGTATTTGAAGATATCAGGGTGGTGGATCCCTACAGGAATATTCATGGTGAACCTATTGTGCCCAAGGATGAGCCAATAGAATGGGAGAACATACCAATTCCTGACTTCAATCTACCAATCCTTAGCAAGCCAAAAAGGACAAAGTCAAGAGCATTCAAGAAAGTGAAGCCGTCACCTCTCAAATCCAAGTCTCAAGTCAAAGCTCAATCTAAAGTCAGTAAGGGAGACTATCTGTACTTGTGTGACATCAAAGAATTTTCTGATCTAAACCTCTATCTGGATGAGCTAGATGAAGTGAGAGGAATTGATGCATACAGAAACCTACCTGAAAGGTTAGTGTTCAAGTACAAAGGAGGAAAGGAGATTCAGTGGCCTCTTCACAGGATCCTTCAAGAAATCCAAGCTGTATTGATTAAAGTTTATTCATCCTTCAAGAAGAACTTTGGGTTCAACATTACTGCAAGAAGATTGGTATTGAAGAAGATTGAAGAACTAAGGAGTGTTAGAGCTAAAGATGCACTCCCAAAGACTCTAATCATCCCTTACACAGGGAGAAGAGTGCATCTAAGGCCCTACTGGCTGATGGAGTTCATAGATGACAAAGGTGTGAGAAGATTCTTCAGATTAGAAGACCAATTGAGAATCTCTAGCAATGAGACTCTTTTGGAAATGCAAGGAAAGCTAAATCTCTCAGAATCTGATGAACTGGAATTCCACAGACAGCTCCAAAATCAGATTGAGGAAAATAACAGAAAGCTTGGAAAGAGATCCAGACCTTCAAGAAACTGGACAAATCTGCTCAGGCTAGAGGAGCATCTTGAAAAATGACTGTGAGCAAAACTTTGTACATTTTTGTTATTTAAAGCACTTTTCAGTAATATCTACTTTCTCTTAAAGTTATATTTTTTAGGGTGTTTTGTTATCATCAAGTAACTCTTAATTTATGGCTATAATTCCAGTAGACATAAATTGGGGGAGATTGTTGTGTATATGTTGTGTACTTGATGATTTCATGAACAAAACACCTTAGTAGATTTTACTTAGTGAAATAATGTAGCACTCGACGGATAAGATCTATACTCCCGACGGATGACTCATTATAGTCCCGACGGATGATGACTTATTATCCATCGAGTGAGTAGCTTATGTAACAATAAGTCTGTAGCACATTTCTGCATTCACCATTGTATAGATTCTGTAAGTAGTATTCAAGTCATGTTGACTTTAACTAGATATGCAGAATAGGTTGATAAATTGTACATAGATGATGTCTTGTAATTCTGCATAAATGAAATCAAGTCAAGTGCCAGTTTGCTACCCGACGAATAACCTACAATGAAGTCAACGGATGATCAAATAGACAACCCGACGGATGATCAATAACTCGACGGATGATCATAAACTCGACGGATAAAGAATTTAAATATCAGTTGACAGTGACAACACAGTCACATGCGTCGAGTGGATGCAAATAGAATGTGGTAGCCTATTCAACTGGGTTTTCGAGAACAAAGAAGCATTACCATTTCCATGCTATTATGAAGATATTCAAATATGCTGGAATAGAGTAATGAAGTAGCATTGTAATAAATTAGATAGTTTTTGTTTTATTATCTTGTCTTATTACTTTGTAATCTTGGTGATATATAAACCAATAAGTAGCAACTAAGACACTATCGATCTAAGCAAGAAAGCAGAGAAACATTTGTAAGCAGGATTCTTAGCATTTCTCTGTAGTCTTAGATGTTCAATTATTGTAAGCAGTTGTGAGCATTTCTGCACACAGAGTTCTCTCGATATATAATATATATCTATGGTGGAATCATTCAAATCCACCAGAAAGTTTTTAAAGACTTTTGTTTTTAATTACTTGTGTTTTGATTCACTTAAGTTTTTATTCCGCATTGTGCTAATCAATACACTTATATTTATATTTGAGTTAGAACACTTTATTTCAAGAAAAAGTTTCAAGAATTCCATTCAACCCCCCTTCTGTAATTTTTGTCATATTGTTAAGGGACTAACATTGTTCAGTTCCTTTTTCACTTTTATCATCTCCATAACCTAAGCCCTCTTTCCAGTTTCCACTACTTAATAAATTCTGAGTTGTTCTGCCAAAGTTAGTCCAAGTCCTGATAATCTCTTTTTTTCTTTTTCTAACTCAGTTTTTAGAGATTGATTCAATTTTAACACTTCATCTCTAACATAAAAAGCATCATCTCTTTCTTTCTGAGTTTGATGGAACATAACTAACTCCTTTTCTAAATAGTTATTCCTTTTCTTATAAGCAAGATTTTCAGAAGTTAATCTTTCACATGTTCAAGTTTGATCTCTGTAGCTAATAAACATGGTTTTAAGATATAATCTCAACTCAGTAATATCATCAGTATGAAAAGCATAAGTTGTTTGAGGTACCTTCAATTCAGCAGTTTCAGGGCTGCCATCAGCATTTGCCATTAAAGCATAATTCACCTCATCTTCAGAATCTAAAGAGTTTGTCCAGCTTTTCTTCTTTGTGACAAGTGTCTTGCCTTTATCACTCTTTCATTTCTTGCAGTCAAGAGATATATGGCCTCTTTCACCATAATTATAGCATTTGACATTTGAGTTGTCTCCTCTATCAGACTTTGCATTTTTGCCTTCATACTTTCTGAACCCCTTCTTATCAGAACTTCCACCTTTCCTGGAAAACTTCTTTCCCTTTTTGAATTTCCTGTAGGCTATTTTTGTAATTCCCTTCACCATAAGAGCACACAATTTCATCATCTCTTCATCAACATCTATTTCAGGTAAATTTTCAATTTTTGAATCATCATTATCAGAACTTGATGATTCTGAATCAGACTTTATGATGAGAGCCTTTCCTTTGCCTTTCCATCTCAAGTTCATAAGTCTTGAGCATACCATAAATTTCATCAAGAGTAGTTTCATCAAGAGCATAGTTGTCTCTTATAGTAGTAGACTTCAAATCCCAACTCTCAGGAAGAGCTAAAAGAAAGTTTAGATTTGAATCTTCAAGATCATATTCCTTGTCCACCAGTGACAGATCATTCAAGAGTTTGACAAACCTGTCATATAAGTCAGTTAATGATTCATCAGCTTTTGAGTCAAAGTGCCCATATTCTTGAGTGAGTATAGTCCTCCTGTTCTTCTTGATTGCATCAGTTCCCTGGCATCTTGTCTCCAAAGCATCCCATATCTCCTTTGCAGTCTTGCAATGAATTACCCTATTTGACATGACATTATCAATGGCACTATGCAGCAAATGCCTTACCTTTGCATCCTGGGCAATGGATGAGATATCTTCAGCTGTATACTCACTTTTCTCCTTTAATATGGTCTTTGCTGGCTGATCTGCAACTACAACAAAGAGCTTAGTTGGCTTATGCGGTCCTTCATTAATTATGTCAAGGTATTCTGGATCTGTAGCTTCCAGAAACATAGCCATCTTCACTTTTCATATGGGATACTCAGAAGGTCTCAGTATTGGAACCCTAATAATCTCATATCGACTGTGGATTTGAGTGTTTTTAGTTTTTTCAGTTTTAGTGGGCTTGGTTGGAGTTTCTGCTTCTGTAGACATGATTGTTTAGATCTTTACTGTATGTGTGTTAACATATAAGCTCTGATACCAATTGTTAGGTCACACAATACTGTAGAAGGGGTTGAATACAGAGTTTATTACAATCAAATCGATTTCGAACACAAGTAACAGTAAACAGATATATTCAATATAATAAACTCTGTTACAATGGAACTTTTCTCTCTCAGTGATGAACAAATATCACTAAGAGCTGCTAGGTTACAATGTATGATCTTCTCGATAATGATAACACATATAGTGTAAACCTATGTCTATGTTTATATAGTACACAGTTACAAGATAACTTCTAATTGATATGGAATATAATTTTGTCTCCTAAAATATATCAATCAGATATCTTATACAAGTCTTCTTATCTTCTAACTCTTTCCATGCATATCTTCTTTTGTTTTAGTCTCGATCTTCTATCCTGTAAATCAGCTTCCTTCCTTAACTGTAAGTCCTCCCGCACTTAAGTTCTGATATGACCTTAAGTTCTGATATCTATCTTCTGACTTACAGTAAGTACTGATTCCAGTAAGTCCTAATATTTCCTGTTTGTTAAGATCTGAAAACTAAACATGAAACATATTAGACATGACATCTCAAATATATCTAACATATAGTGGTAGTCTGTAATATTTTAGTAATTTAATATATGTTTATATCTTTAGATATAGTACTCCATATGTCCCCAAGACGTTTACCTTGGTGATGAGAGTTTGACAAGCATTTTAAGGCTCCTAAAAGATGTAGTTTCATGAATTATTTTTAAAAAAAATTTATGAATAATAATTTAACGTTTAAATTTTTATATACAAAAAAAACTTAAAAATAAGTTATAAAACTATTTTTGTAAGAAAAATATCTTGTGAGAGTTGTTTGATTTAATACCAAATTCACATTATTACAACATTATTCTATTTTTTTTGTTTATATATATAGTTGTTTCATAATTCTATTAGAGTGAATGGGTTTATAATATTGATTTTGGGTCGGTAAGAGTTTCATGAAGGAGTTGTGATTAGTGATTTCATTTGGTTTTTGAAAGTGTCGTTTGGTAAAATATTGATATGTAATTTTTTATTGTTTTTAGTACTTTATGATCAGTTTACTAATTTGATTATATTGAATTATTTATTTTTTTATTTCTCAACATTTTAGTACGGATCGGGATGCCTCTTCCTAATAATTTTGATTTTGAGCTTAGTACCCCACCTAAAAAGTCACAGACGTATATGAACTGATTTTATGCATTTGTTTACAATGTATATACATCTGTTCTGATCAGATTTTTAAAAAAATATGCGTCCTTCCTATAACATACGTATATAATTCAGACATTATCCAACTCCTCCATATGCATCTAGCAAACTCAGACACATATAAGTTTTCTTATAAGACATATATTTTTTTGTACTAATTATCACTATATTTTAATAATGCTATAGAAAATTGACAAAATACTAATAATCAAATCTAAACCTAATGTTAGTGACTAAAAAAAATCCGGACCTAACATTATTGAGTAAAACAAAAAAAAAATTATAGTTGAGTGGTAAGTTTCTAAATACACAATAAGATGCGTGACGAAAAAATTCATTTTCTCAAAAATAAATAAAGAAGAATCCCATCTTTGAGATTTGAAATCAAACATATGGCGTACAAACAGTTAGTCTACAAACCTTATGTAAAATTAAAACTACTGTAGCTGTTCTTAATCACACATAATCATCAATTTGCAAAACTCAATCCAGAAAATTATAAAATCATACAATTTGTATAATAAAAACGCATACCTCCGTTCACGATTTTGTATATATTGTTGCACAATTTATTAACATATCAATCTCCTGTGCACACCAAAACATATAATTAGATAACGGAAATGAGAGATTATAAATAGAGACGACGAAGAAGAAAACATTAGAAAAAGAAGCCTCCGTAACAATTACCTAATGAAAACTCTTGGAAGCAGCTCTGTAGCATGACCTCAAAGGAAGTGAAACATCAGGAGTAGTGGTTTCTCTCACATTAAAAAACTTGATGTTAAACAGAACCATCTTATATTAGTATATAACATTGGTACACACCATTAGTGTACAAACTCTATGTAAAAACAAAAGAATTTGTGAATTATAAAGCTAAACAGATACACTGATTCACGACATTATAAATACTGTTACATGATTAATCAACACATCATCCTAAACTGCATAAATCAAAAAAACAAACATATAAAATTAATATGTTCAGAAGTATAACTTTGAATTTGATGTAAGACTAAAAGTATAGTGCGGGTTATTTTGAAATCAAAACATATTGTAATATTGAAAATTATAGATTTCGTGATGTTATAACGACCGCTAAATTTGTTAAGAAAGTTATAGGATTGTGGTCGAACCTGTTATAAAATTTCTATATGTACCAAATTATTTAACCTGCAATAAATTTCAACAAAATTAAAAGCCTCAAATACAATTCGTCAAACCTGATTTGAGCATAGTCAAACACATAATATGTGAAATCTCAACACTCATATAAAAGCCTCAAAATAAAAGATTCAAGAGCTCTTACAAATCTACAATGCAACATTACATAAAGATTTAATATTTATATTTATGTTCTTAATCATAACAGTCTCATACATAACATGTGTAAATGCAGTTATCAACTAAACGTACATGATGACCACAAACATATTTGTATTTAGTTAAAATAAAATTTAAGAATCAAATCTACTATGCAGAGAATCAATATAAGAAAAAAGATAATAAAAACAAATTCATCTTATCCAAGGATCATACAAAAGATCATAAACAGTAATCTTACAAATTAAAACGTCATAGATAACTTTAGTCTTTACAGGAAACCTATTTTGATATCATTTCCCATTTGTTCTGTAGAGTGAAACAAACAAAGAAAGTCAAATATTTTTCTTTAAAACAAAACAAACACATACTGGATATGCAGATAAATATGTACAAACATGTATTGATAAATTGCAGGAAGAGGAAGAAAAACAAAAATAAAAAAATAAATAAGAAGAATCCCATCTTTGAGATTTGAAATCAAATAGTTGGCGTACAACAGCTAGTCTACAAACCCATATGTAAAATTAAAACTTAGTGTAGCTATTCTTAATCACACATATTCATTAATCTGCAAAACTCAATCCAGAAAATTATAAAATCATACAATTTGTATAATAAAAACACATACCTCCGTTCACGATTTTGTAAATACTGTTGCACAATTTATTAACATATCAATCTCCTGTGCACACCAAAACAAATAATTAGATAACAAAAAAGAGAGATTATAGCTAGAGACGAAGAAAAAGAAAATGCTAGAAAAAGAAGAATTCGTAATGTTTCGAACCTGTTATGGATTTGATTGGTTCTTATATCTTTATAAATAATCATAAGACAATTTAAGTAATCAGTTGAAAAAGTAAAAATTAAAAAGCAATACCTTACGATTTCATGTTATAAATTTTGATGGAGTTTTAATACATGAGCAGAGACTGTAATTGTGATTGAGATCGAGAAGATATAGAGATATCTAGGGAGAGAGAGAGGGAGAGAGAGAGTGAGAGAGAGAGATGTAACAGATATGTAACATATAGGAGATAATTATGTACAATTTGATTTTTGTAATATTTTCCATAGATAGATTGTTTTTGAAATTCAAAATTAGGCAATTAATAATTAAGATGGGTCAATTGAAGTTAATTGGATATTTCATTGATATAGCAAATTATATTGGATTCGAGTCAAGGTAAATTTTTGTATCTGTGGGTAAAATAAGGAGTAGTTATTAAGATATTTAGATTTAGATGTTGGGTACAAGTTGAACTGAAAACCGGACCTAAGGCCTCCCGGGTATGTACATATTGGGCTTGGTTCTTGGATAATTCAAATTCAATCACAGTGTCATAGGGCGTCCCGCCCAACTAGGCAATTTTTACAATGGGCCGACCCGCCCAACTAGGCAATTTTTCTCAGTCATCACTTTCCCTAACCCACCCTTAGTTTGATTCTTAGTCGTCGCCTGAATTGAAACACACTTGTTCCGCCATTACAATTTGCCGAAGCAAAACCTAAATATTAATAATAAATACATCGTATACATAGAAAAGAGCTAAGCAAGTGTAAGAAAAAGAGGAGAGATATGTCTAGTTGTGAAGTGGAAAGTGTGTTCATAGGAGCTGGTTGCAACAGAATTGTTAATAATGTTTCATGGGGTGCTTCTAATCTTGTCTCTTTTGGTGCCCACAATGCTGTCGCTATTTTTTGCCCCAAGGTACTTTCTTTATTACCGAGTATTTGTGTTCTGTAGTATTTATGTTTGCTTATGTCTGTTAAATGTTGTGTTTTTTTTCATATGCAGAGTGCACAGATATTAACAACACTCCCAGGTCACAAGGCTTCTGTTAACTGCACTCATTGGCTTCCTTCTACTAAATTTGCTTTTAAAGGTGCCGACTACTAAAACAATCTCATTTTCGATTTTTTTTGTACTGTGTGTTTTCTTGTTCTAAAGTTTGTAACTTTATCATATTCACTTGTACATAAAATACAAATAACCTAACCTATAATTTGAATTTATTATGTAATCAATTTGCCAAGGATTAATATTGATGCTGAAACGTTAGAAGTGTGTGATCCTGCAAATTTAGTTATGATTGCTAAATTAGTTACTTCCCTTTAAGAAAATGCAGTGTGTGAGTACAGTTTTAGATTAAGAGTCGCGCTATTGAATAGTATTTTTGTGTTTGCAGCAAAACATTTGGATCGTCATTTTCTTCTGTCTGGGGATGCTGAAGGTGCCATCATACTCTGGGAGTTGACTCTCACAGGCAGAAAGGTGCGTATTTTAATAACAGCATCCAGGGTTTGCATAAGAATTTGTTCTTTGAAGACCTGTTGGAGTGTTTTGATGTAGCATTTTTGTAGTCGAGAATGTTAAATCATTGTATTTTTTATTAGGTGTTTTAACTAGTTTTGTCTTAATCATATTTCATAACTATGAAATATTGAGATGTTCAAGTGTTCTTATATGGTCATCTTTGTATTCTTCTAAAGAATTGAATATAGCATTGGAAATACATAGTTACGCTTGCGTCCGCTCGCTCCTGCTACTGAAGTAAAGGGATAAACCATCACTTAAGAGATTTATGAGAGATAAATTGTTTTGATTTAAGGCGAAGCCTGTCTTTGCTGTTACGGATCTCTTTCGAATATCGACCTTGAAGGAGACAATACACTAAGGAATAGTATTTCTTTTCCTCTCTGGAAGATATGTTGTTACTAAATATATTCAAGAGGGTGTCTCATACCTGTCCAGAAACAAAATTAAGTCAGGAACCTTTGTTATCTTTTGTATTTAATCTTAGGGAGACCGAGGTGTCTTGAAAGGACAGTTAATTCATAACAGAAAAATAGGGTGTGAAGTGGAATATTGGCCTTTGAGCTATCAGATTTACATAAAGGAGAACAGTGTAGAATGTCAGAAATTAATTAATATAAGTGGTTAAGGATTTCTTGGTTGCTTACCTGGCCTATCTTACTGTCAGAAGAGTGGTAGGAGCTTTTACTTTAGAACTATAAGGAAAAGTCAGTGGAGATAAAATGTTAGTCTTCTACTCTTGTTTAATGTGGAACGCTGAGGAGGAGAAAAAAATTGTGGAATATTCAGGAGGTAAAAATAGTGAGTATGAGGAGACGAAGACTGCATCAGAATGTGGAGTTTTGTTTTTTACATTGTCATTTTACATGAGACTTTCATGATGGGTGTGGCTAAAGACCATGTACTACATTGTTGTGCTTCTGTCACCTTTTAGATCTGGGGAAAACCATTTGAAGCTAATTATCCTAGAAATACTGTGTGTATATCTTTCTTTTATAGCGCAACTCCTCAGTCTTTACTATAGGTAGACATTACCTTCTTTACGAAGAAACCTGTACAAATGGTAGCCAGAAAGCGCAATTCAACACTAAAATGTGTTTAAATTTTATTGTTCAGTATTTTTTGTAGTCAGCAAGTTCTATGTGTGTTAGTTGAGATAATACGTCACCCACTTGCTCCATGATTAAAGTCGAAGATTCCCTATCTAATACTTACGACTTTCTATTTTTATATTATATTTAACTCTTTTCAGCTCTGCGCAAATTAAACACATCTGATAAACTTGGTAATACTGAGAAGATTTCTACTGATAATTTTTTTTTCTGTGGTATTTAATTAGACTATATAAGTGACTAATCAGATTAAAGCTTTATTATCTTTACTGCAGAGTTTAAATTGTATCTCATAGATAGCTATCTGAAAACTATTTTAATGTGGTATTCCTACGTGTAGAACACTCCCATATGTATTTTCAGGGTTTTTGTTATAATTTCTTTGTAATGTTATTTTTTCACTAATGTCAGCAGCCTTAACTTCCCTTTTGTGTTTGTAGTGGAGGCTTGTTTCGCAAATACCATCTCACAAGAAAGGAGTTACTTGTATTACAGCATATCTGATTTCTGATATTGTTGCTGTGTTTGCTTCCACCTCCTCGGATGGTAAAGTTAACTTGTGGGAGATGGTCCTTCCATCTGTAGAAGGAGGTGAGTAAAATGTCCGGACAGTTCTAGTTTAATGCTTATCATATTATTATTGAAATTATGTTAATTCAGCTGCTATTAACATAATCTCACCACCGAAACAATAGTAGTCAATATCTTTTTGGTTTCTTAAATTCTTGAAAGTAGTAGAAGCTGGAACCATTGTAGTCAAATATGGATTACTTTCTTCAACTTGTTAGTTGGAATATCATTACTTTTTTTTATAAAGCTGAAGAATTTAGCTGTAGGATAAATTATCCTCTATTATAGCTTGTACTGACTGAATGTCCTTTTTTTATTTGGTTTAGGTGAATGTAAGTTTTCCTGCTTGGATTCCCTTCATGTGGGTTCCAAATCTATGGTTACCCTATCTCTAGCAGAATTGCCAGGAAACACAGGGCACTTAGTTTTGGCAATGGGGGGATTAGATAACAAAATTCATCTCTACTGTGGTGCGAAGACAGGAAATGTATGTGACCTTGGCCATTGTCATTTGCTTTTATTATTTTTTTTCGTTTCATCATTCCCTACTTTAAACATTTGTCTTCTTGTATATTCATTTAGTTTCTTCATGCCTGTGAGCTGAAAGGCCATACTGATTGGATCAGAAGTTTGGATTTTTCTTTACCTGTATGCACAAATGGTGAAGCTAATACTCTTCTACTAGTTAGTTCATCCCAAGATAAAGGCATACGCATCTGGAAGATGGTTTTACATAATTCTCTGAGCAAGCAAGAAGGAACAACTTTGGCTTCTTACATAAAGGGTCCAATTTTTGTGGCTGGCTCATTCGCTTATCAGATATCATTGGAATCTCTTCTCATTGGGCATGAAGATTGGGTGTATTCAGTGGAATGGCAACCCCCCTTTTCCATTCAGGGAAACACATGTTATCAATCTGAGAGCATATTATCTGCATCTATGGACAAAACAATGATGATCTGGCAACCTGAGAGGACTACAGGTATCTGGACGAATGTGGTAACTGTTGGAGAGTTAAGTCATTGTGCACTAGGCTTTTATGGTGGACATTGGAGCCCAAATGGAGATTCAGTTTTAGCACACGGCTATGGTGGATCTTTCCATTTGTGGAGAAATACTGGCGTTGACTTTGATAATTGGCAACCACAGAAAGTTCCTTCTGGACACTTCGCAGCAGTGACTGACATTTCTTGGGGTGGTGATTACATGTTGTCTGTCAGTCATGATCAGGTGATTTGTGGTCTAGTACACCAATATTATTCTATTTAAAAGTAATCAGGGATGTATTTTCATACTAGTATAATGTTAAGATATTAGATATAGCAATTTACTTTTAATTTATATTTCTGCAGACAACAAGAATCTTTGCGCCATGGCACAAGGATCCAGATATGGAGGAAGGAGAGGCCTGGCATGAAATTGCTCGCCCTCAAGTTCATGGTCACGACATAAATTGTACAACACTTATTCGTGGGAAAGGTAACCACAGGTTTGTGTGTGGAGCTGAGGAGAAAGTTGCCAGAGTTTTTGAAGCTCCTCTATCATTCTTGAAAACATTGAACCATGCTACCTTGGAAGGAACTGCTAATTTTGAAGATACACAAGTAGATATGCAGGTTT
Source organism: Apium graveolens (assembly GCF_009905375.1). Taxonomy (NCBI): domain Eukaryota; kingdom Viridiplantae; phylum Streptophyta; class Magnoliopsida; order Apiales; family Apiaceae; genus Apium; species Apium graveolens. The sequence continues at coordinate 17,779,475 of NC_133652.1, forward strand.
TAGGTGCTAATATGTCTGCTCTTGGGTTATCGCAGAAACCTATCTATATTCAAAGTAAGCTTGACTCTTGTTAACGGTCAACACTGTGGATTATCTATACTCTTGTTAAATGTTTACGTATATCAAAATGCATCGGCAGTTCCTTGTAACTTGATGAACCGATAATATAGCAAAAAAAAACTTGATGAACCTGTAAAGTAATTAATTTTCCTGCTTAGATAATACAGAGTTGATACATGGACCAAACTACTTATACCGAGTTGCTTACGTGGCTAGTTTTAAAACATGGAGTATTTGGTCTAGACATATAAAGACAGCTATATATAAGACAACCCAGTATCCAAAGTCGAAAAAAACAGTATTTAAAAAGTACACAATCATTTTTTACTAGTCAGTGTTTATAAAATAATTCTTTCAATTTCCTTTGGTAGAGGTTTAGTAGGTCAAGGTAATAGTTTACAATCAGGATGATGGTCAACTAAGACCTCTGTAAATTCTAGTTGTTTCTCTTGTAATGAGCATGTTTGGTATTTGAAAAGGGAATATCTTTTCCATCAAGTCTCTCTCCCTCTCATTGAGCGCTTTTTCTTTCTGTTACCCTCTCTCAACTATTTTCTGTCCCTAAACTTCTCTGCAAATCTTTCTCGAACTGTGTTTTGAGATGCAGTAAAACTAGTTCCTGACAAACTGAATGTTCTAACTAATACAAGTGGATACTGTTGGGTCGTGCTTGTAAGAATTAGCTTTATAAGGTGAATACAAATGTAGTTGAAGGATATGGTTGATGTAAGGAAAATGAAATTAATTTTCAACTTGTTCAGAAATATCTATCTTCTAGCTTGATGTTAATTATAAAATGGCTTATTTTTGTCTTGCAGCTTCACAAGAGACCCCGAACAGAAATGGTAGCGAAGTTCTCGACACTCTTGAAACTATTCCAGATGCAGTTCCAGTTGTGTTAACTGAACCACCCATTGAAGAACAACTAGCATGGCATACGTTATGGCCTGAGACCCACAAACTTTATGGTCATGGAAATGAGCTTTTTTCTTTGTGTTGTGACCATGAAGGCAAACTTGTTGCTTCGTCATGTAAGGTATGTGAGGGGTTCTTTTTTTTTTTTTTCTTTGGGTCATATAATAAATTTATCTATGATGTGACATTATCAAATATTTATCTGTATCGCATTTTTGAAACTAGGATTGCAACAAAAAGAATTCTTTGATTAGATTGTAGAATCAAGTGCTGTTGCCATTGGGCATGGAGAGGGTGTTCATTAGCATTTTAACCATAAAAATTTAATATTTACTCGGAAAGAAATAACGGTTTTTTTATGCTTTACCTACATTCCGGGAAATTGAAGCCGGGTCATGAGTTGTAGAGTGAATATGACACTATCCGCTATATTGTAGTTTAGCACTTCTGGTCAATGAGGATTGAACCAGAGCATTTTCTTCGAAAACAATTCATAGTAATAACAGGTTCTGTCCAGTCCGCATGACTTCTGACGTTGAAGAATATGGATGGAATTGTCTGGCCTTGTAGATTTCTCCCTCTAATGAGCGTTGTATATTTTCACTCTAATAGCAATAGTACGTGTCTTCTGGATGAATAGTATCTCCAGTATTGCCTACTTATAGACTGTATACTCTTGCAGGCCCAGTCCGTAGCAGTAGCAGAAATATGGCTCTGGCAAGTGGGTTCGTGGAAACCAGTCGGTCGTCTACAGTCTCACAGCTTAACAGTAACAAGGATGGAGTTCTCCCATGATGACAATTTTCTTCTGGCTGTCTCGAGGGATCGCCATTTCTCCATTTTCTCCTTCAAGAAAACAGGTTGCTATACTTTTTTTCTCCTCGTGCCTGCACCCTAGGTCTGTCATAGTCAATTGTTCTGCCAAAGATATCACAGACTCTTGGGTTGCCTACATAAGTACATATTCAGGGAACAAATAACAAAAATATAATAGTATTAGAATTGGTAGTAACAAATATCTCATGTTTTACTAGCATACAGTTAACTTGCTTTTGTAATAACCAAATTTGTTACCTGTGGGAAAAAGAAACTGTGCTCGCCAAATTTAGCAGTATTACCTTCACCGCTATACTGTTTTTTAAAAGTTCAACATTCAGCCTGCTGTTATTTTATAAGAAAATTTTCTTTTGAGAAAAATAAAAGCAAGAAATTTAGGGTAAGTAATGCACTTGTATTTTTTCCCGACTAGCACAAAATAACAGTTTAAAACGATATTCCTGAATCACAAATTATATTGTTATTTCTACGAAGTCGGAATTTATTCACAAGTCATGTCAGGGGAGGGTCTTTAGAACCTAAAATAGCTGGAGGAGATTAATGGTTAACAAGTTCCTTGATGAGTCCTTTGTATTCTAGGCACAGATGAGATCAGCCACCAGCTTTTAACCAGGCAAGAGGCACACAAGCGAATAGTATGGGCATGTTCTTGGAATCCATATGGTCACGAATTTTGCACAGGCTCAAGGGACAAGACTGTGAAGATATGGGCCGTAGAGAAAGGATCTTCGGTCAAGCTTCTAATGACTCTACCATCGTTCAAAAGTAGTGTGACTGCCCTATCTTGGGTTGGTCTTGATCGGCAGCGGAATTATGGATTTCTTGCTGTTGGAATGGAAAATGGTCTCATTGAATTATGGAGTATTTCTGTTCAAAGAAATGATGATGGTATTGCTTTAGCGCCAACTGTTACGCGCATTAAACAGTTTGATCCATTAATATGCCATGTTTCGTCTGTCAATCGTTTAGCATGGAGACACACCGAGAAGAGGGAAGATTGTAGAAACATAGAGCTTGCTTCTTGCGGTGCTGATCATTGTGTAAGAGTTTTTAACATAACTGTAGTATGAGTTAAAGCCAGGTTTTTTTTCTGTATTATGAATTTAGCAAAAATAATCCCTTTTTATGTAGGTTTTTCTGTTGGTTAATACATATTTTGATTCACCTGCAATGGTAGACAATTTGATTACATGTAGTAACTTGGTAATCTAGCAGCATAATCAATGGAAAAGGTCATAAGAAAATACCAGTTGTCAACTTGGCATCCTAACTTATTTTTGGTTAAATTGTCATCTCGACTTGGTTTATATGTATGATCGGATGGAGTTGGTTAATATATGTGTAGCGAGTTGTATCATGTTGCTCTTTAATCGTTTGCTTATTCATTTGGATCTGAATATTATCTGTATAATTAATAATTTACTAATCCGGCAAAATCTTGAAATTCTTTGATTTAGCCTCCATTCTGCTACTCTCATATGTTTTCTTTCTCTTGCTTGCCTGATTTCCTTGGTTTCTTTTTAGTATTTGCAAATCTGCAGGAGAGCAAGTCTGCACAAAAGGAATAGACGTTATGTAAAATCAGAGAATGCTAGAGAGAGTTGTGTCAACCTTTTTGGGTGGCTCAACTCAACAATATCATGTTTGATTTTGGTACTTTGATTTTATATTTATTCAAGTTTGATTATGGTACTCATTTTTATATCTATTCGCCTATCAATTAAATTGTAGTGGGGTCATTTTTGATGCGACGCCACCAAAGTTTGAAATAATTTCATACGAGTATGAAGATTTTCAGCAAAAGATAACGTAATTTATTGATAGCTTGGAATATACTGTAACCGTATTTAGTACCCTTTTTATATGTCTCGTTATTATTTTTTCTGTGGTAGTGTGTGTTAATAGTCTAATTAAGTACACAATATCTGTTTGATTTTTTTGCTGTTTCAGGTGATTTTATTACTTAATAGATTTTACCATGTTAATCATCTGTCATGTAATTCTTTTCAAGTGCTAATAAAGTTATTCGTTTCAACTTTTTTCAGATTCTTATAATATCTTGGAATATTACTTTCTTTTATGAAATATGCATTTTAACAAAAAGGAGCTGGCATTTAGTATTGGCAATAATATGTATTATAATTTATAAGTAATCTAGCAAAATAATCTAAAAAACTAAAAGAAAGAAATGTATATATTTCAACCTCTTCAATCCAATTGAGGTTATTTTGAAAATATGAAACCTCAAAAGAAATAAGAAAGTGTAATAATACTCGTATACATTACAACTTTACACTAGCAAATAATCTTCTAGTCTTTGATTGATTGACAAAAAGAGGAAGAGATAAAAGAGAAAGGGATCACTCTATCACTTATCAGGCTGGTAGGATCACAGGTCTTTATCGAGTTAATTACAAACCAGGACAAAAAGTTACGACTGATTGTAGTGAAATGTTAGATCCAGAAACGTGGAATCTACTCGGCACTGGTACTGTTTTTTTTCAGTTTACTTACGAAGTTAAAACCACGTACGAGTTTCAATTGTATTTTAAATCCACATCAACCATTAGTTAAACATAACCTGTAACATTAAAAATTTGTTTTGTAGTAATTCTTAAAACAAATACAGTACTGACAAAGAATCCGAATAAGGGCAGCCAAAAAGCCGTGCCGAATGCCGATTCCCCCATGAGGCCATGACTAGACTTCAATTTCAACGGTTTTATAGGGGGGGGGGGTACTAGTACTAATAGTGATATCTTTATATATACTCCTACTATCTTATTAAGATTAAAAAATTGTGTTTTAAGAGTATCATGGATAGACTTGTACTACTATGGTTGAAGTTTAAATATAAATATAGTAAACTTGTTGTATAGTTGATGTTCTTTGTGTTTATCTGATATTCGATCATTAACAAAACTTTCTTCTTTAATTAAATTGTGGAGAACCTGCTGCTTTTTTCGAACTCGTTTAAATATTTCACGGTTTTTGGTTTACCTCGAATTTATATGACCCCGAGAATTTTGCGCACTAATACGAACTTTTAAATAGTAAAAAGTTTACTAAAAATAGTAAAAAAATCATATGCGGATTTAATGATAAACAGACCATAAACTATGAATAGGTCTCCCAAGTGGATAGACTTTGAAAGCCAAAAAACAAGAACCTGTGGTTGCGTGTGTGTTTGTGGACATACAGGACATAAGACCAGAAAAGCAGGGGTGGGAGTAGTAATGCTAGAATTTTGCACACATAGCAATATAGCATATTTGGTGGAAATTATACTGCAATAGAAAGTGACCGAAAAAATAGCAATAATTGTATACTTAAATTGGGATCTTGAACCTGATAGCCCAAACAAACAGAGTCAGGATCACAACTCCAAACAAACACTTCCCATAAACAAATGCATTGGGAACAACTGCTATTACCACAAAATCTGTTAGAGCACCTAACTAACACTACCTACCAATTGTAGAAAGATATGGTTCTGTCTTTGTGATACAACAAGATGTTTGACAACATAAAACTACACTAAATCTTCTGCAATTGCAAGGCCGCACCGCAAATTTGATGCATTTATTATCATGATTCATGTCCAGAAACCCGAACAGGAAATATATAATATATATTTGAGTTTGAACTTTTACAGTATGATCACAGATCCCAGAAACACTTGTATGTCCACAGACAATAAGACAATATAACATACAATGGAATGATAGAAAGGAAAACGTAAGTTCACAGAAGCTATAACAGACACATTACACAAACCAATACAAGGTAGCTAGAAATTGACGATGTATAACATAAAATTAAGATGGCCATACCCAATGCTGCAAAATTTGTTCTTCAAGACTGCCCCCCTGCTAGAGCTATGAAGTTCTAGTTTGCTGCTTGTTGCTATCAGTGGGAAGAGGAGCAGCAGATTCAGGTGAATTCGATGTTGCATTCTGGTACTGAGCAGCCAACTGGGGTGCCATAGCCTGAGTATAATACATGTGGGCTTGTGAAGGATCAGCAAATTGATAAGCATAATTGGCGGTAGTCGCCAAAGCTGGAGTATTTGACTGAGAAGGATGATGAATCTGCGGAAAACCAGCATATTGTGGCTGATGTTGATTGGCAGGGACCTGAACATATGATGGAGTTGATGTAGTCTCTGTTCGGTACACACCTGCAGCCATTTCAGATTTAGGAACAGGAGGATTCCTCGTTGCATTGTACGCTGCTGCAGCAGGAGGGGTTTGTGGCCCGCTAGATTGTGTGGTGATGGCAGCTTCGCTATAGCCCTGCTGTTGCACAGGCATGTTAAATGCTTGAGGCTGTCCAGCAGGAACATAGTAAACAGGGTATTGATGATCCATCGCGGGATGGTGTGATTGCTGGGAAGGGTACATGTGGTAGTAAGACCCCATAGGCACTGCCCCGGCAGGGTGTTGTTGGATATACTGTCCACCAGCTTGAATAAATTGCGGTTGTTGCTGCAATTGTGGCTGTTGTTGCTGAATTTGTGGATGTTGCTGCACCATTTGGGGATGTTGCTGCATTTGGGGATGTTGCTGCATCTGGGGATGTTGCTGCATCTGGGGATGTTGTGCTGGCAATATATAGCCCGAATCATGAAACTGTTGCTGCATCTGAACTCTTGAATTTGATTCTGCAATCTTTTGTTCAGGATTAGCAGACCCCCTACTCTGCCCAGACTGAATTTGGATGGTTGGATCTTGATTATAGATCATAGGTTTTTGACGAGACAATTGATTTATTACACCACAATCACTGTATAGATAATCAACAAATTAATTCAGAGTTGTTTTAGCAGATATGCATACATATAATCATACTAACCTATTAGCACAGTGAACTAGGATAATGTCACCCAGAGTAACTCGGTCAAAAAAATTCAGCCACGACATAATATTACGTAAGGGTGGTCTGTGTAGAAACCAAACCGCAACACCAATTTAAAAAAGTTGAGGTTATTGTGGTTCATTTGCAGTTTCACCGCGCATTTAGTACATACAATAAATTAACCGTAATATAATTAAATGCAGGCAAAATTCCAGTTTAGAACACAAATGTGGTCTGAATAATCATTTTTAAGACAAAAGTTTATTTGTTCAGACTAATCTCAACTTGCACAAAACAACAATCTCAGTATATAATGGTTATAAATTTGATCAGATTAAAATTGCACTTAAGAAAGAGTATCTTCTATAAAGGAGATGGCCAGATGTAAATGGGTGTGAGTGCTAAGAAAAAATAGCAGCTGAGGAAAATGGGAGTCAATAGGACTGGGTTTGGAGTGTTACTAAAAATCTAGTCTTTGGAGCGCTGGACAAAAATAGTGTTTTACGCTAGAAACAGCTAGTTTAAGTTTATATTTGATATTTATAAATATCATAGCATGTATAAAACAAAATGTTCTAATTCATGCTGATGATTGCAAAAAACACGGGTTCTATATAGAATTTTTGATCACCGCTCATTTGCGGTTCCAACCAATGGATGATTGTAAAAATCGCTTAATAGCTTGTTGCCAATTTCAGATGTGAAATTTATGTATTTGATCTTAATTTTAGTTCCCTGTTACCTCTATATGATCATTTTTGTGCATAAATTAGGTTGAACTTGTATGTCTATATTTATATTATATCTTACATGACTTCCCCAGATTCGGTTTGATAGTTGTTTAGTGACATACCCGTAGGCGCATCAACTGCTAGCAACCAAACCACATTTTGCTTGATTTAGTGACATAATGATAGGAGCATGAACCGCTAGCAACTAACCGGTATTTTGTTGATGACCACAAAAAAGTGAGGAGGTGGGTTGTGTATCGAATTGTGATAACCGTTTATTTGGGGTTCCATCCATTGGTTCCATCCAATGGATGATTGCGAAAAGCACGGGTTGCATATTGAATTTTGATAACCGTTAATTTGTAGTTCTACCGGATGGATAATTGACGCTTTTTGCCATCATCCATTGGTTGGAACCGCAAATGAGAGGTTATCAAAAATTCAAAAAGCAACCCGCGCTTTGCGCAATCATCCATTGGATGGAATAACAAATAAATAGTTATCACAATTCAATAAGCAACCACCCCGCTTTTTTAGATCATCAGCAAAATATGGTTTAGTTGATGCAGTTGATGCGCGTATCGTTACATCACTAAACAACTATCAAAGAGAATCTAGGGAAGTCATGTAGGATACAAACATAGACATACAAATTCAACCTAACTTATGCACAAAATTGATCCTACAGCGGAGACAGGGAACCAACTACATAACTTTGGTAGGCACAAAGATCAGACACATAAATTTCACATCTTAAATTGGCAACAACAAAGCAATCATCTTAACAATTAAGCACACACTATATCAAGAAAATAAAAGACAAATTAAAGAAACTTTCATATACCTCGAAACCGAATCGGGGGAAGCCAACTCAAATCCACCACCAGCAGCAGCAGCAGCTTGCTTAGTCGAAATCACAGCTTGAGCCTGTTGTTGCAACAGCTGCTGCTTCCTGTATCCCATAGACACACCTCCCTGATCCGATCTCTCGGATCTCTCGGATCTCTCATCATCCGAAACAATCCGATTCGAATAATCCCCAACCACCACAGGCGGCAACACAGACACCACAGGCGGAGCAAAGTGCTCCTCAATTCCAACCACCTTCCGCTGATCCTCCACCACATGAACTCTAATCGGAGGCAAATTAGCCAAAGAAGGCGACGAAGAAGCCGAACCAAACGACGACGTCGTATCAAGCATCGGAGAATCAGGCACCGAATGAACATCCTGATGAGCCTTACTCACAACATTTCCACTCAATTTAATCAAATTATTTTCATTATTAATATTATTTCCATTATTATTATTATTATTATTATTCGCCTCAACCGCTTCATCAAGTCCTAACAAACAATTCACCGAATTAGAATCTGACATCTGTCCCGTACTCGTTCCGTTCAAAGCGTTCAAAAACCAATCCTCCGACTTTGTGGAGTTTTCAAGTAACGATCCAATCGAATTCACCGACTCAGGCTTCGCCGGAAAAAGAAACAATCTCAACCGGCTCGATTTTCCGGCGCCGGAATTCTGACTCAGCCGATCATACTCATCGATCATGTTCTCCAAGTCTTCATCGGTCGTAACGGAAATCAACGAGTCCAAATCTTCGTTTGGAATTTGATATTTAAGATTGAATTTCGATAAGTCGTTGAGAAGCGATTTGGAAAGTTTTTGAATTAAATCGGAAAGTGACGATTGACGATCGACGACGATGATGCGTGTATCGCCGCCGACATAACAGAGTGATTTGTCGTGAGGACGTGGCACTATGTGACCACCAAAGCTACACATGAGCCTGAGTTTAGAAGTGAGTTGGAACGAGTCGGTGTAGGAATCGGTTGTGTGTGAACGAGGAGATGAGTTGACTGAGTCGGTGGGAGCGAGTTGGGGAGGAGCTAGCGGTTGCTCCATGGTTGTGAGTAGAGAGAGGTTGTGTGAGTTGGAGGCGGATGTTCTTATAGCTGGCCCGCCTGTCCTTGTTATTCTCCCCCTTTTATTTATTAAAATTAAAAAAATATCTAATTAAAATTAAATAAAGATATTTTAAGTACTACTCCCCTCCATATTATAATACTGTTTCCATTTTGACTTTTGTCATCGTTCACGTTAAACGATTGATTATTAATTTACGGTTAATTTATAAGATCAAACATAATTATGAGTAATTTTGTTGTATTCGTGTTTACGAGTACTTTAATACTGGAAAATTTTTATATTTAATATTAATATGAAATTAAAGATATTAACAATCGAAAACATGCATTGACAAATGTGTCCGACATAAATAGGAAAAGTATTTAGGGACAGAGGGAGTAATAGATTACGGATAGGTGTCATATTTTAACAAGGACCCGAAATACTATATTGAAAGATTGAAAAATATTTATTTTTACAAATTTATTTTGAATAATCATGCTCGTATACAAAATATATGTTTAAATCAATTTCAGGATTACCAAAAATTATATGATAAGCGGGAATCGTATAATGAACGAGAATCGAATCAAATTAAGGATAATAAAATATAAAACTTATCAATTGAGACATTGCGTTATGTTATCGCGCTCTTTATCTATCCAAACTTTTATTTATCTATCCAAAATTCCAAATTAGATTGAAACTGAGATGAAGAAAGCTGAAAGTAGTGCCAAATTTACTAAAAATAAGAGAAGGGGGGATGACATAATTTGCTGGTGCTGGAGGGTGGAATATTGTTGTTTGACAGCTAAGTGATCGGCTGGCTACATGCGGCTCCTATAACCCACGTTAAAACCTGACTACTACAATTTGGGTAATCTATCGAGGGTGCCTGTGTAATTCTCCTCGTACTCAAACTGCCGATAACAGAATTTACTAAGGTTAGTATATTTTAACAGCTCATTTTTAATTTAATATACTTTTTATTTTGTGTACAAGGCTAGTTCTTTTTATGTTGTCACGCTTTTCATGCGAACTTAGCTTACAACTTGGCTATTCTTTCTTAATCGGGTACTGAATTTTTAATCCAAGTCCGAGGCTCGGTCTCTTGATGAGAAAGCATAATATGTTCGTTACTTTCTAAACTTACTATTCGATATGAACAAATATTATATCTATTGGTTAGGATAAATAAAAAAGAATAAGTTATTCAATAATAAAGGGATATACAATTGACCATAAAGTAATTTTATAGATTTGTATTTATCTTGTGGTGACATTTTTGGTAATTACTTTGGTACTTTTTGAATAAAAGTTCGGCTTTTCATATCAAAAAAAATATATTTGTCTCTATTCAAAATTATAATTCTATATTAATATGTTATATCTCGTAATTTATTTCGTTTAGAGAGCTAATTCACGGACTATATATACTTGTCACGCACTAACTGCGTAAATCATCAGTTCACCGTGTTGTCAATTGGTTATATACACTTGTCACATGAGAACATTGTAAATTGTTACTTAGTGACTCGTATTATCAATTACAATTACCGAAATCACATAATTTACTAAATTCATATTCATTCTATAATCTACAACTTACATATACACGTACACGATGTAATATAACCATATGTTGAAATGATCGTATATTATATATATATATATATATTTATATAGGTATATTACATATTGGCTCAAAAAATATGATATAATATGCGAAATCGATCAATGAGCTATATATACTTGTCACGCACTACCAGCGTAAATCGTCATTTCACAGTGTTGACCAATTAGATATATACACTTGTCATATAAGAACGGTGTAAATTGTTACTTAGTGACTCGTATTATCAGTTACAATTACCGAAATCACATCATTTACTAAATTCAAATTCATTCTATAATCTACAACTTACATATACACGTACATGATGTAATATATTTACATAGTACGTCTTGCCTCAAGATTACCCGTTTTTCTAATTATAGAATGCGTAGATTATTGATATGGTAAATCAGTAGTAACATATGATTATTTTTGTTCTAATGTGAAGCTTTTGTAGATCATATTTAATGTATGCATTATATTACGAATGGACCACATATATATATATATGGTTTCCATTTTCTGCATTAGCTATCTAAGAGGAGCACAATGATTGACGACGATTTCCTTATCAATTATCGACACGTAAAGCGGGGCAAAAAGGATCAAAGTTGGGTTTGAGATTAGTGGACACGTATACTTGCATTGACTGCGGAAAAATAAAGTTGCGGAGTTGTTTACTCGGTGGCCATGGTTAAATATAATAATACAGAGACAAAAGTTGGGTTTTTCTTATGGTATAATAATATAATAATACAGAGACAGAAGTTGGGTTTTTTATGGTGGTTACAAAATGTTTTTTGCATTGGAATCCGTGACGGAGACGATAAATTACTTGTCTAGTTTCACAGATCCGGAATCTTACGGGCTTCGATGAACATTTGTATAAATCATTTTAGACATCGGGATTATCGGGGATATGCATCCAGTTCGAGATAAGTCTCGTGTGAAGAGTGTCATAGGCTCAGGTAATATCAATATTTAATATTTCACACACATTTTTTTGTTGCGTACTAAGCCGATGGTCTTCAAAGAAACAACCTCCCTATTTTCTAGATAGGGGAATGATCTTCGTACATCTTATTCTCCCCAAACACCGCTCTAAGCGGTTTATACTGGGTATGTTTGGTTTATATATATATATATATTACGTATATAAGTGTAAGAGATATAATATAGTTTAACCGGTAGGTAAATATCCATTTAAGTTTTTATTATTATTAAGCAATGTGATTAATAAATTTAAATTTAATTTCTAATAACACAAAAAAATCTAAAATAAATGTTAAATATTTATTATAACTGTTGGACCAAGTCTCGGAGAAGGACCTAAAGGGCCTATTTGTAATAATTAGAATAGTCATTTACATGAGAAAAAGGCCCATTAGGTCCACTTGTACTAAAAAGAGCCCCCTATATCTCCTATAAAAGAGGAAGTAAGGCTCATTTGTAAAGGTTGGATAATTGAATAAAGAAAAGACTTCCTTAAGTATTATTCTCGTATATTTGATAAATATTCGGGTCCATCATTTGGCGCTAAAAGGAGCTTTATTCCTAAATTTACAACGAAATCATGATTGTAGAGGAGATCGATCTATAAGAAACTGGACCAGTGCAAGCAACAGACAAAACAGCGGAGATCCCCACCGTTCCTAAATGTCGTGACGATCAAGGACCGTCGAAGCAATCGGCATTATAGTTGAAATATTTCTTCCCCCCACCAGAGTGAGCTACTCGCGAACAACCTCCGGATCCGGTTGTCACAGAGCCGCCAGCGAGAAAACGTAAGTACAAATCTGACCAGGGGCGGCGAATTCAAACATCGAAAGGCAAGCAAGTGCTCTCCGGCGACATACGTCTACACCTGGAGAAAGTTGAGTGCATAAAGGCGCGGGAAGCGGAAGAGCTCGAAGGTCTAGTTTACTCCGATGAAGAGCTCGAGCTCCTTAAAAAGGAGACTCGCCTCCTTCAAGCTAAGCTAGAATGACAGCGTGAGATACATCGTTTGCGACGAGAGCTTCATCAAACAACAATAGCAAACCAAGTGTCGGGGGAACAGTATTACGCTGACGAGGACGATGTAAAATATTTGTACGAGTCGTCCTCTCATTCGACGTATTTGCAGCCTCGCGAACGCTGATAGCGCACGATATCATCTGCGGACATCTCCCAAAAAAACGAATCCACGGAAACTATCTCTTAAGAGGAATTTGCGAAAATGCAAGAGGAAATGGCACAAATGCGAAATCTAATCCGCAACCAACCGGGGTTCGAGACAGTAGCAGAAAGCCCCCTTTCTCTGGTACTTAAAAAGGCACGTATTGATAGGACATTAAAATCCCCATCGCTCGACCACTTCGATAGTTCGTCCGACCCCCTAGCATTTCTGAACACTTTCGACGGTCGAATGACTTTCTTCGGATACTCTGAAATTGCTCGATGCCAATTCGTCTCCACGTGATTGCAAGGCACGACACTCCGTTAGTACAATAATTTACCCCCTCGATCAATCGACTCTTGGTCCATCCTAAAAAAGCAAATTCCAAGCTCGTTTCTCCAGCAATTATAAAGGCATAAAAGGTCATGGCATCCCATATAACCATGCATCAACAGTCAAACGAGAGCCTCTAAAGTTTCTTAACTCGATTCAGGGAAGAAATTGCAAAAATTCCCGATATCAGAGAACAAATGGCCGTAAATTTTTTAATGGCGGGCATCGACAAGTCTCGACATAGCCTACTTCTCGAGGAGATTTTCAAAAAATGACCAAAAACTCTACAAGCGGCATTTCAAATCATCAAACATTGTACGATGCTCCAAGAAGTGGTGAGTTATATCCAATCGTCGCGATGCCCCTCGAGATACGAGCGTCGACGCGGCTACAGCCCAAGGTCGCCACATAGGGAAAGACGACATGACAGCCGTCGATCCCCGAAAAGTAGAGCAGTTGATTACCCGACAAGGGACAGAAAGGAGAGGGACTGGAAACCTCGCCCCCGTCCAGAAAAAGAGTTTACCAAACTTAATGCTGAAATATCAACAACCTTAGCCGTGCTAAAAACAAAGCCAGACTACCTCCCACCGAGGTCGATGAAACCCGGCTAACCACCGAATTCAAGATACTGTGATTACCATGAAGATACGGGCCACATGACTAAACAATGCTTCCAACTAAGCAATCTAATCGAGGGAAAAATTCGTCGAGGGAAATTAGTCCATTACATTGAGCACGAAGGCATGCATCACTAAGATAGTAGATATGACGAAGATAGGGTCATCGATGTAATATTTGGAGGCATAGTGGTCGGGGCGCATCTAATAACTCCCGTAAGACATACGCTCGCGAAGTGCTCAATATCAACCCATCTCTGGTGAAATACCACCATGCGAACCATTTCCTTGTCATATCATTTTCCGATGATGACTATTACCCAGGCCTCATTGAGGGTCATCAAGATGCTTTTGTAATAACTACCTGTGTGGGGACTAACACCGTCAAGAAGATGCTTGTGGATAATGAAATATCTGTAGACATCTAGTACCATCACGCCTTTGCACACACATGGACATCGGGGACCGCAAACTTGAAAATTATCGCACCCCACTGTACGGTTTCACCAGCAACGAGGTTCATGTGGTTGGTACCATCGACATGCCAGTGTTATTCGGTTCTCCTTCATGTCAAATTTGGAAGGTCGTGAAATTCCATGTGATGAGCGCCTCGTCCAGTTTTAACGCTATCCTAGGCAGGACAACAATAATCGTTTTAAGAGCAATCACATCTATCACGCACTTGAAAATGAAATTTCGCACATAGTTTGGGGTCGAGGAAGTTATTGGAGACCAGGTCATGGCTCGCCAATGTTACTTGACAACAGTCGCCCCGAGAGCCAAGCAGTCTAATAAAATGGAAGTGAACCAAGTCCTCGACATCGACCCTGGGGAGATGATCGACGATCCTATAAGTAACTCATGCTCTCCGGTCGAGGAAACAGAGGAAATCGATGTCATTGAAAGAGTCTCAGATAAGACGACTCGCCTAGGCAAAAATTTGACAGACCCTATTAAGCTCGAGATAACGAGCCTCATCCGCGAGTTTGCAGATATTTTTGCGTGGGACCCTAAAGACATTCTGGGTATTTCCGAGACTGTAGATCGACATTGTCTACATATTAGTAAAAAACTAACCCCAATAAGGCAGAAATGTCGAATTCTTAATGGAACACGTGGTGTTCCGATTCAGAATCCCTAGAATCATCGTGTCTGATAATGGGACCCAATTAATTGGAGTAATATTCGAGAAGGCGTTAGAAGAACTTAAAATTTAGCACATCAAGGCTTTTGTGGCTTACCCCCAGGCCAACAGCCTAGTTAAAGTGTCCAACAGAACAATCCTTCAAGGGCTGAAAAAAATGCATTGAGGAGATTCCGCGTTGTTGGGTAGACGAGTTCCAAAATGTGTTATGGTCCTATAGGACAACCCCTCGCAGTGCAACTGGTGAGACTCCCTTCCGCATGGCATACGGCGTCGACGCTATCTTCCCAGTCGAGGTAAGCCTGATTTCCCCACGGGTCGAAGCCGTCAATCCCGCCCTATCGGTTGAGGGCCTCAAATTTCACAACGATTTACTTGAAGAGGCTGGGGAAGATTCAAAACTTTGGATGATAGCACAGCAAGAAAAAACCGCCAAGTATTTCAACAATAAGGTGAAGGTCAAAGCGCTCAAGGTCAATGACCTCGTACTTCAAGAACTACAGACTCGCAACGAACAATAACAGGGAAGCCAAGGCCTCGTGGGAAGTCCCGTACAAGATTACCAAGGTTGTAAGCTCGGCTACCTAAGAGCTGGCATATCTCGACGGTCGACCAATCAAGAATATGTGGAATGACATTCACCTCAAGAAATTCTATTAGTAGTTCTGCTTATTATGTTTAATTGAAGCTTATAAAACGCTACATATCGCTTTAAGATACGCCCTCGATGCAATGAGGGTCGTTATGAGCCCCCCATCGAGGTCCTTTAAAGTTATTTAAAAGTTAGCTTCAAAACGCGTCCTAGCTTCGACGTACGACGAAACAACGAATAAACAGCGCCTAATCACAAACCAAGAAAATAACTTAGATATAAAATGCTGGCCCCCGTTGTTTTCGCAACCTGCAGAGTTAAACAAGACATAGAAAATGCCATACATTATAAAATACGTGTTATAAGTCAAAAATGTAAGACAATCCAACATGGAACCAGTCCAAACCCGAAAAAAGAAATATGCATGCTAACCAGCAGCTAAAATTTTTGTCTTGAAGGGACCATTTTCAAAGAATCTATAAATTATAAAAGTACAATCTCCCATGATAAAGTAAAAAAAACACATTACTATTGCCCCACAAAATTACTAAGTGAAGAATATCAAAACGGATCTCGAATTCACTACAAATTAACTTAGAACAAAAGGATTATCACTAAAACGCACTGCATCGAACATCGCAAAACACAACTTAAAAAAAGGCTACTAGCAAAATCGTGAACAAATAATCCTTTTCCTTGACAACTCGCTTTGACAATACAGTTTTTTTATTCGCCAGATCAATCGCGCGCCTCTCTTCCTTGACATAGCTCGCATTAAGTTTCCTTCTCTCCTCCTTGAGGGTGGAAATCTCAGTCTCCAATTGGGGTCGAGCCTCGTGGTCCGCACCAGCTTTAAACTCCTCCAAGATGTGCATAAAATTAACAAGAAAATGTCAAAAATAAAACAAGAAAGGGGATAAAAATGATGAAAAATGATGACAAAAAATATAATGGAAACAAACGATACATGATAAATAAATGAATAAAAAGAAAACTGTCTTACCCGGCCAGCTCATCCCTTACACATATCTACGATCTCATCACAACCTCTAACATCATAAGCCACGGCGTCTTGAGGGAGATTGAAAATTTTAAATGCTCGCAGAGGGACCGTCGACCCACCGGTCCAACGCTCTGTTGATTGAATCTCGACCCGAACAGCTTATCGCCGAGCTTTGGGGTCGACAGTGTTAGCCATCAGCACAAGATTTCTGAAAAGTGTTAAAGTTTTATTCACTCCAACTATTTCATCATCTCCACCAACATCATCCCTGTCCGCCTCACGACGGTGTCGCTTGCGGGGATTGGCTCACGCAGGATCAGCATCAGCATCCACCCTTCCTTCATCTTCAACTACCTTTTCCCCACGATCATCCAAAAGCTTGATAGACACCGAGTGATAACCCTTCGACGACCTAGCCCTCGCGGCGTCGACAACACCTCATGTGGCCCTCTGCACCAAAAGTAGCATAGCTTTATCCATTTCACTCTGAATCCCGATGTTTAAGATTTTATTTAATGAAATCCCTACCACTGTAACAAAATATAAAGAAAGAGAAGTAAAAAAGTCAGTTATACTATCAGATGAATAGCAAAGCATAATAAAAAGGGGAAAGAAAAAATTCTGTTATATGCATGAAAATTAAAATTTATCGGGTTCATTTCTTTTACGATCATGCATCTCCAAGAACCTAAGATCTTTTAATTGCAGATGGGTGTATATCGACCTCGTCCCATGAAACTCATCCAAATAGCTTGTATCGTACTTTTCTAAATTGTTCTGATAATCAATGATAGACTCATTGATCTTTCTACAAGGTCTCACAAACTCCAAGTCCGGGCCACTGACATACAACCACTTGGCATGGTAGCCCGAGTTCGAGGACCTTACACTCACGATTTTCATTCTCTTATAGCGAGTATCAAAATAAACCTGACCCTCATGATACCGAACCCCGTATATTGAGAAAAATAACTTAATTGAAGGGATCTTATTTCTATCGCAATACAAGACGATGAAGCCGCTAAGCTGAGCGACGAAGTTCGGCGCTAGTTGGCCAACCCCATATCCTATGGCCTCGTATATCGCCAAGTGAAAGGGATGCATCACAAATCGAAGTTTGAAGTGAAATAAGAGCATCGAGATCCCGTGCATACCATACTCAGGCATCATTCAAAGACGATCAATAACAGACAGAATGCGATGTCGATAATCGTTATCCAGATCGACGTAGGTTTTCAGTTTGTTCAGTGGGAGTTCCTTGTTTATATAATGACTGAGATAATTGAGACTGGGTTTGTCCGAGAACTCTTCCCTTTCCCGACGAAAGCTTTCCTCTAAAATCTGGTCCCTAAGCCTCAAGGTTCGAGGACTCAAAGGCGGTGAAGGTCGGGGTCCATCGGGGATTCCTGCTAGAAACTCATCCTTCTCTAAGAAATCAAAAGAATGACACTTTGCCAAGTCAGGAATCTCTAAATTATTCAAGTTTAAATAGAATTCTTAATCACCTTCCTCGAGTGGTCTTTTACCAGGATCACGGTTGGAAACAGTTCGTTTAGAAGAAGACGAACTCATTCTCTCCATCTCAATCTCAATTTCACTCAACAAGTTGCAAGAACAAGAACGAAAAAACAAATGCAAAAGATTACAACTTTAAAAAGTAAAGAAAAAAAGAAAGATGTAGAAGCAACTTACAGATGCGGTGGAGATAGAGGAGAAGTGAAGATCTTCCGGACGCTGCCTTCCTTTTGATAGTAGAGTGAGAATTCAGACAGTCGCAACCTCCAATCAGTGTACCGAAAAAACAAAATAAAAGTAAATGGTTATATACATAAAAAACAACAACGCAAAGCGATAAGGGCAAAAATTTAACTAAATAAATATTGCAGGTACATATTTTTTTAATTTTTTCTCTGTGGTGGATATGTTCTGAACTTGATGATTTCATTAACAAAACACCTTAGTAGATTTAACTTAGTGAAAAATGTAGCACTCGACGGATAAGCAAATATAGTCCCGACGGATGACTCATTACAGCCCCGACGGATGACTCATTATAGTCCCGACGGATAATGATTTGTTATCCATCGAGTGAGTAGCTTATGTAATAATAAGTCTGTAGCACATTTTTGCATAAATATTTGTATAGATTCTGTAGTAGCATATAAGTCATGTTGACTTTAATTAGATATACAGAATAGGTTGATTAAATGTACATAATTGATGTCTTGTAATTCTGCATAAATGAAATAAAGCCAAGTGCCAAATAGCTACTCGACAAATGATCAACAAAGCTACTCGACGGATGATCAACAAGATAACTCGACGGATGATCATGTACTCAACGGATAATCAATTCAAATATCCGTTGATAGTGACAACACAGTCACATGCGTCAAGTGTATGCAAAAGGAATGTGGAAGCCTATTCAACTGGGTTTTAGAGAACAAAGAAGCATTGCCATTTCCATGCTATTATGAAGATATTCAAAGATGTTGGAATAGAGTAATGAAGCAGCAGAGTATTAGACTTGATAGATTTTGTTTTATTATCTTGTCTTATTACTTTGTAATCTTGGTGATATATAAACCAAGAAGTAGCAAATTGAACAACAACAAGACTAAGAACATTTTTCTCAAATAAACATTTGTAAGCTGTATTTCTTAGCATATCTCTGTAAACTTAGTTGTTCAAATTTGTAAGCAGCTGTGAGCTAATTTAGCTACACAGAGTTCTCTTGATATAATATATATCTCTGGTGGATACATTCAAATCCACCAGAAAGTTTTTAAAGACTTGTGTTTTTAATTACTTGTATTTTGATTCAGTCCAAGTTATTATTTCGCACTTTGCAAATCAATTCACACAGATATATATTTTAAGTTAGAACACTTTCAAACCAAGAAAAAGTTTTAAGAATTCCATTCAACCCCCCTTCTGTAATTCTTGTTGCATAGTTAGGGACTAACAATTGGTATTAGAGCAAGCTCTTGATAAACAAAGAGTTTAAAGATCACAACAAAACAGCAAGATGAACAAGAAGGATGTTAGAGTCAAGATTCCTTGTCTGGACAAAGACAATTACCATCACTGGAAGGTAAAGATGCATCTTCATTTACTTTCTCAAGATGAGGCCTATGTAGACTGCATAGAGAGAGGCCCTCATGTACCAATGAGAGCTGTAACTGGAAATGAACCATCTGTCCCCAAGCCAAGGCATGAATGGTCTGATCCTGATATTGAACAAGTCAGGAAGGATAAGAAGGCTATGAATATTCTGTTCAATGGAGTTGATGGTGACATGTTTGACAACATCATCAATTGCAAAACTGCCAAGAAAGTGTGGGATACTATCAGATAATCTGTGATGGCACTGAACAAGTTAGAGAAAATAAGATGCAGCTGCTAATTCAGCAATATGAGCACTTTCATAGTGAAGACAATGAGTCTCTCACTGACATTTTTAGTAGATTTCAAAAATTACTAAATGCTCTGAAGTTGCATGGAAGGGTCTATCAGATAAACGACTCAAATCTTAAGTTCCTTAGATCTCTTCTAAAGGAATGAAAACCTATGACAGTCTCATTGAGAAACTCTTAAGATTACAAGGAGTTTACTTTGGAGAGACTGTATGGCATCCTGAAAACTTATGAGCTTGAATTAGAGCAAGATGAGAGGATGGGGAGAGGAAAGAAGAAAGGAGGATCCATTGCACTAGTTGTTGAGTTAGAGAAAGAGAAGGAGATCAAGATGGAAGCTGTTGAATCAACTTCAAAGGTCTGTGAAAATAAGGGCAAGGGGCCGGTAGCAGAAAATAAAGATTCTTTGATCCAAGATGACATGGAAGATATTGATGAACATCTAGCATTTCTTTCCAGAAGATTTGTCAAGCTCAAGTTCAAGAAGAACTTTGAAGCAGCTAAGCCAAATAGAAACATGGTGGATAAATCAAAATTCAAATGTTTCAAACGTGGCTTGGCAGGGTACTTTGCCAGTGAGTGTAGAAAGTCAGATTTCAACAAGAAAAAGTTTGAGCCTGTGGATTATAAACATAAATACTTTGAGTTGCTCAAACAAAGGGAAAGGGCTTTCATTACACAAGAAAATGACTGGGCAGCAGGGGGTCTGGATGAGGATGAGGATGTCAGCTATGTCAATCTAGCCCTAATGGCCAAGTCTGATGAAACAGAGACAAGTTCTTCAAGTAATCAGGTAATCACCACTAACCTTGCACATTTATCTAAAGCTGAGTGTAATGATGTAATAAATGACATGTCTACAAAATTATATCATTTGTTTATTACACTTAAGTCTCTTACTAAGGAAAATGCTAAAATAAAAAAAATAATTTATTTTTAAGTGAGAGGAATAATGTGCTAGAGTCTCAGTTCATTGAATTTGAAAAATTGAGAATTGAGTGTAAAATTGCTAAGGATGAATTAACTGAGTCCTTGAAGAAAGAAGAGATCTTGAAGAAGCAGCTTGAACGAGAACAGGAGGTGATTAAGGCATGGAAAACATATAGAGATGTTCATGCTCAAATCATCAAAGTTCAAGGTAATGAGTCCCTTTGTGATGCAGCCTGGAAGAAGAATAAGGAGAAGCTAGAATCCAATTTGGTTGAATGATTGCTAACAGATGTAGACTCGACGGATGATGAGGGTTATCCGTCGGATAACAAAAAGGGTTATCCGTCGAGTGATATAAATCCTCATCCGTCGACTGTGAGCAAGCCTTTGAGTAAGGCCAAACTTATTAAGTTAAATGAGAGATATGGATCAGTTTCCAAGAATTTTGTTTCAGGAGAAACCAGTCAAGTGAAGAAGGAGAAAAAGGCTAATGTTGGTCATATGACAGTCAAGCAGTTGAGAAGAATAAGACAAGACTGGAGAAAATTGAGGTTAAAACAGATGCTAAAAAGAAAAATAATAGAAATGGTAAATTGGGAATTAACAAGCATAACAATTACACACCTGATAAATATGCTCCCAGAAAAATCTGGGTCAAGTGTGGTAGTGTAAATCATTTATCTGTTAATTGCAAAACTGCCATGCCTACTTCCATATCTGTGCCTCCTCATTTTCCCAACATGAATGCCATGCCTTCTATGCCTATGAATGCTATGTCTGCACAGAATATGAATGCACAATTTGCTAATATGCCATTTGCACCTAATCCTTATTATGCTGCATTTAGTATGCCACAAATACCATTTAGCATGCCTTACTGGAATAACATGTTTACTAATAACATGTCATTTCCTGTTAATCAAAATATGCATGATAATTCTGCTGTAATGAATGGTTTCAAAAGTCCAACTCAAATGACTAAGGATGAATCTGATATCCCCAAGTCAAATGAGATCAAACCTAAGAAACAGAAAAAGACAGCTAACAAGGCAGGACCCAAGGAAACTTGTGTACCAAAATTAACTTGAATTGATTTTGATGTGTGCAGGGAAACAGAAAGAATCCATGGTACTTGGATAGTGGTTGTTCAAGACACATGACTGGTGATTCTACCCTGCTCACAGAGTTCAAGGAGAGAGTTGGCCCCAGTATTACTTTTGGAGATGACAACAAGGGTTATACTGTGGGATATGGCTTGATCTCAAAAGACAATGTCATCATTGAAGATGTTGCCTTAGTGGATGAACTCAAGCACAATTTGTTGAGTATGAGTTAGCTTTGTGATAAAGGCAATTCAGTAACCTTCAACTCAGAAGTCTGTGTTGTGACAAACAAAAGAAGCAACAAAGTGGTTCTCACTGGAGTGTGAAAAGGAAATGTGTACCTAGCTGACTTCAACTCATCAAATGCAGAATCTGTTACTTGTCTTTTCAGTAAAGCAAGTCAGGATGAAAGTTGGTTATGGCACAAGAAGCTATCCCATCTAAACTTCAAGACCATGAATGAACTTATAAAGAAAGAACTGGTTAGAGGCATTCCTCAAGTGGAGTTTTCTAAGGATGGATTGTGTGATGCCTGACAAAAAGGAAAGCAGATCAAAGCATCATTCAGAAAGAAGCTTGATTCATCAATTGAAGAACCTTTGCAACTGCTACACATGGATTTGTTTGGACCAGTCAATGTATTGTCAATTTCAAGGAAAAGATTTTGCTTAGTAATTATTGATGATTTCTCAAAGTTCTCTTGAACATATTTCATAAAGTCTAAGAATGAGGCTAGTAAAATCATTATCAATCACATAATGCAAGTCAATAATCATCCTGATTTCAAAGTTAGAAGAATCAGGAGTGACAATGGAACTGAGTTTAAGAATTCTACTATGAGAGCATTCTGTGAAGAAAATGGGATTATGCATGAGTTTTCAGCAGCAAGAACTCCACAACAAAATGGAGTTGTAGAAAGGAAGAACAGATCACTTATTGAAGCTGCAAGGACAATGCTTGAAGAGTCTAAGTTACCAACATATTTCTGGGCTGAAGCTGTCAATACTGCATGCTACACTCAGAATATTTCTCTAGTTAATCAAACAAAATGCATGACTCCCTATCAATTGTTCAAGAACAAGAAGCCAACTCTAAATTTCCTTCATGTCTTTGGCTGCAAATGTTTTATCTTGAGAAATCAAACTGATCAGAATGGGAAGTTTGATGCTAAAGCAGAAGAAGAAATTTTTGTTGGATATGCTATTGGTAAAGCATACAGAGTCTACAATCTAAGAACCAATATTGTTGTGGAATCAATACATGTTGTGTTTGATGATAAAAAGATTGAAGGACTACAAGATGGAGATTACCATGAGAGCCTCAAATTTGACAATGTGGAGATGGTCAGTGATGACAGTGATGATGAAAGTGATCAAGAAACTACTACTAAGGATAGTGCAGGAAAATATACCTCCAATGAAGCTGTTAACTCCACATCCGTCGAGTTATAAAATGCATCATCCGTCGGTAGAAAACCTGCATCATCCGTCGGTAGACAACCAGCCTCATCCGTCGGTACTCAAAATTCACCATCCGTCGGGTTATCAAAAGGAGCTGAAAGTCAGAATAGATCACTTTCAGAAAATTCCCCTCTCTCAAATCAAAGATCCATAAACTCAGGGGGAGTTTCAAACAATCAAAACTCAATCACACATCAAGATAACAATGAGGCCTCTTCATCTAGAGCTAATCTACCTCAACAAAGGAAATGGACAAAGGATCATCCTTTTGAGCTTATCATAGGTGATGTATCTTCTAAAGTTCAAACAAGGAGAGTAACTCAAGAAGAATGTCTATACAACAGCTTTCTTTCTAAGGAAGAACCAAAGAAGGTAGAAGAAACTTTGTTGGATCCTGATTGGATTTTAGCTATGCAGGAAGAGCTAAACCAATTTGAGAGGAATAAGGTATGGAAGCTGGTGCCCAAGCCTAAAGGAAAGAATTCAATAGACACCAAATGGGTATTCAGAAACAAGATGGATGAAAATGGCATAGTGGTCAGGAACAAAGCTAGATTGGTTGCTAAGGGCTATTGTCAACAAGAAGGAATAGATTTTGATGAAACATTTGCTCATGTTGCAAGACTTGAAGCCATCAGAATTTTCTTAGCCTATGCAGCCCATGCCAATTTCAAGGTCTATCAAATGGATGTCAAGAGTGCCTTTCTAAATAGAGATTTGGAGGAGGAAGTCTATGTCAGTCAGCCTCCTGGTTTTGAAGACTCAAATTTCCCAGATTATGTCTACTATCTATTGAAAGCACTCTATGGACTGAAGTAAGCACCTAGAGCCTGGTATGACACTTTATCAAAGTTCCTTTTGGAAAATCACTTCACAAGAGGTACTGTAGATAAAACTTTATTCTTTAGAAATTTTAATGGCTCTAGTATACTTGTTCAAATTTATGTAGATGATATTATTTTTGGCTCTATAGATGAAAAACTTTGCAAAAAGTTTGCCAAATTGATGCAAAGTAAGTATGAAATGAGTATGATGGGAGAACTAATTTACTTTCTTGGTCTGCAAGTTAAGCAAGTTAGTGATGGAATATTCATTAGTCAAACTAAATATATTTATGATTTTTTTAAAGAAGTTTGATCTAATGGATTGCACATCTGTAAAAACTCCCATGGCCACTGCAACTAAGCTTGAATTAAACACTACTGAAAAGTCTGTGGATATTTCAAGTTATAGGGGCATGGTTGGCTCACTTCTGTACTTAATAACTAGTAGGCCAGATTTAATGTTTGCTACATATTTATGTGCTAGATTTCAGGCTGATCCTAGAGAATCTCACTTAGTAGCTATTAAGAGAATTTTCAGATATCTCAAGGGAACACCAAAACTTGGCATTCGGTACCCTAGAGATTCTGGTTATTCAGATGCAGATTATGCAGGTTATAGAATTGATAGAAAAAGTACAACAGGAACCTGTCAATTTTTAGGAAACAAGCTTGTGTCCTGGTTCAGTAAAAAACAGAATTCAGTTTCTACTTCTACTGCTAAAGCTGAATATATTGCTGCTGCCAGTTGCTGTGCACAAATATTATGGATGAAAAACCAACTGCTAGACTATGGTTTGCAAGTTAAAAGAATTCCCATTTTCTGTGATAACACAAGTGCAATTGCCATCACTGAAAATCCAGTACAGCATTCAAGGACAAAGCACATAGACATCAAGTACCACTTCATAAGGGAACATGTAATGAATGGTACTGTGGAACTACATTTTGTTCCAAGTGAAAAGCAGCTTGCAGATATATTTACCAAGCCACTGGATGAATCCACCTTTTCAAGGCTGGTAAGTGAGTTAGGTATGCTAAATTATTCTTAAATTTTTTAAGATATTTTGCAAGTTGTAATGCAGCCAGAAATTTAATTGCTTTTTCAGTCTTGGATAAAATTTTGGCTAAATCAAAATTTGCATCCTGACGGATGATTATTATCCATCGAGTTTGATCATCCGTCGGTATACAATTATCAAATAAAAAGCAATTACTTCTCTGGAATATTTTATGACTCGACGGATAACTTATTTATCCTCATCCGTCGAATTGTCTTATTCTTAGCCGTTGATTCTCTGAACATTATCCATCGAGTATACTTACAGTTTGTAAGCATAACACGATGGATAATTGAAGGAATTTTTACAGTTTATTTTTTAAACGGCTATTTTGGGCAATTCTTATTGGTTACTTTATTTTACTTTATTATTTTTGACAGTTATTTTTGAGATAGTATAAAAGCTTAATTCATTTCCATTACTTTTCTTTTATCATTCTCAAATCATCTGCTCTAAATTCTGTCTTTCTCTAAATCAACCACCATCTCTATCTCTGCAATTTCCACTCTCTAACAATGGCACCAGTAGTCAATATCATGTCACAAACTGGATACATCTTTGAGAAAAACAACTTCCACAAAATGATGGATTTTGTGAAGAATTGCAAACTCAGCTATGCAAAGTTAGAATCACCCACCATCTTCTGTGAGGTTGTTGAAGAGATGTGGACGACTGCTACATACAACTCTGCTGATAAGACCATCACACTCACTATTAAAGGTAAGGAATTATGTATCAATAGTGATGTTATTAAAGCATGTTTCAAAATTCCTGATAATACTGTGACCTCACCACACACAAATACTGGTATTGTTAATATGCTTTAATTCCATGAACTATGCACTCTCTACTTCTAAGTTAAGTGATATTAGGAGGTTGGGTCTTAGGAAAGAATGGAGTTTCATGTGTGATATAGTTACCAAGGTCTTTTCTGGTAAAATCGGTAATTTTGATTCTGTCAATATTTCTATGCTTAACATGCTTTACATGCTAGTTACATATAAGTTCTTTAATTTTAGTGATCTTGTTTTGTTTGAGTTGGGGTTTAAATTAGGGGAGTTAAACAAGAGGGGTAAAAATGTTTACTATGCTAGATTTTTCATGATGCTAGCTAACCACCTCTCTGAGGAAATTGTGCTTGAGAACCCAAACAACAAATTAGATTGTTGGGTTCAAGAGAGAAGAATTATTGCAGATTTAAACAGGACAAACCATCACAAGGATGTGCCACTCTTCTATTTCCCTGTAATGGAAGCACCTCAGGTAAGCGAGGTAAGTTCATATGTCCCTACTCTTCCAACCTCACAGATTTCTTTGAATTTTAGTGTAGCTATGGCAACTGTGTCAATGACCCAACAATTGCCTACCCAAGCTACCAAATCAACAAAAATTTCTAAATCCAAGTCAAAGAAAGCCCCCTCTGGTATCTCTCAAAAGATGTCAGTTGCAATATCCACCAAACCAAAAGAGGGGAGTGTGAAGGTGGGTAAGGTAGGTGAGGGACAGGGTGAACATAAAAGAAACCCTAAGGATATGGTTAGAGAGGTGAGTATTTCCCAGCCTAGCCACACTACAGTTTCCCAATAACCTGTAGTGCTTAATAAGGATAAAAGCTCAATTCTAGTTGCATCATCCCAAAAGGATGTAACTATTGAACAAAGCTCTCAACCAAGAGCACGGGCCAAAAGGGTAAGGGACACAAGCTCACCCTAAATCTATGCTAGAAAGAAGAAATCAAAAACCATTGGGGATGCACAGGGTACACACACTGTGCAAACTGGTGCTAAAGACACAATCACTGCACCTTCACAAAGTCAGTTTAATGTGGCTCCAATAAATGTGGAGTCACAGCCAAAATCTTTAGTAATAGAAGCACCCTAAACACCAAATTCTCCCACAAACTCTCTAGAGAGGACATGATCAATACATCAATTCCTGATTCCCCTTCTTTAACTCTTTTGGGGAAGCCAAAATAGAGTGCAAGTGAGCATCATCTTTTGGATGATCTGTTGGCTCACTTGCCAATTCTTTCAGGAACTGTTGAGACATTTGTGCCAAAATACTCATCAATCTGCACAGAGTCCACAATAGTTTCCACTCCAAACTCATTTATTCCTACTCTCTCGATGGATATTGTTCATCCGTCGAGTAGTGATTGTATCCCGATGGATAAGCTTAACAGCAGTTATCCGTCGGCTAGCCAAACTACTACCCCGACGGTTGTCCCCTATCCGTTGAGTGTCTCTGCACATCTTCAAATTTCCTCAATTATCTCAAGTGCAGAAGACTTAATGGTAGTACAATCACTTCTAGGATTGAGGGAAGGGAGTGAAAATATGAGTGAGAGTCTGGGTTGCTCCCAGGAAAAAGGAGAGGAAAAGAGTGAAAATATGCAATCCATTTCTTCAGGATTGGCAAAAGAGAGTGAGAGGAGTCCCACCTTAGATGGTGAAGGTGAAGGTGTGAGGGTAGGGAGCCAATGTGAGACCTTGATACAAGAAAAGAGAGATTATGAGAGAAAAGCAGGTACTGAAGATATAAGGGTGGATGTTATTATAAGTGAGTTAATGAATGTCCAGGATGTAGACAGGGAGGGACTATTTCAGCAACCTCAAGTTGTTATAGATTCAACCTCCCTTGATGTTGAGACATTTACTCACCCTATTTCAGCATATCAACTTCTAGTTGAACAGGGCAATGACAATACAGAAAGAATGCTCAACTTGGTGCACACCATATAGTCAATGCTAAGGGCTAAAGATGCCATCACAGCTTTGCCCTCTACAGCTGGTGATATTGATTATGAGACTGGTGGTTCAGCAGATTTCTTTGGAGATGAAGGTGGAGATAGTGAAGAAGAGCCATTGGACATAGGGGGAGAAGTAGGTTCTAGCTCAAGATCAGGCATGCCATCATGGGCATTTTCAAAGTATTGTGATGAACACTACTTCAAGATAACCCTGATTCAACTCATAAATCAGGACAAATTCTGCTCTTCAAACCACCACAAATGCCTACACCAAGAAGCTCCTTCAAGCACATCTTGCTTCTCTGCAACTATAACAAATTCAAAGCTTCCAACATGCTAGAGATGTCAACACCATCAAAGGAGATATTGATGAGATGAAGAAGGCTATTTCTGATAAAATGGACTCTAAGCTTCCAGAAGCTACGATGCTTGATATTAAGAGACAGCTCAGGAAAAAATATGATCTTGCCACAAAGATAGATGCCTTGGATGCAAGGATGACAGCTATGGAAGTATCTCTTACAGCAATTCATCTACATCAAGCTTAATAGACATACTTGCTTTAGAAACTGGTGGCTGCACAAACCTCCTCCTCTACTCAACTTGATGATAATAAAAAGGGGGAGAAAGGACCAGGTGAGGGGGAGAAACAGCTTAATATTCAAATCATTAAAGTAATTGTGCCTACACTTGCTTTCACCAAGCCACCAGTTACAGACAGCATTGATCTGATAAATGAAGCAGCAACCAATATAAGAGCAGCTGAGAAGGAGCAGTTGATTCCAATCAACTGGGAGAAAATTGATGAGGACATTCAAAAGAATTTGGGCTAGCAAAGAAGCCAGAAAAGTCAGCCATTCATCACTCACAAGTCAGGCATATCTCTGTGAATGAAATGAGCATGAACTATCTGGAAAGAGGACAGCCATCATGCATCAAATCTCCAAAGGCTGAAATAATTTTGAAGCCAAGGGTGAACTATCTAAAATCATCACTAAAGAACCCCTTGGACACAGTGTATGAGAAACCTAAGCCAGATGAGAAGAAACTGTTGTCAAGATCCATTGCCTTCTACAAGGATCCAGCTGATTCAGCTTTAAAAAAGAGAATTGCTAAAGTTTTCAGGAATGGTAAAGAAATTTGTGTGGTGGCTGGACACCCTCAATTTGCTAAGGCAAAAAGAGAAGAAAAGGCAAGATTGAAGCAAGAAAAGAAGCAAGCTGCTCTAGATGCTAAAAAGGTTAAACAAAAGAAAGAGCAAACTGTTATCTTAGCCAAATTACAAGCTGTGAAAACCACTCAACAAATCTCTGCCAAGCCATCTGAAATCACTGAATCACAAGATCTAAAGAAGCAAAGTGAACCACAACAGAAGAAGTCTCACAGATACAAGGAATTGGCTAAAAGAACCGAAATGAAATTGGATCTTGTTGATAAAGAATTGGAGGATCAATTTCCCAAGGAATCCACTCCAACTACAACTCAAGCATCAAAACCCTCAGTGGTATTTGAAGACATTAAGGTGGTGGATCCTTACGGGAACATTCATGATGAACCTATTGTGCCTAAGGATGAACCACTAGACTGGGAAAGTCTACCAATTCCTGACTTCAATTTGCCAATCCTTAACAAGCCAAAGAGAACAAAGTCAAGAGCAGACAAGAAAGTGAAGCTGTCCCCTCTCAAATCCAAATCTCTAATCAAAGCCTAATCCAAAGTCAGCAAGGGAGATTACATGTACTTATGTGACATCAAGGAATTCCCTGATCTAAACCTCTATCTAGATGAACTAGAAGAAGTTAAAGGGATTGATGCTTACAGGAATCTACGTGAAAGGTTAATGTTCAAGTACAAGAGAGGAAAAGAGATATAGTGGCCACTTCACAGGATCCTTCAAGAAAGCCAATTTGTGATGATTAAGGTTTATTCATCATTCAAGAAGAACTTGGATTCAATATTACAATAAGAAGACTTGTTCTTAAGAAGATTGAAGAAATGAGAAGAATTAGAGCCAAAGATGCACTCCCAAAGACTCTTACTATTCCCTACACAGGAAGTAGAGTGCATCTAAGGCCCTACTGGCTGATGGAGTTCATGGATGACAAAGGAGTTAGAAGATTTTTCAGATTAGAAGACCAATTGAGCATCTCTAGCAATGAGACTCCTTTGGAAATGCAAGAAAAGCTAAATCTCTCAGAATCTGATGAACTGGAATTCTACAGACAGCTTCAAAATCAGATAGAAGAAAATAATAGATAGCTTGGAAAGAGATCCAGATCTTCAAGGAAATAGATTAATCTGCTCAGGCTAGAGGAGCACCTTGAAAATGACTGTGAGCCAATCTTTGTACATTTTGTTAATTGAAGCACTTTACAGTTTTATCTACTTTACTCTTAAAGTTATATTTTAGGTTGTTTTTTTCTCTTAATTTATGCCTACAATTCCAGTAGACATAAATTGGGGGAGATTGTTGTGGATATGTTTTGAACTTGATGATTTCATTAACAAAACACCTTAGTAGATTTAACTTAGTAAAAAATGTAGCACTAGCAAATATAGTCCCGACGGATGGCTCATTACAGTCCCGACGGATGACTCATTATAGTCCCGACGGATGACTCATTATAGTCCCGACGGATAATGATTTGTTATCCATCGAGTGAGTAGCTTATGTAATAATAAGTCTATAACACATTTCTGCATACATCTTTGTATAGATTCTGTAGTAGCATATAAGTCATTTTGACTTTAACTAGATATGCAGAATATGTGACGACTGAGAATTTTGTGACGTAATTAAGTCAATAAAGTATGCTTTATGTGATGTGATTATAATTATGTGACTAAGTGCTGATTAATTATCTTTTCTGTATATTAGAATATAGGAGCGTAAATAAAAACGTTCCAGTTTAAAGAGCCAGCTTAGGAGTTAAGCTGTGTCGTCGGGCCGTCAGGTAGAACGGAACCCGTCGTAATAAGGAGTTAAAGAATATAAAATGTGAATTATGTGTGATTGAATGAAATGAATGTGTAAATAAAGTATTTCGTCCTAAGTGACGTGTCGATCGATAATGATAATGAGAAGCGTAATCGAAACGCTGAGCGTCGGGCCGTCAGGCTGAACGTGACCCGGTACACGTAAAAAAGTATAAAGATTAAAGAGGGATAAAATCTATGATCAGACCTGAGTCGTTATGTGATCGTATATGTGTGATTGCTTGTCTGTGTGCATGACTATGTGCTCTGTGACATTTTTATGAATTTAAAGGAATTATTTGATTTAAATAAAGGTTTATTTAACCATCGCGCATTTTTATAAAATTATCCGAGTAAGATAAAAACATGGGATTTGTTTTGTTATCTTTGTAATAGTCCTAGTGACTTTTTAAAAATGATGAAAGGATTTATTTGGTGGTCTTTGTATTTTAAATTGATTTTTAAGTGGAAAAGTGTTATTATAAGCTCGAACTTGCGAAAATCATATAAAATTAACCGTTTGCTCAAAAATCTATTATGAGTAATGGTTGGAAATCTAATTTCAGGATCTACGTTTCAAAATCGTCAATCGCTATAATTTCCAACTTTCTGAGAGAGATATATTTATTTTTCAACCAATAATCTATGGGAGTAAAAAGAGAAAGGAAAATCACTTTATAAAAGGGAATTAGAAATGTACAAAATTGCCCTTGATTTTGA
This sequence comes from Apium graveolens, assembly GCF_009905375.1. Taxonomy (NCBI): domain Eukaryota; kingdom Viridiplantae; phylum Streptophyta; class Magnoliopsida; order Apiales; family Apiaceae; genus Apium; species Apium graveolens. Next base: position 17,811,493 of record NC_133652.1, read on the forward strand.
TTGAGTATAAAACTCATCCCCCCTTTTTCTTTCTTTTTCCCGAGCATATCAATCTCTCTTCTCTCTTTCTTTCTCACACTCTCTCCCAGCTACTCTCTCTCTTTCTCTCTCTCTCTCTCTCTCTCTCGGTTCTTCTTCTTTTCTCTTGATAAACTCCTTGTTTCTTTGATAACTCTCACCAATCCTTCTCAAAATCTCTTGTTAAATACATATAAGTGGTTATTGGAGTGTGCATGTGTGTGTTTATGCTTGCATGCGAAATGTGTATGTGTGTGTTTGGGTTCGGTTTTGAGTCGAGACCCGGGGTTTTGCTTGATCAATTCTTATTTCTGTGATTATTGTGATGAAATCATATTGCATGTAGTGTTGCTGTATTTTTTTTTAGAGAATCGGAGGTTTTATGGTTGGATACCCTCGAATGAGGGCACCACCGTGAAGCCACCGGCACCGGTGATGAACTCCGGTGAACCGGTGGTGAGTTGTGATGTTAAAAACTGAACTCTAATACTATAAAATTTGATTTTGGTATTTGCATGCTTGGATCGTTTAAATTTCAAAAAAGGGTTTTGATTTCTAAAAGTTAAAGTGATAAGTGTTTATTAGAAATGAGTTGTCGATTTGATTATGGGTTGTTTGTGATTTAAGGATTAAGAGAAATCATTTGCATGTGTTGTTTTCTTGAAAAACCCGAATGGTTTGATCCTTAAAGTGATTGATTTGATTTTTCTTGTTGAATAAAGTAATTATGGATTGTTATTAGAATGGTTAATGGATTAAAAGGAGTGAAATTGCTATTGCATGCTAAGTCTTGGTCCGAGTTTGGTACTAATGAAAAGGGAATTAAAATTTTGTAACTTGATTCTTGGTTAATTAGCTAGTCTCGAGATTTGCATGTTGATTTACAAGAGGAATTAGTGATGCATGTTAAAGTATAGCCTTGCATGTAAATATCAATTTAAAAATAAGCTAAAAAGGATGAGTGTTGGAACATTCTCAAGTTTTAAGAGAATCTGATGCTTGCATGTCAATGTTCGACCCTTGAATTGTGTTTTGTGAATATAACCGAATGGAATGTAGGAATAAAAGGAATTGATTTGATGATAAGTCAATGCATGAGTAATTTTAGAGATTATGTGATTTATATGTTTGTTTGGGTTCAAATTTTTATGTTAAAAGGAAAGAAAATGATTCTTTTTAAAGATTTTTGATTATGTTATATGTTTATGTGAGCTAAGGTGGAGATTGATTGATTTTGAAAAACCATAAGTGATAGTTATGGTCGTGAAGGTTTAGTTGTGAATAGATCATGTACTCGTAAGAATTATATTAGTGTGATTTGAGAAATAGCTAAGATTAAGCAAGTACACTTCGATTGTTAAGTATATAAAGATATAAAGGTTACGAGAAAGGAAGGTGTTATGTGCTATGTGCTTATGTGTATAAGCTATATTCGTATAGTCGAGTCAAGGATATAATTGAGTTATCGTAATTGAGTGATCGTTCCGGGAACGAGAGTTGAGAAACTGATTAAGGTTTTGGTTTTTATTGTAGATTCGGAGCGTGAGGGCATTCAGGCTAGGAAAGGAAAGGATATACTAGGTGGCGGTAGTTTAACCTTCAGGAAAGCAAATTCATGCAAGTAACTCTGATCACTTGTGTAAATGGTTATAAAGAGAATGTTGTTCATACCATGTAGAGTATTGAACTGTTTAATTAGTGATACCCTGATATTGATTTGAGATACCCTGCCCTTGATCTTGATAAACTGTTATTGATAAGCTTGTTGATTCAAACCTTTGATAACATATCCTTTCTGTTCAAGTTATTTATTAAGCCATGAATTGTATTGAACCCTATAATTATCCTCGTGAACCCTGTTTAATGATACCTTATTTCCTGATCACCCTATTGATCCCTAAATAGATATTGATCCTTCTAACTTAAATGCCTTGTTATCCTTGATACAGAATCCTTAAGAATTGTTCCTTATTTATCCTTGAATCACTCCCTGGACTTTGTTTTTCTTAAAATCTGACTTAAGAATGAGTTTCGACTCGAAAGAGTCCGAATGATTTCATATTCTTGGTAATGATAAAATGGATTTTTAGAAAACCTATTTGTTTTTCCAACTCAAGGTTTTCCAAATGAATTCCTGATGGATTGGATTGGGACGTAAGAGGCTAGTGGGACTAGTCCATTCATGGTAAGAGGCTAGCGGGGCTAGTCCAACTTAAGGCTGAAATTATGTCGATTGGTACCTTAAAGACCGGATGGAGGTCGGTACGGGCTGATCACCCGTATTATAAAGAAATGGAAGGATAAAGTGATCCAATCAAGGGTTCTAAATAATTATTTATAAAAGGGAACTGAAACTTTCTGTTCAGTAAATTGATTCTTGAAAATGAAAATGGTTTATATTGTTTTGAAAAGAGTTGATTATGTCAATGTGAAGCTTAAAGCTCGAGAACCCCGATTCTTAAATCTGTTGATCATATGATTGATTCCATATATTGAAATACTGTTGCTTTCCTCTTTTTGAAAGATCTATTCTGATCCTTTAATGATTTGTGATGAACGTCGGCTTTCGACCTACGTTGAGCGTACCTGGTGGTCCCTACCGTGTTGAGGGCTTCAGGTTGCCAGAGCAGGTAGTGGTATTTTTGAGTGAGTACGCGCCTAGAAGGAAATCTGTAAAGATACAATGGGTTATCTGTCGGTTCCCAGCCGGAATCGATATTGTTTATTTAATAATATTTTGGGGTTGTAAGTTATATCTTATGATTGGTAGTTGTAATCTTGTCTCATACTTTATCCTGTTGATCCTGTTACTAGTTAATCGGGGTTTATGCTTATTTAATTATTAGATTAAAGGTGTGTGAGTCCTCATTTCCTAACCCCGAGATTGAGGGCGTCACAAGTTGGTATCAGAGCTACATGATCTAGTCCCTGAGATAAGTTAGGAATAAAAAGGGTATTATGGGAATATATGTATATCGCGAGAGAGTTCGACTCATATAGAGTTGAGTTAGACTATTGGGTATAGTCTAAGGAAAGTGTTTATTGGTGAAGTGGAAATTAGAGTTAGGGTGTGAGTTAGTTGGAAGCTTTATTTAACCCTAACATTGTTTCTTGGTTGATGTTTTGTGTTTTCTCTCAGGATTCTAGTAGTGGTAGTGACTCAGACTCAGAGATTAGTTTGACTGGTACCCCAGTAGACCCCATTCCACCCTCTCCAGAGGAGCCTGTATATGTTAGTTCAGACCCAGAGGAGGACCCTTCTGAGAGTAGTGAGATCCCTATGCAGATTTCACCCTTGAGGCCAGATTCAGAGACCCCTGCCCCTGAGCCAGAGTCTGAGATGCCTAAGACTGTACTGTCAGTGTTGGTGGCAAGTTAGCCCAGGATCGAGACTTTGTTTACTCCCGCATTCCTGAGTTAGGAGCTTTGGTAGATAGGTTGATTCGAGATTCTAGGCAGAGGACTTCAGTAGTGATGGAGGAGTGGAGAGCTAGGATTCAGATGGTGGAGCAGGTTGCCAGGAGGAGATTGGATGAGGGACCATCCACTAGTGATGCTGATGCTGAGGCCCGGAGGCTGCATAAGATCATTCACTGGATGTTGGTTGTGTTGAGAGAGATTCTAGATGATTAGACGGGACTGATGGTTGAGCCCGTAGATTGTTGTTTTTCAGCGCCGGTAGCCTTTGGGATACTTTGTCAGATGCCGGGATCCCTTTTTCATTTATCTTGTTGTATTTCAGATCTATGTTGTAGCAGTAGTTGTTAGAATTTAGGGGTAGATAGGGAGATATTTTCCAGTTTTTCCTCTGTTTAAACCTGCTATATTATTGTACCTTATTTCAGAACCTGTGATAGCCAGACTTACCTTTATGTACCCTTGTTTAAATAAATCCATTGTCTTGTTTTCCATTGTGTACCTTAAATATCTCATAAACTGTTCTCAATATCATGTTTCTATACAACCATGTTTTCGTATAACCATGTTTAAAGATCATAAAACCCTATTTTGTGCCATGATAAAACAACACTGATATGAGAATTATGTAGTAATAAGATTGCATGTGCAAATTGGGTAAAACTTAAAACCCACAAAAGAGATTCTATAGAAACTGTTGTTATGCCATGCTATCATATTGCTAAATAATTGCTCAATCAGGATTGTAAGAAATGGTCAACTCACCAGATCACCAAGAAGAAGAAATTCCCACCCAAGACCCAAAAGTAAATCCAGAAACCACCATGATGAGTAAACTTGCTCAGCTTTTGCAACAACCTGTGGCCCCTAAAGTTGGAAATTTCAAACACTTTTAATATGTTCATCCCCCAGAGTTCTTAGGATTGCCAGACCCGATTAAAGCTCAGTCGTGGTTGAGAGAAATAGAAAAAGCTTTTGAGTTAGCAGAAGTTAAGGACGACAAGAAGGCTCAGTATGCAAGTTATTACCTGAAAGATGAAGCAAGTTTCTGGTGGGAGTCTTCAAAGGCGTTGTTGGAAGGCAAAGACTTAACATGGGAGAAGTTCAATGAGATGTTTCTGGAGAAGTATTTGCCGAGTTATATGCAAGATCAGTTGGAAATGAAATTTCTGGACCTTAGACAGGAGGATATGTCAGTAGCGGAGTATGAAGTGAAATTCTCGGAGTTGTCTAGATTCGTACCTGAGTACGTAAATACGGAAGCGAAGAAGGCCAAGAGGTTCCAACAGGGACTTAAGTCGTGGATTAGGAGTCAAATAGCAATGTTGGAGATCAAGAATTATGATGCCTTAGTTCAAAAGGCGATGATAGTGGAAGGTGAGCGGGAAGCTGCAAGGAGAGAAAATGAAGGAAGAAAGAGGAAATTTGAAAGTTCAGAGCAAGATCAAGGCAGATCAAAGTTTAGAGGGAAGTTTGGCAAGAATGGTGGAGGTCAGAACCAAAAATTTCAAAAGTTTAAACCCGGTAACGGAGCTCAGAAGAACCGTTTCCAGAAAGCAGGACAACCGGGGAAGGACAACAAACCCCAGATGTAAGAATGCAAGAATTGTGGAAAGAGACACCCGGGAAGGTGTAATAAGTTGGATGTGACGTGTTTTAAACGGAACCAGAAGGGGCATTACTCTTCAGAATGCCCAAGTGGAGCGAGGAAGCCTGATTTGGCTTGTTTCAAGTGTGGTAAAGTGGGCCATATGGCCAAGAATTGTAAAGAGCCTGTTCAGAAGGCTAATGTTCTCAGGATTGCTGGACCGCCGTCTCTCCCAGCACCGTCAGCTCAACCCAGGGTTTGGACCTTTAACATGACGATGAAAGATGCGGTGCAAGATGTGGACGTGGTAGCATGTATGGTTGTTATAAACTCAGTAGAAGTAAAAGTTTTGATGGATTCTGGAGCAACTAGATCTTTTATCTCTGAAAGTATTCTTGATAAGTTAAATTGTGTTGCGTACCCTCTAGAACCTAATTTGATTATAGAGGTAGCAAATCAAGAGAAAGTTATTGCTAGCGAGATTTGTCCCGATTGTGAGGTGACTATAGAAGGTCGGCACTTTTCTGCTGACTTAATTCCCTTTAAGTTAGGAGAATTTGAGGTTATACTAGGAATGTATTGGTTGTCAAACCTTGAAGCACAAATAGAATGTAGAAGTAAGAAGGTGAAATTAAGAACCAAGGATGGTGAAGAAGTGATATTCAAAGGAAAGAGGCAAGAGAAGAAATTTATAACGGCTATTGAGGCAAGAAGATTAATACGTCTAGGATGCGAAATTTATTTGGCTCATATCGTGGATGTGGAGAAAGAATCGATAAAGATCGAGGATATTCCGGTAGTAAGCGATTTTCCGGATGTATTTTCTGATGAATTGCCTGAACTACCTCCAAACAGAGAGATTGAGTTTACGATTGATTTGGCTCCTGGAACGGAACCAGTGTCAAAAGCTCCCTATTTCATGGCGCTAGTCGAGATGAAGGAATTGGCAGCTCAGTTGCAAGAATTATTAGACAAAGGAGTGATCCGACCGAGTGTATCCCCGTAGGGCGCACCGGTGTTATATGTAAAGAAAAAGGATGGAAGTATGAGGTTGTGTATTGATTACCGTGAACTGAATAAGTTGACGATTAAGAATAAGTACCCTCTACCGCGGATCGATGACTTGTTTGATCAGTTAAAAGAAGCTTCGTGTTTCTCAAAGATTGATTTAAGATCTGGGTATCATCAATTAAAGATCAAAGCGGAAGATATACCCAAGACAGCATTCCGAATGAGATATGGACACTATGAGTTTTTGGTAATGGCATTTGGCTTGACGAATGCGCCAGCCGCATTTATGGATCTTATGAACCGAGTGTTCAAGCAATATTTGGATAAGTTCGCTATTGTGTTTATCGACGATATACTGATTTACTCCAAGACGGAAGAAGATCATAAGGAGCATTTGAGGATTTCCTTGGAAATTCTGAGAAAAGAGAAGTTGTACGCTAAGTTTTCAAAGTGTGAATTTTGGTTAAAGAAAGTGCAATTTCTTGGTCACGTAGTTAATAAAGAAGGAATCAAAGTGGACCCAGTGAAGATAGAAGCTGTAATGAATTGGGAAAGACCCAAGACTCCTACGGAAGTCAGAAGTTTTCTGGGATTAGCCGGATATTACAGGAGATTTGTGCAAGATTTCTCTAAGATTGTCGTTCCGTTAATAAAGTTGACAAGAAAAAATGAGAAGTTTGTATGGACAGAAAAGTGCGAGGATAGTTTTCAAGAGTTAAAGAAGAGGGTGGTAACCGCCCCAATGTTGGTATTACCAGATGAAAAAGGGGAATTTGTGATATTCAGTGATGCTTCATAAAGGACTTGGATGTGTGTTAATGCAACACGGGAAGGTAATAGCATATGCGTCAAGGCAACTCAAGCCGCACGAGCAAAAGTATCCAACGCATGATTTGGAATTGGCAGCAATCGTGTTTGCCCTTAAGATTTGGAGACATTATTTGTACGGGGAAAAGTGCGACATTTATATGGATCATAAGAGTTTTAAGTATATCTTTACTCAGAAAGAATTGAATATGCGACAAAGAAGGTGGTTAGAATTAATCAAAGATTATGATTGTGCGATAAACTATCATCCTGGAAAGGCAAATATGGTAGAAGACGCTCTAAGTCGAAAGGAAAGGTTGAATATGTTAACGACATCAGAAGAATTGATTAAAGATTTTGAAAAGATGGAAATAGATGTGCAGACTCCAGAATTTGGAGGTGAAGCTATATATGCAATGTCATTTCAACCCGAAATTTTGGAAAAGATTCGATGTTGTCAAGAGCAAGTGATGAATCACGAAAGAGATAAGTTGACGGGAGAAGAAATTAAAGCTCAAAAAGATGGGAAAGGAATATACCATGTTAACTCACGTATTTGGATACCTAATGTCGTGGAACTAAAGCACGAGATTTTACAAGAAGCGCATAACTCGAGATTTTCAATTCACCCTGGAAGTACGAAGATGTACCAGGATTTAAAAGAAAGTTACTGGTGGCCAAACATGAAAAAGGAAATTGCGGAATGGATAAGTAAATGTTATACGTGCCAAAGAGTCAAAGCGGAACATCAAAGGCCGAGCGGATTGTTTCAGCCACTGGATATACGCGAATGGAAATGGGAGCATATAGCGATGGATTTCGTGGTAGGATTACCTAAAACCAAGTCAAATCATGATGCGATTTGGGTGTAATCGATCGGTTGACCAAGTCAGCACATTTCTTGCCGATAAATGAAAGGTTTTCGTTGGAAAAATTGGTCAAATTGTATTTGGATGAGATCGTGACGCGTCATGGAGTTCCTGTATCTATCGTGTCTGATAGAGATCCAAGGTTTAACTCGAGATTTTGGCGACAATTCCATGATCATTTGGGAACTAAGTTGAAAATGAGTGCTGCATATCATCCGCAGACAGACGGACAAATTGAAAGGACAATTCAGACAATTGAAGATATGTTGCGAACATGTGCAATATATTTCAAAGGAAATTGGGACGATCATTTGCCCTTAATTGAGTTTTCCTACAACAACAGTTATCACGCGAGTATTGGCATGCCGCCTTATGAAGGTATGTATGGAAGAAAGTGTAGGTCCCCTACTTATTGGAATGAAGTTGGTGAGCGCAAATTAATTGGCCCAGAGCTAGTTCAACAAACAAAGGAAAAGGTAGAAATGATTCGAAAGAGGTTAATTGCAGCTCAAGATCGACAAGCAAAGTACGCAAATCAAGAACGAAAAGATGTGCAATTTGAATCTGGATACAAAGTCTTGTTAAAGATATATCCTTGGAAAGGTTTAACCCGATTCGGAAAGAAAGGAAAGTTGAGTCCTAGGTATATTAGACCATTTGAAGTATTGCATCAAGTAGGGAAAGTGGCATATGAGTTAGCGCTACCTCCGCAAATGCAACATCTGCACAATATATTTCATGTATCTGTTCTGAAGAAGTATAATGCTGATGCGAGCCATCTAATCGAGTTGGAACCAGCGGAAATCCAACCAGATTTGTCCTATGTGAAACAGCCAGTTCAAATTTTGGACCGAAAAGAGAGGACACTTAGAAAAAAAGTTGTACCTCTAGTTAGAGTGTTGTGGAGAAATCCATTAGTTGAAGAATCGACTTGGGAATTAGAAAGTGAAATGAAAGAAAAGTATCCCCATATATTTGCTCAGATTAAATTCTGGGGACAGAATCCTTTTAAGGAGGGTAGATTGTGACGACTGAGAATTTTGCGATGTAATTAAGTCAATAAAGTATGCTTTATGTGATGTGATTATAATTATGTGACTAAGTACTGATTAATTGTCTTTTCTGTATATTATAATATAGGAGCGTAAATAAAAACGTTCCAATTTAAAGAGTCAGCTTAGGAGTTAAGCTGTGTCGTCGGGCCGTCAGGTAGAACGGAACCCGTCGTAATAAGGAGTTAAAGAATATAAATGTGAATTATGTGTGATTGAATGAAATGAATGTGTAAATAAATTATTTCGTCCTAAGTGACATGTCGATCGATAATGATAATGAGAAGCGTAATCGAAACGCTGAGCGTCGGGCTGTCAGGCTGAACATGACCCGATACGCGTAAAAAAGGATAAAGATTAAATAGGGATAAAATCTATGATCAGACTTGAGTCGTTATGTGATTGTATATGTGTGATTACTTGTCTGTGAGCATGACTATGTGCTCTGTGACATTTTTATGAATTTAAAGGAATTATTTGATTTAAATAAAGGTTTATTAACCCTCGCGCATTTTTATAAACTTATCCGAGTAAGATAAAAATATGGGATTTGTTTTGTTATCTTCGTAATAGTCCTAGTGACTTTTTAAAAATGATGAAAGGATTTATTTGGTGGTCTTTGTATTTTAAATTGATTTTTAAGTGGAAAAGTGTTATTATAAGCTCGAACTTGCGAAAATCATATAAAATTAACCGTTTGCTCAAAAATCTATGATGAGTAATGGTTGGAAAGCTAATTTTGAGATCTACGTTTCAAAATCGTCAATCGCTATAATTTCCAACTTTCTGAGAGAGATATATTTATTCTTCTCCCAATAATCTATAGGAGTAAAAAGAGAAAGGAAAATCACTTTATAAAAGGAAATTAGAAATGTACTAAATTGCCCTTGATTTTGATTGAGTATAAAACTCATCCTCCCCCCCTTTTTTCTTTCTTTTTCCCGAGCATATTAATCTCTCTTCTCTCTTTCTTTCTCACACTCTCTCTCGGCTACTCTCTCTCTCTTTCTCTCTCTCTCTCTCGGTTCTTCTTCTTTTCTCTTGGTAAACTCCTTGTTTCTTTGATAACTCTCACCAATCCTTCTCAAAATCTATTGTTAAACACATATAAGTGGTTATTGGAGTGTGCATGTGTGTGTTTATGCTTGTATGAGAAATGGGTGTGTGTGTTTGGGTTCGGTTTTGAGCCGAGACCCGGGGTTTTGCTTGATTAATTCTTGTTTCTATGATTATTGTGATAAAATCATATTGCATGTAGTGTTGTATTTTTTTTAGAGAATCAGAGGTTTTATGGTTGGATACCCTCGAATGAGGGCACCACCGTGAAGCCAGCGCCACCGGTGATGAACTCCGGTGAACCGGTGGTGAGTTGTGATGTTAAAAACTGAACTCTAATACTATAAAATTTGATTTTGGTGTTTGCATGCTTGGATCGTTTAAATTTCAAAAAAGGGTTTTAATTTCCAAAAGTTAAATTTATAAGTGTTTATTAGAAATGAGTTGTCGATTTGATTATGGGTTGATTTGTGATTTAAGGATTAAGAGAAATCATTTGCATGTGTTGTTTTCTTGAAAAACCCGAATGGTTTGATCCTTAAAGTGATTGATTTGATTTTTCTTGTTGAATAAAGTAATTATGGATTGATATTAGAATGGTTAATGGATTAAAAGGAGTGAAATTGCTATTGCATGCTAAGTCTTGGTCCGGGTTTGGTACTAATGAAAAGGGAATTAAAATTTTGTAACTTGATTCTTGGTTAATTAGCTAGTCTCGAGATTTGCATGTTGATTTACAAGAGGAATTAGTGATGCATGTTAAAGTATAGCCTTGCATGTAAATGTCGATTTAAAAATAAGCTAAAAAGGATGAGTGTTGGAACAATCTCAAGTTTTAAGAGAATCTAATGCTTGCATGTCAATGTTCGACCCTTGAATTATGTTTTGTGAATATAGCCGAATGGAATGTAGGAATAAAAGGAATTGATTTGATGATAAGTCAATGCATGAGTAATTTTAGAGATTATGTGATTTATATGTTTATTTGGGTTCGAATTTTTATGTTAAAAGGAAAGAAAATGATTCTTTTTAAAGATTTTTGATTATGTTATATTTTTATGTGAGCTAAGGTGGAGATTGATTGATTTTGAAAAACCATAAGTGATAGTTATGGTCGTGAAGGTTTAGTTGTGAATAAATCATGTACTCGTAAGAATTATATTAGTGTGATTTGAGAAATAGCTAAGATTAAGCAAGTACGCTTCGATTGTTAAGTATATAAAGATATAAAGGTTATGAGAAAGGAAGGTGTTATGTGCTATGTGCATAAGCTATATTCGTATACTCAAGTCAAGGATATAATCGAGTTATCGTAATTGAGTGATCGTTCCGGGAACGAGAGTTGAGAAACTGATTAAGGTTTTGGTTTTGGTTTTTATTGTAGATTCGGAGCGTGAGGGCATTCAGGCTAGGAAAGGAAAGGATATACTAGGTGGCAGTAGTTCAACCTTCAGGAAAACAAATTCATGCAAATAACTCTGATCACTTGTGTAAATGGTTATAAAGAGAATGTTGTTCATACCATGTAGAGTATTGAACTGTTTAATTAGTTATACCCTGATATTGATTTGAGATACCCTGCCCTTGATCTTGATAAACTGTTATTGATAAGCTTGTTGATTCAACCCTTTGATAACCTATCCTTTCTGTTCAAGTTATTTATTAAGCTATGAATTGTATTGAACCCTATAATTATTTTGTGAACCCTGTTTAATGATACCTTATTTCCTGATCACCCTATTGATCCCTAAATAGATATTGATCCTTTTAACTTAAATGCCTTGTTATCCTTGATACAGAATCCTTAAGAATTGTTCCTTGTTTATCCTTGAATCACTCCCTGGACTTTGCTTTTCTTAAAATCTGACTTAAGAATGAGTTTCGACTCGAAAGAGTCCGAATGATTTCATATTCTTGGTAATGATAAAATGGATTTTTAGAAAACCTATTTGTTTTTCCAACTCAAGGATTTCCAAACGAATTCCTGATGGATTGGGACATAAGAGGCTAGTGGGACTAGTCCAGTCATGGTAAGAGGCTAGCGGGGTAGTCCAACTTAAGGCTGAAATTATGCCGATTGGTACCTTAAAGACCGGATGGAGGTCGGTACGGGCTGATCACCCGTATTATAAAGAAATGGAAAGATAAAGTGATCCAATCAAGGGTTCTAAATGATTATTTATAAAAGGGAACTGAAAATTTCTGTTCAGTAAATTGATTCTTGAAAATGAAAATGGTTTATATTGTTTTGAAAAGAGTTCATTATGTCAATGTGAAGCTTAAAGCTCGAGAACCCTGATTCTTAAATCTGTTGATCATATGATTGATTCCATATATTGAAATACTGCTGCTTTCCTCTTTTTGAAAGATCTATTCTGATTCTTTAATGATTTGTGATGAACTTCGGCTTTCGACCTACGTTGAGCTTTGTTCCTTAAAAGCTCCATATTGTTCCTTCAAAACCTTTCCTTAACCCAAAAGCTGGAAATCTGCCACCTAGAACTAATAAAGTAGAATGCCCTGAGTTTGGTAAAGTATATTGTGATTTGATATCGTAGAACTGCTTTATAGTTACTTGCTGAGTTTTATACTCATATGTTTTGTTTTAATCTAACCATGGCAGTTAAGCAAGAAGATGGCCAGGCTTAGGCGCACTGCTCGTAAGAGCATACCTGGTGGTCCGAACCGTGTTGAGGGCTTCCTGTTGCCAGAGCAGGTAGTGGTATTTTTGAGTGAGCACGCGCCTAGAAGGAAATATGTAAAGATACAATGGGTTATCTGTCGGTTTCTAGCCGGAATCGATATTGTTTATTTAATAATATTTTGGGATTGTAAGTTATATCTTATGATTGGTAGTTGTAATCTTGTCTCATACTTTATCCCGTTGATCCTGTTAGTAGTTAATCGGGGTTTATGCTTATTTAATTATTAGATTAAAGGTGTATGAGTCCTCATTTCCTAACCCCGAGATTGAGGGCATCACAGAATAGGTTGATTAAATGTACATAATTGATGTCTTATAATTCCGCATAAATGAAATGAAGTCAAGTGCCAAATAGCTACTCGACGGATGATCAACAAAGCTACTCGACGGATGATCAACAAGACAAATCGAGGGATGATCATGTACTCAACGGATAATCAATTCAAATATCCGTTGACAGTGACAACACAGTGTGTATGCAAAAGGAATGTGGAAGCCTATTCAACTGGGTTTTAGAGAACAAAGAAGCATTGCCATTTCCATGCTATTATGAAGATATTCAAAGATGCTGGAATAGAGTAATGAAGTAGCAGAGTATTAGACTTGATAGGTTTTATTTTATTATCTTATCTTATTACTTTATAATCTTGGTGATATATAAACCAAGAAGTAGCAAATAGAACAACAACAAGACTAAGAACATTTTTCTCAGAGAAACATTTGTAAGCTGTATTTCTTAGCATTTCTCTGTAAACTTAGTTGTTCATATTTGTAAGCAGTTGTGAGCTAACTTAGCTACACAGAGTTCTCTTGATATAATATATATCTCTGGTGGATACATTCAAATCCACCATAAAGTTTTTAAAGACTTGTGTTTTTAATTACTTGTGTTTTGATTCAGTCCAAGTTATTATTCCGTACTTTGCAAATCAATTCACACAGATATATATTTTAAGTTAGAACACTTTCAAACCAAGAAAAAGTTTCAAGAATTCCATTCAACCCCCCCCCCTTCTGTAATTCTTGTTGCATTGTTAGGGACTGACATTCTCTCTAACTATTTTAATCATACTATTAACCCCTTTTCCAGGAATTAAAAATCACTCAAAATCTAAAGATATTGGAGAACTCGAAGGGGGGATAAATGTTGGACCAAGTCTTAGAGGAGGACCCAAAGGGCCCATTTGTAATCATTAGAATAGTCATTTACATGAGAAAAAGGTCCATTAGGCCCAGTTGTACTAAAAAGAGTACATTTAGATCTCCTCTAAAAGAGGAACTAAGACTAATTTGTAAAGGTTGGATAATTGAAAAAAGAAAAGATTTTCTTAAGTATTATTCTCGTATATCTGATGAAATATTCGGGTCCATCAATAACGATTGAAAAGAAATTAAAATATTTATATACTTCATTTGATGTTAATAAAATATAATTTATAAAATTAGGTATTACTCGAGTATAAGTATAAACTAGCATAATAGCCTGTGCGAGCCACGAGTTGTATTCTGGTAATATATCGGAATTCGGCGTATTAAATTTTTTAATTTTTTTTACAATTAATAGATAAACTATAGTCCCTAATAATCTAATTAAAATGTACAAAAGATACTGTAAATAATTTATGTTGAATGATTATTTAGACTTTAAAGTGATGATTTATTGTGTTAGAATTCTTCTTCTTCTTCTTCTTCTTCTTTTAGTCTTAATGGTTCTGTCGATAACAAGTATGATTGTACGTGGTCTCTGAGTCAAATATGTTGTTGTCTATTATAATTTGCATAGTCATGTATGTAAGTGTAGTTTGATGAAAACTTGTTGCATATAATGTAGAAGATACATCAACCCAATTACAAATTCACGTGTTGAAATGCCAATATAATGTTGTTAAATTTTTGGCAGTATTTAGTTAACAAATATATGCATATCTGCTATTTATATATGAGATATGTAATTTATAATATATCATTATGTGTGGTAGGGTTGGTTTCACACTACATATTATATTCTGTTATAGAGACTATATAACGTTATTTTAATCATTGTCATTTTTTTTGTGAATGATTTCAACCTTTTTTCATAAGTACTCATATATATAGGCTTCCTCCACCAAAATTTTCTAAATTCGATAAAATATTCATAAATATTGGTATTTAATTTTTTTAATATTATTATAAAAGAAGAGATTACCCGATCGTTTAGAGGGCGATCACGGGGATAATTTATGTGCTCAATATAATTACTTTTCTTTTTAAACATAAAATAGATCGAATCAAATTATATATTTTAGTATGTATATAAGTTTCATTCATATATTATAATTTAAAATGTGAAATAATGTTTCTCTTGCCTTTGTCACAATTTCAAGTTAATCGAGGGGCTTCCACTGGTTTTTTTTCCGGTATAAAGCCCCAACCTTTTTGTTTTCCTTTTGGTTTTATTGATTTTTCTTCAATAAAATCCATTTTTGGGTGTTTATGTGTCTCTCTCTTTACCGTGTTTGTCTTGCCTATCTTTTTGGCGTGTTTTTCTTATCTCTCCCTTTGGGGGTTTTATTACGTTTCTGTTTAGTTATATTTGGGGTTATTCAGTGTTGGATCTGTTGATAATGATTTTATTGATATTTTTGAGATTTGAAAAGCTTATATCGAATTGGGGGGTGATTATTGCAAGATTTCACCTTTCACAACCAAAGATTGTTCGTCGTTTGGGGATTTTTACTTTCGGCATGTCTATAGCTGGTAGACAACATATAGATACCTGGGGTGCCGCTCCTCCGATCTCGGTTTATGCGATTAGGGTTTCTGAATATTTCGGTAATAATAATTTTCATGTGGCAAGGTCAATTGTAGGATGTTGGTGCAGTTTGGAAAACTTGGGATGTCTTTGATTTCATTTTTTCTTTTCAAGAAATTTAAAATTTTATGTGTTAAACGATGAGAAAACAAATCAGCTAATTATTTTAAATATGTTATTTTGTTTCTCAACCTGGTTGTATCGGCAGTTCAGGGTTTGTCACGACTGCGTTATGTTCTATATAATGAAAACTGTTTTTTTTAGAATATAATTGAAAAAGTTATTTGTATAAAATTTAAATTACATAAAACAATATACAATTTACAGTTTTTTGTGATTAGGGTATTATCGAAAATCGTTAAAGTCTATACATTTTTCAAATTACTTAAAGGCTAGTTTTTAAAATTGTAAACAAAATTTATATCTTTCTTTTAACTTTGTATGAAATATAAATTAGAATATTAAATGTGCTCTTTAAGAATTCACCCGTATTAAAATTTACATACATATAGTTTAAATAATGATTTTTTTGTATATTTTATTTTAACAAAGTGAAATATGGGAAAAAATTGGTTGAGTACAACGCCTGTAGTTTTACCCGATCGTGCAATAATGTGGACAAAATATTGAGTACTTTTCATAATTAGGGTGAACTTCACGACAAATCATAATCAATAAATCTTGCAATTTTGATATATATATATATATATATATATATTATTGACTTGGTATTATAAATATCTCGAACACATCAATCCTTATGGATTTAGGTTGTTGTTACAAATACCTTATTTCATTGATATAACATATCCAATAAACAAACTTTCTAAATATACTAATTGAAGAATGCACTGCAACTCGATCGAATTCTGATACATTTATGAAAAATGATCAAATTTTATGTTTTTTAAAAATGAGTAGATTTTGATTACAAATTCGAAATAAGCCTTTATATATTGGTCTAAATCAAAATTCAAATATATTTATCAATTATGTGTACGTCTAACACTGCTTCATTTATCCCATAATTGTTGACTTATTTGAATTTTTGCGGTCAACTTGGTCAAATAACAAAAAAAATAGCATTCTATTTTTTAAAAAATTATATTACATACACTTTCTAAAAATAAAATTTTTAATAAAAAACACGTATTATAAACTTTATTTATTTATTTTTTGTATTAGTATGAACATGTTTTATTGTCATTTTTAATTAATAATTATATATAATATCCTAGATTTTAATAATACGATTACTTTAAAACATATTTTATTATTTACTAAATCACCGTTATGTCTTAATTTATTTATATTATTTGTATAGTGACTATCTTTATATACAAAATATTGACTAAAATTATTGAATTAATTGCAACTTTAATAATTAAGAAATATATAGGTAAATAAATCAATGTATATATAAAAGGAAACACGTGACTAAAAATGTTAATTTTTGAAATGCAATAGTAAGCTAAAAATTTAGTATTTACCGACACACACATATTAAGTGCCTGATTAAAAACATAAAATATATGGTATCATAATGATATTATAGTGTGAGAACTAATAGGTAGATTGTGATTTTTTTCGTCAACAATATTTTTTTAATTATAATAGTTACAGGGGTAAATCTTGTTAGTGTTTGTGTCCTAGAGACAACACTATGATGTTTTAGTTTAAGATATTTGGATTATTTATATTTATGTTCTATCGATTATTCTTTTTATAATTTATTAATTCTTAATTTTTTTTTGTCAGTAATCAATGAATTCATTGATGAATTGTATTCAGAATACAATAAACAAAGATAAAGTATATCTTTCATTCAGAAAGTGCTTATCATCTAATCGAAGATCATGCATAGATGTCCACGGAAACTTAGATAATAAAACCTTATTGTCTGAAGAGATAACCCACAAAAGGCCTCGTTAAAACCTCCAAGAGTAAAACCCAAATGGAAAAAATCTCAAGAAGTAAAAAGAGTTCCCTCATCAAAGTACATTATATACATATCTAATAAAACTAGTGTCTTCCGATAGAGGTAAAAATTGCTCGTGTCATCAAAATTTGTAGTTAAATTGCATTATACTCCGAAGACCTTGGCTATATGGTTGTGCTTTACAATCTGAAACTCTTCCAATTATCGAGAAGTGCACCATATCATCAAAATTATAGCAAAGTTGTCTTGTACTCCGAGTTTCATTGTAGCTAATCACTTTGCAGTCTTATAATAGAACACTCATTTATATTTTTCCAAATATCCTGAAAATGAGAACAAAATAAATAATGAGAATATTTTAGAATAAAAAGAAAAAAATTATTTGATCAGGTATAATCTAACCAAAGAAAATCTTTAGTTAGACACAGAAAGCCAACTAATTGGCACACAATTGCCTCTAAAAGGCCAAAATTATGCCATTAATAAGCCACCCATAAAAGGTACAATAACAAACCATTAATGGCACAAAACCTCTTAAAGGTAACAAAACCAACATTTATGGTCCCAACAAGCAATTTTACTTTCTATCTGTAATTAAAACACAAAATCTATGCAACCGGTAAAATATGAATTCGAAAATATATCTATTTTTATCAATGTTAGATTAGTAAATATCCTTGGAATATGATATGCAATTCTATATCTCTAAGTACGTGACTTAGAAATGAGATTATGAGAATAGTATCAATATTCCTAAAGGTCCCTAGTCGAGTATTATTATAGGGGACAATAATAATGCATTAAGACTAGTATGTTTGTTGACTTATGATCACATCTCATTAATCATATTTATGGTGATACTAAAGTCAAAACACAGGCACATGTATTAGATACATGATGATGGATTGACCCGTTGTGAGATACTACATGTTTATAGTGTCATATGTTATTCTCACATTGATAATGATGTAATGGTACTTAGACCTAAAGTCATTATATTTCTATACGAGAATTAATATACTTTGATTCCATTAAAAGTTATCTTTGACCGGGTAATGATAAAAATGGACATTGGGTATATTATGAATCGTATGAGAAATATGAACGATCTCGATGGGATATAACTCTCCTATTTTGAGAGTGATATTATTGGCCTCTTGTGTGAGCTAGACTATGAAATGCGTGGTCATGCTCAAATATAGATTTAATATGATACTCTACTCATTGATCAAGGAAACTTGGATTAAACTATGATGAGGATGACACATTACATGCCTCTAGTTTAATCTATAATATTTGGTTAAAGAGATTATATTACATTGTACATTATCACGAAAGGGTTAATCGAATCACCGATTTAATTATTATTACTTGGATAGTAATGATGTA
The DNA here is from genome assembly GCF_009905375.1 of Apium graveolens. Classification (NCBI taxonomy): domain Eukaryota; kingdom Viridiplantae; phylum Streptophyta; class Magnoliopsida; order Apiales; family Apiaceae; genus Apium; species Apium graveolens. The sequence goes on from NC_133652.1 coordinate 17,830,137, forward strand.
TTACTAAATGTCGCTCATTATTTATAATTTTAATATCTATTAAAATTATAGCCAGCGTAATAATAACCTACATGGTCACACATAAAGACGCTTGAAGGATAAATAATTTAAATTATGAATTTAAATTAAATAAGTAATTTAATTAATTTATGATAATAATTAAGTATGACTTAATAAGTTAAATAAATAATATAGAGAACTTATTTAAACTAATTCCGAAATAAGTTATTAATTAATTAAGTGTGACTTAATTCAATAATAAATTGGGATTTCAGATTAGTACTAATTATAATTAGATTATAATTAGAAAACTCATTTGTCTCTCTATATAAACTCTTTGAGGGCTGATTTATATAAGGATACATGGTTTACAAAAACGCTAGATGTTCAAGGAGAAAGAGGGAGAGAGGTAGAGATGGAGTTTTCGGGTACTGGTACACATCAATCCTTCAAGAAAAGCGTCCGTGTGGATACCGTAGAGCGTAGATCGTGATAGCGGGATACTTGGTGATTCAACAAGGTTTGGAACTCCATTAATCCTCCATTAATGAACTCTTAAAGCTTCTTTAAGGTAAAGATTTTTATTACGAATTAAATATCAATTTTCTCATGGATCATGCGTAAGGTTTTGATTTTATTCTGGATTAGTATTTATTTAATTTTACATCATTTTTATTGCGTTTATGTGCTCAAAACCCTTCAATGGCATCAGAGCAACTTGCGAAAGTGTTTAATTCGTTTATGTGTTTAACAGTTTTGATATACAAGCATGTACATGATTTGACATGTTTTGATGTTGATACAATATGTTAGTATATGTATGGTTTGAATATACGATATTCATGTGAGTTGTATGATCATATGATGATTATATAATCTGTATATATACTGACATATACATGATTTATGTTTGTTCTTATTATGAGAATCGTATTAGATACGGATTTTGAATCAGATATTGCTGGGTCTGGTTTCCGATTTTCGCGAACGAATACCCTGTTCGATAGGGAATCGAGCGTCTGAACAAAATCGATAGCTTAGCTATCATCGACTCATCTCTAAGGCGATTGACGTCGTTTACTGCCTGTAAACAGTGATTTAATATTTCATGATTTGATTCTGATTTTTCTAATTGTTTTCATATTTTGTTTTTATGATTAGATCATGATGGGTATGATATGTTAAGATCATATTATGTGTTCTAACATATTCTTATGTGTTAATTGAGCATGGTGGATGGTTATGGCTTATGACCCTAGGTTAATGGTTTAGGTTTTTTAAAATGCGGCTTGCATGTCGTTTGATCTTGTAATTATAAATCTCAAATGTAACTCGAGTTCATCTTGTAAGTTCATTAGATTAGTTTTATATTTCATTCTTGTAATGTACATGAAGACATGAAGATTTAATATCAAGAAAGGGTAATCTCACATGTAGGTCATCCAAGGAAGCAATACAAGGAAGAGACAACTCAAGAAAAAATACATTTAATAGTTAGCTTGTATTTATTTTCCACTTTAGATTGACCTAGATCTTTGTCATTAGCTTGATTAAGATCACATAGGATGAAGCCATAACCAACCACATTTATTTTATTACACTTTACATAAATATATATGCTCATATAATGAATGTATGTGTAGAGTAGTTTAATGATGCATGCTTACTAAGATTAATGATGTATGTATTAGATATGACACCCATGCCATGCTTGCTAAACAAGATAAAATCTGTAACGATTCAAGATTTTAAAATGAACAAGCGATTATGAGATTCTCGTGTTTATAAAACAAGGAATAAAATACTAATCTTCTTTATTTCCGATATGGGGCGATTTTGTCAAAAGCGAGTTCATTGAACTTGTACGGTTGTGGGTTTTACGTGAGACAGCTGTGACTCCCTCACTACCTGGAATTCAAACCATTGACGAATATTGATTTAAAGTATTTTATTCAAGGAAAATTTGGGAATCTCTTTATGATGGAATCATGATCGTTTTAAAATTAATAAAACCCTAAAGTTAACAGTAAGTTGATCAGATGTCTTCGAATGAGTCCAATGTGTTAACCCCTAGATCGATAAGGAGTGGGTTCACCAAAGCGAAGTACTCCCATCTATCGTGGGAGATGTGTTGAAGTATATTGATACTTTTTGACTATTGGGTTTGACTTAACTAAGTTACCATGATAGGATTGTGAACTTAGAGGCAGAGAGTTTGGCGAGATTTATTAGATAAATATCAACAAATATTGTTCCACCAAGTTATCCAAAAGTTATATAGTTGATATTATTGACAAATACTGTCTACCTAAATAAACATGCTTTAGGAGAAAAGCTAAAGTTGACCTAACGCATGGTGAAATATGGATCTTGGCTCACTAGAAAGGATATAGAAGATATTTTTTCAGAATTAATTGTTAGGGCTATTGATTTGATAAAAATAGTGGAAGATATATATTGTGAATATATATGAATAATAACTTAAATATAATTTAATGATCATCTGTAGACTAATTCATTTTATGCACATTAATATTGTAGATATCAAATGACAAATAACTTCTCTATGTAATAGTCCTTGAGAAGGAAAAGCTGACATGAAATAATTTCCTCAACAAAAATGGGAACTTGAGGATTGTCCTCAGTTTCAAGGATGTCACTCAAACCCCTCCATTATTTCTTCTAGCTGAGAATGAAACACGTGCTGAATAAAATGCTTCCAGAAGCAAATTGATTATGCAACTGATGTTTCGTATCTCATGCTTGTAATTATGAGTGTTGAGCTTTAAAAGCAACAAGAGCATAATCATGTTTATGATGTGATTGAGCACATTTAAAAGATGTTTGGAGGATAGGCTCGTCAGAAAGATTTGACAATAATAAGGCACTATACTTTTGCATTAATGGGAGAATGATATCCGGTTGGACCACATGTTCTAAAGATGATAGGTATATGTACCTTGATATTTTGGGTTTCAAGAATGGTCTAGAGACTCAGCTTAATTTGATCAAACAATCTTTGAACAACTTATATTCTCAGTTTGTTTAGAACAAAAGGAATGAGATAGATAAAACACTCACTGAGTTGTTAGGCATGTTTAAAACTGCTGAAAACAACACAGTAATGGCATGAACTATGTCCATATTGACGACGTGCACATGGAATGTAAATAGGAAAGGAAAGTGGGCAGGTGAAGTTAAAATTTGATTTTATTCAGTGCCAAACCAAAGTCCAATCCCAAGGGGGGATTTTGAAGCCTATTAGTGGTGTTGCTCAAGAAGACAATTGTCACTTCTATGGTAATAACCGGATGATTGGAAGTTAAATTGTCAAGCTTATTTGAAAGATCTAAAGAAGAAGACCAACAATGGTCAAGCTTCAAGTATCGGGTTAGAATTTGAGCAAAAGTTGTTTCTGTAGTTGGAGGAACTCGGTGCCTAATTTTGCTCCTAAGGCAAAGTTGAGAACTTGGTAAATTATTATTACGTGCCTTCTTTTAGCGGAAACATATATCAATTTCTTGCCAGGACAAGAAAGGTATTTCATTTTAATAAATAAACAACTGTTGTTTATTCTTTTTCAATGATAAGACTTGTAATGTTGCACAATTAGTTAACAATTTATATGTTCTACGATGACTCAAATTAAACATTACCTCTGACATTATCGTTTGGGCCATATTAATGAGAAGCGCATTTCTGAGATACATACAGATGGATACTTGGATAAGTTTGATTTTGATCATATAAAAGATGTGAACTTTGTCTCATTGGCAAAATGACTAAAGCTTATTTTACCTGATCTGGTGAAAGGGCCACCGAACAATTAGGACTTATACATAATAATGTATGTGGTTGAATGCGTATAATGGAAATAGGTGGCTTATACTATTTCATAACATTTACTGATAATTTCAGTAGATATGGATATGTGGTTCTTATGAAGAACAAATCCGATTCTTTTGAAATATTCAAAGAATATAAGGCCGAAGTAGAAAAGCAAACATGGAAAAGTATAAAAGTTTTATGATCAGATCGTGGAGGAGAATACTTAAGTCTCAAATTCAAGAGTTTCTTAAATGAGTGTGATATAATATCACAGCTTACTCCTTCTGGAACACCTCAATGGAATAGAGATTCTGAGAAGAGAAATCATACCTTGTTGGACATGGTGCGATCGATGATGAGTTCAGCGGATCTTTTAATCAGTTTCTGGGGTTATGCCCTAGAAACGACTGCATATACACTTAACCAAATTTTCAAAAAAAGTGGTTCAAAAGGCTCCATATGAGATATGGATTGAGAAACGTCATAGCATGTTATTTATGAAAATTTGGGGACGTGAAGCGTTTGTGAAACGTTTAGCCTCTGACAAGCTTGGACCAAAATTAGATAGATGTTATTTTGTGGGATACCCAAGTGAGACTAAAGGGTATAGTTTTTATAATCCTTCCGAGAATAAAGTGTTTTTTGCTCGGACCGCTGTATTTCTTGGGAGAGAACTACTTTCTAAGAAAACCAGTGGGAGGACAATGCATCTCGACGAAGATCGGGAACCATATGATAATATTGAACCAGAGTTGGAACAAGATCAGGATGTACATCAAAATACTAAAAGTAATCATGTTCAAGAAACACAGGTTATTTTTAGATCTAGTAGGATTCACCATGATCCCGGGAGAAATTATGGATTTCTCTTGACTCAAGATGGTGTTGTGATGCTTACTGATATTGATGAGCCTCTCACCTACCAAGATGCTATGAACAGTCCAGACTCTGAAAGATGGATGAAGGCCATGAAATCCGATATGGAATCCATATATCAAAATAAAGTATTAACTTTAGTTGATCCACCCGAAGGGGTAAAACCTATAGGGTGCAAATGGGTTTTCAAGAAGAAAACCGACATGGATGGTAAAGTACAGACCTAAAAAGCGCAACTAGTGGAAAAAGGTTTCAAATAAATTCATGGTATAGACTTTGATGAGACTTTTTCACCAGTTACTGTGGTCAAGTCCATCAGGATTTTGCTAGCAATAGCTGCTTACTTTGACTATGAGATTTGGCAAATGGATGTCAAAACCCCTTCTTATATGGGAGCCTTGAAGATGATGTATATATGATACAACTTGAGAGTTTTGTCGATCCAAAGTTTGCTAAGATGGTTTGTAAGTTGCTTCTATCTATTTATAGATTGAAGCAATCCTCAAGGAGATGGATATTCATTTTGAAGAAACAGTCAAAGAGTTTGCCTTTATTCAAAATGAAGATAAACCATGTGTTTGCAAGAAGGTTAGTGGGAGCCATGTGACATTCCTAGTATTATATGTAGAAGACATATAACAAATAGATAATGACATACCTTCTCTACGGGCTGTTAAGACTTGGTTGAGAAATAGTTTCTCGATAAAAGACTTAAGCGATGCTACCTATATATTAGGGATCAAGATTAGACCTGGCAATTCGTTCGTGTCGTATACTTTCGTGTCGTGTATTTTCGTGTTTCATGTACTTGAATGTCAAACACAAAACCGACATGTTTAGCGTTCGTGTACATTCGTGTTCGTGTACTTTCATTTCGTGTCGTTTCGTGTCGTGTATGTCGTGTTAATTGAATATTAATATATATTAAAATTAATATTAATATAAATTAAAATATAAGATTTTTAGGTAAAAATTTATAAAATATATGAAAAATATATATATATATATCTCAATTATATACAATATAATGAAATCAAATAATATTTTAAAAATAAATATGCATAAATTTATTATAATTCTACATATATTTATAAAAAAATTATAATTTAATTATAATATTTATTTATATCGTATACTTCGTGTCGTGTCGTGTACTTGAAAGTTAAACACAAAACCGACACTAAATCTAGACCGTGTACTTTTGTGTTTGTGTACTTTCGTGTCGTGTACTAAAAAGGCAAACACAAACACTAAATTTTCGTGTCGTTTCGTGTCGTGTAAGTCGTGTCGTGTCCAAAATTGCCGGGTCTAATCAAGATCTACAGAGATTTATTAAAGAGATTAATCGACCTAGTAGGAGTACATACATTGATAAAGTCTTGCATCATTTTAGGATGCAGGAGACAATGGAAGGATATGTTTCGATGTCTCATGGGATAGTGATCTCAAAAGATAATTTCCCCCTTAATCATTAGATGATAAGGGTCGTTTTAGAAAGTTCAATATGCTTCAGCAATTGGACCTATAATATGTACAATGATATGTATTTATCCAGATGTTTCATATGCTTTGAGCATGACGAGCAAATACTAGTCTAATATAGGTGAGGGTCACTGGATATTTTTCAAGAATATTCTTAAGTACTTAAAGAGGACTAATAATTTATTTTTGGTGTATGGAGAAGATAGGGAACTAGTTGAAAAAGGGTTACACTGATGTTAGTTTCTGAACCTATTTTTTGGACAGACAAGGATGATTATGTGTTTATGTCTATTTTGTGTTTTGTCTAAATATAAGTGATGTTACCTGGAATAGTTCACAAAAAAAATATTGATGATTCTATAATGGAAGTTGAATATATTGATGCTTTCGAAACAGCCAAGGAGACTATTTAAGCATGTCCTTAGGCGATATCACCTTATTAATGAGATTAATGATCAAGGAGATATAAATGTAAAGTGTATAACAATGATAATATTGCAGACCCAGTGACTAAGGATTTGTCACAGCAGAAGCACAATGGTCATACTAGTTTCATGAGTATTGTATACATGGGTGATTGTCTATAGTGCAAGTGGGAGATTGTTAGTGTTTGTGCCCTAAAGACAACACTATGATCTTTTAGTTTAAGACATTTGGATTATTAATATTTATGTTCTATCAATTATTCCTTTTATAATTTATTAATTCTTAATTTACTGCCATTTAAATATTAGATTAACAAATGTCCTTGGAATATGATATGCAATTATGTATCTCTAAGTACGTGACTTATAAATGAGATTATGAGAATACTATCAATATTCCTAAAGTTCCCTAGTCGAGTATTATTATAAGGGACAATAATAATGCATTAAGATTATTATGTTTGTTGAAGAATGATCACATCTCATTGATCATAGGTATGGTGATACTAAATTCAAAACATAAGCACATGTATTAGATATATGATGTTGGATTGACCCGTTGTGAGATACTATATGTTTATAGTGTCATAAGTTATTCTCACAATGATAATGATGTAATGGTCATTAGACCTGAAGTCATTATATTTCTATACGAGAATTAATATATTTTGATTCTATTAAAAGTTATCCTTGACCGGGTAATGATAAAAGTGGAAATTGGGTATATTATGAATCGTATAGAAATATGAATGATTACGATGGGATTTAACCCTCCTATTTTAGAAGTGATATTATTGGCCTTTTGTGTGAGTTAGACTATGAAATGTGTGGTCACGCTCAAATATTGGTTTGATATGATAGTCTACTCATTGATTAAGGAAACTTGGATTAAACTATGATGAGAATGATACATTACATGCCTATAGTTTAATCTATAATATTTGGTTAAAGTGATTATATTACATTGTACATTATCATGAAATGGTTAATCGAATCACCATTTTAATTATAATTACTTGGGTAGAAATGATTTATTACTAGATGTGACTCATTGTTTATAATTTTAATATGAGATATTAAAATAATTGTCAACGTAATAATAACCTACAGGGTCACACACAAAGAACAATTGAAGGGGAAATAATTTAAATTATGAATTTAAATTAAATAAGTATTTTGTTTTATTTATGATATTAAATAATTATGACTTAATTAATTAAATAAATAAAATAGAGAAATTACTTAAACTAATTTCAAAATAAGTTATTAATTAATTAAGTGTGACTTAATTAAATAATAAATTGAGATTTTGGATTAGTATTAATTATAATTAGATTATAATCAGAAAACTCACTCTTCTCTCTTTATAAACTCTTTGAGGGCTGATTTATATATAAGGATACATGATTTACAAAAACGCTAGTTGTTCAAGGAGAAAAAGGAAGAGATGTATACATGAAATTTTCGGGCGCTAGTACACATCAATCCTTCAACAAGGTTTGGAACTCCATTAATCCTCCATTAATGAACTCTTAAAACTTCTTTAAGGTAAAAATACTTACTACGAATTAAATATCTAGTTTCGATCATATTAAAGTGTCATTTCTCGTTACGGAAATATCTCACTAGTTTTATGATCATATTGAATTATTATATATACTAACATAATAACATGTCTGAGCCACAATTCATTTTCTATTAATTTTTTTTTTGCACCAGCAATTATAACATTCTTGATTGTTTTCTCTTTAATAATTTTTTTGTTCATCATCTCAAATATATCAAATATAAGTGGATTGTTTATCAATGTGTATGATTTTCATAGAAGATATTAACGACGTACGCAACATTTCTAATATAGCTCATTAAATAAATTGTATGTTTTTTTGGTTTGTACCTTGTAATTTTTATTTTACTTAATGAATACAAGTAGCATAGTAATTGTACATTTAAAACAAATAATTCATAAAATTATGTCAGTCTGTTCACAAAAAGTAAACAAAAAATTAACACATATGTTGAATACAAAGTTAGGCAAAGTTTCGGAGTTTTTGGTCAAATAATCTATGAGTAATGATCCTCGATATTAAAAAAATTAATAATGTCTAATAAAAATCATAAAGCTGCAATTATAATATTCAACAAAGTAAAATTTATACTACCGTTAATATAAATTAAATTTCAATAAAAAATATTAGTTTTTAATATTCAACATATAGGTTAGTGTTATATGATTGTCTACATCATAATCCATTAACTAAAGATGACAGCTTATCCTTAGTTTTTAATCAAGTGAACAAAGTCCTAATTTTATAACTTGACAGATAATTGTCAATATCATAATTTATTAACTAAAATTGGCATAATTCATCTAGTTTTTAACAAATTAAAAAATCTCAGATTCAATTAATAATTCTTACTTTCACATAATAAAAGATTTTTTTGTTCTTTTCTAGTGTATCAATGAATTTAAATATAAGGTTAGTATTGAATCATTTACAATTAGTAAAGATAAAGTAATATGTGTGTGTGTAAATTATTATTTGTTATATTTTCGAGTAAATTATATTGGTCTCGTTTATTCAAAAATTAATTATCTTTTTATGTAAATATCTAATCATTATTACATCTGATTAGTGAGTTGATTTCTCAAATAACAAACATTCATAATTATTCAAAAATTATAATTACTTGATAAATAAATTGTAATTATTTATATATTGGAGTCGCATTAGCACGAGCAAACAATCTATATCTAATTTTACTCAATCGAGTATGAATCATGGCTGCGACATAAAAATTATTTATACAACGTAAAGACTAATATTTGATATTCACATGTTTTTTCTCAATAATTAGAAAAAAGTTTGTACTAATATTATCATTCAAATATTTTTCTAATTTTCTTCGTTTATGATTGTAAATTTTCTTCTTCTAATAATTTGATAGCATTGTATATTATTATCCTAACCTTAAATATTTTTTAATTCAATAAAATTTTATAAATTCTTTCAAATTATTGACCAATGTAATATTTTACTTTAAATAGTATTAAATGAGTTAAATCAAATGCTACAACAGTAAATTTGATTATATCAATTGACTTAATCCTATAAATCCCGCTAACACGTTATTTTTTTATAATGAAAGATATTACAAAATTTTGCCTTGTTGTTAAGGTGTTCTCATTGAACACATAATTTAAATTTTCTAAACCGAGACAATGAAGATGTATTTTCGGCTGGGTCATGTAGTCAAATTTCGAGTATTTTTTTGAAAAATGAGTCAAGTTATGATTTCTAATTTGAAATAAATCCAAATACATTGACTATTTATAATTCTAGGATATCTAAATATTTATTACACATATTGAATAATTTTTAAGTTATTTGTTTCTAATATTTTTTTAGAAAAAAATAATTATATGTTTAATTTATTTAATTTTTATAATAAATAATTATATTAAAAAAGTATGAGACATATTTTTAAACTGAAAATTATTTAGTAAATAAAGTAATGATCCATTTTTGTGCTATACTTAACTTTATATATTTTATTCAAGTTTTTAAAATCAACTCTACAAATATTCTAGTAATCATGTTTAAATTTAAATAAAATATTTATTATTTTAAGTTATGACATTCACATAATACGTGTATGACAAGAATATAAGTGACAATATGATGCATCGGTAAGAAGATTTATTGCGAACCAGAAAGACTCTGATTAAATACCCACTAATAACGTTTGTTAATTTAAATATTAAACACGGAGTAAGTTTGTCATTTTAATACAAGAATAAAATATCTCATGTTTATTTTCATGTTATTATATCATATATAATAAACACGGGTCATTTTCTAGAGTTTTTTTATGCATCATGTAATTATAATATTCTTAGTTATTTTCTTATTTGTAAATGTTGTACAATGTCTAACGTATATGTTAAATATTGAGTGCAACACAGAGGGTGAATATGTTTTCTTATTTTAGGCTTTTTTAAACTGTTTGGATATGGTGAACAAAGCAGTCTAATTTGTAGAGATATTGTGTTTAACAGAACTAATAAAGCATGCACAAAAAAACATAGTATTTTCAAAACTCACTTAACTTTCTATTAAAATTAAGTATATTTTGCTACAAATTTATGGGTTCTTTGTAAGTAAAGAACTTAGCTTTTATCTTGAGAGAGTACAAGAAAATCTAGGTATGTTTGTTCCACTTTAAAACAAAGGACCAACGTTTAATTTATAGATTAGTAAACACGGGTTTACACAGCATGCAATAAGATGTACTAAACCCTACTTTAAGATATCTCTAAAACTTTCCATTTATGGCTTAGTGAATCCTTGTGAATCTTGTAGGTCTGTGACCTTTCTTTGTCAGTTAATCTTGACCCTTGATCTTGCACTCTTCAAGTTGTTTTTGTAGACTTTTCAATCTAAGTGATTAGATCGTTTTTTGATTGATAATCTTGAATCTTTAACTTGTCTGAATTATGTACTTGAGGTTCATATCGAGATCTCCAGTTTATTCTATAAAGAACTGACATCTCGATAAGTATACTGGCTTATCGAGATCTCTGAGTTCTCTATAAGTGTTTTTGACTTGTCGAGGTCTCTGAGTTCTCTATAAGTGAATTTGGCTTGTCGAGGTCTCTGAGTTCTCTATAAGTATCTTTGACTTGTCGAGATCTCTGAGTTCTCTATAAGTGAACTTGGTTTGTCGAGGTCTCCAAATCTCTACATGTAGAAATGACTTGTCGATATATCTTAGATCTCTATATGCATTTTGACTTGTCGATATCTCTGAGATATCTAATGAGAAATTGACTTGTCGATATCTCCAATCTTCACATCTTCATTTGACTTGTCGATACCTCTGAGACTTCTCTATAAGCTATTTTGGACTTCTCGATAAGTCATTTTGGAGTTCTCGAATGACTTCTCTATATGACTTGATCTGTGACTTGTAGATATCTTGACTTATAACATTTTTTTAAAACAGATTTATTCAACTCCAAACTTCTTCACCTTTTCTCTGAGGCATGATCTTGTTGATCTTTTTTCAAAGTTTATTCTTAGACTTGAGACTGTTCACATAAAAATACTCCAGTCTGATCTTTAACACTTTTACAGACTCAAGTAATACAATATAAAATACAGTTTTAAACTATCATAAAATTGAATCTTAGGGTTGTCAATGTGACTTAGTCTTGTTATAATGGAGGCATATCTTGCCCAACAGTATATCAAATACAATTTGATTGTTTATCAAAGTGTATTATTTTCATACAAGACATTACCAAATTACACAACGTTTCTAATATAGTTCATTAAGCAAATATATATATATATATTATTGTTATTGTATAATTTTTATTTAATGAATGAATATAAATAGGGTAGTCAATGTACGTTTAAAATGAAATGATTAAACTTAATCTGTAGTGTTATGCCCAAAAATTGGTATAAACAATATTCAAGTTGAGATTGATAAAATAGTCAAAGTTGAGAAAGAAACGCCTAAAATTGAGGAAACATGTAAGATTACCTTTCCATAAAAGGAAAGAAGGCGCGCTCTCTATGATCGGGACGCGCCCTATGGTGAAAATGACTGATGGAAAGTTGCCACTGTCCATGTATAAGAGGCGCACCCTCAAACATAGTAAGGAGGCGCGCCCAATTACTGAAGAAGGGGTGAGAGATTCCTTGATTGAATTCTTTCCTATGGTGAGCTTTAGGGCGCGCCCTAAGTAAGAAAGATAGCTTGGATGGGACTTCAACATGATTACTTGGACGGGCTCTGTGGGAGATTCAAGGAAGATGGAGATTATTATTATTAACCTATTTGATGCAGGTACTCTATTGAAGAACTCCTTCTTGTAGCACATCTACAAGAAATGCGATATCTGTGGTCAGAGACCTCCAGGGGTATGCCTGATGATTGAAGACCTCCTCCTGTAGTCAATGGGTGTCCTCATTGAGGATATGGGGTAAAATCTGGTGTGTGCTTTGGGAGCTCTGTCTCTGTAGTCAACGGGTGTCCTCGTTGGGAGACTTTGGAGTATCCTGCACTATGCACCCAAAAGCTTAGGATCACTTGTCCTGTAATCTGGTAGGGGCTCCTTATCGGGGGCAAGGATGCGTCCAACATTTGGGGTGAACCAAGGCTATACCTACGTCCACGGACTAGAGGAACAGCTGGTAGCGGAGGGTTATCCTTGGCCAGGGAGATGCCTTATCCGTGAAGTCTCGAAGCCGCGGATGAGCCTTGGGCCTTTGTGGTTGGGCCTCATCGGCAGACATTCCTAAAGCTAGTAGAAAACGGTTTCCGGTAGGTTTCCTACTGGGCCTCGGGACAAGAAATCTAAGCCCGTTAGGTTTCTTGTTCCCCAAGAACAACGTGGGCTTGATTCCCCATAAATAGGGATACGTAGGCAAATTGTAAGGGGTCAGAAGCGAGAGTGCAAAAGAGCCACCACTAACCCTAAGCAATCTCAGCCCCCAATAATCATCACCACCAAATACTGTTCATCTTTTCTGACGAATACTGTTCATCGGATCCATCGATTACTGTTCACATTTCCGACGAAGAACAGCCATCACAGATCTTGTTTCCGGCTACGAACCTCAGACTTTGTTGCTCCCAAATTCCTCTGTCAATAAATTGGCGCTAGAAGGAGGGGCTAATCAAGATCTGCATCTAGGAGGAAGGATGTCTCAATATCGTGATGGAAGTTTTTATGATGGAAGCTTTGAGGAAGAATCTGATCACGGCTATGAACATGAACCTTACGTTCCGCCGATGACTGATCGTCCCACTCCGGACGTTGGGGGGCAGCCACCTGTGCTTATCAGCAACGCTGACTTGCTGGAACAGCTGTATCGCATGGGCGATGTTTTGAACGGCTTTGACTCAAGGTTGAGCACCGTGGAGCGCCGCAAGACCAGAAGAGGCCTTCGTCGCAGCCGTGTTACTCATGCACCAGGAAAAGCACCTATGACTGATAAAGACGCCTCAGCCGGCCACGGCCACACTGGAGGAGGGCGTATGCCGATAACCCCGCGACGCTTGGACTATTCCAATGATACATCCCTAATCATCGAGCTGGTGGAAGAAGATGCTGATGGTCGAGAAATCCTGCGGACGGATAACCGGGGGGTTGCCCATCCGCACCGGTCTGGGCGTAATCTTGAGGAACGCCGACAGGCGGAATCCGTGTCGAAGAATTGGCAACGAGGCTTCACAGCTTTAAAGGATCGCTTGGGGATCCGCTTAGGCGATGATGATTTAAGAATGTTGTTGCTTGAATGGCAAAAAGAAGCTAATCGCGTAGATGTGACGCCTCATGATACAACGCGTGTGCCCCTGAATTCCCAGGGAAATCAGGAGCGGCACCGCGATCATGAGAGAGCTCCTCCCCGCAGATCGCTGGACCGATATGGTCGAGGATACGGAAGCGATCGTTGGAGAAGACTTCAATGGAGGGGAAGAGGCAGAGGCCGAGGTAGGTACTTAGATGGGTATCATCGCGACAATTACCGTGGCCACATTGATGCCCGCTGGTATAATCGAGCGAACATTGATAACTATGCTAAATATGATGATCACAAAGATATGGAAAATTATGATCGCGGGACAGCTCGAGGCCATGGTCGGGGTCAAGGAGAAAATCAGGGGGGAGATCAAGGTCGGAACCCTTAAGTGATTATGATACCGGAAGATGCCCAGAACACGAACCAACAGCAAGCCCCTCCAGGTGGGAACCAAGTAGAGGTACCTCCACTGTAACCCCAAGGTTCGCAGCCTCAAATGCAAACTATTTCAGGTGTGGGGACCTTCAATGTGGGAGATCTGAAAAGGCTACTTAACCATCAGGAAAGCAGAGTGACGGCCACAGCTGAAATCCCTTCCCCGTTCTTGGAGGCTGTAAGAGAGGCACAGTTGATGGACGAATATTGTAACAAAACTAGCGATCTCCGTTTCCACGGAAGCTCAGACCCCGTGAAATTTCTGGGCCTATTCAATATAGAGATGGATGTATATCAAGTCCCAGATTTGGCTCGATGTCGGCTCCTAGCAGCGACTTTTAGAGAAAGTGCCCAACAATAGTTTCAAAAGCTTGGGCCGGGAGTAATCACTTTTTGGGATCAAATGAAGACTATTTTCTTGACCAAGTTCCAAGCGGCTGTGAGATATGCTCCCTCTATTACAACCCTCGCCAACATCAAGCAAAGGGAGGATGAAAGCTTGATGTCGTACTTTAAGAGTTTCAATGCGGAATCTACCAGCGTAAGAGGAGCTTCAGACGAAGCCTTAAAGAGCTTTCTAATTGCAGGACTAAGGGTTGGTTCAGACTTCTGGAAACACTTGCAAGGAAAAGACCCGGCTACTCTAGCAGACATCTTTGCTCTGGCAGAATCGTTCAAAGCCATAGAGCAATCTCTGGAGGAAGTACAACCAGTTACGCACGCAAGTCAGAGAAATAAAGCTAGGAAGAGAGACAGATATCCAAGTCCAAGGTACAGAAGGAGTAGTCGAAGCCCGAACCGGGTAAATACCACGACCATGAGGAGAGAATGGAGTCCTCCCTCACAATATGATTATAGAACGAGCCGGTACACGCCCTTGGCCGCTTCAATTGAGCATATCTTTGAGGTAAACAAGAACAGAGGGTTGTTTAGAAAACTCGAGGCTCTATCATCCAGGCAAAGTAGAGACAAGAAAAAGTATTGTGAATACCATGAGTCATCCGGGCATAACACACATGAATGTCGCCAACTAAAGGATGAGATCGAAGCATTTATCAAAGAAGGATACCTTGGTGAATGGGTAGTTAAGGAAGTAAGGAAATACAAGGATGACAAAGCAAAGAAAGAAGAAATGCGAGCCCCACGGGGGTCAAACAATGGAACTCTTGAGGAAAATAAATTCGTCAGGGATGGCAGCATTCGAACAATCTACGGGGGAGATCCCCGGATGGAATGCAGCAACCGAGCCTTGGTGAGATATGCTAGGGAAGCCCGGTTCAGACCTCTCATGGACATTCATAGGGTGGAAACTCGACCACCCAAAGTATTTAAGGGCGAGTCCATGAATATTACTTTCAGAGAAGCGGATGCCCGATGGGTGCATCACCCCCACAATGATGCGCTGGTTATTTCCATCCAGATTGGAACCAAAAACGTCCATAGGGTCTTCGTGGACAATGGAAACTCGGCAAACATCCTCTACTATAGCACCTTTAAGAAGATGGGGCTACCTGATCGGGATATGTCGGGGGAAGATTCGTGGGTCTATGGCTTCTCTGGCGCGGGAGTTAGAGTTATGGGATCAATTCGGTTGCCATGTAATTTGGGGGAAAGCACGTTGTTCGTAACAAAGATGCTCGAGTTCAATGTCCTGAATCAGGAGTCGTCCCATAACGTGCTGTTGGAACGGCCTTTTCTTCGGAAGATGAGGGTTATTACTTCAATCCACCACCTTACCATCAAGTTTGCAATGCCAAATGGTGTGGGGAGTATAAGGGGCTCTCAATATGACTCTCGGGAGTGCTACATGCAAGCTATGAGAGGCTTAGGAAAGACTCCCACACCGAAGATGCATCAGATGATGATCGAGAAAAGAGCATTGAACAACCGATCGAGGAAATTCGGGTCCATTATTATGTCGAACAAGAAGACGAGTGCCCCTCTGAACTTCCTCCAGTAATGCTGTTCTTGGAAGATACAATCAGAATTGAAATATTGGAAGAAGAGGAATCCTCAAACACCATAGTTCACGCAGATTTTAATGGGGAACGACTAGAAGGAAGATTTGACGTCTTGCAAAGCTTCGGACAGGACGATCATAAGGTAGATGCCCCTCTCCCAGAAGGAGCGCCCTTGCCCGCGAAAAATATCAAGGAAGTTGATGCCCCTGCGATGCAGGGCGCGCCTTCTAAAGAAGTTGATGCTCCTCCTAAAGGGGATGCGCCTTTTCTGCAGAACAATGAAAATCATGATTCGCCCGACCTGGATCCACGGATACCAATGCCAATGGAGAATATAGGGCCAGCAGAAGATACAATTGAAATCCTTGTCGACAGAAAAGATCCGAGTAAGGTTTTAAGGATTGGATCTCAGTTGGTACCAAGAGTGAAAGAGGGTCTTTCGATATTTCTCTTGGCCAACTTGATATATTTGCATGGAACCATTCTGACATGGTAGGAATCAACCCAGAGGTGATGTGCCACCGTTTGAATATCGACCCCAAGCATAAAAGGGTTCGACAAAAGCGCAGGGCCATAAGCGGAGAGAGGGCTATATCCTTAGCAGAAGAAGTGGATTGGCTCTTGGATGTCAGACTAATTCAGGAGTCCTTTTACCCAGAATAGTTGGCCAATCCGGTGTTAGTAAAAAAACCCAACGGCAAATGGAGAACATGTGTTGATTTCACCGACCTGAACAAAGCGTGCCCAAAGGATAGCTTTCCCTTGCCAAGAATTGATCAGTTGGTCGACGCCACGGCAGGACACGCCTTGCTCAGCTTCATGAATGCATACTCCGGGTATAATCAAATTCCCATGTTTGGGCCTGACCAAGAGCACACCTCTTTTATCACCGATAGAGGACTCTTCTGCTATATTGGAATGCCATTTGGCCTGATCAACGCGGAGCTACCTATCAAAGATTGGTAAACAAAATATTCAAGAGGCAGATTGGAAAGACGATGGAAGTATACGTAGATGGCATGCTTGTAAAGTCTACGAAGGCGGCGGATCACATCACAGACTTAGCAGAGATGTTCCAAATTTTGAGAAAATATAGAATGAAGTTGAATGAGAAGTTCCACACAATCTTCCACAATCGTATGAAATATTGAATCTCCACTACCCCATGGATAGCATCAACCACTGACTTAGCATCCATATCAAAGATACACTTCGTAGTTCTCCATTTTCTGACCCACAGTAGTGCTTCCTTGAGGCTTCTAACTTCGCTCTCTTTTGCTTGCATTCATCCCCCAATCTGGCAAGCTCGTGCACGCATAAACTCACCCATCTCATTTCGAACTACACATCCAGCTCCTATGAAATCATAATCAACTCGACAAGAGGCGTCAATATTGATTTTAATCCACCCCGGAAGTGGTTTGCACCACTGCTGCATCTGCCCTCGACTTTGGTACTCATTTCCTTTCTCCTGTGCTTTTCTCCAATCCTGAAACAAGCTCATCGCCATTGCATTAACTCCAAAGGACGACATAGCTTTTATATCCCATACCCAGGTATTACGACGTATCCACTGAAAGATATATGTCCTAAGTCCAATCATGTATGGGGATTTAGGAATAACTTTTATGTAATATGTTTTGATTTCATTGATATTAATAAAAGGCTTGTTTTATTTTTATTGTGGGCTCTATCTATTTAAATGTTTAAATAAGATATACCACAGTTTAGAGTAAAGCTTTTTATGGATTGTGATGAGATCATAATAATGAGACCTAAAAGATGATAACTCTAAACTTAAATAGTTCCTGGTCGTAGGATAACTAACTGGTAATTAATAATCCGCAAAGATCGGTACATACTATGCTTGCTTCATTATGAAGGATGTCTGTTCTCATAGACATTTGTGTGGTAACACTATAGCTAGTATGTAGGTGCTTATTATAGAATAAGTTCACTGAACATGACTCACACAGCTGAACAACTGATGGAGTTCACTCACGTGTCAGCAGTTGTTCACATAGTGATAGTTGTACAAGTATCCTTAGACTTGAGGTCATCATAGTCATCTTGTGTACACTGAACTATGCTTTGGTTTAGTTCTTAGTCTCAAGGGACAATTATAAGGGCTCTACTGGGTATAGGAATTTGTACACAAAGATAGTGTATGATCAATAAAGGATCTACCCCTTCCAGTGTAGGAAGAGAAAGTTCAATGCTGATCCACTTATGTTAGTTCAGGACTCTCTGGCCAAAGTGAATGAAATTAGAAAGGAGTTTCTAATTTACATTAAATAGAACTAAGCATAGTGAATGGGAAAGCAAGTGATTAAATAAGATAGGCTTGACACAAGTTCCATGCCTTGTATTTAATCGTGACATTGCAGGGTAGAAGAAATTAATTGTACGGTAACTACTCACTGAATAGGTTCTTGGTATTCTAAGCAGTGAATTCGTATTATCCGGATAGTCGTGATATGCTGAGAAGTATCCCTCACGATGTAGAATAAATATGATTAATTAATTAATCATATTTAATAAATTAGAGAATTTATATTAATAATAATAAAATAGTTTTATTATTATTTATTTCTACTACCGGCTTAATATTGAACCTACAGGGTCACACCATAAAAGAGAATGATTTAATGGTGGAGGAATTAATTAATAATGGCTGATAATTATTTATTTATGAAATAAATAATTAATTGGAAAATTTAATAATTGATTAAATGAGATTTAATTGATTATAAAGTAATTAAGAAAAGGTTCTTAATATTATTAATTAAGAATTTAATTTTTGGAAATTAAATCAAGTGAGAGAATTATTTCTAAAGAGTTTAGAAAAAGGATTAATAATTAAAAGGTGTTTTAATTATTAGTGAGAATAATAAAGGGTTAATAATAAAAATATTTTATAGGAAAATTTTCAGCTGAAAATTTTGCCTATAAATATACTATTATAAACCCTATTTTTGCCAAATCCAAAAAGATTTACAAAACCCTAATTCTCTCCATCTCCTCCTCCTTCATTACATCGTTTTCTTGGTGTATATCGGTGGAGTGCTTCACACTTGAGGAGCAGCTGCTAACGATCTCGGTTCATCATTCTTGGATCGCTATTAAATACCTCCATCTTTCCATTAACGTAAAGCTTCTTAAGGTAAACATACTGAACTACGAATTAAATATTATTTTTCGCATGGATCCTGCGGAGGGTTTCGATTTTTTTTTTTTAAGATTAAATTTACGTTTTCGCTGCGTTTATATGCTAAAACCCCTTCAATGGCATCAGAGCTACTTGCGAAAAGTTTTTAATTCATTTATGTGTTTAACTGTTTTCGATATATGAGCATGTACGTGATTCCCCATGATTTGATGTTGATATAATATGCTTATATATGTATGGTTTTTAATATATGATATTCATGTGAGTTGTATAATCATAAGATGGTTATGTAATCTGTATATATACTGATATATACATGATTTATGTTTGTTCTAATTATGAGAATCATATTAGACACGGATTCTGAATTGGCTGCTATCAACAACTCGTCTGTAAGGCGTTTGATGTCGTTTACTGCCCGTAAACAGTGATTCTTGTTTTTCTGATTTGATTCTGATTTTTCTGATTTTTGTCATATTTTCTTTTTATGATTAGATCATGGATAATATGATATGTTAAGATCAGATTATGTGTTTTAACATTCTTTTATGTGTTATATGAGCATGGTGGATGGTTATGGCCTTTTCGACCTTAGTGTAATGGTTTTGGTTTTGGTTTTAAATACGACTTGCATGTCGTCAATCTTTGTAATCATAAATCTCGAATGTAACTCGAGTTATTCTTGTAAGTTCATTAGATTAGTTTTACTTTCAATTATGTAATGTAATTGAAGACTCAAGAAGGCTATCCAATGGAGGTGATACAAAGAAGAAGACAAGGCATACAAGAAGTCTAAACAAAGAAGAAGACTTGTGTAATAAGTAGTTGTATTTATTTCCATCACCATATTAGATTGACCTTGATCTTTATCATGAGCTTGATAAAGATCACATAGGATGGGGCCATAACCAAACACATTTACTTTATTGCACTTTACATTTACTTGTTTATTTAATTTTATATATGAGATATATGCCTATGTTTACCATGCGATGATAGATTTAGGTGAACTTAAATCAATATAAGACGTGCTCTAGAAAATCTAGAATAGGAATCATTTCTTGCCTTAACAATAAATATTATGAATACGATCATGAGATTCTTGTGTTTATGAAACACGTAATTGAATATGAATTTTCAGTATTGAGAGAAAGGATGATTCTGTCAACAACAGATTTCTATCTGTAAGAAAGGGTTATTAAGTGACACCTCTTGACAATGCTCCACCCGATCTGGGAATCATCTGATTATCGATTATTGATTTGAAATATTTAATTTAAAAAGAAGAATCTCTTTATAATATGATTATGATTGTAACGTAATATAATCCCTCTAAAATTAAATAATATCAAGTAGTAATTGGCCAATGACACAACAGGCTTGTGTCGGTCATAGCCTTCCAATATGGTAGAAAGTGGTTCTTATTTTTAAATCATTGTCGTTTCGTGCTACAGTCGAGGGCTTTGATTTCGAAATAAAAAATACTTGTCTATTACATAGGGATGTGTACATTGAATTAGAATCTAAAGGTCGGTACGTGCTACAGCCGTGGGCCGTTGGAGACTGATTCAATTGTACGAAATGTTGGGTTAGACTTGACTTAGAATATTGAGTTTGCCGTGCCACAGCTGTGACTCAATTATTCAAGAGGCTAAACTTATATTAGGGAATAATATAAGATGTAATTGACAAGAGTTGTCTGCCTATTGAACATCACATGACGTTTCATGCCACAGTCGAGGTGGTGTGATGGAATGTAGGATCCCTATTCCCACTAGCATTATGAATGCTTAATTTTCACTTAGGGGGTTGAAAAAATTAGATAAACTAGTGGGAGACACTTATGAATAAAGACCCGATTCATATAGTATTTTGAAATGAAATTGAATATTTGCTAAGTGTTGTTATGTGTTTATCATTTATAGATTTACTATATTCGTCATGTCTTCTGCACTATCACTCCGGAGCATACTAGATGCTCACAAGTTGACTGGTCCTAATTTAGCTGTTTGTTTTCACTGTAACAAGTTGGGGCACTGGAAGAGGAACTGCAAGGTTTACCTTGCAGAATTGAAGAATAGGAAGGGTAGTGAGACTACCGCTTCTGATTCAGGCATGTTCATGATCGAAGTTAATATGTCACTAGGTCAAATTTCTACATGGGTATTAGATATCGCCTGTGGTTCTCATATTTGCAATTCGTTGCAAGGACTAAAGGGAAGTAGGACTCTTAAAAAAGATGAGGTGATTCTACGTATGGGCAATGGAGCAAGGGTTGCGGCCATATCTGTAGGATCATTTAGTTTACTTATGCCTACGGGCAAGACTATTATTTTGAATAATTGTTATTACGTTCCCTCTATTGTGAGGAATATTGTTTCTATTCCTATGTTGGATTTGGATGGTTTTTCATTTATTATTAAGAATAATGAATGTTCCATTCTTAGAGATAATGTTCTTTATGGACGTGGTATTTTAAATAATGGTCTGTATGTATGTGACGTAGAGCATGATTTACTTCAGATTGAACAAACTAACAAAAGAAAACGAGATGATGAAAATCTGACCTATTTATGGCACTGTAGGCTAGGTCATATTAGTGAAAATAGACTGTGGACATTGCATAAGGAAGTGTTGGATATATTTGATAATGTCATGGCTAATATGATTTATGTTTAGTTTTCAGATCTTACTTGAACAGGATAAATCAGTACCTACTGGAAGTCAGGACTTAAGGATATCAGTACTTATATTATCAGGAGATAATTATAAGAAGATGGATATTAGAACTTAAGTGCTGAAGGACGTTCAGATAAGGACAGTAGCTGATTAAAGGAAAGAAGATTGAGATAAACATAAGAAGAGATATGCATGAAGAAGGAATTCTATGAAGAATAGAATACTTGGAAGAAAAGATATCTGATTGATATATTTTAGGAAGCAGAATTATATTTCATATCAATTAGCGATTATCTTGTAACTGTGTAGTATATAAACACAGACATAGGGTTTACACTATAAGTGTTAGCATATTCGAGAAAATTATTCATTATAACCCTAGCAGCTCTTGTGATATTTGTTCATCACTGAGAGGTAACAGTTCCATACAGTAACAAAGTTTATTGTTTCAATAAAGTTTGTTTTCTGTTACTTGAGTTATTAGAGTTCGATTTGATTGTACTTTACACTGTATTCACCCCCTCTACAGTGTGTGTGACCTAACAAGTGGTATCAGAGCATGTTTGTTAATGCACATACAGTTTAAGATCCAAACACAATCATGTCTGACACAGAAACTCCAACTAAGCCTACCAAAATTGAAGAACCTCCAAAGACACAAATTCAAAGTTGGTATGAGACCATCAGAGTTCCCATACTAAGACCATCTAAATATGCCATATGGAAGGTGAGGATGACCATGTTTCTGGAAGCTATAGATCCAGAATATCTTGATAGAATCAAGGAAGGACCTCACAAACCAACCAAGCTTGTTGTTGCAGTTGCAGGTGAAGCAGCAAAGACTGTACCAAAGGAGAAGAGTGATTATACTGCTGAAGATATCGCATCAATTGCTAAGGATGCTAAGGTACGACACTTACTGCATAGTGCCATTGATAATGTAATGTCAAACAGGGTAATTAACTGCAAGACTGCAAAGGAGATATGGGATGCTCTGGAAACAAGGTGTCAGGGAACTGATACAATTAAGAAGAACAGGAAGACAATACTCACTCAAGAGTATGAACACTTTGACTCAAAGGCTAATGAGTCATTGACTGATTTATATGATAGATTTGTCAAACTCTTGAATGATCCGTCACTGGTTAATAAGGAGTATGATCTTGAAGATTCAAACCTTAAATTCCTGTTAGCTCTTCCTGAATGTTGGGATTTGAAGGCAACAACAATTAGAGACAACTACAGTCTTGATGAAACAACTCTTGATGAAATTTATGGAATGCTCAAGACTCATGAACTTGAGATGGAACAAAGAAGCAAGAGGAAAGGAGGAAAGTCAAGGACAGTTGCTCTTAAAGCTGAAGAAGAATCCCCCAAGGCAGGTACCTCAAGGAAAGACAAGGGTAAAGCTCTTTTCACAAAGTCTGATACTGAGTCATCAAGTTCTGAAAGTGATGATGACTCAGATTCTGAAAGCTTGCCTGAGACCAATGTTGATGAGGAGATGATGAAGCTGTGTGCTCTTATGGTGAAAGGGATCACAAAGATTGCATACAGGAAGTTCAGGAAGGGAAAGAAGTTTTCCAGGAAAGGCACAAGTTCTGATAAGTAGAATTTCAGAAGATCTGAGGGCGGAGGAGGAAAGTCTGATAGAGGAGATTATACCAATGTCAAATGCTATAACTATGGTGAGAAAGGCCACATATCTCCTGATTGCAAGAAAGTGAAGGGTGACAAAGGCAAGGCTCTTGTCACAAAGAAGAAAAGCTGGACAGACACCTCAGACTCTGAAAGTGAGGAGAACTATGCTTTGATGGTAAATGCTGATAAAGAAAGTGTTGAGAGCAGTTCTGAAGCTGTTGAAACAAAGGTACCTCAGACTACTTATGCTTTTCATACTGATGATATTAATGAGTTGAGAAGATATCTTAAAACCATGTTTGTTAGTTATAGAGATCAAACTTTAACATGTGAAAGATTAACTTCTGAAAATCTTGCTTTTAAGAAAAGAAATGATTTCTTAGAAAAAGAGTTAGTTATGTTCCATCAAACTCAGAAGGATAGAGATGATGCTTTTTATGTTAGGGATGAAGTGCTAAAAATGAATGAATCTCTAAAAAACTGAGTTAGAAAAGGAAAGAGAGATTATCAGGACTTGGACTAACTCTGGCAGAACAACTCAAAATTTGCTAAGTAGTGAAAATTGGAAAGAGGGCTTAGGTTATGGAGAGGATAAGAATGATAAAGGAACTGTAGAAATTAAGTCTGTTGTTAAGCAAAAGCCAAAGTTAAAACCTGTTAAGTTTGTAACTGTAAAGTCTGATAATGAGAAATCAGAAGTTAAAGAGGGATTAACTTCTGACAAACTAAAACAGGAAAAGACAGTTGAAGTAAACATAGGCTTAATGACTAAGAAGCAGCTTAAGCATAAGCTGAAAGATGTTAAGAATGCAAACAAGGTAAAATCACCTAGGAAAAATAGGAATGGAAAGGAAGGTGTGAATAAAAGCAATGATTATAAGCCTGTTCCTAAAGCTCCTAGGAAAACGTGTCATAATTATGGAAGTTCTAACCATCTGGCTTCTTTTTGCAGGAAGAATAAGAACATAAACTCCTTACCTTCAAAGTCAGGAGTTAAGAGTCAGTCTGTTAGATATAAGCCACAAAATCCTTGTTTTCATTGTGGTAGTTTATGGCATTCCATTTATACTTGTAAGGAATATCATAGTTTGTACTATGATTATTATCAAATAAAACCTTCTTTAAAGAAAGTTTCCATTGTTCCTTCTAGTGTAAATTCTGATACAAAGTCTGATAGTGTAAATTCTGATAAGAAAAATGTTAACATAAATTCTGATGCTAAATCCGCTGCAAATGTTAACAAACTTGATAAGGCCAAAGGATCCAAGCAAGTATGGGTCCTTAAAACTAATCATTAGTGGTCTTTGTGATTGCAGGGCAACAGGAAAAATATCCTAGTTCTGGACAGTGGATGTTCAGGACATATGACTGGAAATAAAGCCCTGCTATCAGACTTTGTGGAGAAAGCTGGCCCAAGTGTTTCTTATGGAGATGGCAACATTGGAAAAACATTGGGATATGGCAATATCAATCTTGGGAATGTCATCATTAAAGAAGTAGCTCTAGTCTCAGGACTTAAACACAATCTGTTGAGTATAAGTCAAATCTGTGACAGAGGTTATCATGTTGATTTCTTTGAAGAAAACTGTGAAGTTGTGAGAAAATCTAAAGGAAAAGTTGTTCTGAAAGGATACAGGCGTGGTAACATTTATGAAGCTAAGCTTTCAACAAGTAATGATGGTTCTGCAATCTATCTGATGAGTAGAACATCAATTGAAGAAAGCTGGAATTGGCACAAAAAACTCTCTCATTTAAATTTCAACAATATAAATGAACTAGTCAAGAAAGATCTTGTGAGAGGACTGCCAAAGTCAGTATTTACTCCTGATGGCCTTTGTGATTCTTGTCAGAAGGCCAAACAAAAAAAATCTTCATTTCAGAGCAAGACTGAATCATCAATTCTTGAGCCTTATCATCTACTACGTGTTGATCTATTTGGTCCAGTGAATGTCATGTTTATTGCAAAGAAGAAATATGCCTTGGTCATAGTAGATGAGTTCACTAGATACACATGGGTGAATTTCTTGCACACAAAAACTAAAACTGCATCTATCTTGATTGATCATGTCAAACAACTGGATAAATTGGTCAAAGACTCTGTGAAAACCATAAGGAGTGATAATGGCACTGAGTTCAAGAATTTGATAATGGAAGAGTTCTGCAAAAACCATGGAATTAAGCAGGAATTCTCTGCTCCTGGAACTCCACAGCAAAATGGAGTTGTTGAAAGAAAGAATAGAACTCTCATTGAAGCTGCACGTACAATGCTTGAAGAAGCAAAGCTTCCAACCTATTTCTGGGATGAAGCTGTGCAGACTGCTTGTTTTAATCAAAATGCAACACTCATTAACAAGCAAGGAAAGACACCATATGAGATGGTGAAGAAAAAGAAGCCAAATCTGAAGTATTTTCATGTATTTGGATGCAAGTGTTTTATTCTCAAGACTCATCCTGAACAGCTATCCAAATTTGATCTAAAAGTTGATGAAGGAATCTTTGTTGGATATCCACTTTCCACAAAAGCCTTCAGAGTCTATAATCTGAGAACAAGAGTGGTCATGAAATCTATCAATGTCTCTTTTGATGACAAGAAGATTACTGGACTTGAAGATTTTATTGATCATGATCAGCTGAGATTTGAAAATGAAGACTCAAATTCTGATACTGAAAATCCTGACAGTCTAAGTCCTGATACTGTAAACTCTGATGGATTAAACTCTGATGTTATTGAAATTATGGTGACTACGCCAAAGGAAGATGCACCTATGCAGGGGGAGCATACTCAAGATCTTACCACATCTCAAGAAACATCAGAACATACATCTGGCTCTTCAAGTTCTGATCCGTCAAGTTCTGATAAGCCAAGTTCTGATAGTTCTGAAAATCTAAATTCTAAAGAATCCAACTCAGAGAGCATAGTTTCAGGGGGAGCATCAGAAAATGAAAATGAAGACAGCATGGATCAAGGGGGAGCATCCAGTTCTAGAGAAAACCTTCCATCTGCAAGGAAGTGGACTAAATCACATACACCTGATTTAATAACTGGAAATCCTGATGCAGGTGTCAGAACTAGAACAGGTACTTCAAACGAATGTCTTTACAATTATTTTCTCTCTCAGACTGAGCCAAAGAAAGTGGAAGAAGCTCTTCAAGATGCTGGTTGGGTGCAAGCAATGCAGGAAGAGCTAAATGAATTTGAAAGAAACAAAGTCTGGACCCTAGTGCCAAGACCAAAGAATAGATCTGTTGTTGGTACAAAGTGGGTATTCAGAAACAAAACTGACAGTATTGGCATAATTATAAGGAATAAGGCAAGGCTGGTTGCAAAAGGATATTCTCAACAGGAGGGAATTGATTATGATGAAACATTTGCACCAGCTGCTAGGTTAGAAGCCATAAGGATATTTTTGGCTTATGCTGCTCACAAAAAGTTTACTGTCTTTCAAATGGATGTGAAAAGTGCTTTTCTCAATGGAGAATTGGAGGAGGAAGTATATGTCGAACAACCTCCAAGCTTTGTAGATTCCAAATATCCAGATTATGTCTACAGGCTAGATAAAGCACTTTATGGACTTAAGCAAGCTCCTAGAGCATGGTATGAGACTTTAGCTCAGTTTCTTCTGGAAAGTGGATTTAACAGAGGAACAATAGACAAAACACTGTTCTACCTCAACCATGGAAAGGACTTACTTCTGGTCCAGATTTATGTTGATGATATCATTTTTGGATCTACAAATGACAGACTTTGCAAAAAGTTTACCAAACTGATGCAGTCAAGGTATCAGATGAGTATGATGGGGGAACTTAGCTATTTTCCTGGGCCTTCAAGTCAAGCAGAATGAAGAAGGCACTTTTATTTGTCAAACTAAGTACACCAGAAACTTGCTGAAGAAATTTGGAATGCAAGATTGTTCAAGTGCATCCACTCCCATGGCCACTGCAACAAAACTGGACAAGGATACTGGTAAATCAGTATATATTACTGATTACAGAGGTATGATTGGCTCTCTACTCTATCTAACTGCTAGTAGACCTGATATCATGTATGCTACCTGTCTTTATGTAAGATTTCAAGCAGATCCAAGAGAACCTCACTTAACAGCTGTAAAAAAAATATTCAAGTATCTTAAGGGAACAGCTGATCTGGGATTGTGGTATCCCAGAGAATCAGATTTTAAACTAATAGGTTACTCAGATGCAGATTTTGCAGGTTGCAAAATTGACAGGAAAAGCACAAGTGGAAGCTGCCAATTTCTTGGAGGCAGATTGGTTTCTTGGTTTAGCAAGAAACAAAAGTCAATTTCCACATCAACTGCAGAAGCAGAGTATATTGCTGCAGGAAGCTGTTGTGCACAGATTCTTTGGATGAAGAATCAGTTACTGGATTATGGGTTAACATATTTCAAAATCCCTATTTACTAAGATAATCAAAGTGCTATTGCTATGACAGGTAATCCAGTTCAACACTCTATGACAAAGCACATCAGCATCAGGTACCACTTCATCAGGGAACATATGAATGAAGGTACAGTGGAATTGCACTTTGTTCCAACAAATCAACAACTAGCAGATATCTTTACAAAACCACTGTGTGAAGCTACCTTTACAAGATTGGTAAATAAACTTGGAATGGTTTCATGTTCTTTCTCTAAATCTGCTTAGTTTTGTTCTGATGCATCAGACCTTATGATCAGTATTTACAGAAATTACTTTCTTTGTGTATTCTGTGCTTAATTGAAAATTTGCTAAAGTACTGACTGTTGTCTGATGTAAGTTTCTAAACTCTGATTGTGATATGTCTGTTAATATAATTACTCAATCCTATGAGGATACTTGTGCTAGATGCTGACCTAGTAATCTTCAATATACTAATGATCCCATGTTAGAAGTAATTATTTCTGTGGAAATCTATTGACACAAGCAAATTCTGATATTGAGCTTAGTTGAATTTACTTTGTCTATCTTATTATTAAGTCACAAACTAGAATCATGCTACTCATCTGTTAAGTTCTGATGCTATTAAATCTGTTGAATGTACTAAGTGCTGATAAACCTCACTTATCAAAAGAAATAGAAAAAGAAACAAGGATTAAAAATCAGGTACTCCTTTGAGATCTAGAGTAAAAAATGTGGAAGGGAAGACCCAAGTGCATTGCTGGTATTAAGTAATATGCATTAGAAAAGCAAAAAAAATATTTTCTTGGTGACTTTTCACACTCTATGATTACTGGAGAAATACTCTGATAATAGCATAAATTCTGATAAGCAGTCGTGACTCACTTACACTGAGAAGCCACTGTAAAATGGAATTTAAAAAGATGCACAAAATTAGCACAAAATAGTTGAGGTGGACTCAAGCATGAATTCATTCAATAGTAGATTTCAGAATAATGACATGTTTTTAATAAAGTTTTAGTTATACCTTATTTCTAAGATGTATTGAAGTGAATCAGACTTTTCTCTTTGTCTGATATTTAGCTTAATGCACACACTAAACACTCCATATGAATGATGAACATTACTGTGGTGATCTATGTTGTTTTGGATGAACAGTTATTGTGTCACATTGCAAAAATTCTGAGGACAAATTCTGATTGCACGTTCTGATGATTAAGTTCTGAAGAACCTATATCAGAACTTGTGTGAGGACTTACTAAGATAGGCATTCATTTATCAAGTTAAGAAATTATGTTCTGATGACTGTTAAGTTCTGATATAAGTCTAAGTTCTGATATTAAATTCTGATTCTTTACTTGACTTATTTGTGGATAAAATTTGCAAACAGTCTCAGTTTAAACCAGAATATATTGAAGTGGAAGATTAACAGTCACTATATTTAGGGATAGTGATACTCGTACATGCACAGTCAATTTTTACTTGCTACTTGTGCGCATTAAACCATGTTTTACCTTTCCAATGACTGTTTTTCTTTTTCCAAGTCTGGGGAGACGAGGTAGAATTAATTCTACCTGTCAACATTAAATTTTTTTGCGTCTCCTGGCATTCTCTTGCCTATATAAACAACCACTTCACATCAGCCTTCCCATCAAATATTTTATCACAAACTCACCTTCATAATCTTTATATCAAAAACACCATGGTCAATTACAATATGTTTTTGAACTATGAAACATTCAACATGGAGTTGAGCCGTGCCGATTGGCAGCAAGAATGGCACGTCACTGCCATTCCTGATGAGATATGGGACTCAGTTCCCCAGGAGGTACTCACCCATCTCCTGTTCTTCTACATGGACTAGCATCTCCATCTGGAGCGATTGGAGGAGGAAAGGCTGGAAGCTCTCCGCCAGCAAGAGTGAATCATACGACTCGCTATTCTGTTTGTCGAGAGTAGAAAGAAGAAATGATTTATTTTCTTCTTCCTGTTTTTCTTCATCATCAGCCTTTCCCTGCTTCTTGAGCTAGAACAAAGGCTGTTGACGTTAGGTTTAGCAGCTTAGGGCAATCTTGTAAAAGTTCTGATGTAATTTAAATTTCATGAATGTATTCTCTTGATATATTAATGAAATTTGTTTTTTTTAAGATCCTGTCTCTGAGATATGTTGTAATGTATTGATAAATCCTGATAAATATTCATATTCTGTTGACCATATAAATTTTGTTTTAAATTAAGTTCTGATTTTACTTTATCAGTACTTGCTCATCTGATTTATTTTGGTCATTTTCACTCGAATTTTATTTTTTCAGAATATTGGTGTTGCAGTAAAAAAAATTTGAATAAGTGGGAACAGTTTCAATTTTGAATTAAAACTGATTTACCTTGTTTAATGGAATAACTGGGTAAGTGGAACGGTTTTTCCTTGAAAAACTGCAAGTGGGTAAGTAATGATTACTTTTTTCCCGTGCCCATTAACTATTCGTTATTACTGCATGTCTGACAGGTGTCCAACGGTTACATTTTTTCAAAAGTATAAGTAAGACAGAGAGAGGATTTTCTAATCTTTTATTCACTTTTATACTTTTTCTCTCTAGTTGTTTTTACTCTCTTTCTTCTTCTAACGTTGTTTTTTCATATAGACATTCTATCAAACACCTAACAGACACTTATAAATCTCGATTAATTTCATGGCACCTAAGGATTTAATCATTGATGGAGCTAAATTTGTTCCAAACAACTATGCTGCAATTTTTGATAATGCTGAAGCTCCGTCTGAATTGCATTTTGTGCAAGATCTTCTTGCACACAGTGAAATCGGGTATGCATTGACCCAACTTTCAGTTTTCTCAAGCCAACAAGTTCTGACATTCTGGAGGACTGGAAACTTTGATAATGGTGGTCAAAATGGTACTCCTAGTATTGTTTTCGAAGTGGGTGATTCTCCATATGCAGTCACTCCTGGTACAATACGCAAGGCTCTACATCTACCAGAAGGATGTACTTTTTCAACTCCAGAGGAATCAGCTCTTCAGGAGTTAATGGCCAGTTTGGGGTATGAGCAGAGTTTGGCCAAGCTTGGGCAGTTGAAACGGGCTCATATCAGGAGGGAATGGAGCTTCTTCTTCGACTGCATCACTAAAGCTTTTGGGAACAAGTGTTCAAATTTTGATGTCATCCCTATAACGAGTCAGCACATCGGGTATGCCATCATTAACCAAACTCATTTTAATTTTGCAACTGTTGTAATAGGTTTTATTGGGGATATGATGACAGAAGATAGGAATGTTGTCTACTTTGCTAGATTATGTCAACTTATATATACTTTTTGTACTGATGAACCTCGACTAGCCAGTACCTTAACTCCACCTTTCAAAGTTGCAAAACGTTACTTTAATGACCTGGTAAATGCTGACACTAAGAAACAAGTGGTAAGACCTTTACAGATTCATCAGTCTGTAAAACAGATATTAGTAAATGCTGATCTTGAATCCTATGGATCTGTTTATCCTGATGTTCAACCAACAACCACCTCCCAAATACCACAACAACCATCAGAACATACCACCCATACTACTCAACCAACCCTCAGGCAATATCTCAAATCATATCTCACCACTTCACAGAAAGTTCAATCTTCATCCTCAGAACCTACTGTGACGCCTTCATCTTCCAAGCCTAAGAGGACAAAGACTGTTCCTCAAACACCTCAAAAGAGAAGGAGGATTGCTTTGAGAGATGAGTCAGACAGTGAGGAACAGGTTTCTACATCATAACCTATTGTCAAAGAAGCTGAAAAAGTGACTTCTCAGAAGGATTCTGGAATTGGGGGATCTAAGCTTCTCAAAAGGCTTAGAAGAATGACTGTTGTTGAAACTCCTAAGGAATCCATATCTTCAAAGAGATACAAGAAACAGAGGGCAAAAAGGCCAATTTCAGATGATGAGGAAGTAGCAGCTAAGAAAGGAGATCAGGAATCTCTGATCTCACAAGAACCAGAATCTGCTAAAGCCACTGTTTCTCCATCAACTCCAACTCAGGAAGCTATTACTGAAAATTCCCACACACCATCTGTGTCTCCTAAGACTGTATCTCCTGTTAATACAGGCATAAGTGCTGATATAGATATCCAGACCTTGGTTGTGCCTGAAGTAATTTTCTTAGAAGTCCCAATAGCAACTAATCCATCAACAACACATGTTACTGATGCTGCTCAAACTCCAGAATTATCTACTACACCTTCTCTGCATCTAGATGCTGATGATCAGAATATAGGTGAGCATCAGGATATGGTTGTTGATCAGAACTTGGAACCAGATCAGCAATTAGAGAATGCTGAAGCCTCCATTGCTACTCACACTGTTGTTTTATCAGAAGATACTAATTTTGTAAGTTCAGATGCTGCAAATGCTGTAGATACTGGTGATGCTGCTCCAAATGCAGCTGCTGATGAAGCAGGTCCTTCAGGACATGCCCCTCAACAAACTGTTCTTAAATCTGAACTTGTTAAGAAGTTTGTTACAAGAGAAGCACCAGTGCCTTGGAGTGAAACTCCTGCAGGACAGGAGTGGACTCAGGAATGGAACTCAATTACTTGTGTTCCATCTGCAAAGAATCTGGCTGAGCACTTGACAAAAGCTGATGAGATGTTAAATACTGATGATTTCAAAACTCAGCTTAGAGTCACTGCATTGAGTACTGAACATCTACAAGGTCTTCATTCTACTACTCATGCAGAGCTACACAAGATTCAGGAAGAATTTATCAAACAGGAACAAATTCAAAAGATTGATAAGAAAAAGTTCTTCCAACCTACCTTTGACAGGATTGCTTATATTGAGAAGACTCAAGATACTCAACAAGCTCAGATTGATGATATTATGAAAAATCAAGCTTCTCAGCAATCTCAACTTAATGAAATCCAAGCCTCAGTGGAATTGCTTGTCTCTCTTCTATTACCTGCTGATGCCAAAAAGGGGGATAAAGTAATTAAGTCCAAATGTAAAACTGATAAGACACTGAAGGGGAAGGATGATGAAAGGGATGATCAAGGAAACTCTGGAATGGGTAGAGGTCATAGTCGAGGTAGAGGTTTCTCATCAAGAAAAGCTGAAATCACAAGTCACAGGACAAGTTCTGATACTGGGAAAAGAATTAGTTCTGCTACTGGTAAAAGGAAAAGTTCTGATGAACTTTTAGATCTTGATGAAGAAATGTCAAGACAGTTATTTCTTCAGGATAATCCAGGAATGGACTTGGAGAGTTTAATGGAAGAAGAAGCCAGACTTAAATTAGAGAAAGTCACATCTAAATCTGAAGCTTCTGGTGAAAAGACACTTCCAAAACTCAAAGGCATTGTGATAAAAGAAAGGACAAATACTGAAGCAACATTGGCTAAATCACAACCGCAGATAGATCCAAGATCTAAGGGTAAAGAAAAGGTTGGTGAACCTATCAAAGTTTATGTGCCTCCTGAGAATGAAGAAATCACTGATGAAAAGGATGATCTTGCTCTGACTTCAAGAAAAGTTCTTAAAACAATCTCTGACATGGCTCAAGTTGTTCAGAGTCAATAGACTGTAAGTTCTGATATTTTGAAGAAGCAAATAACCTCTGACATAGCTCAAGTTAATTTGATATCAGAAGATAGATCAAAGAAACTCCTACCAGGATTCACTAAAGCAAAACAGACTCAACCTTTGAAGACTGCTGCAAGTGGTTTTGAAGCAAGAGTAGTTACTGGAAAGGAAGCAAGAGATAAAACTGGATTGGGAAGTGCTGATGAAAGAAGAATACAGAACACTACCAATGATCCAACTTCTTTGAGTGAACCAGGTATTGGAGCAACTCCTGAGAGATTGAATCAACTGGAATCTGTACAAATGGTTTACCATACCTACTTGAAAGAACACATCTTGTTGTACTTCATGACAGATGGTAGGGTTTATCATATAAGGCAAAATGCCATTCCATTAAAGTATTTTGAAGAATTGGAGCATGTACTATTCTTACTTCAAGTGGATGACAGATTGACAGGAAGTGCTGCAAACTATTTGAAGGATCAGATTCAGAGACAGAAAAGGCTTTATTCTGTCAAGTCTGACAGCACATATGTTCCAAAGTACAGAGATCGTAAGGGTGATATAGTTGAAATGAAGCCCAACACTGCTAAAATTATAACTACCTTTCTGGGTTACAGGGCTGTGGAATTCAATCTTGAGTCTGATAAGGCATATTTGATCAGACTGGATCAGGATATAAGAAAAGCCAAGATTAATGATCTCGGGGCTGCAATCTTTCAAATTGGTGAAGATACTGCAGAGCTTAAAGATGTTAAAAGGAGGATGATTGATGAACTTAGATATGCTGAGAGATGTTTGTTGAAGAACTATCTCAGAACAACTCCTGACATCAGAGAGATCAGAAGATGAAGCCAAGTCAAGATCTATAACTGATTAAATTCTGATATTTGTACAGACTGAAGCTGTTATCAGAAGTTAAATATTGGTAAAGCTTTAAGGACTCTATGTTGTAGTTATCTATTCTAATTCTCATGCATCTGTACTTAATGTTTTTGACATCATCAAATATCTATTAAACTTGTATATTATGCTAATTTACAAGTTGGGGGAGATTGTTGGATATATTTAATAATGTCATAGCTAATATGATTTATGTTTAGTTTTCAGATCTTACTTGAACAGGATAAATCAGTACTTACTGGAAGTCAGGACTTAAGGATATCAGTACTTATATTATCAGGAGATAATCATCAGAAGATGGATATCAGAACTTAAGTGCTGAAGGGCGTTCAGATAAGGACAGTAGCTGATTAAAGGAAAGAAGATTGAGATAAACATAAGAAGAGATATGCATGAAGAAGGAATTATATGAAGAATAGAATACTTGGAAGAAAAGATATCTGATTGATATATTTTAGGAAGCGGAATTATATTTCATATCAATTAGCGATTATCTTGTAACTGTGTAGTATATAAACACAGACATAGGGTTTACACTATAAGTGTTAGCATATTCTAGAAAATTATTCATTGTAACCCTAGCAGCTCTCGTGATATTTGTTCATCACTGAGAGGTAACAGTTCCATACTGTAACAGAGTTTATTATTTCAATAAAGTTTGTTTTCTGTTACTTGAGTTATTAGAGTTCGATTTGATTGTACTTTACACTGTATTCACCCCCTCTACAGTGTGTGTGACCTAACAGGAAGGGTTACTTGACCCCTTTGATTTTGAATCATATCCTACATGCGAGTCTTGTCTATTGGGTAAAATGACCAAATCTCCATTTAGTGGACATGGAGAGAGGGCTGCAAATTTGCTAGGATTGGTACACATAGATGTATGTGGACCAATGTCTACGCAAGCCATGGGTGGATTTTTATACTTCATTACTTTCATAGATGATAGATCTGGATTCGGATATGTGTATTTGATGAAACACAAGTCTGAAGCCTTTAAAAAGTTCAAAGAATATAAGTATGAAGTTGAGAAACAAACCAAACAAAGTATTATAACTCTTCGATCAGATCGAGGTGGTGAATACTTGAATGGAGAGTTTCTAGATTATCTCAAAGAAAATGGTATAGTCTCCCAGTGGACTCCTCCATATACTCCACAGTTAAATGGGGTATCTGAAAGGAGAAATCGAACTTTGTTAGACATTGTTCGGTCCATGATGAGCTATGCGAATCTTCCAGTATTCCTATGGGGTTATGCATTGGAAACATCAGCATATTTACTGAATAAGGTGCCTTCCAAATCTGTTCCTCAAACACCATATGAGATATGGAAAGAAAGGAAACCGAGTCTTAAACACGTTAAGATTTGGGGATGTCCGGCTTATATCAAGAAAGTTGACCCAGATAAGCTGGAATCTCGATCCGTAAAATGTAATTTTGTGGGATATCCTAAAGAGACTTTGGGGTATTACTTTTACACCAATCATCGGGTGTTTGTCTCCAGACATTCTACCTTCTTGGAAAAGGAGTTTATCCTTGAAGGAAACAGTGGGAGAAAAATTGAACTTGATGAAGTTCAAGAAGCACAAACTACTACGGATCAAGTGGAAACACTTATTCAGACTGAACAACCTTCTGTGGAACAGCCCATTCGTAGGACAGGGAGAGTGTCTCGCCAACCTGAGAGATATTATGGCTTTGTCATTGAGAATGACAATGAGTTGTCAATCATTGATGATGACAACCCTGTGACCTATAATGAGGCTATGAGTAGTGTTGACTCAGAGAAATGGCATAGTGCCATGAAATCTGAAATGGAATCTATGTATATCAACCAAGTATGGACTCTGGTTGAGGCGCCTGAAGGTGTTAAGCCTATTGGGTGCAAGTGGGTATACTAAAGAAAGATTGGAGCAGATGGCCAGGTGGAGACCTATAAGGTCAGGCTCGTGGCAAAAGGATTCAAACAAAGGTAAGGGATTGACTTTGATGAAACTTTTTCGCCTGTAGCCCTGTTAAAATCAATTCGGATTTTGCTTGCGATTGCTGCTTACTACGACTATGAGATCTGGCAAATGGATGTGAAAACGGCCTTCCTCAATGGGGAACTTGAGGAGGAAGTGTATATGACACAGCCAGAGGGTTTTCTTTCCAAGGGAAACGAACACCTAGTGTGTAAGCTGCTGTGAACCATATATGGTTTAAGGCAAGCTTCTCGTAGATGGAACATTCGTTTTGATGAGACAATCAAAGAGTTTGGTTTTATCAAAAATATAGATGAACTATGTGTCTACAAGAAGGTTAGTGGGAGCTCGGTAACATTTCTTGTATTGTATATGGATGACATACTTCTTATAGGAAATGATATACTGATGCTACAATCGGTCAAAGTATAGTTATCAAAGAACTTCACCATGAAGGACTTGGGAGAAGCAACCTACATTCTCGGTATGAAGATCTATAGAGATAGATCTAGAAGAATGATAGGTCTTACCCAGGGTACATACATCCAGAAAGTGCTTCAAAGGTTTAGCATGGAAAACTCCAAAAGAGGTCTCATACCGATGAGCCATGGAGTGTCCCTTTCCGAAAAAATGTCTCATAAGACACCAGATGAAAGAGAGCGTATGAGTAAGATTCCTTATGCTTCAGCAATAGGATCTATCATGTACGTGATGTTGTGTACAAGGCATGATGTTGCTTATTCAATTAGTGTGACGAGCAGATATCAGTCCAATCCATGTGAAGACCACTGGAAAGCAGTGAAAAATATCCTTAAGTACTTGCGAAGGACTCAGGACATTTTTCTTGTTTTTGGTGGTGAATCTGAGTTGAAAATAGAGGGTTATACTGACTCTAGTTTTTAATCAGAAAGTGATAGCAAATCCATGTCAGGGTACGTGTTTACTCTTAATGGTGGTGCAATTCAGATTTTTGAAAGAGGAGATGTCAACGTCGAGAGAGTTGACACACGTAACAACGTAGCAGACCCACTCACAAAGCCACTTTCTCAGAGTCACTTTGATCGTCATATAGACAAGATGGGTATTAGATACCAGAGTGATTGGCTTTAGTATAAGTGGGAGATTGAAAGAGATATGTCATAAGTCCAATCATCTATGAGGATTTAGGAATAACTTTTATGTAATCTGTTTTGATTTCATTGATATTAATAAAAGGTTGTTTTGTTTTTATTGCGGGCTCTATCTATTTAAATGTTTAAATAAGATATACCACAGTTTAGAGTAAAGCTTTTTATGGATTGTGATGAGATCATAATAATGAGACCTAAAAGATGATAACTCTAAACTTAAATAGTTCCTGGTCGTAGGATTATTAACTGGTAATTAATAATCCGCAAAGATTGGTACATATTATGCTTGCTTCATTATGAAGGATGTCTGTTCTCATAGACATTTGTGTGGTGACACTATAGCTAGTATGTAGGTGCTTATTATAGAATAAGTTCATTGAACATGACTCACACAGCTGAACAACTGATGGAGTTCACTCACGTGTCAGCAGTTGTTCACATAGTGATAGTTGTACAAGTATCCTTAGACTTGAGGTCATCATAGTCATCTTGTGTACACTGAACTATGCTTTGGTTTAGTTCTTAGTCTCAAGGGACAATTATAAGGGCTCTACTGGGTATAGGAATTTGTACACAAAGATAGTGTATGATCAATAAAGGATCTACCCCTTCCATTGTAGGAAGAGAATGTTCAATGCTGATCCACTTATGTTAGTTCAGGAATCTCTGGCCAAAGTGAATGAAATTAGAAAAGAGTTTCTAATTTACATTAAATAGAACTAAGCATAATGAATGGGAAAGCAAGTGATTAAATAAGATAGGCTTGACACAAGTTCCATGCCTTGTATTTAATCATGACATTGCAGGGTAGAAGGAATTAATTGTACGGTAACTACTCACTGAATAGGTTCTTGGTATTCTAAGCAGTGAATTCGTATTATCCGGATAGTCGCGATATGCTGAGAAATATTCCTCACGATGTAGAATAAATATGATTAATTAATTAATCATATTTAATGAATTAGAGAATTTATATAAACAATGATAAAATAGTTTTATTATTATTTATTTCTACTACCGGCTTAATATTGAACCCACAGGGTCACACCATAAAAGAGAATGATTTAATGGTGGAGGAATTAATTAATAATGGCTGATAATTATTTATTTATGAAATAAATAATTAATTGGCAAATTTAATAATTGATTAAATGAGATTTAATTGATTATAAATTAATTAAGAAAAGTTTCTTAATATTATTAATTAAGAATTTAATTTTTGGAAATTAAATCAAGTGAGAGAATTATTTCTAAAGAGTTTAGAAAAAAGGATTAATAATTAAAAGGTGTTTTAATTATTAGTGAGAATAATAAAGGGTTAATAATAATAATATTTTATGGAAAAATTTTCAGCTGAAAATTTTGCCTATAAATATACTATTATAAACCCTATTTTTGCCAAAACCAAAAAGATTACAAAACCCTAATTCTCTCCATCTCCTCCTCCTTCATTACATCGTTTTCTTGGTGGATACCGGTGGAGTGCTTCACACTTGAGGAACAGCTGCTAAGGATCTCGGTTCATCGTTCTTGGATCGCTATTAAATACCTCTATCTTTCCATTAACGTAAAGCTTCTTAAGGTAAACATACTGAACTACGAATTAAATATTATTTTTTGCATGGATCCTGCGGAGGGTTTCGGTTTTTTTTTTAAGATTAAATTTACGTTTTCGCTGCGTTTATGTGTTAAAAACCCTTCATCCACAAGCTCCAACACAACAGTCCAATTTGAGCACACTGTTCTTTAGTACTACCCTGAAAAGCTTGTTTTAAAATCTGTAACACAGTGATTCCCTCAACAACTGGCAACATTCTTTGTAGTCCTACCAGATTCCATAATTCTTTTGCAAAACAGCATGTAAACAAGACATGAACAACATCTTCATTATACCGATGGCACCAAGAACACGATTTTATGACATCAATTTTCTTAACAGCCAGAGCTGTTGTTGTAGGTAATACGTTTGAGCATGCTACCCATATAAAGTTCAGCATTTTACCTGGCAATTTGATTCCCCACAACAGCTTCCAAAATCTTCTATCATAACACATTTGTTCTCCTTGAATCTGTCTGTAGCAACTTTTCACCTTAAATTTTCCATTCTCCTCCCACATCCAATACCATCCATCCTGACCAGTATACCGATTAGATAATGGTATCTGTTGTATTAGTAAGCGATCCATTTCATCAAACAAATCCACCATAATGCCACCTCATTTGCCCAGTTTCCATCAGGCCTTGTACTGTGATATTTGTTCCTTCATGATGCATACCAGTTGTAATATAGCCATTCACCGGACATGGCAACCAAGGAATGTGCCAAACTCGTGTATCCTTACCAGCAACTATTTTCCGTCTACTTCCTTGCTGCATATAATCCTTCACAGCCATGATGCTCCTCTATGTATAACTGGGATTGGTGTCCAAGTTAGCATTTAGAAACTCACCATCCACATAGTATTTGGATATCATTATTGCAGTTACTAAGGGATTCGCATTATTCATTAGTCTCCAGGCTTGCTTAGCCAACATGGCCATGTTAAATTCCCTCAGTCTCTTGAACCCAACCCCCCTCCCTCCTTCACTTCGCACAACCTAGTCCAAGACATCCATTTAATGCCACTTTCTCACCAATAGGAGTTCATCTTCTTTTCGATAGACTCACAAATTTCTGTCGGGATCAAGAAAAGTTGCATCCAAAAATTAGGAATCGTTTGTGCAGCACCCTTAAGTAGAGTCAGCTTCCCTGCTTTAGTTATATTTTGCACCTTCCATTGTTGTATCTTTTGTTCAACCCGATCCACCAAAAAAATAAAGGTTGCTTTCTTCCTCCTACCTATCGACATTGGCATTCCGAGGTATTTTCCTGGACACCCACTCTCAGACACCTGCAACTGCAAACACACTTCCCTACAAAATATTTTGAATAATTCAAAATATTAAATTAATTCAAAATATTTGTACAATATTATCTTGATCAATGAATATTGTTTATCTAAAAATAATCTTTTTAAAAGCTAGTTTTTTTTAGTGAAATATAAAAAAATAAATAGATTTAATATATCATCGTAATTTTAACAATCTCGTGAGATCTCATATCAAATTTCAAATATTTTTAAAATCGGAATAAGTTCCGAAAATAATAATGCGCTAGTAGTGAAGTTAGTAATTTCAATACAAATAATTAATTGACTTGATCATATAAAGATCTCAAACACATTAATTTATATTAACATAAGATATTAAAAAAAATCACATTATTGATAAGATATTATCGTCGAGTTTGTAATTTAAATTTACTAAACATAGAATGTGACGATGTTTTTCGGTCGGGTCATGTAGTCAAATTTTGAGTATTTTTTGAATAATGGGTCAAGTTCTGATTTTAAATTCGAAATAAACTAAAATGTATTTACTCATTATAATTCGAATTTATCTAAATATGTAATACTAATATAGAATATTTATATATAGCGATTATTTTTTCAATATTTTGTTTAAAAGTTATATATGTACATTTTAATTACTTTTTATATTAAACATATGTTAAAAATATATGAAATATATTTTCAAACTAAAAAATAATTAATAAATAAGAAAATAATTCATTTATGTATTATGCATAACTTTATATCTGAAATTCAATTTTTTAGAATTAATTGTACAAGTATTCAAGTAACTATTTTTTTTTTGCGGAATTCAAGTAACTATTTTTAAAGTTAAATAAAAATATTCATTTATCACACTTACATATTATGTGTATGATAAAAAACACATGTTACAATATGATGTTACCAGCGGTATGGGATTGAATAAGTGAATGAAATATTTTGAGTTCGATTCCCACATATCACATATTTTATATAAAAATTAAAAATAGGGATTTTCGATGAGATTTTTTAATCTCAGGGATATTAACACCATGTTCTTCTATTTTATATATATATTGAAGAGAAAGGATATGGATTTCCTTGATTACAAAAGTTCATGTACTTTGGGTTATTTATGTGTAGAAGGATTGCTTTGATTATTCGCAAACATCTAATGTATTTCCCCGTCAATAAAAATTTCAAGAGGATAGCAAAGCTAAGTGTGGGGCCTGTTGGGCCATGGGGATGAAGAAAATCTGTGGGCCGCTGGAGGTAACGAGTAACATGATAAGAAAACAGTTTAACTGGAGACCGACAGACTATTTTTCTTTTCTTT
Organism: Apium graveolens; assembly: GCF_009905375.1. NCBI lineage: Eukaryota > Viridiplantae > Streptophyta > Magnoliopsida > Apiales > Apiaceae > Apium > Apium graveolens. The sequence goes on from NC_133652.1 coordinate 17,872,132, forward strand.
TTTTTTGCCAAAGGAGCAAGGCTCTGTTTGGGATTACTGTTAAAAATTGTTGTACCGTTAGAAAAAGTGCTACTTAAAAAGTGTTGTTGTAAAAATCAGATGACTGTTTGATAATTTTTTTTAAACGTATATGTGTTGATGCAAAAAATTAAAAATAATAATGATTTTGGTAAGGTTTGATGATTAAATCAGCATATGCTTCCCACAACAGCGTTTTTTCTAAAAGCATGGCGGACTTATTTTTTCTAACAGCAGCTTTTAGGCCAAAAACACTTTTCTAAAAAACAGCTTTTAAATTTACCAAACAGTTTTTTAACTGCTTTTCAGCGAAAAGTCTCGCTAGTATTATTGTCTACAACAGCAATACCAAACACACCCTAAGTCGATTCTACAGTTATCAAGATTATTGTAGGAGAAATAGGAATTAAAACTATCCTTGTAATTTGATTTTCAATCGTCACAAAAGATTTATTTAGGTACCATTCGTTTCGTGGGAATTGAGATCATACCTGATCTCTACTACACAATTAAATTTTCTAATATTAATTTTAATAAAATTAATAAAAGAAATGTGAGTTTTGATATTTCATATGTTATGCAAATTTGGTATAATCCTAATATACAAATATTTTGGATGAAGATTCAGATTCATTAATGGCTCTCTTATATAGAAATTCGAAGCAAAATTATCTTAAAAAAATATAAAATAGATAATTTATTTTATTTTCATCATATATATTTATAATTTTTAACTATGAAATCAAAAAAGCGGTACAGTTTTTTATTAAAACAATTATTAAAAATTAATGAAATAGTTGGTAGTGGTTTTATAGTGTAAAAACAGTTGTATAAAATTATTATTTTACAGTATAATCAAATGTAAAATTAATTATTTTTTTTCAAATTTAAGTGTTAAACTTTTATAATATTAAAATATAAATATTATTTTACATTAGCATCAAATTTTATATAATTATTTTTTTTATAATTTGTGATGAAAATTATAGTACTAATTGGCGTTTAGATGATTGGTGATAATCGAAATTGAAAATGAGATTTAATAATATTTGTATTGTATATTCAAAAAACTCCTAATCTAAGTACAATATTCTGAAGATTTCATTAAACATGAGTTTTTTTTGAATAAAAAACAAAGTTCATTAAACATGGAGTTGTTTTTTCTTTGATTCAGGAATCCCTGGCCTAGACAGTAGTGACTAGTGAGTAGACCATACCTCATTGCCATCTGAAAATTATACCATGTTCTCCATTATCGTCGTCTTTTACTACTCAGTAGTATCATATTTTTACACTCACCTTCATAATCGACTCCACTAAAATCCCCCCTCGTCTTCCCACTCATCATTTGTCCCACCATTACCAGCCCGTACTATTTCTCGCATCAAAATCAACGTTATATATAATTAAAATTTAATAAACGAGTATATCCTAAAATTTACTTTTAAAACAACCAACATAGATCTCTATATCCATAATAATATCCAACATAACTAAATTTAGGTACTCTATCGGTTATTGGTTAAGATTAAAAAAGGAAGTGGACAACATTTTTTTATTTTTTATGGTACTAGCATGTGATTGTCATACGAGAAAGATTATATTATTAGCACAAGAAGTTAAACGAAAAATTATCCAACACATAATTCAAAAATAGATAAATGAAAATATGATTTACTAAAATACATTGGAGTGTGTGTTTTGTCTCTACTTTTGGAGTGTTTATTATATTTTTATTTAGTCATGTTTGGGTTTATCTGATGATGGATCTGTTGAGGACGAATTTATTGATATTTTTGGTAATATGCAAAGCCTGCATCGGATCTGCGACGGTGGTCATTATTGCAAGAGCTCACTTTTCACAACTAAATATTGTTCATCTTTCATGGATTTATACTTTCGACATGTCTATAGCTGGTATCCGGCATGTAGATAGCTGGGGTGTCTTCGACATGTCTATAGCTGGTGGCCGGCATGTAGATAGTTGGGGTGCCGATTCTCCAATCTCATTTTATGTGATTGGTGTTTCTGAACACTGGGCTAACCATAATTTTTATGTGATATGGTCAATTGCGATGTTGCTATTTTCAGAGATGCTGCTGCAATTTGAATCGCTTGGGATGTCTTTGATTTCGTTTTTAATTTCAAGAATTTTTAAATTCTATGTGTTAAACGATCAAGAAACAAATCATCTAATTATTTTTAATATGTTATTTGTTTTATCACCTGGTTGTATCGACAGTTGGAGGTTTGTCCCGACTGTACAATATTCAATTTAATGAAAACTTTATACATTTGTCAAAAAAAAAATACCAAGTTGAGAAAAAAGTGGAAGATTTGATGGAAAGATAGAGAGGGTATCTTATATTATAAGACCCCACAACTGAAGAAGACATTAATGACCCACACTCCCCCTCCAGAGACTATAAGCATGTTCTCAGACTATTCAATGCAGGTTGTGTTCCGTTGACTGTATTTGGCTGTGAACAGAGGACGAAATTCGGATTTTGAACTTTTATTCGGCTTGTTTTCATAAGAAAATGTGTTGGGCTTGGATTCTGATTTGAAGCTGTTCAATAGACTTATGGTCTTATAGAGTTATGGTCTTATAGCAAGTTCATCGTCTTTCTTAAATGAATTCTTAAATTTAAATATAAGGAATTTGACTTAAATTTACATTCCAATTTAAATTATTAAAAACAAGTCTAATAAATTATTTATTCAAACTCTTAATTTGAAATTTAAGAAATTAGGACTCAAAGTATGCTCCAATAGTATTTTAGTGATTCCTTAAATCACTAAGAGGTCGTTTGGTTCGAGAAGTGGTATGAGGTTGGAATCAGGAATCAGGAATCAGGAATCAGGTTAAGGTGGTATGGGGTTGAGGTACCATTTATGATATCATATGTTTGGTTGAATACTGGAATAAATATTTTAGATTTAAAATATTTTTTAAGTTATTAATTTTAATAAATTTAAATATTATTTTAATTATTATTTTAATAAATTTTAGTTCATTAAATTATTTTTGTATCAAACATTTGTATTTGATTGCTTAAATAAAGTTTAAATAGCTTAAATAAAATTGATTCCACATATCCCTTCCTCATACTCACCTCTATCAAAAACTCATACCTTGGGGGTACGAGGAATGGGTTTGGAGGAAAAAAATTCTGAACCAAACATAAGGTATGGGGTTGGAATGAACGAAACTCATACCTGAAACCAGAATGCCTCCAACCAAACGACCCCTAAAATTATTTATTCACTTTTATTTTTAAGAACCGTATCATATTTTTAAGTATCATCTAACCTTTTATTTATAATATATTACTAGACTATAACCCGTGCGATGCACGAATTACTTTTAACATTCGATAATTTTTAATAATATATTTTATAATATAATTTTCAATAGTTGAAAAATAAATTGAAGAACATAATAAGTTATAACAATATATGTTTTATAATAATTTGAGACTTGACTGGAAATAAACAATATAATATAATATGTTGTCCACGGGACTCGAGCGCTGAACACGTAGAAATTGTTAAAATAAAGAATATAAAAGTTTAAATATAATAAGCTCTTGACAGGGTTCGAACCCTAAATCCATAAAAGCAGTTTAAATATTAATATAATAATATTTTATTATTGCATCCAACGGTTCTCATCTTTCTAACTTTAGATCTGACGGTTGTTATTTGTCGTATCAAACAACTGTACCGAGCAACCGACTACCAAATAGAGGGTGTTATGTTTATAATAGTATAGTATAGATAGATGGGGACCACTATCTCTTTCTCTTTCTTTTAGATCTGACGGTTGTTATTTGTCGTATCAAACAACTGTACCGAGCAACCGACTACCAAATAGAGGGTGTTATGTTTATAATAGTATAGTATAGATAGATGGGGACCACTATCTCTTTCTCTTTCTTTTATATTACTCCCTCTGTCTCATTCAATTATATACATTACTTTTGGGCACGCTTTTCAATACTCGTTTAAAGTATAATTTCATAATATTTTTTTAAAAAAAATCTGAATAAAAGTTTCATGTTTAAACTCTTATTCAAAAAAAAAATTGAAAAAAGTATTATCAAATTATATTTTATAAAAGTCTCGAAATACGTGCAAATAGTAAACATATATAATCGAACGGGACAGAGTTGTATATTTTAATTGATTCAATGTATTTTTAATAATAAAATGTTTTATAAGGAACAAGTTTAAGTTGTATTGTCGGAGACAAACATACTTTTTAGAGCAAGTCCAACAGCTCCCTTAAACATGCTCTTAACTCCAAATATAAGAAATATGACAAAAAAAATGCACTCCAACAGTGTGTTAGTGGTTTCTTATATCACTAAGACAACTCTCTCATGTCTTATCTTTAAGAAATCACAAGTTATCCCTTATTTCATTTTTGTCAATAAAAAAATGATTTATCTCTCAACTTTTTAGTTCTTTTCTCTCTCTTTCTTTCATATCTCATTCAAATTTATTATTTTTATAATAATAAGGAATGAAAATAAGGATCATTGTTGGAGTTCAAATTCAAAATAATGTTTTAAATCAATAAGATTTAATATTTTATAATATTTATAAGTAACTTGTTAAGATACTGTTTGACTTGCTCTTAATGTAGTAACTTATTAAGAGCTATTTTTTATATTATATTTAAGGATTGAGTTAGCCTTATCTTCAAGGAACAACTAATCATCCATTATATCATTTTTATTAATAAAATATTCACTTCTCATTATTTCTTTCCTTTTCTTTTCTCTTTCTTCCACTTTTTTATATCTTTTTTCAAATTTATTATTATAATAGTAATAAGGAATGGATTTAGAGATCATTATTGGAGTAAAAATATAAAACAAGGTCTTAACTTATTAAGAATTATTATTTTATAATATTTATAAGAAATCTACTAGCAGTTGGATCTGCTCTTATTTATTTCCCAAAATCTTTAACTAAATAGCATGACATAATACACGACATGTTTTGATTTGAAGCGAATATAATATATACACTATATCCTGTATTATTATTAAAAAAATCATCATTTATACATCGTCATAGGATTATTTGGGGTTATTTGGGGGGGAATTGGCGGGAGTAAAATTTCTCTTTGAAAAAAGAAATTAACAATAATAACTGATGTAAACTTGTAGTAATTTTTTATTGGATACAAGTTTTGTTGAGTTATTATTTTCAGAAAATGTAAAAAGTCCGTTTGAAATATTAGAGACGGAAAAAGTATTTTCTTCTTCCCATTTTCACTCGAGTTCATATCTTCTATTCCACCTGTGTAATAAGGGAAAATCATTTTTTTAAAAACTTAACTATTTATTTTTTAGAAATCTACCACTCAACTTACATTTTAATTTTCTTGGTCACAAATATTAAATTTTTATTTCATTTTCAACTGTTCCGTTAATTTTGTCTAAAAATGTTAATTTAAAGGTTTCATTTTGGTTAATCCTTCACTAGTTTTGAAGTTATGAATGCATAGATCGTTCGATTTTGAGCTTGCATGTATTTATTTCGTGAATTTTGGATTATGATTCTATTTTCGCCGGAAAATTTGACGTTATCTTTAATCTTCATTTTTCGGTTAATTGACTATGTGCTAGTATAAGTTGGTCTAATAACCTTATAGGATTGTATTTGTTCATGCGTATTAAATTTTATTGAGCTTTAAATCAATTTTGGTATTTCGGATTCTAAACTTGCCAGATTTTTTGTCGAACTCGACAGAATCCTCAAGAAGCACTTTGGTTGTGATTGGTGTTACTATATATGAGTTGTTGATTTTGTATATAGTGGTTTGAACCGAAAAATCATAAGAAAATAAAACTGATTTAACCATGAATTGATTTGCCAAGAAAAACGGTCGGTGATCAGAGCCCAGAAACCGACAACACTTTCTTTGTTTTTCGGTTATTTTAATATAAAGAAGTTAAATTTAACGGAGTGGGATTGAATTTTATATAAAATTAACGTTAATGACAAAAAAAAATGTTAAAGTGTCAGTCGAGTGATATATTTATAAAGAAATAAATAGTTAAATAATTAAAAAATTCAATTTTCCTAACAAACAACTAATAATAACTGACATGGGATATAGTTATTAAATAATTTATTAATAAAAAAAAGTGAGACATATTAGGTATATTAGAGCAAGTCCAAGAGTGCCCTAAATTGTTGTCCTAAAATAAATTTTTAGGCATTTTGAATAATCGAGTGTTCCAACAATATCATAGTGGTGTCTTAAAATATCAGGACATCTATCATGTGCCTTATTTATAAGACACCACTTTGCATGTCTTATACTATTTCTATTAAAAAAATATTTGTTTCCCTCCTTTTTCAAACATCACTTCCTTCTCACCTTTTTCATTTCAATCAAATAATTATTTAAATGTATTGTTATCTCTTCTATATATAATATATATAATAGGAGAACAAATGGATAATTAGTGAGATTAAAAAGTCTCATTGAAAATACTAAACTACCCCTATTTTTAATTTTTATATAAAAAACGTGCTATATGGGAATCGAACTCGAGATATTTCATTCACATATACAACCTCGTACCACCAAACTATAATTGTTTTTTATCATACACATAATGTAAGTATGCTAAATGGATATTTTATTTAATTTTAAAGATAGTTACTTGAATCCCGCAAAAAAAATAGTTACTTTAATATTTGTACAATTAATTTTAAAGAATTAAATCCCGGATACAAAATTAGACATAGTACATAAATGAATTATTATCTTATTTATTAATCTTTTTTTAGTTTGAAAATATATCTCATATATTTTTAACATATTTTATTATTATAAAAAGTAATTAAAATGTACATATATAATTTTTAAAGAAAGTATTGAAAATAGAATCGCTTATATACAAATAATCTATAATGGTATTACATATTTAGATGAGTTCGAATTATAATAAGTCAAAACATTTTATTTTATTCCAATTTGCAGTTAGAACTTGGCTCATTCTTCAAAAAATACTCGAAATTTGACTACATGACCCGGCCGAAAAACATTGTCACATTCTACGTTTAGTAAATTTAAATTACAAGTTCGGAGAGAATATATTACCAATAATATGAATTTTTTTAATATCTTATGTTAATATAAATTAATGTGTTTGAGGTGTTTATAAGATCAAGTCAATTGATTATTTATATTAAAATTACTAACTTCACTGGTAGCACATTAATATTTTTGGGACTTGTCCCGATTTTAAAAAATTTGAAATTTGTTATGAGATCTCACGAGATTTTTTAAAACTACGATGATATATTAAATCGATTTATTTTTTATTTTTCACTTAAAAAAACTAGCTTTTTAAAAAAAAATCTTCTAGATAAATAATATTCATTGATCAAGATAATATTGTACAAATATTTTGAATTATTTTTATATTTTGAATTATTCAAATAAAAGTTATATATATACTATATTGTACATTTTGATTCAATGTATTTTATACTATTTAAAGAAAAAATATATATTGTTTACTAATCTTAATGAATTAATAAGTTCAACTAATATTTATAAAATTTTATTAAATTGAAAAATATTTAATTTTAGGAGAATAGTATACAATGTTATCAAATTATTATATGAATAAATATTAGAGTAGTAATGAAAGGAACTTAAAAACGGTTTAAATAACGATATAATTATAATTTTTCCTTCGAATCCTTGAAAAAAAATCATGAATATCAATAATAAGTCTTTATAATATATAATTTATTTTTATGTTACAACCATAATTGATACTCAGTTGCGTAAAAACTAGATATAGATTGTTTGTCAGTGATAATATGAATACCATATATAGATTATTGTAATTTATTTATTATATAATTTTAATTTTTGAATAATTATAAATGCATGTTATTTAAGTAATCATTTGTCTCACTAGATATTAATAGTGATTAAAAATGTACATAAATCAAATATTTAGCATATAAATAATTGAAACCATCATAATTTACTAAGAAATGTAACATACGACAATTTACATGCAGACGCACACACTTATAACTTAACGTTACTCTGGTAACCGTAATGTAAATAAAAAACTGACATTTTTCATGCATACATACGTTCAATTTCAAAAACTAACTTTTTTCATTAAAATCAACTTTTATATTAACAATAATGTAAATTTTACATTATTGTATATTATGATTGCAAGTCATCCTGGTTTCAATTATGAATTTTTTATCTTTTTAAATTGAGTAAGTTAATTGTAAGTTAGCAGTGAACTCAGTAATAATATAGACCATTACATATAGTTTATTTAAATAAAATTCAAAATTTTTGGTTAACTCTGTATTCAACATAAATGTTATTTTTAACTTTTTATTGTTAAAACATACTAACGACATTCTACAGATTAAGTATAATCGTTTCATTTTAAACATGCGCTGACTACCCTATTTATATTCATTCATTTAATACAAATTATACAACACAAACAAGAATATATATATATATATATATATATATATATATATATATTCTTATTGAGTTATATTTGAAACGCTGTGTAATTTGGTATTATCTTTTATGAAAATAATACGTATTGATAAACAATCAACTTATATTTGATATACGTTAGACATTGTACAACATTTATAAATAAGAAAATAATTAAGAACATTATAATTGCATTATGCATAAAAAAATTCTAGAAAATGACTCGTGTCTCGCACGAGTTATTATGCTAGTTTTAATAATAAGGCACAAAATAAGGCTTGTTGTTGGATTTGATGTGCAAAAACCTTGTCTTAAATCACTAGAACATTATATTTTATAATATTTACAAGTCATTTGCTAGGACACTCTTGAGTTTGCTCTTAGGTAACAATCGATAAGAGGTTCGGGAATTTTTTACTTGGTAGATCAATGCATCAAATGTTGGTTAGTCCGGTAGGGAGTAATTTTTGACTAAAAAAAATCTTTTTTTTTTCAAATTTCAATTTTAATGTCCAGAATTACTTTATTGTTCGTGTTATTGTGTTATATCCAGTATTATTAAAAGCGGAAATCGGGATTGTTCGGTGGAGGGACCTTTCAGTCGGATAACCGATGATTAATCGGATTGATTAATCGGAGTATTAATCGGAAACAATTTATTTAATAAATAATAATAAATAATTCTATTTAAATGTCACTAACTTTTAATAAGATTTACAAAATAAAACCATATATCATTAATTGAATATTAATATTTAAATGGTATTATTTATAAAAAAAATATCACAATCACTATTTCATAATTGATATTCAAGTGATTTATACTGATGAAGTACTATTGATTAGTCACTGCTTGGTAGTTAGATTATTACTACTTACTAGTCCAAATCTTAATATTTAAAATAAATCGAGTGAAGGTAGAATAAAACAATGCAAATATGAAAGATGTAATCATTGTTGAATAAATTTAAAATACCTTATTCTGAATCGATCGAGCAAGCGAGTTGATTGTTGAGATTTGAGAGTAATTCAATTATTGATTTGTGAAGAGGGTTTAGGGATATAAGAATATATGATTGTTTCTGTATGTAAAAGAGTCAATATATTAATATATTATTATTATTATTATTAATTGTTAAATGTTAATTATTATTTTCAAAACCTATGATTTTTCTTAAAAATATATATATATATATTTTATTTTTAAACTTTGATCGATTTTTGACCTATTTAAAAAAAAACCGTACTTTGACCCAATTAATAATTAATGGAGACGAGACATGTGCAAACTCCGAATAATCGACCGATTAATTAGTTAATCGATCGATTTTTAGAACACTAGTTCTGTCATCTACAAACCAAACCAAACATATCCTGTATATCCCGCTTAACGCGGGGTATGGTTGTACGCAGCCTTCCCCTCATTCCGAAGAATGAAGAGGCTGTTTCCCGAAAGACCTCCGGCTTGTGTGTGCGTGTTAAAAATACGTAAAAAGTGAAAAAAATGATATAACATATATACAAGAATCAATAGTCACTTCAAACAAACAAAAAAATTGATTACTTAAATTGAAAAAAGTCGAACAAACCTTAGCTCATGGTATAATTCACATGGGACTTAGCTAATTATTTGTTGTTTGTTTCCTGGTCGCCAGCAAGTTTCAGCCAATCGGGTAAGAAGTTTGAAAATCTATTTTAAAATGTGTAATGATCAACAAGTACGTATACATATGTGACCGGGAAATACAAAAAATAATTACGGCAGAGAAAGTTATTTCCTCCTTAATCTTAATCTTGTAATAAGTAGTGAAAAAAAGTTGAATATGATGATAGCGGTTACATGAATCGCGGTACAGACAAATTGCTCATTGATTAATCCAGGTACAACTATAGTTTGATGACAGGCCTTACTTAAATGGTCCACCTTTCGAATATGGACATTTGTAGGCCCTTTTAGATGTTTCCATGGTTGGATGTTGTACATGATTTTCCTAACCAGGGTCGGCCCAGGAACATATATTTTTTTGGTGCATAGCCCAGGAACATATGAATATTATAAATCCTAATATCCAGTATTTTGTGTTCTATGATTTCTATCTAATATTTGATGCCATAGAATATAAATCATTAAATTGTACTTTTTTTTTAATTGTAGGTAACCCGCAGCCGCTACCCTTCGGGTGCGCACTGGTAAACCCTACGGGTTCACGCAATAGCCTGCAAACTACGTGAATCAAGGTAAACCGCATTTAAGCGACAGACTCTGACTCAGGAGGCATAATCCTAATTAATAAAAGAGTAAAACGTGCTTTACATTTTCACTTCAGATTTCTTCTTATGTTGGTAACATATTTTTAGATATAATACATTATTGTTTTTAAACCGTAAAATCTCTATATTTTATTTGAAAACTTTCCCTTTAAAATTTCCATGTTGCATACATCTTTTTTGGTTGAGTGAAAATTCAACTACCAATCATTGTCGTAAAAATCGGTAATCAGTTTAGTTACCGATTAAGGATTAATTAGCAAATCGGGATTATTCAGAACAAAAATCGGATATATTTAAATATTTTAATAATATTTAATATATTTACCTTATTTATTATGAAATTTATAATTGAACAGGTCACATATTTTTTAAAAATTAATCGGAAATTAATCAGAATTTTTTTTTAAAAATCGGATATTTTTAGAACAAAATTGATTAAATTTATAAGCTTGAGCCAATCTTCCATAATATAAAGCCGTATAAAAAGTGAAATGTAAACTATTACAAAATTAATATTTCCCACTCAAAAATTCTGAGACCGCACGGTTTACCGATATCGTAGACATATTTAGAATACTAACCATAATCTTTGGACTCTACTAACCATAATCTTAGAACTCCTGCTTTTGTATAGAAGTAACCGTCGGCACACAGTTCAGTCGAAGGAAACATTTTGCTAGTTAACTTGCCATTCTTGCTTTTGCATATGAGAAAATATAGGCAAGCCTCTACCACTAAACTCTTTAAGGATAGGCTACCAACTTTATTAGTGACAGACGTTGGGTCCCATTCCACCATTCATGTAGGAGTATTTTCTACTGGTTGATGTTTGATGTTACTCTTATCTACTACCTTCCATTAACGTTTAACCCTCCTCTCTTGCCCTTAACTTCACTAGTCACATGATTATTATTCTGTAAGTAAGTAGTGTTTTTTCATTCTATTAATCAAGTTTAAGGTTCTGTTTGTAGCACTTACATTAATCAGTCACTCCTTTTTTACTTCATTATTTTCTGTCTTTTAAGTAATAAAATTTACTTACTATTTTAGTTCCAACATTAATTGGCAGATTCCAGGTACAGGGAGTGTAGTTTTGTCTGGTGATTAGAGATGGGGTGGAAGAGTGTTGTCTCATTGTCTTATTTCTGGGGTGCCCTTCAGGTTCGATATTTTTTTTTATGTAACTATAATTTACCTTTAATCTCTGTGTACTAGATACATAAATTTACTCTAGTACTAGTTTGATTTGTTTGTACCAAAGTGGCAAAGATTATGTTTGTTTCTTCATCCAGCAATCATTGCAAGAAAATGTTGGATATTTGTTAAGTTCTCAATCATTCAAATACAAGAAGATATTAGTGACATGTTTATTTCCCATGTTTAACCAGGAATGGCTATTTTAGTAACAATAACTATAATGATTCTGTGTTGCATTTTTCACATGTTGAACTAACATCAAAAGAGAGAATTAGACTTTGTATTTCCAAAAATAAAAATAAGAAGTAAAAATATTTCGGTTGTTCATAGATTTTTATCACATGCCGAGGATTTTCATGGAATGGGAAATAATTACAGCTCATGCGGAGTAGGGACAAAGCTTGCGTGCATCTCACCCGCCCCAGATCCCACTTCTGAGTGAGACATACTTGGTACTGGTTTTAGGAATTGTTAGAGTTTGTATGGGAACAACTTATTGGTAAATGCATATCGTAATTTATGGTGTCATATATGCTCTTCTTTGGGTGCAAGACCTGGTCATGTATATTTACTATCCTGGAATCTTAATCTTTTGAAAGTAACTCTAAACACTGAAGTTAGTTGTATAAATGTATTTTTCCACTTTTAACAGGGCAGCGCAAGGGATGTCGAATTGGGCACGTATACTATCAAGTCTCATGGAGTGACACTTGCAAGGAATCATAGTAATGATTGGCTTATCCTGCTCTTACTTGTGGTCATCGAAATCATCTTGTACATTATACACCCGTTCTATCGCTTTGTTGGGAAGGATATGATGACAGATCTTAGATATCCAATGAAGGACAACACAGTGCCCGTATGGGCTGTTCCAGTGAGTTTGTTGCAGTTAAATAAATTAATCGTATGCTTAAGCTAATTGCAATATTTCCCCATGAAGTAATTGACTATTTATCTAGCTACCTTTTCGATCCTATTCAAGTATCTGAATGAGGATAATCTATGAGAATTTTTGTTGAAATGCAGATGTATGCCGTGTTGTTACCTATTGTTGTTTTCAATCTTTTCTATATTCGGAGGAGAAATGTCTATGACCTGCACCACAGCATTTTAGGTAACATTCTGATATACTTTATGCAATTATCTCCTGCAACAAGGTGTGCAAATAATGTAATGATTTGAACATATCCTTGTTTCAGGTCTGCTATTTTCTGTGCTGATAACTGCTGTTCTTACGGATTCAATAAAGAATGCTGTTGGTAGACCGCGGCCTGACTTCTTCTGGCGCTGCTTTCCTGATGGAAAAGATGTACAGAAGCCTAAACTATGAATATTAACACTATAGTAACAGATTAGTATTGCTTTGTATAGTGGAAAATGAATGTCTGCTATTTGAAATCATGGTAACCTTCATAAATCTGATTAGTTATACTTAGCAAAAAAAAATTTATTAGTTTTGCAAAAACCATACTGGCCTTGTTATTGTAAAGTTGCCTATTTTCTTAAATTTAAACATCTCAGATTCTCAGAATGATATCATGATATTCCCTATCATAATGCTAGCTATCTTTGTTTACCTGATCACTGACTTCTAATAATCCTTGCTATTTTTTTCTTAGGCATATGATATCTGGGGAAATGTTATATGTCATGGTAAAGATAGTGAGATAAGAGAAGGACATAAAAGTTTTCCAAGTGGTCATACTTCATGTAAGCTCTTCTCGCTCTTATTAACTGTGATTTCAGTCTAAAGCATGGAGTTACACTAGTGTAAACTGTATGACAGCCTCAAGTAGGGCACATAATTAAGATATATTAAGACACGAATCGAGACCTTAAGTACTAGTATAGTAGTATCTAATTATTATGTAGATCGCTTGCAGTTATGAGGTGTACCATTTAAAAGAAAAACCAATGTAATCTGCGAAAGCTGTTATCGTTTATGAGGTGTACCATTTAAGTTTCCAGTTTTTCTAATTTACCAATCAATCAAAGTTGGTATATTTGCATACTCAGCTGGTAGTATGATACTGTGAAGATTTCAGTGAATATGACCATTTGACATGGAAGTGATGATGTTGCAGGGTCCTTTGCTGGTCTGGGGTTTCTCTCATTATATTTGTCAGGGAAAATAAAAGCATTTGATTGCCGAGGGCACATTTCAAAATTATGCATTGTTTTTCTTCCTCTCCTTGTTGCCTCTCTAGTTGGTGTTTCTCGTGTAGATGATTATTGGCACCATTGGCAGGATGTGTTTGCTGGGGGGTTTCTAGGTTTGTTTCTCCCCAAGTTCTATTTCCTTGCGCCATCAGCTGTAGTTTACATTTTCTTTGTCTAAGAGCATTCCTTTGCAGGATTTGTCGTCGCAACATTTTGCTACCTCCAGTTCTTCCCTCCACCTTATAACACTGAAGGTAAAGCTTTTATAGTACTTATTCTTTTGTTTATGGCAATGAAGTTTCTATATTTACTGGTCTCCATATGTGCATCAGGTTTAGAGTAGTTTGTTGTTATTATCACAAGTTTAATATCCAACCTGCATGGTGATTCCTTGAAATTTGTTTCAGGGTGGAGCCCTTATGCACATTTTCGAGCATTAGAAGAGTTGCGCAGTAATTCACAGCAAGCCCCTCTAAGAGATGTTGAAGCTGTGAGAAATGACAATAACCTTATGCTGTTATCTCTTGGTAACAATCTAAGCTCACTGCCTCAACTATATGATGTTGAATCTGGAAGGCCATAAAACCTGTATGATGACATTGCTGAAGTTTGTATAACTACTCACTAGTTGTTTTAGCTAGCTAGAATGGGGCAATTGTAATTTGTAAATGTGGTGGCCAGTAAGCCGTTACTTGTTAATGGGTCATGTATACTATGCTTTCTCCAAGATTTAGCATTGTACACTTGTTACATAGTTTTAATTTGGTCCTCCCACTGAGTACAAAAGTTTATATATACCAAATATTTTTGTTTGATGATTAATATTAGACTTTAGTTAGGATCAATTTGGTTACACTTATGGTGCGTACAATAGTGATTATATACTCCCTCTCTCAGACTCTTGTTTAATTTTCATAATTAGATTGATTAAATTTCATGTATAATAATAGGAATAAAAATTATATTACTAAAAAGTGGATTTAATTTAACTTTTTAAGTTGTAAATTATAGAAGGATGATACGTTGATGTTATTCAAAGTTGGATATGAAAAATTAGACATAGTTTTATAGCGTTAATTGAAATTATCCATGTACAAAGTTTAGTTGGGTTTAGCAAGGTTTCGTAGATCATTACACATTTTTCTAGAAAAAAATAACAAATAAAATAATAAACCAACAAAATGAACTTATGGACAACTGAACCCGCATCATATATTTATTTCACGTGTCTAGGACTAGGAATAATAGATTCACACGAGAACTCACTAAACGTTTACAACATTTGATTTGAACCACCAACTCAGGCAACAGATTCACATTCACCTTTCATTGCTTCGACAATCATTGACATTTCAAGGCACACGCAACAATTAGCCTCCGACTGCAAATGATGGGCTGAGGCTCGTTTTTCTACTTTTAATTTTCAGTCATGTCTACTTTTGTGCCTCGCACAGTCTCAACTTTCACATCAATAGATTTATTAAAAGTAACATGGTTTAAATTTTTTAAATCGGAATTAATAGGTTTAGTATCCATTCGTGATTTATATACGTTTTTTTTAAAAAAAAATTCTAATAATTTATCAACATTTTTGATGGATTTATCAATAATTTTAAAAAAATTGACTGATAATAAACAAGTCATAAAAATTGCAATGAGATGAAAGTGGACCAAAATCAAATATTCTATTTAAAAGATAAGGATACATATATATTTAATTAATATTTTGCATCAATTTTTGTAAGAGCTACAAATCGTATTGTGTACTTTGATTCGTGTCATGGCAAATTAAAGTGTTCAAAATGACACGATATGACACGCGTGTCGATTTTGAACACTATACGACTTCTCATGTCAATTTTTTTAGAGCATATAGTGAAAGCAGGTAGAAAACCATTTTGTAAAAAGATAATTTGATTTTAATTTGCTTCCTATTTTTTTAGGAAATGAGATTTTTAAGACTCCCGACTATACTTGTCAATTCGTTCGTCGCGTCGTGTATTTAAATGCCAAAAATAATACTGACTCATATAAAATTCATGTACTTTCGTGTTCGTGTAACCGCATGTTCGTAATTCTCGTATCGTATTTCGTGTAAAATTAAAATTAATATAAATATATTTAAATTATTAAATAAATGTAAATATTGGTTTTAAGGTAAAATTTTTAGAAAACTACATGAAATATATACGTTTATTTCATTTATACTTACAAGAATATTAAATTATGTATTAGTTTAAAAGTATATATTATAAATTAATATTTATATTTACACTTATTTATTATAAGTATACATAATTAGAATAAATATTACAATAATATTTTATTATAAATATATTTATTTTATGTTGTGTATTTCGTGTTCGTGTATTTTTCGTATCGTATATTTAAAATATAAATACAAACACTAAATTTTTATATTATATTCATGTCGTGTAAAAATTGTCTGATTTACCCAACATTTTCAATAACAT
Organism: Apium graveolens; assembly: GCF_009905375.1. Taxonomy (NCBI): domain Eukaryota; kingdom Viridiplantae; phylum Streptophyta; class Magnoliopsida; order Apiales; family Apiaceae; genus Apium; species Apium graveolens. The sequence continues at coordinate 17,888,773 of NC_133652.1, forward strand.
GTAAATATTTCATTATCTCATTATTATAATGGTCTCAATTATTACTTTTATAAAAAGAAGATCCCCACACACACGTGCATTGTCTAGTATTTAATAATGAGATGCCCGCCTTTATAAGTTTACACCTATTTTTGAGTAAATAAAAAATGTTATCTAATTAATGTATATTTTCAGTGTTTTAAAAATTGGCCGAATAATCAATTAACCAGCTAATTAATTGAAGTTCAAACAGTTGTTGTCTCGATTAATTGAAATTTGAAATTGGGTCAAAGTATTATTTTTTTAATATGGTCAAAAAATGGCTGATTCATTCAAATTCGAGTAAAAAATGTTCGTTTTGGCGAAATGGTTAAAATTCATCCAAACCATTATGAATGTCTCTTTCATAAGACTCGTCGTGTAATAGTGGCTAGACTTTGCGTGCGGTTTTTGCCCCTCGCTTTTGTTTAATTATAAATAGAAAAAAATATTTTTTTAAAGAAAAAATGAAATTTAAAATAATAGTTAATATTTAATAATAATATATTGACTATCATATATCCCTAAATCCTCGTACATTTATTCAAATCTCTAATGAATAAATTTTTTCAATTAAATTACACTTATTTCACCAGATGATTTTTTCAATCGATTCATTCATTTCACAATCTCTTGTAGTTTATTTGTTGCGTAACTGATTTTGGTAAATCACGAACTTATATCACATTTATATATAGTAGGTAATAATTTTTTAACAACTAAGTGTTGAGTATTAATTAGTATATTGTTATGCACAAATCAACAATTAAAAATATATGTAAATCATTTAAATATCAAATACGAATGAATGATATATGGTATTATTGTTATAAATTTTATGAAAACTTAACAAAATTTAGATAAAAATATATAATATTTAATTAATTAAATTACTTCTAATTAATTAATTTAGCTTAATTGAGGGAAATGCTAACAAAAATTCTTAAGACTATGTTTAAGTATTTAATTAAATCTAATAAATGCATTGACAGTGCACTACTCTCAGGAATTTAAGATCCAAGTATTCACAGCATTTTTAAGGCCTAGTTTGTGTTAGAAAATTAGGATTTTAGAGCTTAATTTAATTATGTTCTTGATGTTAATCCTAAAATCTAATGATTGGAAATTGTTCAATGATATTTGAACTTAAATTTTCATGTATGGTTTTAAGAATTTTCTTAATGAAATTCATATGAAATGAGAGATGGAAGTAGCTTGGAAAAACTTGGAAAATTTGAGAATGTTTGTCCCACATTGAAATAAATAAAGGGGGTTGTGTGCTTTATATGGTATTACCCACATGAGTAGTATAACTAAGGTGTGTGATGGTCCATTGTGTTGTTGTGTGCTTCACGCGCACACACGCGCGCCCCGCCACGCACCGCACCGCCCCGCCCCGGACCGCACCGGACCGGGTCGGGTCGAAGGGCGATTTGGGCGAATGTCTCGGCGTCTCGCGTACGCGAGGCGACCTGGGCGAGGATTTTATTTATTTGAGAATTATTTTAATTCGAATTTATTTATCGGTGATTGGATTATTGGGCTGGGTTCTGAAATAGGCTAAGTAGTCTAAATATATTGAACCTGCAAATAATCTGATCTGTAACAAGTTCTGATATTAGAATCAGAACTTAAGAACTGATGAATAAAATCAGAACTTAACAAGTTCTGATATCAGAATCAGAACTTAAGTACTGATGAGTCGAATCAGAACTTAAGTACTGATGAGTTAAATCAGAACTTAACTTAAGTTCTGATAATAATGTGGGTGTTAATGTGAAAAGCTGTTACAAATAATTTAAATTCAAAAGCTGTTCAGTTTTGATTTTTTCATTTATGAATTCAAAATCTGATCAGTTTTGATTTTTTCATTAATGGAGCAGTTTAATTCAGACATTAAGTGTGTGGACAGTTTCATTTTTCCTCTCCTATAAATAGAGGCTAAACTGAATGAATATAACACACTACATTCTCATCTCTTCTCTTCAACCTCTCTGCATTTCTCTCCCATAAGTCCTGAAGTGCTAATATTTTCCGGCGACTGAGGTGCTGGTCGAAGTGGAGGTTTTGTTGCTGCTGTTAACATAAACTCCGAGCTGTTTTTATCCTGGTGGAGATATTGCGCACATCCCAAACGCAACAGGTAGGGGGCAATAATCTCTTCAAGAGCAGCCAGGACTTCCAGCAAGTCCTGGTGACTCAGCTGTGATTATTTTCTTGGCATTTTGTATCTGTAAACCTTTATTTCAGTCACTGTTGAAAGCTATGGTTTCAGGTACATCTTTCTTTCTCTCTTCGTTATTTCAGTTACTGATTTTGTTTACCTGCATGTTTTGTTTTGTTAACTGTGGTCTTGTCCTAAACTTGTTAAATTCTTTATACACTTGCCTCTATGTTGCTATACTTGTTAGTGAGTTTTTTCAACATTCTTGAAGAGATTATTAGTTATATAGAATTTAGCATAATGGTTAACGAAAGTGAGGTTATCGTTGGTGGTGGTAGCAGTTCGGGTGCAACTGCTGGGGCCATTGATTGGACCACCTATAGTTTCCCACAAGCTGTTGAACTAACCGGTTTACCGGAGAAATTCAACGGTGGCATTGGCTTTTCTCGCTGGCAAAAAAGGATGAAGTTGTGGTTGACTATAAAGGGTCTGTGGCCGGTTGTGGAATATGAGAAACCAGTAGTGGATCAAGAGAAGGCTGACACAGTTAAGGCTTTTGCGAAGTGGGCTGAGAAGGATGGAGTGGCTAGGGCGGCCATTCTGGCGGCACTGACAAACACTTTGTTTGATGTCTATTCTTCTGATGCCTACTCTGCAAAACTCTTATGGGAGAAGCTGGACCAGACACATAATACTGACTCACAAGGTCTAGAAAAGTATTCTGTGGCAAGGTTCCTCGAGTTCAAGCTGGTGGACAATAAGTCCATGACTGAGCAGGTGCATGAGTTCGAGATGATAGTGCATGCTTTGAAGGAGTCTGGAATGAATCTCCCGGAGAAGTTCAAGGTGATGAGTGTGATTGAAAAGCTCCCGAAGTCTTGGGAAGAGTTCTCTCTCTCCCTGAAAAGACAGAAAGGAGAGATCACCTGGACCAACCTTATGCTGGACATCTCGGTGCAAGAACAACACAAGTCCAAACAGGGACATGTGATGCCAACTAAACACGGTACCTCGAAGGTAAACATAGCAACTGTAGGACAAAAGAGGAAGGCTTTTGCTAAGAAAGCTAATAGTAATAAACCTAAGAGTGACAAGGACAAGGCCAAGAAACCCAAGGCAAACAAACCATGCTGGTCTTGTGGGCAGGTTGGGCACTGGAGTAAGGACTGCCCTACGAAGAAAGCGAAGAAAACCGAGGTAGCACAAGCAAATGTTGTGCTTGGAACCGCAAGTGGGCCTGTAGTGAACATGGTTGTTGGTGAGGCTACGGCTTCTGAAACCAACGTTGACCGGTATGTATCCTACAACCCTGTGATATTTTCTACCTATCTGTCAAATGAATGGTTGATAGATACTGGAGCTAATGTACATATTTGTGCTGATATTAGTTTATTTGTATCTTATCAACAGAGTCATAGCTTGACTGTGAAGATGGGGAATGCTAGTGTTGCTCAAGTACATGGAGTTGGAAACGTGGATCTGAAGTTCCCTTCAGGACGTATTCTATCTCTGACGAGAGTGCATCATGTTCCCAACATGCGTAGAAATATAATAAGTGGAAGCTGTTTAGTTTCTAGTGGTTTTGAAATTTCGTTTAAGTGTAATAAAGTAGTTCTTATTCACACTGGTACATTCTTTGGCAAGGGTTACTTGTCAAATGGTTTATTTGTTATTAATGCGGATCCCGTTTTGGGAAATTTGATTAATAATGTTATTCCTACTGTTAACTGTATCGAATCCTCAAATATATGGCATGTTAGACTAGGTCATTTAAACTTTGGTGCTCTTAAGAACATGATGAACTTAGAGTTGATTCCAAAATATACCATAGAAAAGAATTCTAAATGTCAAGTATGTGTGTCTGCTAAACAGATAAGGAAACCTTTTCATAACGTTGTTAGGGATTCAGACTTGTTAGATTTAGTACACACTGATATTTGTGAATTTGGTGGTGTGTTGACCAAGGACCAGTTTAGATACTTCATTACTTTTATAGATGATAGTAGTAGATATTGTTATGTTTATTTACTCAGACATAAGGATGAAGCACTTAGTAAATTCATTATATATAAAACTGAAGTAGAAAAACAAACTAGTAAGATACTTAAAAGGTTGAGATCTGATAGAGGTGGTGAGTATACGAGTAATGCTTTTAATGAATTTTGTGCAAACAATGGTATAGTTCATGAAGTTACTCCACCATACACACCTGAGTCTAATGGGGTTGCTGAGCGAAAGAACAGAACATTTAAAGATATGATTAATAGTATGCTTATTAACTCTGGGTTGCCTAAATACATGTGGGGAGAGGCTCTAAATACGGTTTGCCATATTTTGAATAGAGTCCCTCTGAAACACATGGATAAAACACCCTTGGAGTTATGGAAAGGCAGGATGACTAGTCTTAAGTATCTTCGTGTGTGGGGGTGCCTTGCTAAGGTGCTTGTTCCTGAACACAAGAGAAAGAAACTAGGTCCAAAGACTGTTGACTGTATCTTTCTGGGCTATCTTGAAACCACTACAGCTATGAGATTTTTTGTGTTAAAATCTGACATAGATGGTATAGTGGCAAACATGATAGTTGAATTTCGAGATGCGACATTCTTTGAGGATGTCTACCCTATGAAGACTGGAATACCTGAAATGACTTCTGAGGAAGATCCTACTCACACATCAAGTTCTATTCCTGATCATGTGGAAAAGATGACAAATGTGGGGGCGGAACCTAGTAGTAGCTCTATTCCTAAGGAATTGGAGGAACCAAGGAGAAGTAAGCGTGCAAAAGTAGTCAAGGATTTTGGAGGTGATTTCATCACTTACAATATCGAGGACGAACCTTTAACTTTCCGGCAAGCTATGGATTCTTCTGAGTCAAGGCACTGGAAGGGCGCTGTCAAGAGTGAAATTGAGTCTATTGTTTCCAATGGAACATGGGAGTTGGTTGATCTCCCTCCTGGGTGTTCTACTATTGGGTGCAAATGGGTCTTTAAAAGGAAGTTGAACCCTGACGGCTCAATAGATAAGTACAAAGCTAGACTGGTAGCTAAGGGTTTTAAGCAAAAGGAAGGAATTGATTATTTTGATACATACTCTCCAGTTGCAAGAATGGTAACAATCCGAATGCTTATAGCATTGGCTTCAGTCCATGGTCTTATCATCCATCAGATGGATGTAAAGACGGCTTTTCTTCATGGTGAACTTGAGGAAGAGATTTATATGGATCAGCCTGATGGATTTGTTGCATCAGGCAATGAAAGGAAAGTATGTAAGTTGATCAAGTCCATCTATGGCTTGAAACAAGCTCCCAGAGATTGGCATAAAAAGTTTGATGAAACTATATTGCCTTTCAGTTATAAGATTAATGAAAGTGATAAGTGTGTCTACACTAAAGTTAAAGGTAATGAGTGTGTTATTTTGTGCCTATATGTGGATGACATTTTACTGTTTGGAACCAATATTGAGATTATTAACGAGACTAAAGAATTCTTGAAAAGGCATTTTGAAATGAAGGATATGGGTGAGGCAAGTGTGATTCTTGGAATCAAATTGATTCAGTCCACAGAAGGAATAACCTTGACTCAATCTCATTATATAGAGAAATCTATACTTGAGAAATATGGTTATTCACAGTGTAGAATCGCTAGTACACCTTATGATTCGAAAGTTGCCCTTGTCAAGAATACTTCAGGAGTGCCTGTGTCTCAGTTAAGGTATTCTCAGATTATTGGGAGCTTGCAGTATCTTGCTAACTGTACTAGACCAGATATTTCATATTCTGTGTCTAAATTGGCGAGATATACAAGCTGTCCAAACAGAACTCATTGGGATGCTCTTGATAGAGTACTTAGATATCTAAAAGGCACAATGTACCTTAGTTTACACTACAGGAGATTTCCTGGTGTGCTTGAAGGGTACAGTGATGCAAGTTAGATAGCTAAGAAGTCTGGTTCCAATGGAGTGACTGGATACGTGTTCACCTTGGCTGGTGGAGCAATATCCTGGAAGTCAAGCAGACAGACTATTGTTACTCGGTCTACTTTTAAGGCTGAGTTGTGTGCACTTGATGCCACAGGGACGGAGGCTGAATGGTTACACGGACTTATGTCTGCAATACCTGTAGTAAGCATACCGCTTCCTGCTATTGCTATTCACTGTGATAGTCGAACAACTATCGACAAGATTAGCAGTAAAAAGCATAATGCTAAAACTAAGAGACACATCCAAGTTAGACTCAAGTCTATAAGGGGTTTAGTGACTGATAGGATCATAGCTATAGAGTTCATAGGAACTCAGAATAATATAGCTGATCCTCTTACTAAAGGACTGGAACCTGCAGTGGTCCTTAAGTCAAGGTTGGGGATGGGATTGTCAACCCATCATAATTCATCAACAGTGGGAACCCAATACACATGAGAGGAGATCCCTTGAAGTGTATTCAATGGGTAATAACAAGCTGTAAGGATGAGTTGGTAGTACCTTTGCTACATAGATGATACTATAGTATCTGAATCTATCCCCTGTAAACCTAGAAGGTACTGACACTGCCAGAAAAGCAAGAGTGTTAAAACTCTGAATGGGATCAAGTCATTTGACGAGATAGAGGCAGTATATCTCTGGAGATGCCCAGCTAAGCGAATGTAATTGTGTGGTCGCAATTAGAGGATAGGGTTAATCCTTGAAGCATTCGACGAACAGGATCGAGACATGACCATTAATGTCTCAAAGCCGTAGATTGGCACCATAACCTTTGACTTGTCGTCGTCTATGGAATATGGTTATACTAAACGGATTAAGATTCAAGGTGAAACATTCCATCTGAGTCCGATAGCCATTGAAGTAGAGGAATTAGGAGGGTTCAAACCCGGAAGGGTACCGACTCTGAAAAACAAGTCATGATGAGAAATTGATCACATTTCTGTATGGATTTGTGGGGGATTGTTAGAAAATTAGGATTTTAGAGCTTAATTTAATTATGTTCTTGATGTTAATCCTAAAATCTAATGATTGGAAATTGTTCAATGATATTTGAACTTAAATTTTCATGTATGGTTTTAAGAATTTTCTTAATGAAATCCATATGAAATGAGAGATGGAAGTAGCTTGGAAAAACTTGGAAAATTTGAGAATGTTTGTCCCACATTGAAATAAATAAAGGGGGTTGTGTGCTTTATATGGTATTACCCACATGAGTAGTATACAACTACTAAGGTGTGTGATGGTCCATTGTGTTGTTGTGTGCTTCACGCGCGCCCCGCCCCGCCCCGCACCGCACCGCACCGCACCGCACCGGACCGGGTCGGGTCGAAGGGCGATTTGGGCGAATGTCTCGGCGTCTCGCGTATGCGAGGCGACCTGGGCGAGGATTTTATTTATTTGAGAATTATTTTAATTCAAATTTATTTATCGGTGATTGGATTATTGGGCTGGGTTCTGAAATAGGCTAAGTAGTCTAAATATATTGAACCTGCAAATAATCTGATCTGTAACAAGTTCTGATATTAGAATCAGAACTTAAGAACTGATGAATAAAATCAGAACTTAACAAGTTCTGATATCAGAATCAGAACTTAAGTACTGATGAGTCGAATCAGAACTTAAGTACTGATGAGTTAAATCAGAACTTAACTTAAGTTCTGATAATAATGTGGGTGTTAATGTGAAAAGCTGTTACAAATAATTTAAATTCAAAAGCTGTTCAGTTTTGATTTTTTCATTTATGAATTCAAAATCTGATCAGTTTTGATTTTTTCATTAATGGAGCAGTTTAATTTAGACATTAAGTGTGTGGACAGTTTCATTTTTCCTCTCCTATAAATAGAGGCTAAACTGAATGAATATAACACACTACATTCTCATCTCTTCTCTTCAACCTCTCTGCATTTCTCTCCCATAAGTCCTGAAGTGCTGATATTTTCCGGCGACTGAGGTGCTGGTCGAAGTGGAGGTTTTGTTGCTGCTGTTAACATAAACTCCGAGCTGTTTTATCCTGGTGGAGATATTGCGCACATCCCAAACGCAGCAGGTAGGGGGCAATAATCTCTTCAAGAGCAGCCAGGACTTCGAGCAAGGCCTGGTGACTCAGCTGTGATTATTTTCTTGGCATTTTGTATCTGTAAACCTTTATTTCAGTCACTGTTGAAAGCTATGGTTTCGGGTACATCTTTCTTTCTCTCTTCGTTATTTCAGTTACTGATTTTGTTTACCTGCATGTTTTGTTTTGTTAACTGTGGTCTTGGCCTAAACTTGTTAAATTATTTATACACTTGCCTCTATGTTGCTATACTTGTTAGTGAGTTTTTTCAACAGTTTGCTGAGCACCTGTCGATTACATGTTAATTGTAAATAAAATTTTCATATGAATTATATTAATTTAAGTTTTTTAATATAATTCATAAAATAATGAATATTATGTAAAACTACAATTAAGAAACTTTTATACTTATTAAATAAAGTGAATTATCAAACAATGATTGTAATTAATTATTGAAACTTGTAATTTTTTTATGACAGACTAATCATTCAAAAAAATTCCTGTGCATAAAAAAATATTAATTAAAAGCTTTGACGTATTTAAAATTGAAGGACAAAAGAATACGAGTGTTTATTTTAGATTGATAATATGTTCCTAAATTATAATTTCAAAAAATGAAGTATTAAGAAAAGTTTCAACTTTTGTACCGTCAAAAATTATATTTCATTGATACGATTTATTAAATTAAATACAGTACATCAGTAAAATATGTTTATAATATAATAGGATGAATATGAATCGTTTCGGGTTGAAAATATTAATCAAAAGTCAAACAACATTAATAACTCGAATTACATTTAAATGGTTGTTAGTAAAAACATACCATATTAATGGTGGTATTAATTCTTATCAACACGCCTAAATACTATAGTTAACATGACCCATAAATATTATGTAGAACTACAATCGAAAAACTTTTATATTTATTAAATAAAGTAAATTATCAAGCAATGATTGTAATTAATTATTGAAACTTGTAACTTTTTTATGACAGGTTAATCATTCAAAATTTATCTAGTGCATAAAAAAATTATTAATTAAAAGTTTTTACATATTTAAAATTGAAGGATAAAAAAATACTGAGTGTTCATTTTATATTGATAGTATGTTCCTAAATAATTGAATTTATTAAATTAAATCTAGTACATCAATAAAATATGTTTATAATATATTAGGATGAATATGGATCGTTTCGGGTTGAAAATATTAATCAAAAGTCAAACAGCATTAATAACTCTAATTGTATTTCAATAATTATTAGTACGGGATCCTTTAATTAATTACCAATTAACATATTAATCATTTCAAACTAACTTTACCTACAAATGCCGATTTCCCATATTCAAACGGCCCAAGGATGGGGTAAGGGGTTATTTGGTTGGAGTATTATTGGAATCATGGTTTTTATTTATTATAATTCCTAGAGGTGAACAAAAAAAGCGAAATCGAAAAAATTACCAAAAAAAATCGATAAACCAAACCGAAAAAATCAAACCGTTAAAAAAATCGAAGAAAACCGAACCGACAAAAACCGAACTAGCGGTGCGGTTTCGGTTTTCAATCAAAACCGAACCGAAATTAACCGCACTGCTATATTATATATATATATATATATAATATTATGTATATATACATGTATATATTATCATAACCCGGTTCTAATATTTTGTTAATTAAATATTTACTTAACATTAATATGATAAATTGTATAATATAATATCATAAATTAATTAAGATTAATATGTAAATACTCTTAAATCATAATTTTTTTAATATGTATATAATCAATTTTATCATATGTTTTGATATATACTCTTTTTTTATTGTTGTGATCATATATTTTTATCATATTTTGTATCTATTATTTAAGATAATATGAATTATACATTCAAAAAATAAATTTATGAAATATATAAATTTTATTTAACGAATTCTAAAGTGACACATCTTTGGTGATTAATGTAATATTATCATTTAATTTGATATTATTTTTTTATCCAACACATTATCAACAATAAATCGTATAAATAAAAAATGTATAAAAACCCGAATAAAACCCGAATAAAAAACGAAACCGATGAATGGTTAACCGAAATCGAAAAACCGTTTTAAGCGGTTTGGTGGCGGTTAATAGCAATTAACCGAACCGAACCGCATATATTAGTTTGACTACGATTAATGCTAAAATCGCACCAAACCGCACCATGCATACCCCTAATAATTCCATTCCATGCCGGGTTTTGGTTGATGAAAAAAACCCCGATTCCTCGAATTTACGGTGGAGAACTTAACTGAACTTAACTGATTTCTAATTTAATGTAAAGGTTCTAATTTGAACATAACCAATTACATAAAAGAGAGTCAAATACAAATTTTGACCAGAAAACAAAAATGAATTTTGAGTAGAAACGCCAAATCAAGCTCAGGCGCCTCAACTAAACTTGCTTGTTTGACCGCACCACGCTACTCAATAACTTTCCTGACGGTGCTGACAGATAAGGAGGAGTATATTGGATTTTCCTCCCATATTAGATAACCGAATCTTCATTCTTTATATATTCACAAGAAGAATCACTAAAAAATAAATACTAACGCAAAATAATAGGGAAACACAGAAAGAGAGTCAACTAACAAACACTCCGATAAAACCATTCTCTCCTTTCTTACAAATCTCAAAAATGGGTTGGGCCAGCAACAAAGAAATGGCCCTCCCATTATCAAGCAACTCCGTTGATTCTGGCCATGCCCGTCTCAATGAGCTTGGTTACAAACAAGAACTCAAGCGTGATCTCTCGTATATATATATTTTTTATTCTCTCTTGCTCATTTTTATGTTTTCTTGATTTGATTTGGTTCTGAAATATGATATTGGTTTGGATTGCAGGGTGTTGTCGAATTTTGCATTTTCATTTTCGATAATATCGGTTATTACGGGGATAACTACACTGTATAATACTGGACTTAGGTTTGGTGGACCTGTTGCTATAGTTTATGGTTGGATAGTTACTGGCTGTTTTACTATGATTGTTGGTTTGTCCATGGCTGAGATTTGTTCTTCTTATCCTACTTCTGGTGGACTTTATTATTGGAGTGCTAAACTTGCTGGCCCAAATTGGGCTCCTTTTGCTTCTTGGATCACTGGATGGTAATCTCTCTCTCTCTCTCTCTCTCTCTCTCTCTCTCTCTCTCTCTCTCTCCCTCTCTCTCCCTCTCTCCCTCTCTCTCTCCCTCAATTACTACTTTGATATTTATAATTATGTTATTTGTGAGGTTGATAGAATCTTGCAATTCAATTAATACTAAAATCAGAAATGTGATGTTTTTGATCATTTAGAGTATTGTACTTGTTGCTTGTTTGGTTTATGTTTTTATTTTTTGTAGCACATTTTAAATTTGAATAGTCACGCACCCATGCAGAGGCTTAAGGCTTCGAGCTCTGTGTTACTAAGAGAGGATTAGTGTTCAGTAGGCTACTAGGGAATGGGGATTAGATTGGTGGTTTTCTCTTTGGTTGTTTGTGAATATACAAAAGAAGTTTAACGATGAAAACAGCTTTTATTTGCCAAGAGCAAATTGCTGCAGTATATGTTGTTTTCATGATCAATATGTATTTGTAATCTTATATGCAAGTGTTACATGGCAAGCATTTATTTTCAGAAACGATTACTATGAACAGAAAAATTTAGCTCTGTTGTACAAGGCAGAGGTGGAACTCACATCTCATAATGTGAAAGAGGTCCATGTGAATATGTTGTAAAAGATAATGTGATTTTTTTTTAATATGACCTGGGTGATATCCTTATGGTCCAAGATTAAGAGGTTACAACAAATGTCTCTAGTATTTGCAGCTTTGCGCTCTTAGCCTCTTTCTTTGTGTATTCCTTATATTCGTTTCTTAATATCAGTGGTCATCAACTGTGTGTGAAGTTGACCTTCCTAACAAAATTGGGAAAATAATACATTACCAACCCAAGGCCCTTGTTATTAATTGAGAGGCGTATGCTGTTCAAATTTTACACTTAATGTTGAGGAAAATCAAACAGAATTAAAATGCAGTTGTAGATACATATGCTGATCATGGTCTGTGGTCTATGTGCAAAATAGTGTCTGACTACTTTGAATTTTCGCTTGTTATTTCATGATGCAGGTTCAACATTGTTGGTCAGGTAATTCTGATTCTATAATTTTTCAAAAGCCAATAAAAAGCTAGAATGGTTTCATTTCCAGTATCATTATCTGTACGCTCTAGTCATTAGAAAGGCCATTCTCTGCAGTGGGCTGTTACAACAAGCGTCAATTATTCACTTGCGGAGCTCATTCAAGTAATCATTCTCCTTAGCACAGGAGGAAAGAATGGAGGTGGATATGAGGGCTCTAAATATGTAGTTATTGCTATTCACGGTGGCCTTCTTCTTGTACATGCTATCATAAACAGTCTTTCTATTTCTTGGTTATCATTTTTTGGACAGCTTGCTGCTGGGTGGAACATTCTGGGTAGGAGGAATCATACAAGTAAATTTGCTTTCAGTTTCATCTTTCCTTGCAATGTTCTTACTGGCGCTCACATGATTGTAGGTGTCTTTGTTCTTATGATCCTTGTTCCATGTGTTGCAACGGAAAAGGCCAGTGCCGAGTTTGTTTTCACTCATTTTAATACTGAAAATACGGATGGAGTGAATGGTAGACTCTACATATTTCTGTTAGGGCTCCTCATGAGCCAATACACTTTAACAGGATATGATGCATCTGCCCATATGGTGAGTCCTGTTTTCTTCTTTATGACCAACACAAATCCCCCCACTCTGCTACTAACAACTTTTCAAAATTAGATTCTCTAAAAAAAATTCTACCATCTGTACTTCCCTGCAGTAAGAACTCTCTAAAGAAACAATACTATCTATAATCCTGTTTTAACAATTTATAGATCACACTTCTACCTCATCCATAATATTCTTTCAGTCGGAGGAAACTAGGAGTGCAGACATAAATGGGCCAAAAGGAATCATCAGTTCTATTGGCATATCAATTATTGTTGGATGGGGTTACCTGCTTGGTATCACCTTTGCAGTTATCGATATCCCGTACCTTTTGGATGAGAATAATGATGCTGGTGGTTATGCCATTGCCGAGGTATTTTATCGAGCATTCAAGAATAGATATGGAAATGGAGTTGGAGGAATAATTTGTCTAGGTGTGGTTGGTGTTGCAATATTCTTCTGTGCTATGAGTTCAGTTACAAGTAACTCTAGGTATATAAAATAAATTGTTATGTATGGTGGATTACATTACAAACTACTCTTTAAGACTCTTCTAATATGAACTAAATTCCAGGATGGCTTATGCATTTTCAAGAGATGGAGCTATGCCATTATCCTTTTTATGGCATAAAGTAAATGGCCAAGAAGTCCCCCTGAATGCAGTCTGGCTTTCTGCTTTCATATCATTTTGCATGGCTTTGACGGTATTAATTTTTTGTTGTTTATCTTTTTTTTTATTTACAAATTAAATTGTAGAGTCTGCTTATGATAATAGGTCTGACAATTTCCATGAGAAATTGTTCTCTATTCATAATTATGTGGATTTGTTATCCTGGAGCCAGAATAACTTTTTCCATTAACTAAAAAAAGAAATTAGAGACTTTGATGTTAAAAATTACATTATTATTTAAGCTATAGTAACTCTGAATTCTTATTGGCTGTATACCTCCTTTCGTAGCACATACAGAGGTTGGACTATGTAGCAAACCGTATTAAAGTTCACTATACAAAATACAATATGATTATGTTAATATTACATTTTTGAGATGAATAATCTGTAATGTAATTGTTCAACATATAGATTATGCTTCTTTTCCTGAAAATGTTGCATTCATTACAGTTTGAAGAGTAGTTTTGGTTTTATCTTTTAGATATTAACATTGTGTACAGGTAGGGGCTAATTGTTACTTATATCTGAGTATTTGCAGTCGCTTGGGAGTGAGGTGGCATTTGAAGCAATGGTATCCATAGCAACTATCGGGCTTTACATTGCTTATGCAATACCCATATTTCTTAGAGTAACTTTGGCTCGAAGATCTTTCAAAACAGGACCTTTTAACCTAGGTCGTTACGGAGTTGTTGTTGGTTGGACTGCCGTCCTATGGGTTGCATTCATCTCTATCCTCTTCTCCTTGCCTGTAGCCTACCCCATTACTAGAGAGACGTTGAACTATACACCAGTTGCAGTTGGGGGTCTGTTCATTCTAACCGTCTCCTATTGGATAGTGGATGCTCGGCATTGGTTCAAAGGCCCTATCACAAATATAGATAGATGAATTAGAAGACTGCTTGTTTCTTCACATCCTATTCATTTTGTTATAGTGTCGATTGAGTTCCAGATTTAAGGAACCTGTAAAAAATTATATGAACACCAGCTACTGTTGTTTTCTATACACAAGCTTCAATTGCAGTCGCAGATATTTAAGTGTATTAAATGCATAGACACTAAGAGATGAATCTAGCACTCAACGATACAATATTGACATATGAGAATAAAAAGTGCTAAAGTAGAGTATAGATTATTATTAAGATTCTTAATATTGTGTTGAAACTCCATTACAGCAATTATGCAAAGCTGTGTATGTGTATTGTTATGTAACATCTGTGGAAGAAAATGTATTTTCCATTGAAGAATAAAAGTAATTCTACAGAAAAGAAAAGTGAGTACAGAATTTTTACAATAAGAGAGATTTATATTCTAATCTCTATAACAGAAACGGTTATGATAAGATGTACTAAATATCATGTTGTATATAAGCTACTACTTATCAAGATGATAAGAGTTATGGGCAATATTCCCCCCTCGGATTGAATGTGGTTCTCGCACATTTAATCCGAAAAGAATAGTTCAATGGAGATGACGATCAAGACCCTTGATAAAAATATCAGCCAACCGGTTAGAATTAGATGTGTAGACAGGAAGAATCAAGTGAGACTGGACCTGCTCGCGTACAAAATGACAATACAAAGCGAAGTGTTTGGTTTTAGGACGAAAGACGGGATCCGCTGCAATATCTAAGGTAGCCTGATTATCGGTGTAAATAACCACAGGAACTTGCTGAGACATGTTGAGTTCGGATAAAAAGGAGATTAACCGAGTTCGGATAAAAAGGAGATTAACCCATGATAACTCACAAGCTGTGTCTGCAATAGCACGCAGTTCGGCTTTAGTTGTTGAACGGGATATCACTTTCTGCTTACTCGAATGCCAAGTAATAAGCGAAGAACCCAACACTAAGCACATGCCACATGCCAGTAATGCTCTTGAGCATACCAGTAAAGTCTAAACTAGATCCCCAATCGCTATCACAAAAAGTAGTAAGCTTGAGATCAGACGAAGCAGAGTAAAATAGACCTTGAAATGGTGTTGCCTTCAAGTAACGAAGAACTCGTTGAACAGCTACCATATTAGGGACCCTAGGCTGTTGCAAAAATTGACTTAAATGATGAACCACAAACACAATATCAGGCCGTGTGACCGAGAGATATAGGAGTTTACCAACAAACTTCCTATATAAGGAAGGATTATCTAACAAATCACCATCATGAGGAGAGAGTTTAACATTTGTATCAACTGGTAAAGAAAGAGGTTTGCAATCTAGTAGACCAGCATCTACGAGCATATCGTGCACAAATTTATGATGGTGAACATACAAGCCTGTAGCAGTACGATGTATCTCCAAACCCAGATAGAATTTTGCTAAACCAAGATCTTTAATTGTAAAGGATGAGTGTAAAACAACCTTGACATGGCTGATTAAAGCAGAATCAGTTCCAGTTAATAAAATGTCGTCAACATAAACTAATGCAACAACAAAGGTATGACCATTGTGAAGGGTTTTTAGCACATAAACGCAACGGAAACGTAAATTTAAATCTTAAAAAAAACTGAAACCCTCAACAGGATCCATGCGAAAAATAATATTTAATTCGTAATTCAATATGTTTACCTTAAGAAGTTTTACATTAATGGAAAGATGGAGGTCTTTAATAGAGATCCAAGAACCACGAGCGGAGATCCTTAGCAGCTGCTCCTCAAGTGTGAAGCACTCCACTGGTATCCACTAAGAAAATGATGTAATGGAGAAGGAGAAGGTGGAGAGAATTATGGTTTTGTAAAAAAAATTAGGTTGAGGCAAAAATAAGGTCTATAATAGTATATTTATAGGCAAAATTTTCAGCTGAAAATTTTCTCATAAAATATTATTATTATTAACCCTTTATTATTCTCATTAATAATTAAAATACCTTTTAATTATTAATCCTTTTTCTAAACACTTTAGAAATAATTCTCTCTCTTGATTTAATTTCTAAAAATTAAATTCTTAATTAATAATATTAAGAACCTTTTTATAATCAATTAAATCTCATTTAATCAATTATTAAATTTGCCAATTAATTATTTATTTCATAAATAAATAATTATCAGCCATTATTAATTAATTCCTCCACCATTAAATCATTCTCTTTTATGGTGTGACCCTGAAGGTTCAATATTAAGCCGGTAGTAGAAATAAATAATAATAAAACTATTTTTATCATTATTTATATAAATTCTCTAATTCATTAAATATGATTAATTAATTAATCATATTTATTCTACATCGTGAGGGATACTTCTCAGCATATCGCGACTATCCGGATAATACGAATTCACTGCTTAGAATACCAAGAACCTATTCAGTGAGTAGTTACCGTACAATTAATTCCTTCTACCCTGCAATGTCATGATTAAATACAAGGCATGGAACTTGTGTCAAGCCTATCTTGTTTAATCACTTGCTTTCCCATTCACTATGCTTAGTTCTATTTAATGTAAATTAGAAACTCCTTTCTAATTTCATTCACTCTGGCCAGAGATTCTTGAACTAAGATAAGTGAATCAGCATTGAACATTCTCTTCCTACACTGGAAGGGGTAGATCCTTTATTGATCATACACTATCTTCGTGTACAAATTCCTATACCCAGTAGAGCGCTTATAATTGTCCCTTGAGACTAAGAACTAAACCAAAGCATAATTCAGTGTACACAAGATGACTATGATGACCTCAAGTCTAAAGATACTTGTACAACTATCACTATGTGAACAACTGCTGACACGTGAGTGAACTCCATCAGTTGTTCAGCTGTGTGAGTCATGTTCAGTGAACTTATTCTATAATAAGCACCTACATACTAGCTATAGTGTCACCACACAAATGTCTATAAGAACAGACATCCTTCATAATGAAGCAAATATAGTATGTACCGATCTTTGCGGATTATTAATTACCAGTTAGTAATCCTACAACCAGGAACTATTTAAGTTTAGAGTTATCATTTTTTAGGTCTCATTATTATGATCTCATCACAATCCATGAAAAGCTTTACTCTAAACTGTGGTATATCTTATTTAAACATTTAAATAGATAGAGCCCGCAATAAAAACAAAACAAGTCTTTTATTAATATCAATGAAATTAAAACAGATTACATAAAAGTTATTCCTAAATCCTCATACATGATTGGACTTAGGACATATCTCTTTCAATCTCCCACTTGTACAAAAGTCAATCACTCTGGTATCTAATACCCATCTTGTCTTTATGACGATCAAAGTGACTCTGAGAAAGTGGCTTTGTGAGTGGGTCTGCTACGTTGTTATGTGTGTCAACTCTCTCGACGTTGACATCTCCTCTATTTTCAACTCAGATTTACCACCAAAAACAAGAAAAATGTCCTGAGTCCTTCGCAAGTACTTAAGGATGTTTTTCACTGCTTTTCAGTGGTCTTCACCTGGATTGGACTGATATCTGCTCGTCACACTAATTGAATAAGCAACATCAGGCCTTGTACACAACATCGCGTACATGATAGATCCTATTGCTGAAGCATAAGGAATCTTACTCATACGTTATCTTTCCTCAGGTGTCTTAGGAGACATTTTTTCGGAAAGGGGCACTCCATGGCTCATCGGTATGAGATCTCTTTTGGAGTTTTCCATGCTAAACCTTTTAAGCACTTTCTGGATGTATGTACCATGGGTAAAACCTATCATTCTTCTAGATCTATCTCTATAGATCTTCATACCGAGAATGTAGGATGCTTCTCCCAAGTCCTTCATGGTGAAGTTCTTTGATAGCCATACTTTGACCGATTGTAGCATCAGTATATCATTTCCTATAAGAAGTATGCCATCCACATACAATACAATAAATGTTACCGCGCTCCCACTAACCTTCTTGTAGACACATGGTTCATCTATATTTTTTGATAAAACCAAACTCTTTGATTGTCTCATCAAAACGGATGTTCAATCTACGAGAAGCTTGCCTTAAACCATATATAATTCGCAGTAGCTTACACACTAGGTGTTCATTTCCCTTGGAAAGAAAACCCTCTGGTTGTGTCATATACACTTCCTCCTCAAGTTCCCCATTGAGGAAGGCCATTTTCACGTCCATTTGCCAGATCTCATAGTTGTAGTAAGCAGCAATCGCAAGCAAAATCCGAATTGATTTTAACAGGGTTACAGGTGAAAAAGTTTCATCAAAGTCAATCCCTTGCCTTTGTTTGAATCCTTTTGCCACGAGCCTGACCTTATAGGTCTCCAATTGGCCATCTGCTCCAATCTTTCTTTTGTATACCCACTTGCACCCAATAGGCTTAACACCTTCAGGCGCCTCAACCAGAGTCCATACTTGGTTGGTATACATAGATTACGTTTCAGATTTCATGGCACTATGCCATTTCTCTGAGTCAACACTACTCATAGCCTCATTATAGGTCATAGGGTCATCATCATCAATGATTGACAACTCATTGTCATTCTCAATGACAAGGCCATAATACCTCTCAGGTTGGCGAGACACTCTCCCTGTCCTACGAATGGGTTGTTCCACAGAAGGTTGTTCAGTCTGAAAAGGTGTTTCCACTTGATCCGTAGTAGTTTGTGCTTCTTAAACTTCATCAAGTTCAATTTTGCTCCCACTGTTTCCTTCAAGGATAAACTCCTTTTCCAAGAAGGTAGCATGTCTGGAGACAAACACCCGATGATCGGTGTAAAAGTAATACCCCAAAGTCTCTTTAGGATATCCCACAAAATTACATTTTATGGATCGAGATTCCAGCTTATCTGGGTCAACTTTCTTGACATAAGCTGGACATCCCCAAATCTTAAAGTGTTTAAGACTCGGTTTCCTTTCTTTCCATATCTCATATGGTGTTTGAGGAACAGATTTGGAAGGCACCTTATTCAGTAAATATGCTGAGGTTTCCAATACATAACCCCACAGGAATACTGGAAGATTCGCATAGCTCATCATGGACCGAACCATGTATAATAAAGTTCGGTTTCTCCTTTCAGATACCACATTTAACTGTGGAGTATATGGAGGAGTCCACTGGGAGACTATACCATTTTCTTTGAGGGATACTTCTCAGCATATCGCGACTATCCGGATAATACGAATTCACTACTTAGAATACCAAGAACCTATTCAGTGAGTAGTTACCGTACAATTAATTCCTTCTACCCTGCAATGTCACGATTAAATACAAGGCATGGAATTTGTGTCAAGCCTATCTTATTTAATCACTTGCTTTCCCATTCACTATGCTTAGTTCTATCTAATGTAAATTAGAAACTCCTTTCTAATTTCATTCACTCTGGCCAGAGATTCCTGAACTAACATAAGTGGATCAGCATTGAACATTCTCTTCCTATACTGGAAGGGGTAGATCCTTTATTGATCATACACTATCTTCGTGTATAAATTCTTATACCCAGTAGAGCCCTTATAATTGTCGCTTGAGACTAAAAACTAAACCAAAGCACAATTCAGTGTACACAAGATGACTATGATGACCTCAAGTCTAAGGATACTTGTACAACTATCACTATGTGAACAACTGCTGACACGTGAGTGAACTCCATCAGTTGTTCAGCTGTGTGAGTCATGTTCAGTAAACTTATTCTATAATAAGCACCTACATACTAGCTATAGTGTCACCACACAAATGTCTATGAGAACAGACATCCTTCATAATGAAGCAAGCATAGTATGTACCGATCTTTGCGGATTATTAGTTACCAGTTAGTAATCCTACAACCAGAAACTATTTAAGTTTAGAGTTATCATCTTTTAGGTTTCATTATTATGATCTCATCACAATCCATAAAAAGCTTTACTCTAAACTGTGGTATATCTTATTTAAACATTTAAATAGATAGAGCCCGCAATAAAAACAAAACAAGTCTTTTATTAATATCAATGAAATCAAAACAGATTACATAAAAGTTATTCCTAAATCCTCATACATGATTGGACTTAGGACATATCTCTTTCACATTGGTAAATGTAAATAAAGAATAATCAGCAACTGTTTGAACAAAACCAAGGCTGAGAAGAACATATGCCAATTTCTCAAACCATACACGGGAAGCTTGCTTTAACACCCGTAAATAGATTTGTTTAATTTGCAAACAACAGAAGTGCCATATAAAGGATGTTCTTTGGGCAACTCCATGTACACTTCCTCTACCAAATCGCCATGGAGGAAGGCATTATTAATATCCAGCTGATGTAAATCCCAACCTTTAGCTGCAACCAAAGCTAGAAGAGTACGAACAGTTGACATCTTAGCAACTAGGGCAAACATGTTGTGGTAATCTTGGCCTTCAATTTGGGTATAACCCTTTGCCACCAAACGGGCCTTGTATTTGTCTAAAGAACCATGCATTTACCAGCAGGAAGAGAATCAACAACAGTCCAACTATCATTATTTTCTAATGTAGTTAACTCCTTATGCATAGCATCGACCCACTTGGGATCTAACTTGGCCTGATTGTATGTGTGAGGCTCTTTAAGAATTACAGTGCTCACAACACAAGCATACATTGTATATGGTGGAGAATAATGAGAGAAATTATACTTTTGATGGTCAATAGGACAATTCAAAAGAATTGTATTTGCCTTGGACATTGTAGGAACAATAAAATCCTTCATCCAAGAAGGTTGTACTTTGTGCCTTAAAGAGATCCTTGGAACAACAGGTTTAATATCAGAAGGTGTAACATCAGAAGGTGGTCTAGTATCAGAAGAGGAATGTATAGTAAGAGAAGGTGGGGTAGGAGAACTAGGTGGCGTAGAAAACTGAGGAAAATGTCCAGAAGAGTCAGATTGTATATTAACAGTTGGAAGAACACGGCTCTCATGGATTAAAAAGGTGTCTAGGGGGTGTCATGTGTAGCATCACAAAAGGTTGTAGCAGGAACAGTATAAGGAAGTTTACGGGAACAAGGTAGATCAGTAGTGCAAGGAAAAACACTTCCATTAAAGACAACATGACGAGATATGTGTATTTGGTG
This sequence comes from Apium graveolens, assembly GCF_009905375.1. Lineage (NCBI taxonomy): Eukaryota > Viridiplantae > Streptophyta > Magnoliopsida > Apiales > Apiaceae > Apium > Apium graveolens. The sequence continues at coordinate 17,910,373 of NC_133652.1, forward strand.
AGTAAGTGGATCGTACAACTTGTAGCCCTTTTGTGTGATAGAATTCCCAATAAAAATAGTTTTGACAACACGAGGAGCGAGTTTGTCATTGTGATGAACATACATATATGCTAAACAACCAAAAACACGGAGATGATCGTAACAGGGTGGCTTCCCAAGTAAATTCTCATAAGGTGAAATAAAACCTAGAACAGAACTTGGAATACTGTTAATAAGATAGGTGGAAGTAATAAGGCAATCACCCCAGAAAGAAAGGGGAAGATGTGACTGAAAAAGAAGTGCTCGTGACATCTCAAGTAAATTACGATGTCGACGTTCGACCCTCCCATTCTGCTGTGGCGTATACGAACAAGAGGTTTGATGTACCACACCATGAACATCAAAGAATAAACGTAAATCAGTGTTAATAAACTCCCCCCCCCCATTATCAGTACGTATAGATGTGATGTTAGTAGAAAATTGTGTTTCAACATAAGAAAAAAAATCACATATGGATTGAGTAACGTGTTGTTTAGTAGGTAAAAGGATGTTCCAAATAGCACGAGAAAAATCATCGACAATAGTCACAAAATATCTACAACCATTATAAGTGGGTGTCCGATATGGACCCCAAACATCAAAATGTACAAGTTCAAACAAACGAGAAGCATTAGAATGACTTAAAGAGAAAGGAAGTTTGCATTGCTTAGCTAATGGACAAGTATTACAAGGTTCAAGCATCTTAGTATTAGAGGATTGCAAGTCTAATACATGAATTTTGGATAAAACTTGTGAAGGGACATGACCCAAACGCTGATGCCAGAGAGTATGTGATGAAGAAATCGAGGCAGTGAAAGCTTGTACATAATCTGATGTGTTGGAAAGTTGATACAAGCTTCCAGTAAGATTGCCAAAAACCAATTCCCTCTTCCAGTATTGGTCCTGCAAATAACACGTACTAGCGGTGAATTGAATTGTAGAAGAAAGTTGAGAGGACAATTTGCTAACAGAAAGTAAATTGAAAGTGAAGGAAGGAACTAAAAGAACCTCAGGAATAAGGATGGAAAGGGGTTGGAGAAAAACAGACCCACTATGAGTTACTACAACATTATTACCATTAGGGAATTGTACGGTTAAAGGTACATCTAGCAAAGAAATATCTTGCATAAAACTGATATTGTAGCACATGTGGTTCGTGGCTCCGGTGTCTAAAACCTAAATATTTTGTTGAAGACAAGTAGAAGATGAAAATGAATATGCAGTTACTGCCAAGTGTGTAGCAAGACTGAACTGAGGTGATACATGAGCATTGGAAGTAGAGTTGTTGAGGCATTTCATGATTGAGTGTAACTGAGTCTGTAGTTCCTCCATTTTATAAGACAAAGTAGCTGAAGATTGATCAGTGTTGGCAGGATTTGTACCCTGGGAAACCTGAGCAGCAACAGGTTTTGCAGAAGAATGTTGAAATCTAGAATGTGGAACAAATCTGCGTTTCCCTTTGTTGTTAGGGTGCAAAGGATGATCAAGAGGATACCCTATGAGCTTGTAGCATTTGTCTTTATTATGACCCTTTATATGACAATGAGAGCATTCTTGAACATAAACATTGGATCTATCACTGAATCTATTGGGAATATACGGAGAAGAACTAGAACCAGATGGAGTAGGTAAGTTGACCATCATTGAAATTGGAGATGGCACTGTGCCATGAGATTGCCTCTGCTTCTCCTCTTGTTTAATGAGCATAAACGCTTGGTTAACTGTTGGCCATGGGTTCATCATTAGTAGCTGTCCTCTGGCCGCTGTATAGCTAGAATGAAGTCCCATTAAAAATTGTATCAAACGAGTCTTCTCCAATTGTAATTCCCACTCTTTATTAGTAGCACATGTGCACTATACACCAGGTGACAAAGCTATGGGTTCATCCCAGAAACCTTTGAGTTTATTAAAGTAAAACTCGAATGAATCATTTCCTTGTTCGAGTTTAAACAATGCTCGTTGAGTCTCATAGAATTTGTGACCACTGACTGCTGAGAAACGTTCACTAAGCTCATTCCAAACCAGAGCAGCACTGTCCATATAATTCATGATGTTGCTAATGTCATCAGATACGGTGTTCAATATCCAGGTGATTACCATATCATTAACTCGTTTCCAATGAGCGTAAAGAGGAAAATCCATAGCAGGTGCCACAAAATCACCATTAACAATCACTAGTTTATTTTTCGCAGACAAGGCAATTTGCAAAGACCTTTTCCAGGACGCGTAGTTTTCAGAACCAGTAAGCTTCTTCGAGATTAAAACCATACCAGGTTGATCATTATTATGCAAGAAAAGTGGATGTGCATTGGTATCAATAAAGTTAGGATACTGAGGAGTTGTATCGGAAGGTGTTGAAGGTGATGTCATTGTATTAGATCGTATAACAACTTGAGCATATGTGCGATGAGGAGATGAATAAGATGACATTCATGTAGAGGGAGAGAAGATGAGTGATACGGTCGTAACTAATCGAACTAACACATGCTCATCAGAATCAACACATTCGAAGAAGAATTTCGTCAAACACATTTGAGTAATACAACATAAACTCAAAATAGAAGCAATCAATCAAGAAGAAACAATATAATCACGAACAAACACAACGATTAGTCGTAAAACACAATTGCAGAACTAAAGAGATATGATCAACACAAACAACAGAGAGCAAATCTATCGAATTAAAAAATATGAAGAAAAGCTCACAAAAATAATGGAGATTGCATCACACGGTTCATGAAGAGGAGATCGAAGAATCAATTACGGAAAGAAGCTCTGATACCATATTAAGATTTTTAATATTGTGTTGAAACTCCATTAGAGCAATTATGCAAAGTTGTGTATGTGTATTGTTATGTAACATCCGTGGAATAAAATGTATTGTCCATTGAAGAAGAAAAGTAATTGTACAGAGAAGAAAAGTGAGTACAGAGTTTTTTGTAATAAGAGAGATTTATATTCTATTTTCTATAACAAAAACGGTTATGATAAGATGTACTAACTATCAGGTTGTATATAAGCTACTACTTATCAAGATGATAAGAGTTATGTGCAATAATCATCATTATTATTGAAGAGTACTATTTCTTAGATATAAAGGTGGTTCGACTATTAAACAAGAAAGAAAAATTATACTTATCCAAATAATATATTGATATTTTATGCAGCTTTATGAATATTAAATCTATTTTTTTATTTTACCGATTCATTAAATTTTTTTGCGGATCAAAAATTTTCCTTTGGCAAAAATTAAAGTCCGTGACACACATTGTACATGTTACAAGAAAGTCCAAAAGTCTGGATAAAAAACGTGGGAAAAAATGCATTCTAAACACAAAATATCATAAATTTAACTTATTTTGATTGACTTCTATATATTAATAATAGTAGAATTTATGTTGGACGCCAACAGATTACTTACATGAGCTTTTAACTAAGATTATAAGAATTTTGAGCAAAAATAGTGATTTAACAGCCTCTTAAATTCCTTAAAAAGTTAAGAGTAACATCTAATAACTTATCAATAAAGATCCACTAACCATTCCTTATTTTGTTTTTATCAATAAAAAATTCAATTCTCCCACTTTTTTGACTCATTTTCTCTATTTTCCTTCACTTTTTGTCCAATTATTTATAGATATATTATATATTATTATAATAATAATAAGGAATGTATATAAAGATCGTTGTTGGAGTTGAAATACAAAACAATGTTTTAAATTATTGAAAATTATTATTTTATAATATATAAGTAACACACTAAGATACTGGCTCGGACTTGCTCTTCCTACATAAAACCTTATAAATTAAAATAGCTAATTAAAATATTCCGCGCAGACACAAGAAAAATAGAAAAAACAATCTCTGAACAATAAATCTACAGTAACTACGCGCAATTTACAGTAGTAAATGTAAGCTGCCAACAGTGACTCAGATTCGGAGCGTATCAATCAAGTTTCGGCGGGATAATAAAAAAATAAAAATTTATAAACCCATTCAGCTGCTAAAACCCAGTGTGTTACTATACTCGCAGTATAACCCCCAAATTTTGCTGATAAAAATGGTGAGATTTCCCCCTTTCTTCTTTAATTTAATTTTTCTAGGGTTTCATTCTTATTATATACATGTATGTATTAATCTCTCATCAATTAAATTTTACAGGATGATCCTAACGAAGAACTCGAACCTCTGTTCGATTACAGCCGCGTTCAGCCTCTCGATCTCGTTTCTTTAGACGGTTCGTTTCATCTCCTACATCAATTTAACCTATACATACATATATGTGTTTGTGTGTGATCATTGAATTTGAATTTAAATTGAATTTGAATTTTAGATGACGATGACGATTCAATTCCGATTCCTCCTAAAAAACAGAAATTATCGGAAGGAGAGAAGTCGGCGGATGTAAGCTTTATTGTTTTTCGGTATAGCTGAATGCTGGTGTTATGTTAGTTTAGCTTAATTTAAGTTGAATTGATTTTTTTAATGCGTGTACATTGTTTACGTGAATTAGGCTAATAATTTAGCTTCGAGTAAGAATGTGATTAAAATTGATGATGGCGAAGATGAGGAGGATTGGTTGCCTTCTCCGGTTAAAGTCTCAATTGATACTCTAAAGCGGGAAGAGGATTCTATGATTAAGGCTATTAGGTAATGTTTCAAACTTGGTTAATGAATATTTAAAAGGATTATCTTATCTGTTGAAACGGTTACTTTTGTTATGTTTGATTCGTTAAAACATGGTGAACCGGCATCGTTTAGGAAGATAAAGGGAAGTGATTTATTATTAAAATGGCGTTGTTTTGATCGATGAGAAGTGGTGTCTATTTGCTTTATATTACACTGTGTCAACTTGGGATCTTGAGCATTTAATGGCAGGATCTTTTAGCCAATTCCAAGGCGACATGTGGCAACCTTTTAGTCTAGGTATTGGATGATTAGAAAGTGGGAGCAGCAGGATTGAGCGTGAAACTTTCTGTTTGTTCATGTAATTAGTAACCGATTATTGAAGAAACCCAACTTTGTTCATTTTTAGTATCTATTAATTTTTTTGGTTGGTTGTGAATTCATTTTCATTGCTTCTTAAATCTATTGTATGGCTGCAAATTTGTAGATTAGGCTTGAACTCATCACTATGAGAACTTTAAAATTTAATCTACTTCAAGGTCTGATAAGTGGGGCTGGAATGATTTAATATCTTTTAGAAGCAAGATTTGGTATAAAATAGTTCATCTTTGGTTGGAAACATAAATAAGATAAGCAAACATATAATTTTTTTAACTCGATACAGTAATGAGTTGAGCACAAGCAAAGAAGAGTTTGGCTCTTTAAAGTTCATCAACTGCTCAAATATAAAGCATGCTGGGCAAATTTGTCAGTTATATATAAATATCCATAGTTATTCTGTAAAATTCTAAATGATATTCGATATGTTAAATAGAGTTTGTGTTTTCTTAAATATGTTAAGTTTAACTGATTTTTTTTACACTTCATTAAGAATTTTGATAAACTCTAATTATGCATATGAATTGTTATGATCGATAAGAGCTCGAGCTCAGTTCTGTTTGATTTTTTTTCCTTTTGTTTCTACCAGGTAAGCTTGCATTCTGATTAAAAGTTCGCCTTGATTGTCAAATTTTTTTAAACAGATGAAGTTGAACACAAGGGAATTTGTTTCGGCTTTGTTAAAATTCAAGTCGGTGATAATTGATAAATTAAATCTATAATGTGAACTCACTAGGTTTATTATGTGCTCTATTTTATTTTTTATTTTGTTTTACAGTTGTTACCTACTGTAGTCATCCCGTATCTGCTAATATTGTAAATTTATCTTATTATATCATGGAATGCTAATACAGATATGCTAAAATTAGCCTGACCCTGTAAATTATTGGTGAAGTCGGTAGTAAAGTGATTCTGTAATGTATTTCATAAATATTATGATATTGTGGGTTTTTTAATCTTCAAGTCCGTGTTTAAGTGAATCTATAATGTATAACATAATTGAAGTTTTTCTTCATTACAAGTGAACTTCTTCACCAAAGTTCTGTATCGTAGTTCACATATTTTCCGCACTATATATTATTGTTGCATTCTCTGCATTCAGCAGGCATAGTAATGATGAACTTGGAAGTTCAAGTGTTTGCACTTATTGTAGCCTCATAAGAACCTGGTTTAGATTTTGGATCTGACTATTTCTACTGTATTCTACTACTAATTCTTTTATTTTCTGATTTTAGCAGAAGTGCACTTTCGTGGTTACTTTGGTGTCAGTCATAGTCTCTTACCTATGTTTTTGTGTAGAATACATTCAGTTCTGACCTAAAAGATTTTTTTTTTCTCCAGTTTTTTTCTTACCCGGGTATTATGTTTATAGGTTGAAGAAGCAGGAGCTTTTGTCTTATGCTCAATCAGCTGAAGATATTCTGCAAAATGTTGATGAGCCTGTTAAAAAGAATTCAAACACTTCAGATAGTGCGGCAGAGCCCCAGCCAAAGCCTTCTAATGACAGAGCTAAGATAGTAATTTGTATTCAGGACAAAGATGAAGTCAAGCACTTTAGGGTCTACATGGTACATATACATTTCCGATCAAAGACTTGCCTTCCTTCTTATACTGACATGTCTTGCAGGATTGCATATAGTAGTCAGTTGTTTCCATGTTATTAGCTTGAACGATGTGATTGTCTGATATTGACTTGAAGTCTCCGAGTCTACATTTTCTGTGAATTATGAAATGGCCTATAGGTTTTTTAAGTAAAAAACTCATGACATAATTTAGGTCATTAATACGACAATGAGATCACTATCTTTGTATCGCATGGACCTTGCTGAACAACAATTTGCGACTTTAACACATCTGTATCCTCCATGTGTTCGGAGTGGGACAAATACAGACTACTTAGTACTGTTATAACTTATATGTATTCATTTATCTACTTGTACTCATTGTTATGATAGCATTGCCCAGGGGTTGACATGGCATCTTGATGCTAAAAAAACACCTCACCATTTTTGGATGCCATTTGATCTGGCCAGATCTATTTTACCCTTCCCCGATCCAACATTTGGACAAGTTAATGTATTCCATATCTAATATTAACATATACTATATATAACTATATAACAATTATGCTTTCATGATTTAACCATTGAAAATGATATGTAATATATAGTATATTTGGATTATGTGATATTATATCTAAATATATGTGCCAAATACTAAAACGTCGATGACAACTAAGCTATGTAACATATAAACATACATGAATTTGTATATATATGTTTGACAATATAAATATAATGCATGTACACTATAGCCATTGGTTGGCTTATCGTCATGGTGTCTTGTCGCTCCTTACAAAGGCAGTGGCGCCATCACGCTTGGCGCTGTGACGACAATGCATGTACTTGTCGGTTATATACTATGTTTTGTTGATACGGTAAATTGCAAGTTGTAAAACCTGTATACTGTCACGTTGTTGCAAATAATGTATCTATGAACAATTTATAATCTTATTTCATACATGTATACAGGATGATAAGTTTGAAAAACTTCTTAAGATGTATGCTGACAAGGTAAAGCTTGACGTAAAAACAATAGCTTTCTCTTTTGATGGTGATAAAATTAGCCCAACAGCTACCCCTGCAGACCTTGGGATGGAAGACGAGGACATTGTCGAGGTGCATATGAAGGCAAGATGATCCAGGTAATGCTAACTGTGTCATATCCTGTGTATATATGTCTTATGGGTTAGCTGTTATTATTATTCATTTTTTTTTGTAATCCCTTCCCTGGCCTATCTTCAAGATAAAAATGAATAGAGGATCATTCTGTATTAGCCAAAAAGGGCCTTTAAGTCATATCCAGATCGGTTTATCTTGTTACTAAATCAGTTCCAATGTAACATTCAGTATTTAACTATTTATTGACTACTTTTACACTATGTTGTGTATGCAATCTCATTAGTTTCCTTTTCTTGTTTCATCTAAGCAAGTCAATAAACGACTCCTTTAATATGTGTCCTGTTTTATTTGCCAGTATTAAAGGATTGTTTGCTTAGAGATTATTGGTGGTGGATTAACATGCATGAACATGTATTCTGTCTACATAGATTTAGGCTTCAGAGTGCTGACTTTTTATAACTCAAAAGGTGACAATTTTTAGTATGTTTACCTGGATTTTTATTTTGCACCATAGAAGAACCGTGTCGGATATTTGGACATTGAGCACTTCATTTCATTTTAAGTGTAATCATGCAAATTCTGTCTGTATAGATACTTTTAACTATTCCATTTAAGTTGGTATCAAATGTTTTAAATTATATATAATTTCTTACCTTTTACAAGTCCGGTATTGGTAACATCTAAATTCTCTGTTTCAGGATACCAGATAAGTTGGAGGTGTAGCAAATTTGGTTTACTTCCTCCCTATCTTTTTCTCCTCCGTTCTCTGTTGCAACTCTTTTCAAGACATTAAATGTCTCTCTGTTGCTCATTTTTGGCTTTCAATTGAACAGTGACAGTGTTTCTTGTGAAGTGTACAAGGATTAAAATCCATTACTATTAAACATACAAATATGGACCAATTTTTTTGGTTTTTGACTTTTTTCTTTAGCAATATTTTACTCAAATTATTATAGATTTAGGATTACTATTAAATTATGGTTAGTGATACTGTTTTAACCAGGTGATCTACGTTGTTGCTTTCATAATTGGACATGTGAAGGTGATGAATCAACTTATTTAACAAACATGAATCATGAGCCAAGTGCTAACTACCACCAAACAAATTATAGCCTTTTAGGTATGGTTTTAGTGAAGATCCATTTAAGTTGTTAATTACAAGTAGTAATACTGAAGCAAACCACATTCGTGCGTTGCTTCTCTATTACAATAGCTAGTTCATAGCCAGATCTGGTTTTTTTTTGGACAATCAAAGCTCCTCTGTAAGAATTATGGGAGTAAAATTTATCATAAATTATTACATGTAGATTTAATAAACTAAAATGGTATTGTAGAAGATAATTGTTACTTTTGTTGGATTTGAGGTTTATAAACTGTATTACTAGTAACAGTGTTACAGATTTCGGAAATCGGAACTATTTGGTTGAGATACCGATTTACGATTTATCGGACGATTTTTAAAAAATCGGATGATTAATTGGCGATTTATCGGAAATCGGACAAATATTTTTGACCGATTTTTGAGCGATTTATCGACAATTTTTGAAAAAATCTGCCGATTTCTATAACAGAGGTACTACTAGTAGTTTTTGTGTAAATCACCAAATAAAAAGGCCTTAACGTTAAAAGAAATTCAAAGTACTCTTACTCCTAAACTTTAAACTTTTATAGGTAATAATTTTCTTTGTCTGTAATCTATATTTTTCTATTTCATAATTACTTTAATTATTTTTTAATATTTTTAGTTACAACTCCCCTTTTTTTAAAACTTCATTTTCTCCTCATCCTTCACAGATACAACCAATACAAGCGGACCTAGGTAGGCCTTGCTTAGCTATGCTAAACATTTCCCGCCAAAACCACATTACTCTACAACAAAACGAACGGACTAAAATGCTTCAGTGAAGGGTCCCACATCCAATCCAACGTCCAGAAATCAACCTTTCCAAATTAGTTACACTTGCAAAGCAACCAAATAAATCTAGACCAAACTACCCTTGTAAACAGAGGCATGAGCAACGACTACCAAATTAATTCGCGAGGGCAATTCCAGTAATTTTCGAGACCACTCCGTTAAAGCTCTGCCAACGACATTCGCTTCATTTATAGTTGCGCGTGTATATATATATACACAGGGAGAGAAATATACTTGAGTGCTTGCTCCTTGCAAGTATAAACCCTTGCCAGAAGCCTGTTTCTGAACATTTCTTACCTCACTCACTCTCTCTCTCTAACTCTGTCTCCACCTCTCTCTCTCTCTCTCTCTCTCTCTCTCTCTCTCTCTCTCTCTCTCTCTCTCTCTCTCTCTCTCTCTTCTCTCTCTCTCTCTCTCTAACTCTCTCTCTCTCTCTCTCTCTCTCTCTCTAACTCTCTCTCCCTCTATCTCTCCCTCTATCTCTCCCTCTATCTCCTTACATATAAAATAATACTCTACAAGTTAGGGTTAAACTACGATACCAAAGAGCGTCACCGACTTCAGGTAATTCGATCGAACTTGCTCATTTATCTGCGTAATTCTTATCTGATTGAGCAATTTGATGATTAGTATTCATCTGATCGAGCTTGTGCTTTACGAATTGATCGATTTCATATTAAAGCTCTATCCGTTCTATATCTGTTTCATTGTAATCTCTCCTGCGTAGAATATTTGTTCTTTATTTAGCTGGATATGCAATTATATGATCTACAATTTGTGTTATAAGCACAAATTTCACTAATTATGACACACTGCGCACACTTGAGTGTCATTATTGTAAACGTTCCTGTAAGTTCGCTCAATCGTGACTTTTTTATCTTCGATAATTTGATCAGTGGATTATATTGAGTATGTACGTGCTTTACTTACATGAATTTTGTACTAATTGCAGAGACTTGATGAATAATGCATTAGGTTTTTGATTTGATATGTGATACAGAGTATATACACGCTTTACTGCTTCAATTTTGTTTTAGTTGCAGTGATCTGCATGGTTTCTTTCTGATTAAGCAATTTGATGATTATTTTTCATCTGATCGAGCTTGTTTTCGTACTATATAAGCTAAGAATTGATCTATTTGTTCCTCATGTCTATCTCACTATTTTCTCTCCTGCAAAGGTTTATTTGTTCTTCGTCGACTTGATATTCAAGTATTAGGCATAATCCAAACTTAATTCCTTCATCAGTTCATGCTATAGACGACCAACTTTCACCAATTATTGCACACTTAAATGTAATTATTGTTTGTGCATAATTTACATTTCTTGTAAGTGATTGCTCGATCATTACTTTTTCTCATCCTCTCTAATATGATTATTGAATTATATTTTGTACATACACGTTTCACTTGCTTGAACTCTGTACTAGTTGCAGAGATATGATGAATTATGTTCAATATATGTAATTTGATTGTTGCAGAGATTCAGTAGGTAATTTTTTACTTAGTTTCCTTCTAGTTGCAGAGATTTAGTAGATAATGTATGTTGTTTGTGAATTGATTAGTGATATGGAGAGTATATGTGTGCTTAATTGCTTGAATTTTGTTCTAGCTGCAAAAAATGATGACTGATGTATGAAGTTAATCAATAAACTGTGATTTTCTGCAGAATCAAGATGCAGAAAGATAAGCCAGCAAGCCACTGCAGATTTCACGAGCATCCATCACTCTGTTCTCCCTACTTCTGTAAATCAGAGGGCTACGATTACGCCTCACTTTATCCGGATCTCAGTTCACCTGTTCAATTTTCATCGTACGCACCTGGCTCCGTTGATTATAGTTATCCATCTCCGTACTTGTTCACTGATCAGCAGGAGGACTTAAAGGAGCAGAAGAGTTGGTGCCTCTCCCGCCTTTGTGAAACAACTAAAGAAGCAGAAGCTCTCCGTCAAGAGAACATCAATCTCCAAATTGCTAACAATGAACTGAACAAGCAATATAACAATCTGTTAATGCTTCAGTCGTCTTCTACTCTCCAGAACTCCCATGTTCCTCCGCTTCATCAGTATGTCAGTGCAGCGCCAACGCCTGCTACTTTCTCCTCCAATTCACTTATTGATGGTTTTGGACGTATGCGTATAGGAGGTACAGCTAAGAAGCAGGTGGTAAGGAATGAAGAGTCCAATGACAGTGAGAATCTGGATGTGAACAGAGTTTCGCTGCCAAAGAGTATTTCGGTGAGGTCTAATGGTTATTTGAAGACGGCGCAGGATGTTGGGAGTAGTAGCAGGGGAGGTGGTCGATTTCCTGTGTCGAACCGGATTAAACCGGTGAAAGCAGCGGTAATAAATTTCTACATTTCTAGTTACCTACCATAGAATCTAGATTACAGACTCACTATTAACAGAATCTGATTAGTTTTCATTCTCGATGCAATAGTAGTACCACTTCTTACAATTTTTTGAGCTGCGTAGTTTATAACAATCTGAATAGATACACCGAGTTGTTTTATAATTTAGGTTTGATAAATTTTTAGTTGCCGTAAGAAGTTGCACACGAATGTGTTGGATAGAAAGCATAGTATAGGGATAGTTTTTTAGTGTGGAACTTTTGATGGGATACAAAAGTAGGAATGAAAAAAAATTGATTATCGGATTATAGGTTTCTCCCATGTGAATTATTCCCAGATAGAGAATGTGCGGGTTATTTTTACTAGTTATTTGAGCCATCATTGAATTGTAATCATGAAGAATTTTTTTATACAGCCATTGGCAAATCGCATAAGACAGGTTCTTTGTGATAGTGTACAAGAATTTGTTGGATGAAAAGAGGATAACTCATATGAATAGTTTCTCAGTTTCAAAGTTTAGATGAGACACACAAGGTGGAGATAAGGTTGAGTGCTCACTGGTTTAATTCTAATAATCTGATTCTAGGTCTAATTCATCCTACAGTTCAGTACTTTTTGTAATTTAACCCCTTAACAGATACTGTGTTGGTTATTACTAGTTACTTAAGCCACTGTATTGTAATTATGGTGTAATAAATTATTGACATGCGATGGATTCATGATATGTAGCAAAGGGTTTATGTTCGTGGAGGGAAAAGAGAGGAGAAGCCACTTGAATTACAAGTGTATGATCAAGGAGTCACTAAAACTGAGCTTTGTAACAAATGGCAACAGACTGGAGCATGCCCGTATGGAAGTAACTGTCAGTTTGCTCATGGCATTGAGGAACTCCGTCCAGTCCTTCGCCATCCCCGTTACAAGACTGAAGTGTGCTTTATGGTCCTTAATGGCGAACCCTGCCCCTATGGCCATCGTTGCCACTTCCGCCATTCCCTTTCTGACCAGGAGAAACTTATTGCACATCAGTCTAAGGCTATATAAGGTCCGCAATGAGGCTGAAATACATGGTACGTACATAAAAATCTTATTATATTGTGTTGCTCAGGAAAAAATGAAAGATAAAGGCTTAAATTTGATAGAACAAAGAACTTGTTTATAATTCACATTATCTCTGTCTCTATGATTAAAGTGATACTGTAGTTGGCAGTGAGTAATATGAGGGCCGAATCTGGAGCTTATAAGGTTGATATACATGTTGAAGTAACTACCGGAATTTCATTTCAAGTGTATAGCTAATGTGATATGATAAGACTTTCAGCTTTCAGAGGTCACTGTATATTTTCTTTATATCAAGTGTATGTCCCGGATATGGATTAGTTGTATCCACGAGTTATCCAAAAATATATAAAAAATGTGCATCTGAAAAATGATGATTCGCGTAGTTGGAAGTTAATGCATAACTCTTGATGTAATGATGGCCTGTCATTTATCGAGCCCTTCTATTTCCATATATTTAGTTATGCCATTCCTCTCCTAAAGGATTGGAGTTCAGGCTGTAAATATTGGTGTAGGATCATATCAATGGGTTACTTGATCTCAATTCTGATTGAACTGATGAAGACAACCGAGAATAAATGGGAAGGAATGGAGCTGGACTTTGATATATACAATTTGATTTTTTTGCATTATCCAGTTCGCAATGCATATATTCGTTGTTCCTAAAAGTATTATATATTGTCTTTTTCCTGAATAAGTGTTTGATTTATACAAATGAATACTTACTGGGTCAATTTTGGAGCCGGATCTGAATATTAAAAAAGATAATTTGAGTCTAAATAAATTCTTTCGCAATTTTGCCTGGACAATGCATGATAAATAGCAGTTTGCTATTCAATTCAATTCAATAGAAATCTGATCCATGTTTGAAACAAACATAGGTTATTTGAGTAATAATCGCAGGGCCCATGTCATAAACAATTTGAATTTATGCATGTCATAAGTTAGTCTGAAAACTCGAGAATATATTTAATAAGTTTGCATATAAATAAGTAATTAAAATTTGGATTCTGAAAGGAACATGTTGTCAATCATTTTGGCACAAAATGACGCTGAGCATTGGACTAGACACTAGAATCGCGGTGACGGAACCATTTGAAAAGGTAAATGAGAGATGAAGTGGGGACATGGGGTCAGAGCATCTCCAAGAAGCTCCTGCATCAATTTCTAAGCCAAAATTTGACAAGAATGCACCAAAAACTTACTCCAACAAGCTCTGAAGTGCTCTTCAAAATTGGAAGAGCCAACATTCTTTCCACACATTTAGAGCAACTCCAAGAGCCTCTCCATGCACTCTTTTTAGTCAAAATTTGAGGAGAATTAAACTAAAAACACCTCCAACAACCTTTTTTACCTCCCTAGAATGTCAAGATCTCTAAATCTCTCCTCATTAGTGAGGAGCATCTCTTGTCTCCTCTTCTCATTTTTATCTCCTCTTCTCATTTTATATTAACATATATTGAATGCAGTGAAGTATAATCAAGAACCTGAATCCTGTTTTATTCATATTTAATAAAAAAAATAGACAAAAAAGATTGAAAGAGAATAAAACCCAGGAGGCTTGTTGGAGTGCTGCAAAAAAATGGATGTTAAATAAGTGAGAGACTATATAATAATATATTTTATGAGGAGAATGATAAGCAACTCTTATGGTTGCTATTAGGAGTCTCTTCTCTCCTCTCTTCTTTTTTTATTAGTATATAGTATCACTTTTCAAGTATTATTTAGAAATTAGATTTTTAGGTAAAAATGAAGTTGAGAAGAATTGTTGGAGTGAAAACATATATTTGTATCTTAAATCACTAGGAGCTCATTTAATAATATTTTTTATGAGAATAATGCAAGCTGACTCTTGGAGTTGGAGTTGCACTTGGGCCTTAGAAGTGAGCAGTTCGAAGAAGTTTACGAGGAGGATTTGGAAGCTGAACTGGAAGACGAAGTAATCCAACATAGTTTGGAAGACGAGAAATAGGAGTAAGAAAATATGCAGCAGAGAGAGTGTCATTTCGGTTGGGTTAAGAAAATATGCAGCAGAGAGAGTGTCATTTCGGTTGGGTTTTTAAAGTTGTCTGGTTAAAATTTGATGTTTAACTAAGTTTTGGGCTGGTAGGCTGCTAAGTTTGATCACATTAAATAAGTGCTAGTTGGGTTAAGAAGGTGATAGTGGGCTAGGGAGTAGTTTTTGAAAAGCCCAATGGGTTTCTGTCATGGTCAAAGATGTCGGCTGTGTGTAAAGGACTAAAGGATAAGCCACTGCAAGTGTACTGCTTATATATAAATGGTAGGTCAGTTAAGGTAGAACCTAAAACTTAAAGCTTGTGCAGCCAAGATGAAATGGAGAGGCTACTCTTTATAAGACTCTCTCTGTGGTGCTTCGACCTCATATCATATAGAGAGAGAGAGACAGAGAGAGATGAATAAGCGGGGAAGAGGTAGATCTGGATGAAGTCAGTTGGATGGCGTGATAGGGAAAGAATAATTAAGAAGTAATTTCTTTATATAAGGGAAATTACAAACATCGTCATTTTCTTTCCTATTCCGCCCATCCCATTGATTTCATCTGCTTCCTCCCCTTCCCCTTGTTCTTATTTATATGCGGCTCTTTTGCTTCCAGATCTTCGCTAGCGTCTTTCATTTGTTATCTTTTTGGTTTATTAATATTTCGATCTCTTGTTATAAATTTATAGTTTGCTATTCTGATATGCTATGATATAATAATAGAAACAAGGCATCACTTAGTTGCTCAAACAGGGGATACTTATCCTGACAGATTCAATAGCAAATTTAAGAATTTATGATTATGTCTAGTGATTCAGGATTTGTTACTTAAATATGATTTATCTTGATCTATATGATTGCAGGCTATTATGTGAGTTCAAAAAATTTATCACCTTTATCTACGATTAAAAAAATTTAATAATAATAGAAACAAGAACTAAACCCAAAATTGACCTATGATGTCCAGAAGCAATAATAACCCTACTGTAACGCATAACTTTTGACATTAGAACTAAAAAATCGTTACCTAAAAATAGTATGTTAAAATTTTCAACTGAGCTGGGACTCAAAGTCTTAATTCCGGCCAGCCCGGACTCCTTTTTTTTTCGAGATTTCCACCGACAATTGTCATTTGTCGCGGAGCTAGGGTTACCTATCCTTGAGTTAAAAGGCCCAGTTGGCACTCGGCGGCCCCTACGAATACGTGGGCCTTAATTGAATCATAGGCCCAAATACAAATGAGAACATCATGCGGATGGATGTAAAAGGGAGAAGGAAAAAGAAAAGATAAGACAAGTCTTAGTGCTCTAAAAAACTTTATTTTTAGAGTAAATTGCACGAGGTTTACGAATCGTGCAACCCGTGTGCTTCTAATTTAAAAATAGTAAAATATCTATTATCTATTACTTATTATATAAAAACAAAACATTAAAATTTTTGATATGATTGCTGTTTTTTAGTACATGCTGATTTTATCAAATTATCCGTACTTATAAATTATATATTATCAAATTACCTTTAATTATAAATTTAAAAATAGATTTTTCCTCTTTTAATTTCATACCATATATTTTCTTCTCCGACACAAATTTCTATCCCGTAAACAAACCCATCTCTCGAAAATAATTGTCTGTCTAGAATTAAGATTATAACTTTTTTTTGTGGGAAGATATAAGATTATAATTTAATTGAAGAGATATCCCATAAAATCTAAATTCAAAGGCACGGATTTTGATAACTAGCACCAATATTGATATTTACACTATCCGCGAGATTAGGCCCGTCAATAGATCGGATTTGGATCGGATCGGCCTAAATTCATATCCATATCTTTTTATTTTTTCGAATTCGGATTCGGATCAGATCGGCTCTGGATTTTTTATAGGCCGATACATATCCGGATCCGTTCGGATCACAGATTTCGGATCGAATATCCGCTCCATTTATGTATATTTATTTTTTTAACTTCAGTTATTACAAAATCTTTTTAAAACTAACAATTTCGAAAAATATAAAAGTACAAATAGAATATAACGAAGTCCAAAGATAAATTATGAACTAAAATTCGCTTTTTGAAATAAACATAATATTGGGTTGTACAGTATTTTAATTCTAACAATGAAAAAAATTGATGCTGCAAAATGAAAGTGGTATATGAATTGAGAGTTGGGTTATGCGGCTCTAAAAGGTAAAAGAACTAGGATTATAGAAATGGACTGGACTATAAAGATCGAACCGAACGAAATATAGATAATGGGACTTGACTCGAGGATAACAGGACTTGGCTTGATGATAACGGGACTTGACATATAAATAAAAGTGTTATATGAAATGAGACTTGGGTTATGCGGCTTTAAAAGGTAAAAGAACCAGAATTATAGAAATGGACTAGATCATAAAGACTGAATCAAACGAAATATAGATAATGGGACTCCACTCGAGAATAATACATTTAAAATTAGAATTATTATAAAATATTTTTTATTACATTATATATATATACCGGATCGGGTTATTAACGGATCAGATCGACCTAAATCCATATCCACTCCATTTATAATCGAATTTTTCTTATCAGATCGGATCTCGGATCGGATTTTTAATAGGTCGATCCATATCCACTAAAATGGCCTCGGATCGGGTCAGATCGGATTTTCGCTCCATTGACAGGCCTACGCGGGATTACATTACAAGAAGATTTATCTAAGCATAATGAAAGAATCAATAATTAACAATATTATTATATTACTTTTAAAAAATATAGGTACACGCTGATTTTATCAAATTACCCGTACTTATAAATTATATATTATCTAATTACCCTTAATTATAAATTTAAAAATAGATTTTTCCTCTTTTAATTTCATACCATATACTTTCTTCTCCGACACAAATTTCTATCCCGCAAACAAACCCATCTCTCAAAAATAATTGTTCGTCTCTTATAATTTTTTTGGGGGAAGATATGAGATTATAATTTAATTGAATAAATATCCAGAAAATCTAAATTCAAAGGCACGAATTTTGATAACTAGCACCAATATTGATATTTACACTATCTGCGGGGTTAAATTATTGAAGATTTATCTAAGCATAATGAAAGAATCAATTATTAACAATATTATTATATTACTTTTAAAAACTATATATATTATTATATTATCTATCTATCTGTATCTATTTATTTATTACTATTATATAAAAGAAAAAATATTAAAAAAATTGATAGGGTACATATTTTTTAGTATACACTGATTTTACGTAATTGCCTTTATAATTTTAATAAATAATGTAAATCAAAAGAACCAATTGGTACGTAATTTTTATTGTGTGTCACCCAATATAAATTATTATCCTTTCAATAAACATATTCGTATTTCCATATAGAAATTGAATAGAAATTGACCTTTCTTACACATGAGAACATGACGAGTTAGATGTACATATTGTAAATTCCTTATTGCGTGGATATAATTTATTCATGTTAATCAAGGGATGGGATGATACAAAACCTGGATCCATCAACAGTAAGCCCATACGATGTCAACAGTCCAAAATAATTAATGAGCCCAAAAAGTATCAGAACAATTTTACAATTTTGCGGAGCGCGAATGCCAAAACCACCCACATTGTTAAAATAGTTATAAATAAGAATTGTGGTTTGGTTACATACCTATTATAATCCGTACCTATTTTTTTGGAAACGGACTAAAATAAAAATAATATATATTATTACTAAAATTATTGATTATGCGTTTTGATTTAACTGAAACACAATTAAAATAAAAATATAATTCGACCTGTTAAAATAAAATTATATATCCTATTAATTTGGACTAAAACAAAATTATTAGTGGTGTAAAAAAATTAAAATCAAACTAAAAATAATTAATTAGATTTGGTTGTTTAATGTTCCTCGGGTTAAAACACGATAACGTAAACTATTGATCCGAGATAGATAAAATAAAATTAACGTTGGACTAAACATAATCTGTATACTATGATGTGAACTAAAACTTAAAATTTTAAAACTAATTCTATAATATTAGAAAAAGAGATTTGTGTATTATATGGATTTTAAGCTATTATAATAAATGAAGTATTGAAAATTTTAGTATGATGCATATTTTTTGGTACACGCTAATTTTATCAAAATATCATTTCTTTAAAATTACCTTTACTTTATATATTATATTTATATACCGTAAAAATCCCTAATATATATGGTCACATGATTAGTAGGATTATCAACTTTTGATAGCAGCAATTAGTAGATGCTGGTGCTTAAAGATGCCCAACTAGCTTTTTACGATGACCGTGAGATTTTGGGTGGTCAAATTTTTAATATTAAAAGTTTGATAGTTGGGTATTTACTGAAATTACTTAAATATTATGACTAATTTATATAATATTGAATTAATTAAGATCAACTAATATTATTAAATTTGAAACCCCAAATTCTTATACATTTATCCGTCTATATTTATTCCATTAAAATAAAACATTGAAAATTTTATTGTTAGTACCCCGAAATCAAAGAAAAACACTACACAATATTCATTCAGCTTTAACAAAATTATACTATTAATCCCGGTTAAAATAAAATAAACTAAAAAAAATAGTTAAATTTGGTTGGTGTTACAGGACTCGTGTTAAAACGCAATAATGTAAATTATTTATTAGTGTTAAAACAAAATTAATATGGAACTACACATAATTCGTATAATATAACCTAAACTAAAACTTTAAATTTTAAAAAATAATTATATAATATTAAAAAGATATTCGTATATCACACCGATAATATTGAAAGTTTTGGTAAATTACCTATTTTTTGATATACGCATAATTTATCTAATTTTCTTTACTTAATTTTTTTTTGTAAATTAGATTTAAAATAGAATACAATGACATATAAGTAGATAAGTAGAATTGCAAAAAGAATTAAGCCCTTAGTCCCGAATTTTAAAATTGAAGTAAAATAAGTGTAACGTAAATAAAGTAGTTTTATTTTCATCGATAACATTGAAAGTTTTGGTACGGTACCTGTTTTTTGGTACACGCTAAATATATCTAATTACCCTTATTTACTATTATATAAAAGACGAAATATTGAAAGTTTTGGTACAGTACCTGTTTTCTGGTACATGCTGAATTTACTAGAGTACCCTTACTCATATTTTTTTATAAGTTTAGATTAATTTATACATGCTAAATTTATCGAATTATTCTTACTTATATTCTTTTATTATAATTTTAGATTAATATTTAATATTAAAAAATGTTGGCAAGGAGCACGACATAGCGATGTTCGGGTGTGCTAATTTTGTGTAATAGAGTTTTATTATATTAATAACCATAATATGTATCATCTATTCTATTATATCAAAACCTAATTATTAGAGTTAGACCCGAGAGCTGCCTCAGTTGGTTAAGGAGGGTTCGAATCCCACTAGAGAAGAATTTATAGAAGAATTTATGATTATGCCTAATGAGCTACATCATGTCGCTTAAATGTGGTTTACCTTGGTTCACGTTAGCCCGTAAGGTTTACTCTGTGCGCACCCGAAGGGTAGCGGCTGCGGGTTACCTGCGATTAAAAAAAATTATTAGAGTTAGATTTTCATCATTTTTTGATAAATATAATATAATATTATTAATAACAATTAATCAAGTACCTTTTTAAAATTTAAATAGGAGTATCAATTAACTTTGTCGAGTAAAACACATTAACTTTTATAATTCTTATTAATAACACATCTTCTTCTTCCAAAATATCACGAGCAACAATAACCAATCAACTAAGTTTTTTAATTAAAATTCAAATTATCTTTTTCAACTAAAATATGTCACTTTTTTCAATTTAATTCAACTAAAACATTTCATTCTCCAAAAATCCGGGCAAGTAGGGTATAACACATTATTTTCTCTAACTAAACCCTAATAAATCATATACATATAATCTATTACTATTATATAAAAGACGAAATATTAAATTTTTTAGCATAATACCTATTTTTTGGTACACGCTGAATTTACAGGAGTAGCCTTACTCATATTTTTTATAAATTTAGATTAATATATACATGTTAAATTTATCGAATTATCCTTACTTTTTTATCGTAGATAACCCGTAGTCGTTATTGTTTGGGTGCGCATTGGCTAAACTCCTTACTTATATTCTTTTATTATAATTTTAAATTAAAAATTTTTGACAAGGAGCATGACATAGCAATGTTCGGGACATAGCAATGTTCGGGTGTGCTAATCTTTTGTACTAGAGTTTTATTATATTAATAACCATAATTTGTACCATCTATTCTATTATATCAAAACCTAATTATAAGAGTTAGATTTTTGTCATTTTTTGTTAATTATATTATAATATTATTAATAACAATTAATCAAGTACTTTTTAACTTAAATAAGAGTATCAATTAACTTTGTCGACTAAAACACATTACTTTTATAATTATTATTAATAACACATATTCTTCTTCGAAAATATCACGAGCAACAATAACTAATCAACTAAATTTTTTAATTAAAATTCAAATTATCTTTTTCAACTAAAATATGTCACTTTTTTCAATTTAATTCAACTAAAACATTTCATTCTCCGAAAATCAGGGCAAGTAGAGTAGAACACATTAATTTCTCTAACTAAACCCTCATAAGGCATACATATATAATCTATTACTCCTATATAAAAGACGAAACATTAAATTTTTTGGTATAGTACCTATTTTTGGGTACACGCTGAATTTACCGGAGTACCCTTACTCATATTTTTTTATAAGTTTAGATTAATATATACATGCTAAATTTATCGAATTATCCTTACTTATATTTTTTTATTATAATTTTAGATTAATATTTAATATTAAAATTTTTTGGCAAGGAGCACGACATAGCGATGTTCGGGTGTGCTAATCTTGTGTAATAGAGTTTTATTATATTAATAACCATAATTTGTACCATCTATTCTATTATATCAAATCCTAATTATAAGAGTTAGATTTTCGTCATTTTTTTGTTAATTATAATATAGTATTATTAATAACAATTAATCAAGTACTTTTTTTAACTTGAATAAGAGTATCAATTAACTTTGTCGACTAAAACACATTAACTTTTATAATTATTATTAATAACACATCTTCTTCTTCGAAAATATCACGAGCAACAATAACTAATCAACTAAATTTTTTAATTAAACTTCAAATTATCTTTTTCAACTAAAATATGTCATTTTTTTCAATTTAATTCAACTAAAACATTTCATTCTCAAAAAATCAGGGCAAGTAGAGTAGAACACATTAATTTCTCTAACTAAACCCTGATAAGGCATGCCAATATAATATGAAAATAATGAAAAATTTGATCGTCGATACCTACGTATTCGTTAAAATTACCGGATTACCCTTACTTGTATTTTTTATTAGTTTAAATTAATCAGAACATGCTAAATTTATCGAATTACCATAATCATATTCTTTTTATAAGTTTAAATCAATATTTAATATTATAAGAATTTTGATATTCTCTCAATACTTTATAAAATTGCTTAATTTCCCACAATTAGTTAATTTTTTATTTTGACTTAATTATCCTATATAATATTATCGCTAAAATTTATGAAACCTCTGAAACAATTATATATATATATATATATATATATATATATATATCCGGACACATTATGTGAGTAATGTGTGTTTGAGTATATATAGACATCTTTTAGGTCAGTAATAGTGGGTGTGTTTGAGTAGATATAGACGTCGTTCGAATTAAAACAAAATATAAATACTACTGACGCTGTCGAAACAGTTAGATTATTAAATCGGGCAAAAAGAAATTAAATTAAAAATTATTCGTTGGTCGATATAATGACATTGGACTTAAAAACAATTTATTACTTGCTTTTTAACAACTATAATAATACAATATTAATATAAAAATAATAAAATAACAGGTATTAAAAACAATCGTGCATCGCACGGGTTTTAGGCTAGTATACCTAAATTATAAAAATGATGTATTTTGCGTTTAATCATTATAATATTCCGTAATTTTTAGAATAATAATAAAAATAGGATATTAGAAAAAAAAGGATTAAAATTAGATAAAGATTAGGATATTAGAATTAGATTTTGATTAATGGGCTTAAAATTTGGATCAAATTCTAATATGGATAACTTATAGTTTAATATATAGGATTTTGTATCGTTATATATACACCATATTTGTATTTCTCATTTTTTAATAACAAAATTCTCATGGCTCTTTTCAGCATAAATCAACAGTCTTTTAAAATTCGTAGAAAATTCATCATAAGTCAGAATTCGTTGATTCTGAACTTTTCGGAAAGATCTTTTCGTTCTCTACAACTTTCGTGTTTCTTATTTTCAAGAAAATATCGTTTAGAGAGTCAATAAGTCTAAATTCAGATCTGGTCAGATTTTGAAGTAAGTTTTCGATCGATTTTGCTTTTGTTAGTGATTTCAAAATTGTGTTTTGTGCGTTTATATTTGATTATCAAAATTTGGGTTAAGTGATTAAATATTTGAAAAATATTATGTGTTACAATATATATATTGTTGTATATGTGTGGGGTCTAGACGATAATTTTGGATTTCTGATTTATGTTATGGTTTGTAAAAATATCGAATAAGAACTTAGGACCGCAGTCACCGGATTGTAGTGTCAGTTTTCCGAAAATCTAGGACCGTTATCACCAGGTTGTAATGGTCGTGGTCTGAATTATCGATTTTGAATTATTATTTATTATGTGTTATGTGTATTGTGTGTATCAAATAAGAATAAGAATAAAAATATGTATCGAAGGTTTTTGTTTCGTATATCGTATTGTATAGATTATCGAATATTGTTATAAGTGTATGTGTAAATCGATTGTTTTCTTAGTGGGCTTCGTAGCTCATTACTTACAATTTCAGGTTTCGGGTAAGAGTTCGATTTATATAACATTCAAGTTCAAGGATTTAGTATCGAAGTAATTTGACTTTTGGACTTCCGCTTTTAGCTGCACTTTTGTAATAGTACCTTTGTAATAGAATTTTGGATTAAATATTATATTATATTTTAATTTTGATTTTAGAATTAATAATTCAGAAGTGCGGGCTGTTACGATCATTAACTATTTTTTTAACATCATTCTGTTAGGGAGGGCACTTTCGAAATGTAGGATTTGTATCTGAACATTTGAAATGGGGGAACTTGTGAAATGTGTACTTAAAATTTGTAAATCAGCGCAAAATGTTTCGTATCGCGTTTTTGTGTAAAATTAAATTTTAGTATAAATAAATTTAAATAAATAAACAAATAAAATTATAAGATTTTCAAATAAATACTTTACAAGATATATTAAATATAAATATTTATATTACATTTTTATACAATATTATAATATCACGTATTATTTTATAAATAAATATGCATATTTTTTAAATTATACATATATTAACTATAAATATTAATAATTAATTAATTATTTGTATATACAGTAAAATAAAATCGACACTAAATATTAGACGTGTAGTTTCATGTTCATGTAAGATTAGGTAAACACAAATCGTGTTGTTCCGTGTCTCGTATTTCGTGTCGTGTAATAAATTGATTGGTCTAATATTTTATTTATTTATATATAGCATATATTTTATCCAAATTTTTGATAGTCATGATACTGATGATCAATGAAATAAGAACCGTTATATATTGAAAAAAATATATAATACAAAAGACATAATTCGTAACCGCCTCTTTTCTTCCTTTTCTGGATTAAAAATTATTCAAGATAGAAGTCGAAATAAAATCAAATGAAAACTGTTAAATCATTTTTGTATTTTCTGTTTCAACTTCCAATTGATTTTTTAAATATCACCTCGAATTAATATATATATTTTTAAAGAGTTCATTTGCAAGTTACGAGTTTTTTATTTTAATTCAAACTTAGGTACATAAATTGCACATTTTCGAATATTCAGCTACACATCTTACGTTATTAAAAAAAATTGTCACACTATTTGATTATTCGGAATAGATTACCGAACCACATAAATTAATTACTAATCTTTTGTAAATTAAAATGAGTTGAGATAAATGAACAAAAGTATCTGATTTGATTTTATGTTATGAGTTTTAGATGAAAAGACTCTATAAAAATGTATTGAAAGGGGGTAATGTGACAAATATTTAGGAACAATTTTGTTTTTACAAATATGACAACTATATATGACTTGGAAGGAATATCAAAGTAATTAAAATAATATGGTCTTGGTCGGTGATCCCTAAATGACAACCCGGTGGATTCTGAGATTTCATATAGACTTTCATTCTAATGGAAAGCTGAGGCTCTAGATACGGAATTTAGATGGTCTCAGTCTTTCTTCTTCCCCGTTAAAAGCAGAACAACTACATATGATAGTAACAGCAAATTCAATGTAAAATATAAAAAAACTATAAATATTGCTATAATTTGGTATTTAAAATATCTTTGAGTGATAAAATAAAATTTATAATCCAATGCTAGATTCATCACCATTTACCTCTCATACGAGAGAAATAAGTAATAGATCAAAGTTACTTCTCAAAAAATAAAAAAAGTAATAGATCAAAGTTGTTTTCTGAATCAAGCAGGTAACGTAGGCAATTCAACATGTAATTTTGTAAAGTTAATCCGTTAACAAAGGTGTTAAACAGCGCCCTTGGCAAAAAATTACACAGCCTTAGACATTAGATTCTGGAGTAATTTACATTAGGAACAGTAAAAAGTGAAGTAATTTACACAGCCAAAAACAGTAAAAAGGGGAGTAATTTACACTAGTTGGAGAGAAGATAACCCCAATACAAAAAACTTGCAACCTGCAATAACTAAAACTAAAGTTGTACTTAATTTGCAAATTTACAAAACCAACCCCTTTACTCTCGGTAAAAAAGACGAAAGCACAGGGTTAAAAATTACAAAGACTAACTTTACATTATACACTAGGTCAAAGCGAACCATGTTAAGAGATCGTCACCCACGCGCTTCTCTTTCAAACCCACGCGCTCACCGGAAACTTCCAACGGCGACCTACACAACGGACAGTTAAAATTGAGATGATCCAACCACCCATCAAAGCACTCTTTATGAAACACGTGGCAGCATGCTAACTTGCGCACATGATCACCTTTACTAAACCGGTTCAAGCAAACTATGCAATCCGAACCGGACACACCTTCATCATCTTTATTACCACTATACGTGTAAGAAAAAAGCCGGTTTATGTTGAGTTGCTCGGCAAGGACTGCTAAACCGGCTAAACTTGAACCGATGGAGTTCACTCCATTATTAGCATGCACCACCTCGTTTTGTGAAGGAGAAAAAGAGTGTAGGATAGTGGAGGAAAGGGAACGAAGATAACTTACGCAGTTGGCGATGAGTATAACTAGTAGGATCGGAAGTGATTCAGATGAGACGTTGGTTAGCTCGTTTTGTAAACCCATGTTTGCAGTTCTTGTTTTCTTAGGCTTACGAGATTACTACGTTGGTTGTGTTTGCTTAAATACCAAACGAGAGGGTAATTATAGTAACACGTACGAGTAATACTCTTTTTATAATACCACAAATAAAAATGAAGTACATTAAAACCTCGTTAAATTAATAACCTCTTTAAATTATTAATTTTTTGTAACCCCAAGTTGGACCCTTTATCCTAAATTAATAATTCGATAAATTTATAAGTTGATATTTTTTATTAATGCATATAAGTCTCATATAATAAATAAATTAATAATTGCATATTACATCAAAATTATAAATTTCTATGATATAGTAAGTCTCTATTGTAACCTGTTTTTTTTAAAATTGACATTATCTTATACTTCATCTTGAATCTTTCTTAATGCATTATATAAGTCTGGCGTACTATGTTTGTATTGCAAGTGAAAATTATGTAATGTAATTGGTATTTTAAGGACATATTTTCGTGAGATTTACTCCAATTGTGTACTGTCATCTTCATCAACTTCATCTTCTTTCTTATTTCCCAGCTAATAATTTGTTCATCATCTAACAATTTACTTAAATTCATAAATATTTTTTAATGTTATTATAAGTATTCAATAGATGAAAATAAATTATTATTCTTAGAATTGTATATGTTATAAAATTTTAAATAATATATCTCGATAAATTAATAAATTATTAATATATCGATAAATTAATAAATTATAATAAATTATTAATTTATCGATATATTAATATTTCGATTAATTAATAATTTTTCATGGTCCCAAAGGTATTAATTTGTCGAGGTTTTAATGTATAGGACGTGTAAACAAGTCAAAGGTTTTTATTTAAACGAAAATAACTCATGTAAATTAAGTTTTAATTTGAATGAGATTTCTATATTCATATAAATATGTTAAAAATAATTAAAGTTTCCAATTTTTGTGTCAATTTACATAAACTTTCGTATTCTATCTGTAAATGTAACACTATTCTTATTTAAAATAATACTCGTTTTATGAGATTGCGAGAGATTAACTTCAAATGGAAGTTAATTTGAATTATAAATTCCAGTTTATTATTTTATCATAGCAACACAAGTTTTATCAATAGTTTATTACCAAACCAACTTAAGAAACTATAAATAAGTCTCAAGTGTTAATATTAAACTTCATTTTAATTTCTGAATTATAGGAAGTCTAAGAGATTGAGTAGTAAGTACTGTGTTTTAAATGTCGGTGATTAATCGGGATTTCTCAGCAGTTAATTATTATTCGATTAAAAATTGACTGATTAAGCAAAAAATTGGGTCACAAATTATTTTTTACGAAATTCAGTCAAAAATCGGCAAAAATCAATTAATCAGTAATTTTTTTAAATTATTTAGAAAAATAAAACAAAAAAATGTAAAAATTTTAAGAAAAAATATTGTTCTCATATACATAATTACTATTTTAAATGCTTAAATACCGAACTTTCTTAATTTTCATCTTAAACCTGACCTCAATTCATAAAATAGATCTTAAAAATTATATTTACTTTAATAATATTAGATATTTTGAATTTATTTGTATATAAATATATTATAATTGTATAAGTAAAATCAAAATAATAAAATAATTACATATATTAATATTATATATATATATAATATTATATTAGTTTTAATTGGTGATCCAATTAATCAATCAAATTAATCAAGATTACCCGATTAAATACCTGATAGTACCTCTAACAATTAAGTCTGATTTTTCCTCTTTTTACAACATTGATTGTGCATGTCAAAAACAATAACCTTTGAAACTCATTTATCAATTCTCTACAAAAAAATAAATAATTATATGAACAAATTATATTTTGACTAAGTACTCTTTTGTAAAAATAGTTTATCATGAATATCATCTCGCATTCTGTCATTATGTTTCCATCTCTCTTCTTTCTCAGTATTAAAATTAAGACGCCGCATAGTTTTGATTGACGGATTATAAATTTTAGTTTGGGAACAAAGAAATGTCTAGTTGAGAAGTGGCAACCTAAAATAATGTATTAATATTAACAAACTGTAATAGTGTCACTAATATCTGAAACATACAAATATGTTCACACATGAAATAGTACAAATTCAATAGTTTTTTAATGTAATATAACAATTGGTAATTATTGTTAGGCTACTAAAAGACGCGTTTGGGGCGGTGGAAGGTAGGCACAAAGGAGATTTGCCGTGATCTTCGGGGATTAAATATTTAAACTTCAATTAATAAACTAATAATCAAGGATGTAAGAAATTAATTTCTGATATAACCACACACCTAATTCTATTGGAATAGAGTTAGACGACATGAGAGAAGAATTGAAAAAACAACACCGTTGACCAAGATCTGCATATCCACCGTCCACTCTTGTTATAGTCAACACAATCACTAATCACAACTTGTTAATCTTAAACCCATTTTAACCAAAGACTTCATACAATTATTTGATGATATGGAATATTATAGAAAATAAAACGCCATCATTTTCTCTCAGTTGTGCTCATCCAGAAGTTTTTTAGTTGAGTTTTGCCTTTGTGTGACATGATTCTAGTTTAAATTAAAATTGAATGTAAAAAAACAAACCTATGTTTATGGGCTCAAATATAATGAATTTAGCAATTTCCCAAGTTTTACTTGTAAATCCAATTTATTTGTACAGATACTCAATACTATAAACGATCCACAAATGATACGCACATTCGAGATTAGTTATTTTTTCCGGATCCACTTAATACCTGAGACAAAAATTCAAATTTGGAGGACGTAAATTCCGGCACGTATTTTAATGCTCCCGTAAAGTATAGTTACATAAATTATTTTAATTTTTCTTTTTAATTAAAATTTAATATTTAAAGTTTAATAAAAAAAATAAAAAAGAAATTATAAAAATATATTTCATATTCATCTTAAAATACATATCGAGTGTTAAAAAAACATGTAGAGAATTAAATAGAACGAAGGAGCATTTACCAGAACTAAGTTAAGCATTTAGGAGAACTATCTCACTGCGGTCTTCAATATTGGTTGTTAGATTAAATGGACGAGTATTAGTACTAACACGCATTAAGAGAAACCAATTCTCAAATTAGGGTAAAAAAATGAGAAAGGAGATCTGACTTGGTCACCACAATTACTTGAAGACTACTAACAGATTCATGCACAAAAAGAATAAGGACATCAACCTACCTGATGATGTATCATTATTAAAATGTGTTCGTACCCATTAACAATTAGACGAACCTTCAATTGTCCGTTTCACCGGACATAAGCACCGGACACAAAAAATATCTGCACAGGTGACAAAATATCTCAGTTTACTAAAATATTTGCAGGATTTCAACTGCGAGTCTGGAAATTTCAACTGAACCCCATCCTACTTCGGCCATTTAAATGTGATTTGACTTTGGTAAATATCTGTTTTTAATTCAGTCTTGCAAGCCAAATGCATTTTCACAACATACAAATAAAAATCAGACTCAAAATCAAAAAAATTGATTTTAAACTTTCCAGGCATAAACCTAGCTCCTTTTAAGTTCCAAAGATTAAAAATATATGGGATTTTCGACTTGAGCTGAACAAATCATTGGCAACAAAAACATTCATGGCCAACCACAAGAATCAAATTGCAAAACATTTGTTCTACACATAGGAAAAGCAATTCCAAGTTACAAATTGCAACAGACATTTGGCTCCAAGTATAGAATCACTTTCCATCTTTCCATTTGTGCCACTTTTCGCTTGTATTTGTCTATGCAATGGCAATGGGTTCATTTGTACTAATTACGATTTCATCTTTTAGCTATAGTACCACTACTGCAATGGATATGCTCCAACAAAGCAACTACAAGATCGAATGTACAGAAGTTGGCCATTATAAAAGAAATGCACGTTCCTTTTTTCTTAATTTACATAAGTTTCAAGGATAAAAGGAGGGGGGGGGGTGAGGATTTGAACCAAGAAAGAAAAAATGGTATGTCCATAGATGACGTCTGCTATTTCAAGTTTTTTTATTTCCCCAGCGGGAAAAGAGGTCTAGCCTTTCAAGAAGCAGCTCCTCCTGCTTTTTTCTGTAGTTCCTGGATAAGAATCGAGTAGAAACATATAAAACAGTGAAATACGATCCTTGCAAGATTTCTCAAGGTGCCTTTTAACTATACATCTGATTCTTACCAGATTAATGGCAGCAATAGAACGACGCTGCCTTTCTTTCTTTTCTCTCTGGCACTCGGCACACCAGCTTGGTGCGTGCTTTTCATACTTCCTCATCTCTCTAAAAACAGAGCTGGATTCCAAAAATTGATAAAATCAGAGGAAAAAATGCCACAAACAGTGAAGATCCAAACAAAGGATCTCTAAGATTTAAGATATACTTAATAATAACTTTAAAAGGAAGATGATATTCATATAGTGAAGGAGACAAATGTTTTTATAATCCTTTTATTTTGGAAAACAACGAATCAAGAATGCGTGAATTGCAATGTGTTCATGGGTATACTAAAAAGTGGGTGGGAAATACCTTGACTTTCAGATAACTCTAAAATGCCAAACATGACTTACTTTTGACTAATTCTATTCTATACGAGTTACCCGTCCACAAAGGTGAACAAAGGAGTCCTTTCATTGCGCAGTGTTTGAACTAGCAACACCACTCGAAACCTTAACACACATCAGTACAAATGCCCTGTTCCAGATTTCTACTAACATGTATACAAGGCAAAATTTTAAACTGAGACAATCGTTCCTTGCAAAACCCTCTTCAAAGCACTAAGTCGCGGTTTAGCACATTCCATTTTCATATAAACGAGTCACAGTATTTTAAATATGTAAACATATCAAAGTCAAAGAAGGGGGTCTGGGGGGTGATTTAAAATTTAAATCTTAAACCAAGATCTGATTAAATGATAGTTTAAAATCTGCACATTAATGTGAAAAATGACAATTTTAGGATAGGTTGTACACTATCCCTTTCACAAAAAAAAAGAAGCTTACTTTATTGACAGGGAGTATCTTTCAACAATAATGTCAACTAAATTATCAGAAAGAATTCTATTAATGTTTTATTAAATTTCGTGTTTATTTCTTAGTCATATAAGCATTAGTCATATAAGCATTAATTTACGTAAGTATTTTGCCGTAAATTCAAACAAGCAATAGAAGTCAAATGAGAGGGAGAATTTATGTACCTTCTGCACCATACAAGCATGTTTACTCTGTGCCCGGATGTAGTAGATCTAGCACCATGGCGATGACGACCACGGTGAATTACAGCTCGTCCAGGGACATGTGCATAATCGAAAATCTCCTATGAAAACACAAAAATCAGATGAACCTTGATTAGCAAAGACATTCAGAGAGAACTTTGTGTGCTTTAGTGTAACATGTAACCTATAAGTTTTTACAGGCTACTGTGCACGTACCTCCGGTTTGCTTTCTATATTTACATGCTTATCACACCGCACACCACGGAAAAATAGCTCACCGCCAGAGAATTGCTCACCCAAACAGACATTCAGAGTCACTTCAGAGTCATCCACATGAAAGCCTACCATTGGATTGTTCAAATTTTTACAAATTCAGAGCTAAGATCACTTTTACAACATTATGCAAACAGAAATTGAGTAATAAATTACTGTCTAAAGTAAGTTTCGGATTTTCCGCCATTGTAATAAAGAAGTTTAAGAGTCACCTACCAAGATCAGCATCTCTATCTGTTCCATACTCAACTACAAATCCATGATGTGAATCAAGGGTGGCTCCACCAACTTCAGGAAAGAAAACTGCACATTTCGTAAATAGTTTAAAAAAAAAAGTTAATAAAGCAAATAATTTAGATTATTGACCAAATAGTGTCAATTTAGTGGATATCAGCCCAAACTTATTACTTTTAGAAATGGGACGAATAAAATCTTCCATCAACTTGTCCAGCATTGTTTCCAGACCAAAGTCATCTAGAACCGCACCATATGCATTCATTGTGTTTGGTCGCATAATTCTGAATTTTGTATCCCGGACCCAACGCTCAAAATGTTCTACCTATGCAATCAGAACCTGATGAGAAAACATAAAAACTAAACTACAAAGCAACTGAAGGAGCATATCAGAGTTTGAACAACAGTGGATGGTACCTCATCTAGCAACATTTCACAGAAACGCGGCTGCAGCATTTCGAATGTTAAAACCCCTGGAGAAGGTTCTGATATTATACTTCGATAAGCCTCCTCTGTGTTCTCACCGATTGCCTTTATAAAAGAGGGCACAAAAAAGGCTGCAGGATTCATGTGATAAAGCTCACGATGCATAGGCTGCGAAAGAAACAAGGTTACTCTTAAAAAAGGAACAGATAAAATTGTGTGCAGAGTGCAGACTGAATGATCTACAGCTTACAGTTTTTTCTAGCTTAAACTTAAGTCTTAACAGTATTAAGGTAGGGAGGCTGTTACAAGTAATACACCTGGTCAACAACAAAGTGTCCAGGTGGTTCCTTTTCGTCATTATTACAAGAGACGCAGTCAAAATAAGCAAGCTAGAATTATGGGAGAAGATTCTGTTTGATTGCAGATTTTTAGTTGGGCTAATTACAGATTTCTAGCTTCATAAAAGTAGCAGATTTATTGCTAATTGATGCAGATTTTCAGGCTATTTGTTAGAAGCAGAATTATTGCTAGTAGCTGCTGATTATTAGTTTTTTCCTTGTAAGTATTTAAAGGTTCATTGAGAAATAAGAAAGAGGGGAAAAATATTCCTTATCAAATATCAAATGAGATCAGTGAGCTCTCTCTAACTGAGCTCTCAGTATTTTCCTATTCTTTGCAATTAAGCAAACATAGGGAGAGGTAGGAAGAATAAGAATAACACCCCCTTAAGGGAAAGAATCGACCAAGACTTCACTGTAAAAGGTCCCGTAACTCGATCCAGAACTCAGGCGCCTATCAAATTGGTATCAGAGCCAGTAATGGGGGAACAACGCACTTTGCAACAACAATTTGAGGAATTCCTTAATGTCTACAAATCAGAGCAAGCAGCGCACCAAGCAAGACATCAGCACATGACTGCTCAACTGGAACAACTTGCGAAGACCGTGCATTCTCGTGGACATGACCGAGAATCAACTGGAGGAAGCTCCCAACGAACACCTCGAGAACCCAGAAATCAATCTGACAAGACCAACACAGATGGAAACAACTTCGTGCCTAGATATACAAAACTAGATTTTCCTCATTATGATGGCACTGTTGATCCGTTGGTGTGGCTAAGCTGCTGCGATAACTTTTTTCACCATCAGAGGACTATAGAAGAGGACAAAGTAGTGCTGGCTTCGTTCCACCTTGAAGGAGATGCACAATTGTGGTATCTGAAGCTAAAAAGAGATCGACCAAATATATCTTGGGATGATTTCAAGAACCAATGTCACTTGAGGTTTGGGCCTCCAATCAGAAGCAGTAAACTGGGAGAGCTATCTAAATTAAAACAAACAGAAACAGTTGAGGCATATCAGAGGCAATTTGAAAGACTTTCTGCGCAAACCACATCTCTGACCACTGAACAGGAGAAAGAGATATTCATTAGCGG
Organism: Apium graveolens; assembly: GCF_009905375.1. Lineage (NCBI taxonomy): Eukaryota > Viridiplantae > Streptophyta > Magnoliopsida > Apiales > Apiaceae > Apium > Apium graveolens. Next base: position 17,944,504 of record NC_133652.1, read on the forward strand.
TTTGAGGGAAGCCATAGCAGTTGAAGTTGAGCTTCACAACCCACCAGATTTGACCACAGCCATGAGCCTGGCCCGACTTTATGAGCGGCGTACTGGAAAGGGGAAGGAAGATGTTGCCCAACCTCGTAAAAGTCATGTCACTTTTTCTGGTGCAGGAGGTCCTAAAACTCCTTTTATTAAAAGGCTCTCGCGAGTAGAAATGGAGGAACGCAGGTCTAAGGGATTGTGTTTTAACTGTGATGAACAATATGAAGTTGGACACAAGTGTAAACGGTTGTTTTGGTTAGAAGGTTTTGACGAGGAAGGTGTACCAGAAACTGACCCAAAAATCTCATTCCATGCAATTTCAGGAACACTGAACAATCAGACGATGCAAGTAGAGGGAAGCATAAATGGGCACCCCTTGGTGGTCCTCATTGATTCAGGATCTACTCATAGTTTTGTGAACGAATCTCTAATGCATCAGCTTCAAATCAAAGTTGAACCCAAGGAAAACCTTCGAGTCATGGTAGCAAATGGAGAGAAATTGAATAGCCCGGGATTTTGCAGAGAGCTTCCAATACAAGTGGGTAATCAAAAATTTTCTTTTGATTTATTTATTTATTTATTTATTTTTTATTTTTTATCGTAGGTAACCCGCAGCCGCTACCCTTCGGGTGCGCACTGGGTAAACCCTACGGGTTCACGTAATAGCCTGCAAACCACGTGAACCAAGGTAAACCGCATTTAAGCGACAGACTCTGGCTCAGGAGGCATAATCATAAATTCTCCTCCCGTGGGATTCGAACCTGTGACCAAGAGGTTAGTTTTCCTCTCTTTAACCAACTGAGTCAACCCTTGCGGGCCTTTTGATTTATTTTTACTTCCTTTATGTGGGTTTGGTGTTGTATTAGGTGTAAATTGGCTCAAGACATTGGGGCCAATATGTTGGGATTTTGCAACAATGAAGATGAAATTAATTGGAACGGTAAACAAGTAGAGTTGCATGGTCTTATGGATCCCGCTTAAAAGTCAGAACCATCTCTCTCAACTATGAAATTAGAAGCGGAACGAGAGCTGAATTTGAAGCAATTGTGCTCAGAATTTCATGGCATATTTAAGACACCAGTTGGTCTACCCCCTCCTCGTGCATGTGATCACAGAATATCACTGGAACCCGGATCAGGCCCAGTAGTGGTGAGACCTTACCGCTACCCACATATGCAGAAAGATGAAATTGAAGTGCAGTGCGAAGAGATGCTAAAACAGGGAATAATCAGACCAAGCAATTCTCCTTATTCATCTCCAGTTTTGCTTGTTAAGAAGGTGGACAATTCGTGGCGATTTTGTGTTGATTATCGTGCCTTGAATGCTCAAACAATTAAGGATAAATTCCCAATCCCAGTCATTGATGAACTTCTTGAAGAATTATACGGCTCAACATACTTCTCAAAGCTGGATTTAAAATCTGGATACCACCAAGTTCGCATGCACCTACCTGATGTGGAGAAAACAGCATTTCGGACGCATCATGGGCATTTTGAGTTTCTGGTGTTGCCATTTGGACTTACCAATGCGCCCTGTACATTCCAAGCTTTAATGAATGAAGTATTCCAGCCTTATCTTCGTAAGTTTGTTCTTGTTTTCTTCGACGACATACTCGTCTATAGCCGCACATGGGCTGACCATTTAAACCATTTACGAATGGTTTTTTCTGTCTTACAACAAAATGAGTTGTTTTTAAAGGAATCTAAATGCTCATTGGCTCAATCTAAGATCTCTTATCTTGGCCATATTATATCAGCAGAGGGAGTGATGGCAGATGCTGAAAAGATTGAGGCTATGACTCAATGGCCTAAACCAACAACTATTCGAGCTCTTAGAGGATTCCTCGGCCTAACCGGTTACTACAGAAAGTTCGTACATAATTATGGCTTGATTGCAGCACCTTTAACCAATATGTTGCGGAAGAACTCCTTCACCTGGACTAGAGAATCAATGGCTGCATTTGAACACTTAAAGCGTGCCATGACAACGACCCGGTATTGGCATTACCCAATTTTGAAAAAGACTTTTCTGTTGAATGTGATGCTTCTGATTATGGAATGGGGGCGGTGTTACAACAAGAAGGCAGACCCATTGCCTTTTACAGCCAACCAATGGCTCAACGACACATCAAGCTCCCGGCTTATGAAAAGGAACTCATTGCGCTTTCACAAGCTATTCGACATTGGAGACCTTATTTATGGGGAAGAAAATTCATAATCCGTACAGATCATTTCAGTCTCAAGTATCTACTTGATCAACGAATCAGTACATCCCCTCAACAACACTAGATAAGCAAACTCTTGGGTTACGATTTTCAAGTGGAGTATAAGGCAGGCAGGGAGAATCGAGTGGCAGATGCCTTGTCGCGAAGAGATGACAATGTCGGACTGATGGCAGCAATTTTTGGGCCACAACTAGAACTTTTCAAAGCCTTGATGGAGGAGGTAGAAACTACCCAACCATTGCAGTCCATTATCAACAATATCAAGTAGGGAAAATTGCCACCACAATGGTCATATAATAATGGACTGATATTCTACAAAAAGAGAGCATATTTGGATTCTAATTCCCCTCTCATCCAAGTTGTTATTTCAGCGCTGCATAACCAAGGCCACGAAGGATACCAAAAGACTCTATTTCGCATAGCATCTGACTTTTATTGGTCTGGAATGAAGAAAAATATCCAAGATTTCATCAGGTGTTGTGCAATTTGTCAAAAGAACAAATCTGAGCATTTACAACCAGCTGGTTTGCTACAACCTTTGCAAGTTCCCTTGCAAGTATGGGCTGATATTTCAATGGATTTCATTGATGCCTTGCCTCCTTCATTTGGGAAATCTGTTTTGCTAGTCGTGGTGGATCGCTTTTCAAAGTATGCGCACTTTATTCCCATGTCTCACCCGTATTCTGCAATCTTAGTGGCAAAAATGTTTTTTGATCATATATTCAAGTTGCATGGCCTGCCAGAAACAATTGTGAGTGATAGAGATGTCATTTTTACAAGCTCCTTTTGGACAGAACTCTTCAAATTGAGTGGAACAAAGTTAACTTTTAGTTCAGCCTATCACCCACAGAGTGACGGGCAAACAGAAGTTGTTAATCGCACCATTGAAGTCTACTTACGCTGTTTTACCAGTGATCAGCCCCGCAAGTGGATGCAATGGATTTCTTGGGCTGAGTATTGCTATAATACTAGCTATCATTCTTCTCTGAAAACAACTCCTTTTGAAGTCGTTTATGGGAGAGCACCACCTCGCCTTCTAAATTATTGTTCTGGGCTAAGTCGAGTGGAAGCTGTGGAGCAGGAACTCAAAACTCGAGACCAGATTGTATCGGGAATTCGTGATAGACTATTGCAAGCCCAAGATATCATGAAGAATAACTATGATAAATCTCACAGAGAAGTGCACTTTGAAGTCGGTGATCTGGTGTTGCTGAAGTTACAACCTTATCGACAACTATCTCTAGCGTCTAACAAGAACAAAAAACTCTCTCCTCGATATTATGGCCCATTTACCATACAAGCAAAAATTGGGACTGTAGCTTATCGTCTTCAACTTCCTCAAGCAGTCAAAATACACCCAGCTTTTCATGTCTCCTGTTTAAAAAAATTTCAAGGATCTATTGATGAGACATCACCTACGTATCCAGATATTCACCAGGGGGAAGTTCTGCCAAGCCCAAAAGCTGTACTGGACAAAAAGATTATTGCAGGAGAGTATCATATTCTAATTCATTGGGATGGCTTATCTCCTTCTGAAGCGTCATGGGAATCAGCTCAACTTATTGAGAAACAATATCCAACATTCGCGCTTGAGGTCAAACGCTTTTTGGAGGAAAGGAGTAATGTTACAAGTAATACACCTGGTCAACAACAAAGTGTCCAGGTGGTTCATTTTCGTCATTATTACAAGAGACGCAGTCAAAATAAGCAAGCTAGAATTATGGGAGAAGATTCTGTTTGATTGCAGATTTTTAGTTGGGCTAATTACAGATTTCTAGCTTCATAAAAGTAGCAGATTTATTGCTAATTGATGCAGATTTTCAGGCTATTTGTTAGAAGCAGAATTATTGCTAGTAGCTGCTGATTATTAGTTTTTTCCTTGTAAGTATTTAAAGGTTCATTGAGAAATAAGAAAGAGGGGAAAAATATTCCTTATCAAATATCAACTGAGATCAGTGAGCTCTCTCTAATTGAGCTCTCAGTATTTTCCTATTCTTTGCAATTAAGCAAACATAGGGAGAGGTAGGAAGAATAAGAATAACACCCCCTTAAGGGAAAGAATCGACCAAGACTTCACTGTAAAAGGTCCCGTAACCCGATCCAGAACTCAGGCGCCTATCAGAGGCATGTTATAGAGTAGTGCTGCTTAGATAAAAATTACAATTTACTTCAGAATAACATATACATATAATTTATACAACTTCATCCCTAGCACCTTTCAGAACTCTTTACGTATATTTAATACAACCCTACCCCCTCCCTTTCTTCGATAATTATAAACAGGGTTTCAACCCAAACTTTTTATGATTAAATAGATATCAAATTATAACACCAATAAAAAAAATCCTGAAACAATTATAACTAATTAATTCTCTAGTACGACACAAGTACTACTGTCTAACAGTACCCAACAAAATATCAGCATGATCATACCTGATAGTTGGACATGATTTTATCCTTGTATTCCTTGTTCTTTTTTATCTGTAAAATAGTAATACATGAACATCAAACCTTGATTGCTCAAAAGATGCAAGTATATAAAAATTTCTAACAGAAAATACAGTAAAACCTGGTAAAGCCAGTAAAATATTCATCAAACCGCATATACTAAAAACTTTGACCACATATTAAATTAAATGCTAAACTTTTAAACCTAGTAAAATTAAATAAATTCAAATTCATGCGCCTCATCATACGCCCCTTGCTAAATTCACTTTTTTCAACGAATTACAAGCTTAAAGCCAAAACATGTAAACGCAAAGTCGGAAAAAATGTGCATTTTCATTTCAGCAAAATGCAGATAGCAAACGCTGAAACTGAAACCAGAAACGAAACAAGCATAGCTAAACACCTCCTAATAATTCCGCTAACCGTCCATATCAAAAAATACTTGTTCAATTTCCAGCATTTACGAAAACCTAAACATCCACAACAAACAATTCAACTTCCAAACTTACATACAAAAATAAAAAATCAAACTTGATCAAAAACTAAAAGATATACTGAATACTGACACGAGTGCGTTCGCCATCAGGAGCGTAACGCAGGAGAAGCTGGCGCATATAATAAGCCTTAGTGTTCCTCGTAGCGCCAAGCATTGTAGGTGGTAAATAACGCTCAAGAGAGCTGTAAAGAAGAGGATTAAACTCCAATTCAAGCCCATCGTATCGTTCTGGATTGTGGTCGGTGTTAGGGTTCAGTCGAAGCCGGAGATTCGACGACGAGTTCGTCGGAACGGCGCCGTTTGATTGGCTGTTTCCTGCAGCAACAGAAGGTATGGTTGAGCGATTATCTTTTCTCGGATCCACTGCTCCGTTAGACATGGTTTGATGAAATGGGAAGTCAAATTGGGAATTAGGGTTTCTGGAAATAGTGTATTGTTTTGTTGGGGATATACTTCTGTGGGAGGATATTAATTAGAAAAAATGACATAAATAATCTATTTTCGAATTTTTTTTACATAAATAACCGCTTTCAATAAAATGATCGAATATGTTTGTACTAACACACTTTTGGAGAATGCGTAATATATATAGAGGTGCTCTTTTTTTCGACTTGCGAAGAAAGAAGAGATAAAGAAGAAGAAAAATGGGTGGAGAGCACGTGAGAGTGTGTAGTTACGGCTTTTAAGTCTATTATCCTTTTGAGAGCATGGATTGAAATCACTAATTAAATATTAGTATACGCATTCTTCTTATGCGTATTAAGTTAATATACTCTAACATTAAATGCATATTCTTTGTTTTATATTTTATAATATACTATTCCAAAATGCGTAACATTGATTACTCCAATCCTACATGCGTATAATAAATTATCCTAGTGTGACATGCGTAATCAATAGGCCAAAATTGGCCAACTCAGTGAGACCAGTTATTTTTGTTAATTTTATCAAAAAATATTCTACTTTTGTCCTTCACCCTGTTATTAACCAGTTTCGTATTTTTGGAGGTTAAATTTTAGGTCAGTGACGTGTTACGTTAACTAGCATGGTAATCCATGCAACCATGAGTCGCATTAAATTTTATTTTTTATTTTTTCAAATATGACGATAGAGTCGATTCATTTTCCGTAATAATCCATTTCATGTGTCTTAGTTCAGTCGTTGGTAACAGTTAATCAACATTTTTCGACCTTAAACTATGGACTATATATGTGATGGTATATAACACGATATACACTTAAAATTAATGGTATTCCATCTAATCAGATTAATTTATTTAAATTTTAAGATATGGAAGTTTTTTGTATTTTCTTTTGATTATTAACTTTGATAATGAATCTAAATTAGAAATATGATATATAAATTATTCATGATTTTCTTTTAAGAATTTCTTTTATAGCCTAGTAATAAGTTTAGCGAATGCCAATTAAGTCAAACTTATGTAAGTGTATTTTATGTAAAACATAATATGAATAATAATTAAAATATGATATTCATGTACATCTATCTATCTATTATCTATTATATATTCTTCTATATATAACTAGGTGCAAATACCGCGTTTCGCGCGATCCGAAAAAATAATTTTAAAAAATGCAAATAACATTAAGGTTCCTGACATTTGGCAAAAGAGAAAAAGAAAGGTTCCAGACAAAAAAATAAATTAAACTAAACATTAAGGTTAGAAAAAAAACAAAAGTTAACATTAGAGTGTTATATCTACTGCCGATCAGACATTAGGCACTAAAAATACAGTAAATCATACATTAGAGTGTTAGAGGTATCATGTATATGAAATTTATGGTTTTGACTCGATAGCTACTTGTTATATGTATTGTGTTGTCTCTAATAAGCATTATCAATGTTAATAGTTTAGTGCGCCTTAATTAGTTGTAGCTAGATCCTTCATACGAGTTTTGTACAATTCATTGAAAAATGATGTTTTCTACAAGAAAGCAAACATTGCAAGGAATAAACGACAAAAATATTGTTCTATCCATACATTAAAATGCTCAAGAAGGGCAGTAGGGAGGCCGTGCTCACTAAAATGTTGCTCTCCCTGAAACCATGCTGCTCTCCATGAAACCACGTAAGTTGCATAAAAAATCATAATATTGTTAAAATATCGGTAATATGTAGGATCAACTGCTGGTCCTAAAAATCATCAAAAGTCGAAAACATAACATTCCTAAAATTATTTAAACATTGTAATATTCAAAGGGTTAACTACCCGACAGTGAGAATCAGAGAAAATCCTTCTTTATGCCATCAAAGTAAGGATTCTACAGAGCTTCATTGACTGAAATCCATGTAGAAGGTTCATACCTCAACCTTTTCTGCAACAACCATAAACCAGAGATAAATATACATACATATGTATAATCCTCAATAAGCAATATGGCAGCATTATAGAAGATTTTTTATTAGAATCAGTTAAGGAACTTAGATTTAGCAAATCTAGACCATTCTCATCTATATTAGAGACAGTTGATGACAATCGCGAGGTTTCCACTGAGGATATTCATGCAAGTTCTTTAGTCTGCTTACCTCTGGCCATATTTCTTTATTTGGGGTTCTCAGTAGCTTGTAATGGAATTTTCCAAAGGACGGTAAGATAAGTTTTATAGAAAATGCCCAAAATCAAATCATATTTAACTACCTGAAAATGTGAAGCCGCTGTTGCAACCCAGAATCTCCAGCAAATAGTTATCAGTTCAGCTATAATTAAGAAATGAAAAAGATTACAAAATTTTAAACCATAATCGATAATACATAATATGTAATTATAATGATATACAATAAAGCATTTTGAAGAGAAGCATATCAAATACAGGGTCAATATCTGCAGTAGGTTAGAAAGTATTAAGTAAACTGAAAAAATCAAGTGTGAAAAAATTTAAAATGAAAAGACATGGAAGGACTAATAGACGTTAATACCTCACGTTTATACTCCTTAACCGGTGAAGTAAAGGCTCTGACTAATCCATGATCTGCTATTTTTAGAACAAGCGTCTTTGGATCCTTAAAAGATTATAACGCTTTGTTAGGTAATGAATACAACACATGGGGGGTGAATGTGTTTTGATTATTTTCAAGCTTTTTGAACTGTTATGGATGGTGAACAAAGTAATCTAACTGTAGAGATAATATGTTTTAATAGGAATAATGAAACATGCACATTAACACACTATCTTTCAAAACTCACTTAATTTTATATTAAAAATCAAGTATGTCTTGCTACAAAATTTTGGGTTCTTTGTTGATAAAGAACTCAGCTTCTCTCTTGAGAGTTACAAGATTTTATAGATCTAATTTGTTACTTTTAAAACAAAGCATCTAATATTTACTTTATTGAACAGTAAACACTGGTTTTACACAGCATGCAATAACATGTACTAAACCCTACTTTAAGTTAACTAAAATTTTCTATTTCTGACTTAGTGTATCTTTGAAAATCGTGCATGTCTGTGACTTTGCTTTGTCAATTAATCTTGGCCTTTAATCGTGTACTCTTCAAGCTGCTTTTTGTAGACTTTTCAAATCAGTGATTGATTTGTTTGTTGATTGATAATCTTGGATATTTAACTTATCTGCATTCTGTACTTGAGTTTTACATCGAGATCTCCAGTTTGTTATATAGAGAATTCGACATCTCGATAAGTATAATGGTTTATCGAGATCTCTTATTACTCTATAGTTATTTTGATTTATCGAAATCTCTGAGTTCTCTATAAGAGAATTAGGCTTCTCGAGGTCTTCAATCTTCATGTCTTCATTTTGACTTATCGATATCTCTGCGTTCTCTAGTGAAGAAATGACTTATCGATATCTCAGAGATCTTTAGTAATATTTTGACATATTGATATCTCAGAGATCTTTAGTGATATTTTAACTTGTCGATATCTCTGAGACTTCTCTATAAGCTTTTCTTGACTTCTCAATAAGTCATTCTGGAGTTCTCAAATGACTTATCTGTAAGACTTAATCTGTGACTTGTAGATTTCTTGACTTAGAATATTTTTCCCACAACAGATTTATTCAACTCCAAGCTTCTTCACATTGTCTCTAAGGCATGATCTTCATGATCTTCTTCCAGAGTTTATTCTTAGGCTTGAGACTGTTTACAGAATAATACTCCAGTATAATCTATTTACACTTTTACAGACTTAAGTGATACAATACAAAATGTAAACTTAGATTATCATACAACTTACTTAGGGTTGTCAATTTGATTTAGTCTTGTTATAGCACAGGCATGTCTTGTACAACAATCTCCCCCAATTTGTGAGAATATTGCTTATCACAAATTCATGCATGGTAACAAGACTAACCCCAAGCTACAATGAACAATTAAAACTTTACATACAACTTGACAGAAATACATATTTTTACACTGAGTGGTTATAGAAGTTTTAACAAGTGCATTCATTACATAAAATCCTCATAGCCTGGCTCCTTTCTAATGAGATCCTTAAGAGTTACTAACACTTCCATTTCTTCAAAAATTTCAGTTCCTCTTAAAACTTCCAGAAGCTTGAGCCACTCATCTAATGAGTAACCATTTAAGTAACCAGCTCTAAATCTGGAGTATCTGCCAACCTTTATGTTCAGAAAATGTCCATCTTTGGAAAATCTGCTCATTCCTTTTGCTTTAAGCTCATTTGATTATTTCTCAATTCTTGCAAGTTCTTCTGCATACTTCGTATCCCTTTCTTCCTTTTCAGCCTTTGCCCTTGCATTTTTCTCATCCCTTTCTTTCACCCATACACAACATACAGCTTTCCAGAACCTTGTGATTGTATCCTTATCCTTCATTAAACTGATTACTCTTTTGAATTCTGTGGTTGAAAGTGTGTCCCTTAGGTTACTACCAAGTAAAGTGAAAGAACCGTCATCATAATATATTCTAATTTATGTATATGATACAACCCAGACTTTGACTATTTCTTCAGCTAGCTGTTGAAAATATTCTTCATCTGTGAGGCGCCAATTTAGTGGCAGAAAGTCAGATTGATCATAGCAATTCCAGAGAGATCTTTCAGTAACTTGCAGTTGCTTTATTTTTCTCCCAACATATTTAAAGTGAATCTTGGTTGGTGGTTTAAATGAAGGTGGGTTTGAGATTTTATTTAGGATAGTTTGGGCGGTTGTGATTGGGATTTTGAAAAGAGAGTTTGCAGTTGGTTTATATAAGAATTTTGGCTTTGAGGTGAAGGAAGGTTGAGTGTTTGAGCTAAAAGATTTAGTGGGTTGAGCTTGGTTGATTTGTATTGGTAGGGATTGTTTTTGTGTTCCTGAACCATCTTCCTTCTTCTTCTTTCTCCTTTCATCTTCCTTTCTCTTCTCATCTCTTTCTCTCTCATCCTTCTTCTTGTCTTTGCTACCAGTTGCTCTTGAAGATTGACTTGGATTTGAGCCAGAAGGTTTTTGCTCATCATGCTTATGCTCATCATCATCCTGGTCATCTTTTCTCTTGAATTGTGAGGTTGGCAATATGGTATCAGCATTCACAAGGTACCTTTGAAGGATTCTGATCATTTCTTCATCTTCAATTTTCTTGTTCTTTTTGCGTTTCGGATCAGATTGAAGTGTCATAATCAGCCTCATGTTTCCTCTAACACAGTTCTTGGGAACATTGAAGCTCTTGCATTTCTTGGTCCGAGAACAGATGTAGGCCACCCCTTGCTTGAATATAGATAAGCTTCAGGGAAAGCATCTATTTTGAGCCTTTTTGAGTTCATGAAGCAATTGGGTGTCCTCTGTGATGACTACATGTACCTTCTCAATTACTACATCCAGCTTAGATGCTCTTAATGTTCTGAGATTTGGAAGAGACACCTGGAGACATCTGTCCACACCAGCATCATTGATATTCACAAAAATCATTTTCTCCAAATAGTTATCAATTTTCACAACCACTGCCCTAATGGAGTTGATGTTCTTGGCCAATGCTCTTTTGTAGGTGATGTAGTTGTTTTGAAGAGACATCCCCAGGACTGCAAGAAGTTCACTAGAATTCCTGATCTTGAATTGTTCCTTCTGCAGCCTTGTTGAGTCTGTCTTTTTCCACATCTTGGAATTGTTGAGCTTGTGGAGAGTTTTGGCCATGCTGAGTTGATGTAATAGGCTCCTTAAATTTACTAGCTTTTTTGAAATGTTGAATCCTAACTGATATCTCCCCCTTAGTATTGGGAACATGCATGAGTAGGGGAGTTGATATTTCTGGCCTTACAGCTTCAGACAATGAAGGCAATGGTGTGTTGAGCTTCCCCGAGATGGCTCCCAAAGCCACAAGATTCTGCATTTGGAGATGCTTGTGAGAGTCCACCAAGGTTTTGATGTATGTTTGTTGACTCTGCACCAAGGAAGTGAGAGCATGTACTTCTGCACTTAGTGAGTCATTTGAGGTTTGGAGAGAAGACACATGTTGTTGAAGTTCTTGAATTTGCATGGTTGATGAGGATTAAGATGTGGAGGAAGTAGAGACCCCAAAAGTATCATTCACAACCTTTTTAATTTATTCCATGAGCAAGGATGAAGGAGTAAATCTGCTAGAGTGTATCTGATTCTGCTTCAGTCTTGAATCATTGGGGTGAGTGAAATATTTTTGAACTTGGTCATGCAGGGCTACAAATGAGGTTCTTAGATTCTTGACACTAGATTCCACTCCACTCAGATCATACCTAGCCATTTGATCAACAAAGGTTGTGAAATAATTCTTGATCTCTGTATGTGAGGGAATGATTTGGTCCACCTTTTCTCTAACCATCTCCATAATCTTATCCTGATGCCCAATTAAAGTAATTTGAAGTGCTTTTCTAAAGTTATGGAAAGCTTTGATTTGAGCCTTGTATACTTCATTTACTGCATCATATACTTCATGTGGAGATAAGGATCTAGCATTGCTCCTCAGGATGGTTAGATACTCCACCCTGAATTTGGCTAATACAACATCCATATCAATTATAAATTCCTTGTCCAGCCATGCATCACAGTTTGCATTATGACCAGCTTCATCAACAATTTTAGCCTGTTGTTCTTCAACATCTGTCTGGTAAGATATCATGATGGCCTGGTATTCTTGATTTGACATGTTGGATGTGAGAAGTTGCCGTGACATTTGAGCAAGCCCACCAAGTTGGTCAACCATGAGATCATCAACTGTGGAAGGTTGAGATGAAGCTTCTTGTAGCCATTGGGATATGAGGTGAGGTTCTTGTGGTTAAGAGGTGGATGGTTGATTGGTTGGGTGTGAAGGAGATATGGTAATAGAATCACTTGTGACAGGAGTCACAGTTTGACTCACAATTTCCACTGTGGTTATGACAGGGTGTTATTCTTCACTTGTGGTGGGAACCCCCAGTTGAATTATAAGGAATTTTATTGGGTTACTGTCATGTGCACCAACCTCAAACCCTTGTGCTTCTTGCAAAGCACTGTCACATGAATGTGATGTTTTTGCCTCTCCCATAGCAGGGTCATTGGCAATTGTAATCCTAGCTTCAATTGTTAGTACAATTTCAGCTAGGGTTTTGAGGGAAGTTGTTCCTATAGTAGGAACCTCCAGTTGAATTGGAGAGGATTTAGATAGCTCCCCCTCAAGAGTACTACTTTCAAACCTAACAGCATGTGAAGGCTGATTTGCACATGAAGGTGCATTAGTAACTACCATGGGGTCTTTAGTGAAAACTGATGAATCTCCCATGTTTGTGATGATGTCATCAAGGTCTACCCCAACTAGTAGCCTCTCACCATCTAAATTTGGTGTCTGGGTGGTGAGCAAGGTTTCTTGAACCAAGTCACTTGAGTGGGGTTGCACTTGAGAATTAAATTCAAGTGTTGTGTAAGAAGAAGAAATTTTAGAGATAAGAATTTGTTGATCAAAAGTGAGTGTTGGCAACTCCTCCTGAATAGATGAGGGAGCTTCAAGGGATGTCCTCTTTTTGTGTGTGTCATCCTTATTTCTCCTTCCATACACTTGAATTTGTTCAAGTGATGGTTGTGCAGACTCGGTACAAGGTGAATTTGGGCTAATGCTCTTTTCAATAGAGACACCCTGTCGAGAGGATGCCCCTAGAGTCTGTTTAAGTCCCTGTGTTACAACTACATCCTTTTGGGAAGATACAGAGGTGACTTGAGTGGTCAGCTCTAAGTTTTTAGCCTTCTTTTGTTTTCTGACCAAGGGTGATTCTGTTGGTGTTTGTTCCTCATTCATGATTGTCAGGTTTGTCTGCTTTCTCTTCTTTTTACTCACTTCACCCTTTGAGAGGATAAAATGGTTGGTTTCCTAGCTTATAGTGGTATTGAAGAAGTGGTTTCAGCTTGGGAAGGCCCCTGTTGGTTTCCTGTATTTGTACTTCCACAGATTCAGGGACCATAGCTGTACTAGATTGTGCATTTGATCTCATGTCAGACATGGGGTAATGGTAAGTCTTAAATGTAACGCCTGGGAAATTACGCTTGTATTATATTGTATTAATGATAAATTATGTGTTTTAATATGTCATTTATATGTAATTAGCTATAAAACCCTAACTACTAACTGCTATGTGTATTCCGTATTATCCGGATATTTTCAGGGTATTTTTAAGATATTTTATTTTGTATTTACAGTCTTCGTATCAAAAGTTATACGACCCAAATTATGATTTAATAGATGATATTTTAAATAAAATAATTGGCCTTATTTTTCATATCGCGTTATTCTGAACATTTTGATATTTTATAAATTTTCTCGTTTCGCGAAAAGTGACTTTCTCGGGCCCCATTGGGTGTTAAAACCCCCACAAAATCACATTTTTATATTTATAAAATTACAGGACTTTCATTTATACCATTTCTTTTTATTTTTGAATTATTCATATTTTGGGAATTTTTGGCATATATATTGTATATATAAAATATTTAAAAATTGAAATTTAATACTCAAAAATTATAAAATTAGGGGCCAATTAATTTTAATAGATGTATAATTAGGGTCTTAATTTTAATTAGGAGTATTATTTTACCTACTATAAATAGACTAATTTTTATTTAATTATGATTAATTAATTACTAAAAATCAGGAAAATACACAAATTCTCTGAAATTCGGGTCGGGTATTCCAGGGCCGGGTCGAACAATCAAGCAGTGATTTTGGACTGATTTCTGCATCAAATCGATCGACGTGAGTATCAAAATTGATCCCCTTGATCCGTTCTTTCGATTCCTGGTGTTAATTTCATATTTTAATTGGTTGTTTTTTAATTTTAATTTTTAGGGTTTATACCCGATTTGGTACTTTTTGATCCTAGAGTTATTAGGATAATTTGATGATTGATATAACTTCCTATGATGATTTACAGTCGATTCATGGTTTTTAATTGAATGAACTATTCCTAGATAGTGATATTTGATTTCAAGGGTTTATTGTGACGCCCTCAATCTCGGGGTTAGGAAATGAGCACTCACACACCTCTAATCTAGAATTAAATAAGCATAAACCCCGATTAACTACTAACAGGATCAACAGGATAAAGTATGAGACAAGATTACAACTACCAATCATAAAATATAACTTACAAACCCAAAACATTATTAAATAAACAATATCGATTCCGGCTGGGAACCGACAGATAACCCATTGTATCTTTAAACATTCCCTTCTAGGCGCGAGCTCACTCATAAATACCACTACCTGCTCTGGCAACCGAAAGCCCTCAACACGGTAGGGACCACCAGGTTCGCTCTTACGAGCAGTGCGCCTAAGCCTGACCATCTTCTTGTTTAACTGCCATGGTTAGATTAAAACAAAACAAATGAGTATAAAACTCAGCAAGTAACTATATAGCAGTTCTACAATATCAATTCACAATATGCTTTACCAATCTCAGGGCATTCTACTTTATTTGATCTAGGTGGCAGATTTCCAGCTTTTGGGTTAAGGAAAGGTTTTGAAGGATAATGTGGGGCTTTCAAGGAACAAGGCTCAATGCGGGACGAAAGCCGACATCCATCACAAATCATTAAAGGATCAGAATAGATCTTTCAAGAGAGGAAAGCAACAATATTTCAATATATGGAATCAATCATATGATCAACAAATTCAAGAATCAGGGTTCTCGAGCTTTAAGCTTCACATTGACATAATCAACTCTTTTCAAAATAATATAAACCATTTTCATTTTCAAGAATCAATTTACTGAACAGAAAGTTTCAGTTCCCTTTTAAATAATCATTTAGAACCCTTGATTGGATCAATTTATCTTTCCATTTCATTATATACGGGTGATCAGCCCGTACCGACCTCCATTCTGGTCTTTAAGGTACCAATCGACACAATTTCAGCCTTAAGTTGGACTAGCCCCGCTAGCCTCTTACCATGACTGGACTAGTCCCACTAGTCTCTTATGTCCCAATCCAATCCATCAAGAATTCATTTGGAAAACCTTGATTTGGAAAAACAAATAGGTTTTCTAAAATTCATTTTATCATTACCAAGAATTTGAAATCATTCGGACTCTTTCAAGTCGAAACTCATTCTTAATTCAGATTTTAAGGAAACAAAGTTCAGGGAGTGAATCAAAGATACGCAAGGAACAATTTATAAGGATTCTGTATCAGGGATAATAAAGCACTTAAGTTAGAAGGATCAACACTTGTTTAAGAATCAATAGGGTGATCAGGAAAACATGGTATCATTAAATAGGGTTAACAAGGATAATCAGAGGGTTCAATATAATCCATGGCTTAATAGATAACTTGAACAGAAAGGACAGATTATCAAAGGGTTGAATCATTAAGCTTATCAATAACAGTTTATCAAGAACAAAGGCAGGGTATCAATATCAGGGTTTCATAATTAAACAGTTCAATACTCTACATGGTATGAACAACATTTTCTTTATAACCATTTACACAAGTAATCAGAGTTACTTGCCTGAATTTTCTTTCCTGAAGGTTGAACTACTGCTACCTAGTATTTCCTTTCCTTTCCTAGCCTGAATGCCCTCACGCTCCGAATCTACAATAAAAACCAAAACCTTAATCAGTTTCTAACTCTCGTTCCCAGAACGATCACTCGATACGATAATTCGATTATACTTTTGACTCAAACTATACGAGTATAGCTTGTATACACACAGCACATAGCACATTCTTTACTCATAGCCTTATATAACTTTACATATACTCGCTAAACCTCGACTATTTTCCCCAAATCAAATATTTATAACTCGTACAAACACACAATGATATGCACGGCTATTACTTATAGCTTTTAACCTCTATTAACTCAATTCCCTTTTCTTTTATCCATAATTCGAACCAAAACACAATCCAACAAGCAAAATTCAAAGATTTTCACACATAAACATTTAATCATTCTATCGTTTACCAAAAATCAGATTTTTGACTTTGAATTTCTTTGGCCTATTCGGCCTTAACCACAATCACAATCAAATCAAATCATGCATTAACAAGTCCTTTTCTAAATCAACATGCAATCTTATTACTTTCTAGTTAAACCTTAATTATACCAAAATTAAGTCACAAAAGTAAATTCTTCTTTTTACTAACACAAGGTCGAACCAAGACCTTCACCATGCATTCCCAAATTTGGCATCCAAACAAATGTACAAGTCCAATTATCATAGAATCATACTTAAATCATAAAAGAACATAGCCCTTTTTGGTACATGCAAACATTAATAAATTTTTATCATCCAATCTTTACTAATTTCCAAGAATGAACATCAACAAGTCATGACCATTAAAATCATTTTTGATCTTTTAAAACCAAGATTCCATTCGGGTTTTTCAAAAACAACACATGCAAATGATCTTCTTAATCCTTAAATCACACATCAACCCATAATCAAACATCAAATCAACAACTCATTCATTTTAACAAAATCAACATGATTTTCAAAAAAAAAAATAGCAAGGGCCATTCGGCCTTTCCTCGAGAAAACACACATGCAACTCAACTTTTAAGCTTTTACATCTTTAATCCTACTAATCTCTTAACATCAAACTAAATTAACATTACAACCAACAAGAATCAATCTATCAACTTGTAATCTACAAAACCATTCGGCCTTTTTATCAAAATATCACATGCAAACACAAATATTTGATTTAAAGATTCTAGAGCTCAGTTTTTAACATCATTGCTCACCACCGGTTCACCGGAGTTCATCACCGGTGGCGGTGGTTTCTCGGTGGTGCCCCATTTCGGGAAGTCGAGAATTATTGAAAATGACAATTTTAATACGTAGGCCTCGAAATTAGCTTTCCAACCATTACTCATAATAAGATTTTGAGCGTACAGTTGATTTTATATGAATTTCGCAATCTTGCCTTCATAATAACATTTTTCCACATAAAATCAATTTAAAAATGCAAAGACCACCAAATCAATCCACTCATCATTTTTAAAAAGTCTCTAGGATCACTATGAAGATAACAAAATAAATCCCATGTTTTTATCTTACTTGGATGATTTTATAAAAATGCGCGAAGGTTAATTAAACCTTTATTTAAATCACACAATCCCTTAAAAATTCATAAAAATGTCACAGAACACATATTCATGTATACAGACAACAATCTCACATATATAATCACATAATGACTCAGGTCTGATCATAGAATTTATCCTTCTTTAATCTTTATCCTTTTCTACGCGTACCGGGTCACGTTCAGCCTCACGGCCCGACGCTCAGCGTTTCGATTACGCTTCTCATTATCTTTATCAATCGACACATCACTTAGGATGAAATACTTTATTTAAACATTCATTTCATAATTCACATTTTATATTCTTTAACTCCTTATTAGGACGGGTTCCGTTCTACCTGACGACCCGACACCACAGCTTAACTTCTAAGCTGACTCTTTAAATTGGAACGTTTTGATTTACGCTCCTATATTCTAATATACAGAAAAGACAATTAATCAGCACTTAGTCACATAATTATAATTACATCATATAACACATACTTTATTGACTTAATTACGTTACAAAATTCTCAGTCGTCGCAATCTACCCTCCTTAAAAGGATTCTGTCCCCAGAATCTAATCTAAGCAAATAGATGGGGATACTTTTCTTTCATTTCGCTTTCTAACTCCCAAGTCGATTCTTCGACTAATGGATTTCTCCATAACACTCTAACTAGAGGTACAACTTTATTTCTAAGCGTCCTTTCTTTTCGATCCAAAATTCGCACTGGCTGTTCCATATAGGACAAATCTGGTTGGATTTCCACTGGTTTCAACCGATCACATGGCTCGCATCAGCAGTATACTTCTTTAGAAGAGATACGTGAAATACATTGTGCAGATGTTGTATTTGCGGAGGTAGCGCCAATTCATATGCCACTTTCCCAACTCGACGCAATACTTCAAATGGTCCTATATACCTAGGACTCAACTTTCCTTTCTTTCCGAATCCAGCTAAACCTTTCCAAGGAGATATCTTTAACAAGACTTTGTCTCCAGATTCGAGTTGCACATCTTTACGTTCTTGATTTGCGTACTTCGCTTGTCGATCTTGAGCTGCAATTAATCTCTTTTGAATCATTTCGACCTTTTCCTTCATTTGTTGAACTAGCTCTGGGCCAATTAATTTGCGCTCACCAACTTCGTCCCAATTTCCTTTGAAATCTATTGCACAGGTTCACAACATAACTTCAATTGTCTGAATTGTCCTTTCACTTTGTCCGTGTGTCTGCGGATGATATGCCGTACTCATTTTCAATTTAGTTCCCAAATGATCATGGAATTGTCGCCAAAATCTCGAGTTAAACCTTGGATCTCTATCGGACACGATAGACACAGGAACTCCATGACGCATCACAATCTCATCCAAATACAATTTGACCAACTTTTCCAACAAAAACCTTTCATTTATCGACCAGAATTGTGCTGACTTCGTCAACTGCTCGATTACCACCCAAATCGCATCATGATTTGACTTGGTTTTAGGTAATCCTACCACGAAATCCATCGCTATATGCTCCCATTTCCATTCGGGTATGTCAAGTGGCTGAAGCAATCCGCTTGGCCTTTGATGTTCCGCTTTGACTCTTTGGCACGTGTAACATTTACTTATCCATTCCACAATTTCCTTTTTCATGTTTGGCCACCAATAACTTTCTTTTAAATCCTGGTACATCTTCGTACTCCCAGGGTGAATTGAAAATCTCGAGTTATGCGCTTCTTGCAAAATCTCGTGCTTTAGTTCCACGACATTAGGTATCCAAATATGTGAATTAACACGGTATATCCCTTTTCCATCCATTTGAGCTTTAATTTCTTCTCCATTCAACTTATCCTTTTCACGATTCATCACTTGCTCTTGACAACATCGAATCTTTTCCAAAATCTCGGGTTGAAACAACATTGCATATATAGCTTCACCTCCACATTCTGGAGTCTGCACCTCTATTTCCATCTTTTCAAAATCCTTGATTAATTCTTCTGATGACGTTAACATATTCAACCTTTCTTTTCGACTTAAAGCATCAACTACCACATTTACCTTTCCAGGATGATAGTTTATCGCACAATCATAATCTTTGATCAATTCCAACCACCTTCTTTGTCGCATATTCAATTCTTTCTGAGTAAAGATATACTTTAAACTTTTATGATCCGTGTAAATCTCGCACTTTTCCCCGTACAAATAATGCCTCCAAATCTTAAGGGCAAACACAATTGCTGCCAATTCCAAATCATGCGTTGGATACTTTTGCTCGTGCGGCTTGAGTTGCCTTGACGCGTATGCTATTACCTTCCCGTGTTTCATTAACACGCATCCAAGTCCTTTATATGAAGCATCACTGAATATCACAAATTCCCCTTTGTCATCTGGTAATATCAACATTGGGGCGGTTACCAACCTCTTCTTTAACTCTTGAAAACTTTCCTCGCACTTTTCTGTCCAAACGAACTTCTCGTTCTTCCTTGTCAACTTTGTAAACGGAACGACAATCTTAGAGAAATCTTGCACAAATCTCCTGTAATATCCGGCTAATCCCAGAAAACTTCTGACTTCCGTAGGAGTCTTGGGTCTTTCCCAATTCGTTACAGCTTCTATCTTGGCTGTGTCTACTTTAATTCCTTCTTTATTAACTACATGACCAAGAAATTGCACTTCCTTTAGCCAAAATTCACACTTTAAAAACTTAGCATACAACTTCTCTTTTTGAAGAATTTCCAAAGAAATCCTTAAATGCTCCTTATGATCTTCTTCCGTCTTGGAGTAAATCAGTATATCGTCGATAAACACAATAACGAACTTATCCAAATACTGCTTGAATACTCTGTTCATAAGATCCATAAATGCAGCCAGCGCATTCATCAAGCTAAATGCCATTACCAAAAACTCATAATGTCCGTATCTCGTTCGGAACGCTGTCTTGGGTATATCTTCCGCTTTGATCTTTAACTGATGATACCCAGATCTTAAATCAATCTTGGAGAAACACGAAGCTCCTTTTAACTGGTCAAACAAGTCATCGATCCGCGGTAGAGGGTACTTATTTTTTATCGTCAACTTATTCAGTTCACGGTAATCTATGCACAATCTCATACTTCCATCCTTTTTCTTTACAAATAACACCGGTGCGCCCCACGGGGATACACTCGGTCGGATCACTCCTTTTCTAACAATTCTTGCAACTGAGCTGCCAATTCCTTCATCTCGACCGGCGCCATGCGATATGGAGCTTTTGACACTGGTTCTGTTCCAGGAGCCAAATCAATCGTAAACTCGATCTCTCTGTCTGGAGGTAGTCCAGGCAATTCATGAGGAAACACATCCGGAAAATCTCTTACTACCGGAATATCCTCGATCTTCACAGATTCTTTCTCCACATCCACGAGATGAGCCAAATAAACTTTGCATCCTTGACGTATTAATCTTCTTGCCTCAATAGCCGTTAGAAATTTCTTCTCCTGCCTCTTTCCTTTAAATATCACCTCTTCACCCTCCTTGGTTCTTAACTTCACCTTTTTACTTTTACATTCTATTTGCACTTCATGGTTTGACAACCAATCCATTCCTAGTATGACCTCAAATTCTCCTAACTTAAAGGGAATTAAGTCAGCATAAAAGTGCCGACCTTCTATAGTCACATCATATTCAGGACAAATCTTGCTAGCAATAACTTTCTCTTGATTGGCTACCTCTATAATCAAATTAGGTTCTAGAGGGTACGCAACACAATTTAACTTATCAAGAATACTTTCAGAGATAAAAGATCTAGTTGCTCCATAATCCATCAAAACTTTTACTTCTACTGAATTAATAACAAGCATACCTGCTACCACATCCACATCTTGCACCGCATCTTTCATCGTCATGTTAAAGGTCCTAGCTCTAGGTTGAGCTGATGGTGCTGGGAGAGACGGCGGTCCAGCAATCCTGAGAACATTAGCCTTCTGAACAGGCTCCTTGCAATTCCTGGCCATATGGCCCACTTTACCACACTTGAAACAAGCCGAATCAGGCTTCCTCGCTCCACTTGGGCATTTTGAAGAGTAATGCCCCTTCTGGTTGCACTTAAAACACGTTATATCCAGCTTATTACACCTTCCCAGGTGTCTCTTTCCATAATTCCTGCATTCTTGAATCTGGGGTCTGCTATCCTTCCCCGGTTGTCCAGTTTTCTGGAAGCGGTTCTTTTGAGCTCCGTTGCCGGGTTTAAACATCTGGAACTTTTGGTTCTGACCTCCACCATTCTTTCCAAACCTTCCTCTAAACTTTGAGCTTCCTTGCTCTTGCTCAGAGCTTTCAAACTTCCTTTTTCTTCCTTCATTTTCTCTTCTTGCAGCTTCTCGCTCACCTTCCACTATCATTGCTTTTTGAACCAATGCAGCATAATTCTTGATTTCCAACATTGCTATTTGACTCCTAATCCACGGCTTAAGTCCCTGTTGGAACCTCTTAGCCTTCTTCGCCTCTGTATTCACGTACTCAGGTACGAATCTAGACAATTCCGAAAACTTCACTTCATATTCCGCTACTGACATTTCCTCATGTCTAAGATCCAGAAATTTCATTTCCAACTGGTCTTGCATATAGCTTGGCAAATACTTCTCCAGAAACATCTCGGTGAACTTCTACCAAGATAAGTCTTTGCCTTCCAATAACGCCTTTGAAGACTCCCACCAGAAACTTGCTTCATCTTTCAGGTAATAACTTGCATACCGAGCTTTCTTATCATCTTTAACTTCTGCTAACTCAAAAGCTTTTTCCATTTCTCTTAACCATGACTGAGCTTTAATCGGGTCTGGCAAACCTAAGAACTCTGGGGGATGAACAGATTGAAAGTGTTTAAAGTTTCTAACTTTAGGGGCCACAGGTTGTTGCAAAAGCTGAGCAAGTCTGCTCATTATGGTAGTTTCTGGGTTTACTTCTGGGTCTTGGGTGGGAATTTCTTCTTCTTGATGATCTGGTGACTTGGCCATTTCTTACAAACCTGATTGAACAATTATTTAGCAATACGATGGCATGGCATATATATAACAGCAGTTTCTATGAAATCTCTTTTATGGGTTTTAAGTTTTACCCAATTTGCACATGCAATCCTATTACTACATAATTCTCATATCAGTGTTGTTTTATCATGGCACATAATAGGGTTTTATGAGCTTTAAACATGGTTATACGAAAACATGGTTGTATTAAAACATGGTATGGAGAACAGTTTATGAGATATTTATGGTGCATGATAGAAAGCAAGACAATGGATTTATTTAAACAAAGGGTACATAAAGATAGTTCTGGCTATCACAGGTTCTGAAATAAGGTACAATAATATAGCAGGGTTAAACAGAGGAAAAACTGGAAAATATCCCCCTATCTACCCCTAACTTCCAACAACTACTACTACGATACAAATCTGAAATATAACAAAATAAATGAAAAGGGATCCCGACATCTGACCAAGTATCCCAAAGCCTACCGGTACTGAAAAACAACAATCTACGGGCTCAACCAACAGTCCCGTCTAATCATCTAGAATCTCTCTCAACACAACCAACATCCAGCGAATGATCTTATGCAGCCTCCGGGCCTCAGCATCAACATCACTAGTGGATGGTCCCTCATCCAATCTCTTCCTGGCAACCTGCTCCACCATCTTCACCCGAACTCGCCACTCATCATCCATAACTGAAGCACTCTGCCTAGACTCTCTGGCTAGCCTTTCCACCAAAGCTCCCAACTCAAGAATGCGGGAGTACACAAATTCTCGATCCTGGGCTAACTTGCCACCAACACTGACAGGTACAGTCTTAGGCATCTCGGACTCTGGCTCAGGGCAGGGGTCTCTGAATCTGGCCTCAAGGGTGAAATCTGTATAGGGCTCTCACTACTCTCAGAAGGGTCCTCCTCTGGGTCTGAACTAACATACACAGGCTCCTCTGGAGAGGGTGGAATAGGGTCCACTGGGGTATCGGTCAAACTAATCTATGAGTCTGAGTCAGTACCACTACTAGGATCCTGAGAGAAAACACAAAACATCAACCAAGAAACAATGTTAGGGTTAAATAAAGCTTCCAGCTAACTCACACCCTAACTCTAGTTTCTACTTCACCAATAAACACTTTCCTTAGACCATACCTAATAGTCTAACTCAGCTCTATATGGGTCGAACTCTCTCGTGATATAGATATATTCCCAAAATACCCCTTTTTTAATCCTAACTTGTCTCAGGGACTAGATCCTGTAGCTCTGATACCAACTTGTGATGCCCTCAATCTCGGGGTTAGGAAATGAGGACTCACACACCTCTAATCTAGAATTAAATAAGCATAAACCCCGATTAACTACTAACAGGATCAACAGGATAAAGTATGAGACAAGATTACAACTACCAATCATAAAATATAACTTACAAACCCAAAATATTATTAAATAAACAATATCGATTCCGGCTGGGAACCGACAGACAACCCATTGTATCTTTAAACATTCCCTTCTAGGCGCATGCTCACTCATAAATACCACTACCTGCTCTGGCAACCAGAAGCCCTCAACATGGTAGGGACCACCAGGTACGCTCTTACGAGCAGTGCGCCTAAGCCTGGCCATCTTCTTGTTTAACTGCCATGGTTAGATTAAAACAAAACAAATGAGTATAAAACTCAGCAAGTAACTATATAGCAGTTCTACCAAATCAATTCACAATATGCTTTACCAATCTCAGGGCATTCTACTTTATTTGATCTATGTGGCAGATTTCCAGCTTTTGGGTTAAGGAAAGGTTTTGAAGGATAATGTGGGGCTTTCAAGGAACAAGGCTCAATATGGGACGAAAGCCGACATCCATCACAAATCTTTAAAAAATCAGAATAGATATTTCAAGAGAGGAAAGCAACAGTATTTCAATATATGGAATCAATCATATGATCAACAAATTCAAGAATCAGGGTTCTCGAGTTTTATGCTTCACATTGACATAATCAACTCTTTTCAAAACAATATGAACCATTTTCATTTTCAAGAATCAATTTACTGAACAGAAAGTTTCAGTTCCCTTTTAAATAATCATTTAGAACCCTTGATTGGATCACTTTATCTTTCCATTTCATTATATACGGGTGATCAGCCCGTACCGACCTCCATTCCGGTCTTTAAGGTACCAATCGACATAATTTCAGCCTTAAGTTGGACTAGCCCCGCTAGCCTCTTACCATGACTAGACTAGTCCCACTAGCCTCTTACGTCCCAATCCAATCCATCAGGAATTCATTTGGAAAACCTTGAGTTGGAAAAACAAATAGGTTTTCTA
The DNA here is from genome assembly GCF_009905375.1 of Apium graveolens. Lineage (NCBI taxonomy): Eukaryota > Viridiplantae > Streptophyta > Magnoliopsida > Apiales > Apiaceae > Apium > Apium graveolens. The sequence goes on from NC_133652.1 coordinate 17,969,481, forward strand.
AAATTCATTTTATCATTACCAAGAATTTGAAATCATTCGGACTCTTTCAAGTCGAAACTCATTCTTAATTCAGATTTTAAGGAAACAAAGTTCAGGGAGTGAATCAAAAATACGCAAGGAACAATTCATAAGGATTCTGTATCAGGGATAATAAAGCACTTAAGTTAGATGGATCAACATCTGTTTAGGAATCAATAGGGTGATCAGGAAAACAGGGTATCATTAAATAGGGTTAACAAGGATAATCAGAGGGTTCAATATAATCCATGGCTTAATAGATAACTTGAACATAAAGGACAGATTATCAAAGGGTTGAATCATTAAGCTTATCAATAATAGTTTATCAAGAACAAAGGCAGGGTATCAATATCAGGGTTTCATAATTAAACAGTTCAATACTCTACATGGTATGAACAACATTCTTTTTATAACCATTTACACAAGTAATCAGAGTTACTTGCCTGAATTTTCTTTCATGAAGGTTGAACTACTGCCACATAGTATTTCCTTTCCTTTCCTAGCCTGAATGCCCTCACGCTCCGAGTCTACAATAAAACCAAAACCTTAATCAGTTTCTAACTCTCGTTCCCAGAACGATCACTCAATACGATAACTCGATTATACTTTTGACTCAAACTATACGAGTATAGCTTATATACACACAGCACATAGCACATTCTTTACTCATAGCCTTATATCACTTTACATATACTCGCTAAACCTCGACTATTTTCCCCAAATCAAATATTTATAACTCGTACAAACACACAATGATATGCACGGCTATTACTTATAGCTTTAAACCTCTATTAACTCAATTCCCTTTTCTTTTATCCATAATTCGAACCAAAACACAATCCAACAAGCAAAATTCAAAGATTTTCACACATAAGCATTTAATCATTCTATCGTTTACCAAAAATCAGATTTTTGACTTTGAATTTCTTTGGCCTATTCGGCCTTAACCACAATCACAATCAAATCAAATCATGCATTAACAAGTCCTTTTCTAAATCAACATGCAATCTTATTACTTTCTAGTTAAACCTTAATTATACTAAAATCAAGTCACAAAAGTAAATTCTTCTTTTTACTAACACAAGGTCGAACCAAGACCTTCACCATGCATTCCCAAATTTGGCATCCAAATAAATGTACAAGTCCAATTATCATAGAATCATACTTAAATCATAAAAGAACATAGCCCTTTTTGGTACATGCAAACATTAAGAAATTTTTATCATCCAATCTTTACTAATTTCCAAGAATGAACATCAACAAGTCATGACCATTAAAATCATTTTTGATCTTTTAAAACCAAGATTCCATTCGGGTTTTTCAAAAACAACACATGCAAATGATCTTCTTAATCCTTAAATCACACATCAACCCATAATCAAACATCAAATCAACAACTCATTCATTTTAACAAAATCAACATGATTTTCAAAAAAAAATAGCAAGGGCCATTCGACCTTTCCTCGAGAAAACACACATGCAACTCAACTTTTAAGCTTTTACATCTTTAATCCTACTAATCTCTTAACATCAAACTAAATTAACATTACAACCAACAAGAATCAATCTATCAACTTGTAATCTACAAAACCATTCGGCCTTTTTATCAAAATATCACATGCAAAGACAAATATTTGATTTAAAGATTCTAGAGCTCAGTTTTTAACATCATTGCTCACCACCGGTTTACCGGAGTTCATCACCGGTGGCTGTGGTTTCTCGGTGGTGCCCCATTTCGGGGTTTCCAACCTTGAAACCTCCGATTTATGTACACACAAGGCACATGCAAGACTCACTTGGCTTTGAAAATCATTTTTCAATCATAAAATCACCTCCTTAAGCACATATTAGACCATATACATACACATACACATGCATCAAACATGAACACACACACACACATCGAGCTTGCATGCAACAAGATATTCACACATGCACACTCCAATAACCACTTATATATGTTTAACAAGAGATTTTGAGAAGGATTGGTGAGAGTTATCAAAGAAACAAGTGATTTACCAAGAGAAAAGAAGAAGAACCGAGAGAGAGAGAGAGAGAGAGAGAGAGAGAGAGAGAGAGAGTAGCCGAGAGAGAGAGTGTGAGAAAGAAAGAGAGAAGAGAGATTGATGTGTTCGGGAAAAAGAAAGAAAAAGGGGGGAGAAAATGAGTTTTATACTCAATGAAAATCAAGGGCATTTTAGTACATTACTAATTCCCCTTTTTATTCTTATCTGTTCCTTCCTTTTTACTCAAATATAACAAGAATTAAATATAAAATATCTCTCTCTCGGGAAGTCGAGAATTATTGAAAATGACAATTTTAATACGTAGGCCTCGAAATTAGCTTTCCAACCATTACTCATAATAAGATTTTGAGCGTACGGTTGATTTTATATGAATTTCGTAATCTCGCCTTCATAATAACATTTTTCCACATAAAATCAATTTAAAAATGCAAAGGCCACCAAATCAATCAACTCATCATTTTTAAAAAGTCTCTAGGACCACTATGAAGATAACAAAACAAATCCCATGTTTTTATCTTACTCGGATGATTTTATAAAAATGCGCGAAGGTTAATTAAACCTTTATTTAAATCACATAATCCCTTAAAAATTCATAAAAATGTCACAAAACACATAGTCATGTATACAGACAACAATCTCACATATATAATCACATAACGACTCAGGTCTGATCATAGAATTTATCCTTCTTTAATCTTTATCATTTTCTACGCGTACCGGGTCATGTTCAGCCTGACGGCCCGACGCTCAGCGTTTCGATTACGCTTCTCATTATCTTTATCAATCGACACGTCACTTAGGACGAAATACTTTATTTAAACATTCATTTCATAATTCACATTTTATATTCTTTAACTCCTTATTAGGACGGGTTCCGTTCTACCTGACGGCCCGACACCACAACTTAACTTCTAAGCCGACTTTTTAAATTGTAACGTTTTGATTTACGCTCCTATATTCTAATATACAGAAAAGACAATTAATCAGCACTTAGTCACATAATTATAATCACATCACATAACACATACTTTATTGACTTAATTACGTCACAAAATTCTCAGTCGTCACATTTATGTTCAATTTTTAATTTATACGTTTTTGATTTTGGTGAATATTTGGTTCCATAGATGTTAGGGTTTTGATTATACAGTTCACAAGCTTTGATTTGAGCTATTAAAATCAAAGTTTCATGTACGAATGAAGAAAATCAATACTTTGCCGGAGTTTATGTCGGTTTGATCTGAGATTGATATTCAGGGATGATTCCGGTGACTGAACGATGTCTTTGTGTTTTTGAAGTGGTTTGCAATCGATCCCAGTCAAGAAGCAGACCAAACAATATCGATTTTGGCCTATAAATGGGCCACCGGAATCTGCTCCGATGATCGGATTCTGGGCAAAATCCAGCGTGTTCTTCACAACCCCGATTCTGACCCGTTTGACCCGTATATTGACCCGTGTTTGATCCGTTTTTGTCAGAGATGGTTTTCTGACAAGTGTTTTTGAGAAATTAATTTTATTTTTATTTTTTTAATTATAAAATCAGTTTTTAATTATTTTATAAATTGATTAATTAATTATTTAATTACTTGATTTATATTATAAATAATTCTGAAACATTTTCTAAAAAATAGAATTACTTATTTCTTTAATTATTTATTTATTATTTATTAATTATTTAAAAATGATTAATTATTTTGATAATTAATCAAATAATTTTCAATAAATCATATTAAATTCATTTTAATTCCAAAAATTATGGAAAAATCATTTTTAATTCTGATTTTCCCAAATAATTATTTAATAATATTTTTAGGGTTCAATAATTAGTAATAATTATTTATATTGAATAATAAATTGATGTATCTGTATTTATCGAATAATAATTGAACCGTTTATCCGATTCGAGTGAAACGAAAGCCCTTTGACTCAAAAAAATGATCTGTTTTCATTATAAATAGTTTTAAATACTAATTTCTTTTAGAAATTAGTTGACTTTCGATATTAATTACTTGTAAGCCTTGTTGCATATAGGGACGAGTCCAATAAATTCTAAAAAATAGGAAATGAGTCAGATATTGTTTGATTAAGCGAATAGCGGGTCGATTTTGATTCTAAAATTATTCTGCATCTAGAATGACTATGTGACTTATGTGCTTATATGAATCATGTGGTTAATCGAGTCTTATCTACTAATAATTAGTATACGGGTTAGTAATATGTGTATAGGTAGACGATAAGGGCTATGTGAAGTCGGTTTAAGACGCGATTGATAAGTGGCATTTTATACCACTTAGAACGTCTTAAAATGGCTTAAATTGGTGTCTTGAAATCAAGTATTTTGTGTATTTGATGCGTTTTTCTAGTGTTTATGCATTTCAGGGTATTAGTTGCATTTCGGGGGAGGAATCATCAAGAATAAGCCTTGGCATGTGTTCACCATTGCGAGAGGAAAGGAATGGGCAGATTACGGCGAAGAAAAGGAGCAAACCTGGATTTTTTCCAGTAGAGGCCTGCGCGCCCGCACAGCAATGCTGAGCGGCCGCGCAGCAACCTGCGCGCCCGCGCAGCTATGCTGAGCGGCCGCGCAGGGTCGGGGAAAAAGATAAATTATTTTAGACTTCTACTTCTGTTTGGCTTCCAACTTCTATGTAATCTGAGTTTTATGGGACTATTATATAGGTAGATTTGAGACGTTTTCACAGAGAGTATTAAGGGGATTATGTTTTAGATTGTGTTTTACGCAAGAAGCGAAGGAGATAAGGAAGAAGACCGATTTAGCACACCGCAACGAAGAGGAAGCATATTTTCTTGTGATTCTTGTTTCGTTGTAACATTGGATGCTAGTTTTCTTGCTTTGACTTATTTACTCTTGTGACGTACTCTGTTTTAATATAATTAGTTTAGTTATTATTTTCTTGTATTTGTTTGTCATGATTTCATATGAACCCATGATGGCGATAAGTTCTATTATGGGCTAATCGTGATCATGGGGTTGCAACGGATTTATTATGGAATTCTTTAGTTAATTGTTTAATACTTTAGTGTGTGATGATTGCATGATATCTAGTATTGGTTGTGCGTATTCGTCTTATGTGCATCGCGAACATATAAGATAGGGTGTTAATCTCTTGTGAAGCGACGGTGGATCTTGAGATTTAGAACTTGCTATGCTAGCATAGGTTCATGTACGTTGAGCATGATTAGTGGGTAACTCTAACAGTTTTATTTGCCCTATGTAATCAAAAAGGAATAACTTGTGCTTAAATCGTTGTGTTGTCAATTTCTATAGACATATAGGAACTCAACATAATCGATGACTATTCAACTTCTATCTTAATTGTGGATGCTTGGTAGAATGGTATTAGTACAATGAAAGTTGGCTTTTATCAGTTTCGTGTTATTCGATTAATATCATCACTGTCACATGCTAAAGGTAATAACAATGGCTATAGAAGGAAGTAATAATGAAGTTGTGATCTCATGAGTGTTTTATTATTGATAAATTGAAGTGTTAGTTAAGTGGTTAATTAAGTAGTTAATTATAGTTAATATTTAATCAACAATTTTAAGTGTTATTATCTTAACATTGAGAAGTAATCATACATTGGTGAGTGAGTTTAATTAGACAATAATTTAGTCTGAATCTCTGAGGGAACGAACTAGAAAATATTCTATATTACTTGCGAACGCGTTTACTTGCGTGAATATTAGCGCGTGTTTTCGCCCTAACAAGTTTTTGGCGCCGCTGCCGGGGACTCGGCGTATTTGTTTAGTTTATGTACTTACCATCATTGGTCATTAGGACTCAGTGATTAGGACGTAGTAGTTACTTACTCTTTTCGGTTGTGTTTCAGGTACTTTAGCAAGCGTTTATGCAAACTCGTTCTCGTGCTCGCAAGAGGACTTTAGATACAGCTGAGGAGACAGACGAAGTTCTTGATATTCCGGAGAAGTTAGATTTTGAGGATTCGGATTCAGGAACTGAGCAGAAAGAACCAGTAAACATGGGAGATCGTATTGTTCAAGCTGATCCAGCTCTTATGGATTTTTCTCGGCCTAAAATTGATGACATTCAGTCAAGCATCCTTCATCCGGCTATTCAAGCTAACACCTTTGAAATCAAGCCGGACACTATTCAGATGGTGCAAAATTCTGTTTCTTTTGGAGGAGCGGCAACTGAAGACCCCAACATGCACATAAGGAATTTTGTCGAGATCTGCAGCACTTTTAAGTATAATGGCGTGACTGATGAGGCTATCAAGTTGAGGCTTTTCCTATTCTCACTGAGGGATAAGGCTAAAGACTGGTTACATTCTGAACCAGCTGGGTCCATCACTACGTGGCAAGATCTTGCACAAAAGTTTCTGGTGAAGTTTTATCCAATGGCAAAGACTGCTGCTATGAGGAGTGCTCTTACTCAGTTTGCGCAACAACCTACAGAATCTATGTGCGAGGCTTGGGAACGCTACAAGGAAATGTTGAGAAAATGTCCACATCATGGAATGCCGGATTGGATGGTGATCACTGGTTTCTATAATGGTTTGGGGGCCCAATCTCGGCCCATGCTCGATGCAGCAGCTGGAGGAGCCTTATGGGCTAAAAGCTATACTGAGGCGTATAATCTTATAGAGACGATGACTGCAAATGAGCATCAAAACCCAACTCAGAGGATGACGTCAGGCAAGGTAACAAGTATTCTGGAAGTTGATACAGCCACCGCTATTGCAGCCCAGCTCCAAGCGCTATCAATGAAGGTTGATTCTCTGGCTACGTATGGAGTTAATCAAATAGCTATGGTTTGTGAGCTTTATGCAGGTTCTCATGCTACAGATCAGTGTTCTCTTGTCAACGAATCTGTTCAGTATGTGAATAATTATCAGCGACAACAGCAGCCTGTGCCAGCGACCTATCATCCTAATAACAGAAATCATCCAAATTTCAGTTGGGGGAATAATCAGAATGCTATTCAGCCACCACATCAACAAGGAGTGAGTAAACAGTTTAACCCACCTGGATTCCAGCAACCACAGCAGTATGCTACAAGGCAATTATATCCTCAACAGGGAAGTACAGCTGCACCCACTAGTGCTGATTTTGAGGAACTTAAGCTGTTGTGCAAGAGTCAGGCGGTTTCTATCAAGACCTTGTAAAATCAAATCGGTCAATTAGCCAATGCAGTGCTCAATCGTCAACCTGGCACTCTTCCCAGTGACACGGAAGTACCAGGCAGGAAGGAAACTAAAGAGCAAGTCAAGGCTATTACCTTAAGGTCTGGAAAAGTGGCTGATGCTGAAAAGGCAAAGGAAGTCGAAGCTGAAGTTAGAGATGAAGAATCTAAGCAAAAGGAGAAAGCGGCGGAACCAAGGAAGACTACTGTTGAACACACTCTGCCTGAGGCTAATACAGGGGAGAAACAGCTCTATCCTCCACCACCTTTTCCTAAGAGATTGCAGCAACAAAAGCTGGATAGATAGTTCGGGAAGTTTCTGGAGGTGTTCAAGAAACTTCACATCAATATACCTTTCGCTGAGGCTCTGGAACAAATGCCTAGTTATGCGAAGTTTATGAAGACTATTCTTGCAAGGAAGGTGAAACTGGATGACCTTGAAACCGTTGCTCTCACGGAAGAATGCAGCGCTGTTCTGCAGCAAAAGTTACCACCAAAACTGAAAGATCTAGGAAGCTTCACCATTCCTTGCACCATTGGCAATCTAACTTTTGACAAGTGCCTTTGTGATTTGGGAGCAAGCATTAATCTGATGCCGTTGTCGATCTTTAAAAAGCTGGATCTGCCTGATCCAAAACCCACATACATATCGCTACAATTGGCTGACCGTTCCATTACTTACCCAAGGGGCATAGTTGAGGATGTGCTCGTCAAGGTGGATAAGCTCTTCTTTCCAGCAGATTTTGTTATTCTGGATTTTGAGGAAGATAAGAAGATTCCCATAATCTTGGGAAGGCCTTTCTTGGCTACTGGTCGTACCTTGATAGATGTGCAAAAAGGTGAACTTACTATACGGGTCCAAGATCAGGATGTGACCCTCAATGTATTCAAGGCAATGAAATTCCCTACAGAAGATGAGGAGTGCTTAAAAGTGGATGTGATTGATACTGCGGTTACTTCGGAACTCGATCACATGCTAATGTCTGATGCATTGGAAAAGGCCTTAGTGGGGGATTTTGACAGTGATGATGAAGATAGCAACGAGCAATTACAATATCTGAACGCTTCTCCATGGAAGCGAAAGCTGGAGATACCATTTAAATCTCTTGGTACTTCTGACCTTAAGAATGCTGAAGGGAAGCTCAAACCATCAATAGAGGAAGCACCTACCTTGGAGCTCAAACCATTACCTGAACACTTGAGGTATGCTTTTTTAGGTGATTCATCTACGTTACCTGTTATTATTTCATCTGACCTTTCAGGTAGTGAGGAAGACAAGCTCTTAAGGATTTTGAGAGAATTCAAATCGGCTATAGGATGGACCATAGCAGACATCAAGGGGATAAGTCCTTCATATTGTATGCATAAAATTCTGCTAGAGGAAGGTAGTAAGCCAACTGTGGAACAGCAGCGAAGACTGAATCCCATCATGAAGGAGGTGGTGAAGAAAGAAATTCTGAAATGGCTAGATGCAGGCATCATTTATCCTATTTCTGACAGCTCGTGGGTGAGCCCCGTACAATGTGTACCTAAGAAGGGAGGTATCACTGTGGTCGCAAATGAAAAGAATGAGCTCATCCCTACTCGAACAGTTACAGGATGGAGAGTATGCATGGATTATAGAAAATTGAATAAAGCCACAAGGAAGGATCACTTCCCCCTTCCATTTATTGATCAAATGCTTGACAGATTGGCGGGTCATGAGTATTTTTGTCTTCTGGATGGTTATTCCGGGTATAATCAGATTTGTATTGCACCAGAGGATCAGGAAAAGACTACCTTCACTTGTCCATTTGGCACATTTGCTTTTCGCAGAGTTTCGTTTGGGTTATGTGGCGCCCCAGCCACTTTTCAGAGATGTATGATGGCTATATTCTCTGACATGATTGGAAATAACGTCGAAGTGTTCATGGATGACTTCTCCGTCTTTGGACACTCATATGATGAATGTTTGAATAATCTGCGCGCCATACCCAAAAGATGCGTGGAAACTAATTTGGTGCTTAATTGGGAGAAATGTCATTTTATGGTGTGTGAAGGCATTATCCTTGGGCATAAGGTCTCTAGCAAGGGTCTGGAGGTGGACAAGGCCAAGGTGGGAGTCATTGAAAATCTTCCCCCACCTAATTCTGTGAAAGGAATCCGTAGTTTTCTTGGTCATGCGGGTTTTTATCGGCGATTCATCAAGGACTTTTCAAAGATATCTAAGCCGTTGTGCAATTTGCTTGAGAAAGATGTGCCGTTCAAATTTGATAATGAATGTTTGGCAGCATTCGAGACTCTCAAGAAGAGTTTGATCACTGCACCAGTTATTACAACACCAGATTGGACAGAACCGTTTGAGATGATGTGTGATGCGAGTGATTATGCGGTAGGTGCAGTTCTGGGACAGTGCAAGAAAAATCTCTTCCATGTGGTCTACTATGCGAGTAAGACTTTAAATGGTGCCCAATTGAACTACACCACTACTGAGAAGGAGCTTTTGGCTATAGTCTTTGGCTTTGAGAAATTTCGATCTTATCTGCTTGGTACGAAAGTAACAGTATTCACTGATCATGCAGCTATTCGCTATCTGGTTTCTAAGAAGGATTTGAAGCCGAGACTCATTCGTTGGGTGCTTTTACTTCAGGAATTTGAGTTAGAGATCAAAGATAGAAAAGGTACTGAGAATCAAGTAGCTGACCATCTCTCTAGGTTGGAGAATCCCGATTCTACTTCACAAGATAGGACGTTAATCAATGAATCTTTTCCGGATGAGCAGTTTTTTGCAATTCAGGAGGAAGAACCATGGTTTGCAGATATTGTAAACTATCTCGTCAGCAATATAATGCCTCTTAATTTGACATCCGCTCAAAAGAAGAAGTTTCTGCATGAGGTGAAGTGGTATATGTGGGATGAACCATATTTGTTTAGACAGGGAGCTGACTAGATCATCAGGAGATATATCCCGTTCTATGAGACGGAGGGGATATTACGAGACTACCATTCCACGGTTTATGGTGGACACTATGGAGGTGAGAAGACGACAGCTCGTATTCTGCAAGCAGGTTTTTTCTGGCCTACTTTGTTCAAGGATGCTCATCAGTTTGTTTTAAGGTGTGATCGTTGCCAAAGAGTGGGAAATTTGTCAAGGAAGGATGAGATGCCATTAAATGTGATGCTTGAAGTCGAGGTCTTTGATGTGTGGGGAATCGATTTCATGGGGCCTTTTATCGCGTCTTGCAATAATCAGTACATCTTGCTGGCAGTCGATTATGTCTCAAAATGGGTCGAAGTTAAAGCTTTACCGACAAATGATGCAAAGGCAGTGCTAAATTTTCTTCATAAGCAAATTTTCACAAGGTTTGGAACACCTCGGGTAATCATAAGTGATGAAGGATCGCATTTTTGCAACCGTAAGTTCACTTCTATGATGCAGCGTTATAATGTGAATCATCGAGTAGCTACTGCCTATCATCCGCAAACAAATGGTCAAGCGGAAGTGTCTAACAGAGAGATAAAACGTATTCTAGAGAAGGTTGTTTGTCCGTCAAGGAAGGATTGGTCTTTAAAGCTCGATGAAGCTGTTTGGGCTTACAGAACAGCATACAAAACTCCACTTGGGATGTCACCGTTTCAGTTGGTGTACGGTAAGGGATGTCATCTACCGGCGGAGCTTGAGCATAAGGCCTACTGGGCATTGAAGAAATTGAACCTGGATTTAGATGCAGCTGGTAAGAAAAGAATGCTTCAGCTTAATGAACTTGATGAATTTCGACTTCAAGCGTACGAGAATAACAAAATGTATAAGGAAAAGGTGAAGAGGTGGCACGATAAGAAGCTACATCCTAAGTTATTTGTGCCAGGGCAACAAGTTCTTTTATTCAACTCTCGGCTCCGACTTTTTCCTGGAAAGTTGAAATCAAGGTGGTCTGGACCTTTTATTGTCAAAACTGTGTTTCCACATGGAGCGGTGGAAATTTTTGAGAATGATTCGGACCAAGCATTCAAGGTTAACGGTCAGCGGTTGAAGCACTACTATGGGGACATGGCAAACAGAGAGGTGGTTAGTGCCATTTTGTTGACTACTTGAGAAAGGTACGGAACGTCAAGCTAATGACGAAAAAGAAGCGCTGCGTGGGAGGCAACCCATGAATTGTTGTTACAGGAACCCTTAGAAGTTAATAACCTATCCAAAAACACAAAAAAATCAGAAAATAGGGGCTGAATTTTTTTTTTCCAGAGACCCTCTGCGCGCCCGCGCAGCTATGCTGAGCGGCCGCGCAGGGGTCGAGTTCCAGAAAATTTTTTACAGTTCAGAAAAAAAAAACAAACAAAAACACAAAAACAGTTTTAGCCCATAAACCCACAAATTGTTCCCACTACCCCATCATTTTATCCCTTAATTCCCAAACCCTAATCTAATCCACACCCTATATATACATACACCTATCCTACATATCTCCCACAAAACTTCCTACACTTAAACCCTCTCACAAACATCAGAAATCAGTTCTTACACACTTTTATTCACGAATCAATGGCACCCAAGAGAGCATGCACTATTGACAGCAGCAGCACAGTTCCTACTGCTGATTCATCGAGGGGTACTGCTGCAAGGCCTCGGTTAACTGACAGAGCTGCGGAGGAGGAGTACACTAGGCTGTTGGGGAAGCCGATTCTGAAGGAGAGGGGGTTTTTACCATCAGGGAGGGATGGTGAGTTGTTGCCCATGATTGCAGAGAAGGGGTGGATAGCTTTTTGTGAGTCACCCGAAGCAGTACCGATGAGCATTGTTCGCGAGTTCTACGCGAACGCGAAGGCTGAAAAGAATGGGTTTTCTGTAGTCCGTGGGCTGACGGTTAATTATCATCCTGCGGCGATTCGCCGTGTGATTGGACAGCGAGAGAGGAAGCCCGAGGAGGAGAACTGGAATGAAAAGACTGCTGAGGATTTTGACTTGGATTTGATTTGTGCGACTCTCTGTCGACCGGGCACAGTTTGGACCCGCAGTCCAGGCAATAATGAGTATCGTCACTTTCCGGCGATCGCCATGAACAGGTATGCCCGTGCATGGAATGCATTTATATGTGCTAATATTTTGCCTTCTTCACATGCACACAAGGTCACAGTTGAGAGAGCACAGTTGTTGTGGGGAATTCTGCATGATGAGTACTATGTGGACCTTGGTGAGTTTATCTACCAAGGAATTCTGAAGTTTTTGAGGGGAGCAAAGCATATGAACATCCCTTATGCATCCACGGTTACGAAGCTATGCCGAGCAGTGGGAGTGAACTGGCCGGCTCATGAGCAGTTGCAGTTGCCAGCAGCTCCGATTGATTCTGGCACTCTGAATGGGATGCAGGAGTGGACCGGTGGTGAGCCTGAGGAGCATGGGCTGGGTTATCGTCTTCCAGGAGGGCGTCCAGCACGAGGTGCTACTATGGCTAGGCCAGGGCGTGGTGAGGCTGGTTCTTCGAGAGCTCAGGAGGGTGCTGGGATGGGTGATGCCCAGTATAGGAGGCTTTCACGGCGGATGGATGCCATGTATGAGACGCAGAGCAGGTTTGCTCAGGAGCTCACCCTTGCATTAGGGACTGCTTTTCGAGGCCTTGGAGCTGATATCCAGTGGCCAGTTTTTGGTGAGGACTCTGCATACCCACCGCCTGATACTCCACCCACTGAGGGTGATGATGATGATGACTCCGAGTAGGTATACCCTGTGTTCCTTTCTACTACTTTCACTGAGGACATTGAAGATTTTTAGTTTGGGGGTGGTAGTTAAGGAATATTGTGTGTGTGTCATTTAGTTGCATATTCATGATAGTTTAGTTCATATAGTTGCATAATTTATGCCATTTAGTTTTTTTTTATGAATGTCATGTAGCTCATGCATTTACCATGATCCCTTTTGCAATAAGTTATCGACTGAATTGTGATATTGATGCGAGTGTAGTGATAGCATTAAAGTGATATTAAGTTGTGTAGGTTGATATGCATGCTAGAAACAATTGTAAGTCCACTAAGTCTTAAAGAATGCATAAGGGCTAGATTGTTGTTATGATTTGGTTATTTTCAAGGTCAATCTACTTATTATGCTTAGAATTCGATTATAGGTTCTTAGTGATAAAGACATGAAAAAAGAAAAAAATTTGGAGAAAAAAATATGGAAGTTGTTGCTAGTTGTGGCTAGGCGTCAAATGGCTAGTAGCCGGCTCGCATATATTGCGAGTAGTCCAGGGTTGAGCAAGATGGAGCGAAACGCACTTGCTCAGAAGTTATTAAAAAAAAAAAATTTTTTTTTTTGCATAATTGATCAAGAGTGGGCTCTTTGGTATTCGAGTTATTAAGTTCTTAGGGGACTTTGTGCCTAGTGACCTAAGGCTTTTAGAGTCTGGGATCCGCTAACCTAACGCTCGTTACATGGATACCATTGTATAAGTCTTTTGTGGACCTCACTCATTGCACGGTCAAATAAGCATTTGAGTTGTAAATAAAAAGCACGATTCCGTAGTAAGCTCCAGAGTTCTTGTAGTGTTGTATATCACTTTGTGCCTAGAATTTTTATTCTTTGTATAATCGTAGGATTGCCTTGAGGATAGTCTAGTCATAGTAATTGGTCTACTTCCGAAGCATATCTGTTAAGCATTTACACACACCACGTTTCTGGCTGTATGTCCGTTTGCATGAGTTTATTGATCTTTAGTTGTCTAATTGCATTCGTTGAGATGTGACAATTTGGTTGGTTAATTGTAGTAAGGGGGATCGTTGCATTTTCATATAGATTGCATTCATGCATATTTTTATTTGTTTTTGAGTCTGTGACGCTTGAGGACAAGCATCGATTTAAGTTTGGGGGTGTGATAAGTGGCATTTTATATCACTTAGAACGTCTTAAAATGGCTTAAATTGGTGTCTTGAAATCAAGTATTTTATGTATTTGATGCGTTTTTTGATGAATCAATGGCACCCAAGAGAGCACGCACTATTGACAGCAACAACATAGTTCCTACTGCTGATTCATCGAGGGGTACTGCTGCAAGGCCTCGGTTAACTGACAGAGCTGCGGAGGAGGAGTACACTAGGCTGTTGGGGAAGCCGATTCTGAAGGAGAGGGGGTTTTTACCATCAGGGAGGGATGGTGAGTTGTTGCCCATGATTCAGAGAAGGGGTGGATAGCTTTTTGTGAGTCACCCGAAGCAGTACCGATGAGCGTTGTTCGCGAGTTCTACGCGAACGCGAAGGCTGAAAAGAATGGGTTTTCTGTAGTCCGTGGGCTGACGGTTGATTATCATCCTGCGGCGATTCGCCGTGTGATTGGACAGCGAGAGAGGAAGCCCGAGGAGGAGAACTGGAATGAAAAGACTGCAGAGGATTTTGACTTGGATTTTATTTGTGCGACTCTCTGTCGACCGGGCACAGTTTGGACCCGCAGTCCAGGCAATAATGAGTATCGTCACTTTCCGGCGATCGCCATGAACAGGTATGCCCGTGCATGGAATGCATTTATATGTGCTAATATTTTGCCTTCTTCACATGCACACGAGGTCACAGTTGAGAGAGCACAATTGTTGTGGGGAATTCTGCATGATGAGTACTATGTGGACCTTGGTGAGTTTATCTACCAAGGAATTCTGAAGTTTTTGAGGGGAGCAAAACATATGAACATCCCTTATGCATCCACGGTTACGAAGCTATGCCGAGCAGTGGGAGTGAACTGGCCGGCTCATGAGCAGTTGCAGTTGCCAGCAGCTCCGATTGATTCTGGCACTCTGAATGGGATGCAGGAGTGGACCGGTGGTGAGCCTGAGGAGCATGGGCTGGGTTATCGTCTTCCAAGAGGGCGTCCAGCACGAGGTGCTACTATGGCTAGGCCAGGGCGTGGTGAGGCTGGTTCTTCGAGAGCTCAGGAGGGTGCTGGGATGGGTGATGCCCAGTATAGGAGGCTTTCACGGCGGATGGATGCCATGTATGAGACGCAGAGCAGGTTTGCTCAGGAGCTCACCCTTGCGTTAAGGACTGCTTTTCGAGGCCTTGGAGCTGATATCCAGTGGCCATTTTTTGGTGAGGACTCTGCATACCCACCGCCTGATACTCCACCCACTGAGGGTGATGATGATGATGACTCCGAGTAGGTATACCCTGTGTTCCTTTCTACTACTTTCACTGAGGACATTGAAGATTTTTAGTTTGGGGGTGGTAGTTAAGGAATATTGTGTGTGTGTCATTTAGTTGCATATTCATGATAGTTTAGTTCATATAGTTGCATAATTTATGCCATTTAGTTTTTTTTTATGAATGTCATGTAGCTCATGCATTTACCATGATCCCTTTTGCAATAAGTTATCGACTGAATTGTGATATTGATGCGAGTGTAGTGATAGCATTAAAGTGATATTAAGTTGTGTAGGTTGATATGCATGCTAGAAACAATTGTAAGTCCACTAAGTCTTAAAGAATGCGTAAGGGCTAGATTGTTGTTATGATTTGGTTGTTTTCAAGGTCAATCTACTTATTATGCTTAGAATTCGATTATAGGTTCTTAGTGATAAAGACATGAAAAAAGAAAAAATTTTGGAGAAAAAAATATGGAAGTTGTTGCTAGTTGTGGCTAGGCGTCAAATGGCTAGTAGCCGGCTCGCATATGTTGCGAGTAGTCCAGGGTTGAGCAAGATGGAGCGAAACGCACTTGCTCAGAAGTTATTAAAAAAAAAAAAAAATTTTTTTTGCATAATTGATCAAGAGTGGGCTCTTTGGTATTCGAGTTATTAAGTTCTTAGGGGACTTTGTGCCTAGTGACCTAAGGCTTTTAGAGTCTGGGATCCGCTAACCTAACGCTCGTTACATGGATACCATTGTATAAGTCTTTTGTGGACCTCACTCATTGCACGGTCAAATAAGCATTTGAGTTGTAAATAAAAAGCACGATTCCGTAGTAAGCTCCAGAGTTCTTGTAGTGTTGTATATCACTTTGTGCCTAGAATTTTTATTCTTTGTATAATCGTAGGATTGCCTTGAGGATAGTCTAGTCATAGTAATTGGTCTAGTTCCGAAGCATATCTGTTAAGCATTTGCACACACCACGTTTCTGGCTGTATGTCCGTTTGCATGAGTTTATTGATCTTTAGTTGTCTAACTGCATTCGTTGAGATGTGACAATTTGGTTGGTTAATTGTAGTAAGGGGGATCGTTGCATTTTCATATAGATTGCATTCATGCATATTTTTATTTGTTTTTGAGTCTGTGACGCTTGAGGACAAGCATCGATTTAAGTTTGGGGTGTGATAAGTGGCATTTTATACCACTTAGAACGTCTTAAAATGGCTTAAATTGGTGTCTTGAAATCAAGTATTTTGTGTATTTGATGCGATTTTCTAGTGTTTATGCATTTCAGGGTATTAGTTGTATTTCGGGGGAGGAATCATCAAGAATAAGCCTTGGCATATGTTCACCATTGCGAGAGGAAAGGAATGGGCAGATTACGGCGAAGAAAAGGAGCAAACCTGGATTTTTTCCAGTAGAGGCCTGCGCGCCCGCGCAGCAATGCTGAGCGGCCGCGCAGCTATGCTGAGCGGCCGCGCAGGGTCGGGGAAAAAGATAAATTATTTTAGACTTCTACTTCTGTTTGGCTTCCAACTTCTATGTAATCTGAGTTTTATGGGACTATTATATAGGTAGATTTGAGACGTTTTCACAGAGAGTATTAAGGGGATTATGTTTTAGATTGTGTTTTACGCAAGAAGCGAAGGAGATAAGGAAGAAGACCGATTTAGCACACCGCAACGAAGAGGAAGCATATTTTCTTGTGATTCTTGTTTCGTTGTAACGTTGGATGCTAGTTTTCTTGCTTTGACTTATTTACTCTTGTGACGTACTCTATTTTAATATAATTAGTTTAGTTATTATTTTCTTGTGTTTGTTTGTCATGATTTCATATGAACCCATGATGGCGATAAGTTCTATTATGGGCTAATCGTGATCATGGGGTTGCAACGGATTTATTATGGAATTCTTTAGTTAATTGTTTAATACTTTAGTGTGTGATGGTTGCATGATATCTAGTATTGGTTGTGCGTATTCGTCTTATGTGCGTCGCGAACATATAAGATAGGGTGTTAATCTCTTGTGAAGCGACGGTGGATCTTGAGATTTAGAACTTGCCATGCTAGCATAGGTTCATGTACGTTGAGCATGATTAGTGGGTAACTCTAACAGTTTTATTTGCCCTATGTAATCAAAAAGGAATAACTTGTGCTTAAATCGTTGTGTTGTCAATTTCTGTAGACATATAGGAACTCAACATAATTGATGACTATTGAACTTCTATCTTAATTGTGGATGCTTGGTAGAATGGTATTAGTACAATGAAAGTTGGCTTTTATCAGTTTCGTGTTATTCGATTAATATCATCACTGTCACATGCTAAAGGTAATAACAATGGCTATAGAAGGAAGTAATAATGAAGTTGTGATCTCATGAGTGTTTTATTATTGATAAATTGAAGTGTTAGTTAAGTGGTTAATTAAGTAGTTAATTATAGTTAATATTTAATCAACAATTTTAAGTGTTATTATCTTAACATTGAGAAGTAATCATACATTGGTGAGTGAGTTTAATTGGACAATAATTTAGTCTGAGTCTCTGAGGGAACGAACTAGAAAATATTCTATATTACTTGCGAACGCGTATACTTGCGTGAATATTAGCGCGTGTTTTCGCCCTAACAGCGATTGAGTTACGAGATGACTAAATTAGTCAATTTCTTTAATAGAATTGAAACCAACAAGGCGAGTCGAGCCGGAGATAGACGACGGTGAAGTACTTGGAGTGGATCGCGTGAAAGACAAGTTTTTCCCCTATTCTAATTTCAGAATAGTGAAATTACTTCAGATTCTTATCGCAATTGCACACTTATGATTCCTGTTTATAAACACTGATACACAATTATTATTCTTTAATTTATATTTCATTTTGATTCTTGATTTCTCCTTTTTTGTTGAATCCTATATTCATATTCCAATAGTTACACATATTAATATATTCTGGTGTTGGAATATATCAAAGCATACCGATTGTTTCGGTTGCTCCTCTATGGACTGGATAGTGACGATTGGGATCAGGTTTACACTTGATCCTAAGGATCGGGACATAACCGGATCCTTGAGATGGGCCGTAGAGCCTGAGTACCCGAATGGATCTATATATTGAGATAGATCTGCACTGTATCCTGGCTGATCAGCAGGATATAAGTGTGAAATTATGTCCAGTTTAGTGCATTTGTTATTCGCCGATAGTGGCCTTCATTCTTTTCTCGCGAGGTTATATCTTGCAGATGTAACCAAATTACCGGTTCATTTCACTTATTATAGCACTGATTATATATTGCGGACTTGTTGAGCAACTTATGGCTCACCCCTTTCTTATTGTTATTCACCTTATTGTTTTCAGTTAAGAAGGAAAATGAAACCTATCAGGATTCGAGTGGTAAAGAAGCGAGTCAAGCCACGGGACTCTCTCATATCCAATGTGTTGATCCCAATCCAGGAAGAAAGCTTTGAGTGGCCTGAGCAGGTGTAGTGTAGATAGTTAATAAGTGTGTGTGAATCAATGAGGAAAGTAGTTTAAAACTGGTTAGACAATGGTTTGTAATAAAGAGAGTTTGTAAGATTTTAAATTTGGTTTGTAATAAAGTTAGATAATGGTTCTTTTTTTCATACTTCAACCTAAAAAGATCCTGATTAATGTTAAAAGGGTTTAGATATATAGCTTTGCTTAATTATCATACAGGTTGTTCATGTTTGGTGATGTGCTAGTAACCCCCAGACTTATACCCCGGGTCTGGAGGGCGTTACATTAAACCTCTCCATCATAAATGGTGTGATTTTTAGACTTACAATTACCTTATTCTTTATAGTAAGTAAAAAAAATATAATTTTGATCACTTGCTTATAATTGTCTATTTTTGTGTTGTGTATACCATTAAACATATGTATGTCTGGTACTTTATGATTTAAAGTAGACACAATAAATCTAGGAAAGAAAATTTCCTTACCTCTTGCAGCTAGGGGCATTGTTAGCCTGGTAGCAAGTTCTTCCAGGATCAATAGACCAACATTCAAGTGTCTGTTGTGGGCTATTGAGAACACCAGCTTCTGCACCACACTTGAGATGTTGTCATATCCTGTCTTTCTGCAGGTGAAGGCCTTTACTATATAATTAAACACAAAAGACCATTCCTTCCTCAGGTTTGTTATGTTCAAACTTGCTAGGTTGATCCTTCCACCATAGTTGATGAAATCCATGAACTCATCTAGCTCATCATGTGTTGGCACCTCCACCAGATTTGCAGTTGGAAGACCCAAAGCTGCATTCACATCTTGCTTATTGAACTTTAATTGTTGGCCTCCAATTGAACATGTCACCACCATGGATACAGAGTTGTCATTCATAACTGTCCTTACTACAGTTGTTGTCCATAACTCATGCAGGATATCCAAGTACAAGATTGGGTTAGCAGTTACAGCAGCTGCAAGATAAGATTCAGACAGAAATTTGACAACCCCCTTGAAACTATCAGGGGCTTGATTAGCATCAGTGAAAGCAAGGTAGTTGGTTCCTTGTTTGGGGATATCAGCTCTAACAAGATTAAGTGCCATTATTGTTGAGTAAGAAGGAATGTGTAAGAAAATAGAGAGAGAAAGAGCTTGAAATGAGAGAGAAATCAGTTTGGAATTGAAAATTCTAGGGCACTTAGAGTTCTCGAAGGCGTGAGTATGTATATGTCGAGATGTCTGAGAATTTATAGTAAAAGATAAATGACTTATCGAGAACTCAAAAATAAACGTTTGGAATTTGCTTATCGAGAAGTCATTTTGAAAAGAGAATTTCATATCGAAAAGTCATTTTAATTTACTCTTTTAGAGAACTAAAACTGATTTGTCGAGATGTCAAATAAATACCCAGTTTGTCCAAAATGGACTGAATTGTTTCCAATTTTTATTTAAATAAATACAAATAAAATCAGAATAAATTTATCATGAGTAATTTACCAAAATAATTTATTGAATTAAATTATTTCAGTTCTGAGTTATTTATAAGTCTAAAATTGTACTTGTAGAGAACTCTGTGAGTTAATACTTATAAAGAACTCTACAATGACTTATCGATAAGTCATAATAAAACTTATCGAGAAGTCCTTCGAGAAGTCGGAAAATTGACTTGTCGAGAACTCACTCGAGAAGTCTTAAAATGACTTGTCGATAAGTTAATTAGACTTATCGAGAATTCAGTTCTCTGTATACTCTTGATCACTTTGATTCTGCCTTGTGCTAATTTTACACAATGAAAATGCAAATCAACATTTAGACAGTTTTCTCAGAATTAAAAAATTCCAAGCTAAATTTTTGAATTAATATGCAGAGATTTTTGAAATATTTATAATTCATATTTCAGTTAGTTTCCAATTAATCAAATGAATTTTGATTTATCAGAAATTAATCTGCTGCAAAACACTAGCTGAGTTCTTGCCTTAAGATGAAGAATTTAGCATTCTAATTTCACCTACAAGTTCTAGTGAAAGTTGCTTCATCCAAAGGTTTAGTAAAAATGTCAGCTAATTATTTTTCTGTTGGAACAAAAAATGAGCTCAATGGTACCATTTGTAGCATGTTCTCTAATAAGATTACCTTACATCAATGTGCTTTGTTCTAGAATGATTAACTGGATTAACCACAATAGATATAGTACTAGTATTGTCACACATAATTGGGATTTTGTGTAACACTAGGCCGTAATCCATTAGCTGGTTTCTAATCCAAAGCACTTGAGCACAACTTCCAGCAGCTATGTATTCAGCCTCAGCTGTGGAAGTTGACACATATTGTTATTTCTTGCTATAATAGGATACAAGTCTTTGTCCAAGAAACTGACAGCTTCCACTAGTGCTCTTCTTGTCAACCCTGCATCCAGCAAAATCTGCATCTGTGTATCCAACAGCTTCAAAACCAGTTCCCTTAGGATAACATAAACCCAAGTTTGGAGTCCCCTTCAAGTATCTGAAAATCCTCTTCACAACCATCAAATGTGATTTTTTTGGATTAGCTTGAAATCTTGCACACAGACATGTTGCAAATATGATGTCTGTTCTACTTGCAGTTAAGTATAACAAAGATCCAATCATTCATCTATATCTTGAGATATCTACACTCTTGCCCTTTTTATCTTCATCCAACTTTGTAATTGTAGACATAGGTGTAGATGCAGGTGAACAATCAACCATACCAAACTTTTTCAATAAATCTTTGACATACTTAGTTTGGCTGATGAAGATTCCATCACTTCTTTGACTGACTTAAAGTCTAAGAAAGTAACTTAATTCCCCCATCATACTCATTTCATATTCACTCTGCATAAGCTTAGAAAATCTTTGGCAAAGCTTTTCATTTATAGAACCAAAGATAATATCATCCATATAGATCTGAACTATGATCATATCATCACCATGCTTCTTGTAAAATAGAGTCTTGTCAATAGGACCTCTAGTGAATCTATGTTTAATCAAAAATTCAGAGACTGTGTCATACCAAGCTGTAGGTGCTTGTTTTTGTCCATAGAGAGCCTTGAGTAACTTGTATACAAAATTTGAAAATTCTGGATCTTCAAAGCTAGGTGGCTGTTGCACATTGACCTCTTCTTCCAATGAAAACAAGCTCTAGGTGCTTGTTTTAGTCCATAGAGAGCCTTGAGTAACTTGTATGAAAAGATTTTTCCGAAAAGCCCAGAATCAACAAATTCTGACTTACGATGATTTTTTTATGAATTTTACAATACTGCTGATTTTGGTGTAGAAGAGCCCTACGAATTTTGATATAAAAGACGAGGAACACGAATATGGTGTATTTATAACGATAAAAAACCCCATTTCTTAACCTACAAGTTATCGGTATTCAATTATGATCCAAATTTTAGGCCTATTAGTCTAATTCAATTTTAAATCCTAGTCCTTATATAATTTTAATCCTTTTTTTATTATTTTATTATTATTATTATTCTATAAATTACGGGATATTACAACATAGCACCTGCTTCCAAACACATGAAGATGCTACACAGTAGGCTTCCTTTTAGACAAGATTGAGTATGGTGATTTGCCAAGATTCTTATTAATGAGATATCTGTTTTGAGTGTAGCATACAGTGTTCATAACTTCTTCCCAAAAACTAGTTGGCAACTTTGCATCTTGCAACATTATTCTAGCAGCCTCTACAAGTGTTCTATTTTTTCTCTCAACTACCCCATTTTGCTGAGGTGTTCTAGCAGCTGAGAATTCTTGAACAGTGCCCTTGTCTTTGCAGAAGTCAGTTAAGGTTGCATTGTTGAATTCTGTTCCATTATCACTCCTCAATCTTTTCACACAATTCTGATCTTCAGCCTGCTTCTCAATCTTCTTGATGTGCTCAATTATGATGTGTGGAGTTTCATCTTTAGGATGCATAAATTTTACCCATGTATATCTTAAGTAGTCATCCACCATCACAAGTGCATATCTTTTTCTTGAAATTGACTGGACATTAACTAGTCCAAATAAATCCATGTGAATAAGTTGCAAAGGTGCACTTATGGAATTCACAGTTTTACTCTTGTGACTTGATCTCTTCATTTTTCTTTTTGACAAGCATCACAGACTTCATTTTGAGCAAATTCCAGATTAGGCATATCTCTTACTAACTCCTTTTTAACTAGAGTATTGATTGCCTTGAAATTCAAGTGAGACAGCTTCTGATGCCATAACTTGCTTTGCTCTACATATGCCTTGGTGTAGAAGCGACAAATTCCATCCTCATTTACCGAGTCCAAGTGTGCAATAAATAAGCTTTCTTTTCTTACTCCTTTTAGAGCGACTTCACCAGTCTTTTTGCTGATAAAAGTACATTCTTCTTTGTCAAATGAGACCTTGAATCCTTTGTCTGCAAATTGACTAACACTAAGGAGATTTACTTCAAGACCAGCTATCAGTGCTACATCTTCAATGACAATATTTCCAGAAATTAATTTTCCATAACCCATTATGAAGCCTTTGTTGTTGTCTCTAAAAGTCACTAATGGGCCAGCCTTCTCTTCAAACTATGATAGCAGGGCCATATCAGCTGTCATATGTCTTGAGCATCCACTATCTATGATTCATATGACTTTCTTCTCTTTGTCATGCACACAATGAGGATTAAGTGTGTTTAGCAACCCAAGCAGTGTTGGGTACTTTATTCTTGTTAACAGATTTGATAGAGGTAGAGTTTGATGATTCATCAAGAATATAGTTAATTGAATGATGTGCATTGTCCTTTTTAGATGAAGATTCAATATTGATTTCCTTAAGATAAACTCTCAGCTTGTGGCAACTTGTCATTACTTTCATGTTGCAAGGTATGAAATCAAACTTGTCACAAAATGAGTAAGGATCTTTAGTTTTTACTTCATTGTACTTGCATATTCCCACTCTTGGCTTACTAACAACCTTTTTGCAAAGGTGAGTTAGATGATTCATAGAGCCATATTTTTAACATTGCTTTCTTGGAGCATCTGTAACATAAGCAAAATTGTTGCTCTTGTTTATCCCAATCTTTCCATTTTTATTCTTCTTCTTCTTTCTTGTATCTTCAGTTTTCATTTATTTGACATGTGTCTTGGAATCTTGGTTGACCATGGGCTTCTTTTCAGCTTTGGAAGTTGGAGTTATTTCTGCATTTTTCTTCTCATTGTCTTTATCAACAATCTCTTGCTTTATGATCAAGTCTTCTTCACTGAAATCTACTTCACATGCTTTGAATATGAGTGAACTAACCTTTCTCAGCATAGATGGGACATCTTCAATTTCTGTTGTTTTTCCTTTATCACCTACAACTTTCTTGTTGCTATTCAAAGCATCATAATCAAGACCAATAGCTATGTTAGCACATGGCTTGTTCTTCTCATGGTACCGACCAACCAATTCAGATGCATTCCTGAATGATTTCAATTTCACCTTATTCTTCTCAATATTTTCTCTTAACACAGCTTCAATCTTATTGGCACACTTCATCTTGTTTTTCAAGTATTCATTTTCTTGCTTGACTGACTCAAGCTTCATAAGCAGTAGATCCATCTTTTGCTGCTTACTTTCAAGCTTCTCATTTGCTTTTGTTAGCCTACTGACTTCCTCGGTAACTGCTACTAAGCTAGTGTGTATATGGAACATCTCCACACTCATCTTTTCAACAGTCTCCTTATATTGACTAACATTTAAATCAATAATGGTTAGAGTTGGTGTTAGGGCAAAAACACGCGCTAAAATGACACGCAAGTATATGAAGGGTTTCGAGCACGTAAACGCAACGGAAACAGTAATTAAAACGTGAAAAACCAAAATTTTCAAAACCCACCTCAGGATCCATGCGAAAAATAGATATTTAATTCATAGATCAGATTATTTACCTTAAGAAGCTTTACAAATTGGTTGACTAATGGAGATCCAAAGCTTGTTCAATCACCACGCATCCCGCTCTCGCGATGTACGCTCTATCGGTATCCATACGAATGCTTGAACTCAAGGATTGGATGTGTACTAGCACAAACTCGTTTCTTCTTACTCTCTCTATCTTCTCTCTTGGTGGCTAGGGTTTTAGTAAAAGTCTTGCACCCAAAAATCAGCCACACAAGAGATATTATATAGAGAGTATAATAAGAATTATAACTCTTAACTAATTAGGAGTTATTATTAATTCAAAATTCCTATTTGTATAATAATTAAGTCACACTTAATTATTTAACAAATGAATTTCATAATTAATATTACTAAATTCGAATATCAATATTTATCTAATTAATTAAGTCATACTTAATTAATATTATAAATAATTCAAATTACTTTAATATAATTTAAATCCAATTTAAATTAAATAATCCTTCAAACATTCTTAGTGTGTGACCCTATAGGTTATTATTACGTTGGCAATGAATTTTAAATCTAATTTAAAATCATAAACAATGAGCGACATCTAGTAATAATAATTGCTACCCAAGTAATAATAATTGAATAAGTGATCGATTAAACCTTTCATGAATAATGTACAATTTAATATAATCCCTTTAACCAAATATTATAGATTAAACTAGAGGCATTTGATGTGTCATCCTCATCATAGTTTAATCCAAGTTTCCTTGATCAATGAGTAGACTATCACATCAAATCAACATTTGAGCGTGACCACACATTTCATAGTCTAGCTCACACAAGAGGCCAATAATATCACTCCTAAAATAGGTCTCATACGATTCATAATATACCCAATGTCCAGTTTTATTATTACCCGGTCAATGATAACTTTTAATGGAATCAATGTATATTAATTCTCATATAGAAATATAATGACTTCAGGTTTAAGGTCCATTACATCATTATCACTGTGAGAATTACTTATGACACAACACACATGTAGAATCTCACACTGGGTCTGTCCAGTGCCATGTACATATACATCTGCCTGTGTTTTTGACTTTAGTATCATCATACCCGTGATCAATGAGATGTGATCATCAGTCAACAAACACACCAGTCTTAATGTATTATTATTGTCCCTTAATAATAATACTCGACTAGGGACCTTTAGGAATATTGATACTATTCTCATAATCTCATTTTTAAGTCACGTACTTAGAGATATAGAATTGCATATCATATTCCAATGACATTTATTAATCTAGCATTTATATCGTAGTAAATTAAGAATTAATAAATTATAATGGGAATAATCGATAGAACATAAACATTAATAATCCTAATGTCTTAAACTAAAACATCATAGTGTTGTCTCTAGGGCACAAACACTAACAATCTCCCACTTGCACTAGAGCCAATCACCCATGTATCTAATACTCATGGAACTAGTATGACTATTGTGCTTCTGCTGCGACAAAGCCTTAGTCAGTGGGTCTGCAACACTATCATTACTATGCACTTTACATTTATATCTCCTTGATCATTAATCTCATTAATAAGGTGATATCACCTAAGGACATGCCTAAACAGTCTCCTTGGTTGTTTCAAAAGTATCAATATATTTGGCTTCCATTATAGAATCATCAATGTTCTTTTTGTGAACAATTCGAGCTAACATAACTTATATTTAGATAAAACAAAAACCAGACATAGACACATAATAATCCTTGTCTATCCAGAAATTAGGTTAGAAAACTAGTATCAGTGTAACCCTTTACAACCAGTTCCCTATCTTCTCCATACACCAAAAATAAATCTTTAGTCCTCTCTAAGTACTTATGAATATTCTTAAAAATTATCTAGTGACCCTCACCTGGATTAGACTGGTATCTGCTCGTCATGCTCAAAGTATACGAAACATCATGATAAATACATATCATTGTACACATTATAGATACAATTACTAAAGCATATAGAGCTTTCTCAAACGTCCCTTATCATCTAATGATTTAAGGGGCAATTATTTTTTGAGATCACTATCCCATGAGACATCGAAATATATCCTTTCTTTATCTCATGCATCCTAAAATGATGCAATATTTTATCAATATATGTACACCGTCTAGGTCTATTAATCTTTTCAATCTATCTCTATAGATCTTGATCCCTAATATATAGGTAGCATCACCTAAGTCTTTCATCGAGAAACTATTTCTTAACCAAGTCTTAACAGCCTTTAAAGAAGGTATGCCATTCTTTATTTGTTATATGTCATCTACATATAATACTAGGAATGTCACATGGCTCCCACTAACCTTCTTGTAAACACATGGTTCATCTTCATTTTGAATAAAGCCAAACTCTTTGACCGTTTCATCAAAATGAATATTCATTCTCCTTGAGGCTTGCTTCAATCTATTCAATCTATAAATAGATTGAAGCAACTTATAAACTATCTTAGCAAACTTTGGATCGAAAAAACCCTTAGGTTGTATCATATATACATCCTCTTCAAGGCTCCCATATAAGAAAGCAGTTTTGACATCCATTTGCCAAATCTCATTGTCAAAGTAAACAACTATTGCTAACAAAATCTTGATGGACTTGACCATAGCAGCTGGTGAAAAAGTCTCATCATAGTCTATACCATGAATTTGTTTGAAACCTTTTGCCACTAGTTGCACCTTATAGGTATGTACTTTACCATCCATGTCATTTTTCTTCTTGAAAACCCACTTGCACCCTATAGATTTTACCCCTTCGAGTGGATCAACTAAAGTCAATACTTTATTTTGATACATGGATTCCATCTTGGATTTCATGGTCTTCAGCCATCTCTCGGAGTCTAGACGGTTCATAGCATCTTGGTAAGTGAGAGGTTTTATCATTATCCATAAGCATCACATCGCCATTTTGAGTCAAAAGAAATCCATAATTTCTCCCAGACTC
The DNA here is from genome assembly GCF_009905375.1 of Apium graveolens. Lineage (NCBI taxonomy): Eukaryota > Viridiplantae > Streptophyta > Magnoliopsida > Apiales > Apiaceae > Apium > Apium graveolens. The sequence continues at coordinate 17,997,094 of NC_133652.1, forward strand.
ATAGTGAATCCTACTAGATCTACGAATAACCCATGTTCCTTGGACATGATTACTTTTAACATTTTGATATACATCTTGATCTTATTCCAACTCCGGTTCAATGTTATTATGTGGTTCTCGATCTTCATCGAGATGTATTATCCTCCCACTTATTTTCTTAGAAAGTAGTTTTCCCTCAAGAAATACAGTGGCCCCAGCAACAAACACTTTGTTCTCAGAAGGATTATAAAAACTATACCCTAGTCTCACTTGGGTATCCCACAAAATAGCATCTATCTAATTTTGGTCCAAGCTTGTCAGAGGCTAAACATTTTACAAACGCTTCACCTCCCCAAATTTTCATAAATGACATACTAAGACATTTATCACTCTATATCTCATACGGAGTATTTTGAACCGCTTTAGTCGGAACTTGGTTAAGTGTATATGCGCCATTTCCTGAGCATAAACCTAGAAACTGAATGAAAGATCCGCTTGACTCATCATCGATCGCACTATGTCCAACAAGGTACAATTTCTCCTCTCAGAATCTCTATTCCATTGAGGTGTTCCAGAAGGAGTAAGTTATGATACACTATCACACTCCTTTAAGAAACTCTTGAAATTGAGGTTTAAGTATTCTCCTCAACGATTTGATCGTAAAACTTTTATACTTTTCCCTTGTTTGTTTTTTTACTTCGACCTTATATTCTTTGAACATTTCAAAAGAATCGGATTTGTTCTTCATAAGAGCCACATATCCATATCTACTAAAATCATCAGTAAATGTTATGAAGTAGTATAAGCCACCCCTTGCCATCATACGCATTCGACCACATACATCATTATATATAAGTCATAATCGTTAGGTGGCCCTTTCACCTGATCAGGTAAAGAAACTTTAGTCATTTTGCCAATGAGACAAAGTTCGCATCTTCCGTATGATTCAAAATCAAACTTATCCAAGCATCCATCTATATATAACTCAGAAATGCGTTTCTCATTAATATGGCTTAACGACAATGGTAGAGGTAATTTTTGATTTGAGTCATCTTGGAACATATAAATTGTTAACTAATTGTGCAACATTATAAGCCTAATCATTAAAATAGAATAAACAACTATTGTTTATTTAATTAAAATGAAAACCTTTCATGTCCTAACAAGAAATTAATTTAATATACCCCCTAAAGGCAGGCACGTAATAACAATTTATCAAGTTCTCAATCACGCTTATATGGGTATCGAGTTCCTTCAACAAGAGCAATAACTTTTGCTCCAATTCTAACCCGATACCTGAAGCTTCACATTGCTAGTCTTCTTCTTTAGATATTCCAAACAAGATGGACAATTTAACTTCCAATCATCCAGTTATTTCCACATAAATGACAATCATCTCCCTTAGCAACACCACTATCAGGCTTCAAAAGCCCTTTGGGATTGGACTTTGGTTTGGCACCGAATAAGATCAAATCTTCACCTTGCCTGTCCACTTTCCTTTCTCATTTGCATTCCATGTGTACGTAACACCCCCAAATCCGGGGTCGGGGATCCAGATTGTCACGAGTTCCATTTCCCTTAATAACACTTAATCTTAATAAACAACCAACTACTGCGTACTGTGACCCCACAATATACACACACACCACAAGTTATAGTCTCAGAGATGAATACCAAAAATAACACAAGTCATTTTATTCCATAATTATAAGTCATTACACCTCAAAAGGGTTTATAAATAAATTTACATATTCTTTGCCATTATTACAATTCATAAATATACATAAGTCTGGTACATCAATAGTTGAAACCCTAGCCTATTCGTAGATCATACCTCAGCTACAGCGGCATCAACGCCTACATTAAACTGCAGAACATTTCTTATCCGCTTGCGAATTGGGAGCTTGGTCTTGTTCATCTTGTCTATCTGTTGTTGTGTGATGAAATAAGAAAACAAGGGTGAGCAACAAGCCCACCGAAATAATATGTATAATAATTAACAATATATGAGCATTCTCATAGTACTCATGAAAGTCTTGGTCAAGAAGAAATGAACCAAGTTTGATATCTTAACGCGACCAAGTCGCAAAATATTCAGTATATATATATATATACTTTTCAAAATCTTGGAAGTCCTCTTCCATACATAATATACATAGAGTTCCAGTTTATAACTGTATAAAAATATCGTTGCAAGGTGATCTCATATATCTAACCTTGTCTCAACATTTTTCTAAAAATCTTTGTCATGCATAAGATAATCATTTACTAGATATAAGTTGAAAAGATGAAGTTACAAGATACTCCAATATACTTATATCTTTTCCAAATACTACTTGAACTACCACCATTCAAGGTATAATCAGTTTCAAAAGTTCATCACATAAATGAGACTACAAGATAAGACTTGAATAGATTCAATCTTTGAAATATCATTTAAAGAAATGAAGTTACTAGATACTTCATTAATTCCCGATATATATATACACCTATATATATATCTCATACATTCCTTGAAACCCTCTGTTATGAAAGTATAAACAGAGTTATAATGCCCAATAAATTTGGAAAGAAGAAAACTTTGGCATAAACCCGATATCTTGCTGATCAGGCAAAGATACCCATTAAGTAACCTTTTCTACTGTAGATGGATGAATTCCTTGTCGGTCATCACCGTGGCCGCATTAGAACCTCGCGCTAGACCGTTACCCGGCCACTCACGCGTGGATGGACTGTCACCCAGCCTCTTACACTTTCATAGACCGTACCCCGGCCTGTCGCTTACAAGGCTGAGCAAAACCGAACCGAAACCGAAAAACCAAACCGAACCGTGCTAATTCGGTTCGGTTCAGTCCTGATTTTTCAGAAAATTCGGTCTATTCGGTCCGGACCGAATAGACCGAAATAAAATTCGGTTCGGTCCGGTTCTTGTAAAAAATATTTCGGTCCGGACCGAATAGACTGAGTAGTCCAAATCATAAATATCATAATTTTATATTATATCTTTTACATATATCTTCAAATTTTAATCATAAATTTTAATTTATAACTGTATTTATACACTCTTAGAACTTTACATATCACCTTACTTTAATTATATTTTAGATTTTATAATTTTTGATTTAAAATTTTAATATAGTTTTTTTTAAAAAACTCGGTCCATTCGGTCCAAAACCGGACCGAACCGAATTATTTTGGTTCGGTCCGGTCCGGTTCGGTCCAAGAAAATATGATAATTCGATTTTTCGGTCTATTCGGTTCGGTCCGATTTTGGACCGAACCGACCGAATGCTCAGCCCTAGTCGCTTATGCCGACTCAATTAGATGGACTTACTTCCCAGAGATTGGGCAAGTAATCAAATTGTTTTCTCAAAATAACAACCTTGTTGTGAATATAAAATACACCACAGAGCCGGATCCCTTAGATATTTGAGCGAGTATTCAAGTCCCCTTCAAAAGGAAGATCTTAAATTTGAAAATGAGTTTTGGGATCCGCTCTAACCTTTAAAATCATTTTGAAGACTCGAAAACATTTTAAAGAATGTTTAGAGTATATTCTATATGGAATGATCGACTCAAATCCTAAATCGTTGTGAGCGAGTCATTAGGAATGAAGTCTATATCGATAGTAAGTATGCTTTGTATAAATCCTCGAGTAGAAGAGTCTACTTGGGAATTAGAGTCAAATATGCTTGACAAATATCCTCACTTGTTTAGTTAGATCAGATTCTGAGGACATGATCTTTTTAAGGGGGGAAGGATATAACGACTCGCGTATTTTTGAATTATTTCCATATGTAATTGTGGAAGTATTAAATAAATAAAGTATGTATATAGTTTTGTCAACTCAGTGTTATTTTATTATTATGTTTGTGTTATTATTACCGGGTTGTCCTCGTAATTAATTATGGAATTGTATTGAATTGTTTTCACTTTTAAAAGTGGATTTAATACAAATTTATTTGTGTAAATATGTGGATTGTCTCTAAAGTTATTTTTATGGTTTTATAATTACAATAATTATTTTTAGGATTTTATAAAATTTAGAAATCAATATTTTATCAATTATTTAGCCCTGAATAATTTTCTGATTTCATTTATTTGTAAAATTTGTATTTAATTGCAGAATTCTTCAAAAATTATGAAACTCATATTTATTGAAGTATGGAATATTCCGAGAATTTTAAAATTATTTTGGAATTTTTTTAGAGTAACTTCACCCGCGCGTTGATTCGTTTAATTGATTAAAATGGGTATAAATTGCGTTTCAAAAATTGTTTTAAAATTATGAACATTACGTTTTTACTTACTTCAGGATATTTCTAACATTTTAAGACTATTTTGATAATTTTCCGAGATTATTTTTGTGCAACTTGGTTCGTTAAATTGCAAGTGCGGGTCGAGAAATCGGGCGAGTAGGACACATGTTTAATTTTTATAAACCTTAACAAAACTTGGTAGTCTTATAGTTTAGGTTCATTGTTGTTAATAATAATAATAAAATAAAATCAAGGAGATGGACACAAAAAATGTTCACCTTTTTCTCTCATTCCTCTCTTGACTCAATCGATCTCTCGCTTGATTTCTCTGATATCTCCCTAATTCCTCCCCATTTATTACCCCTGTTCCTCCTCCTTGTTTCGTTCCTTCTGCGCCTGTGTCTCCGATAAGCCGCCGTCGCCGCCGGGATTCCGGTTGGTTATGGCTGTTCCTGTTTTGGCCTTTGTTTTGCTTGTATTTATATATATATATATATATATTCCTGTACGTATGTATATGTTTGGGTATGATGTTGTGTTGGTGTTGTGCCTGGTTTCTGCTGCCGCCTGTCTTCTTTTTCGTTGCCGCCGTTATTTTTCCGGCGAGGTGACCTCAGGTTGTGGGCGGCACGTCTATACTCCTGTTCCTGTTGCTTGTCCGATTGGTTTTGTTGCATTTTTTTTATATATATAAATTCCACAGGAATTATTTGATTAAAGAAAAATTCTGTGAAATAAATAATTGCGTGTAGGTGGAATTTTATTTAATCTGTAAAACTCGTAGAGGACACCCGAAATAATCGGGCACCGACGAACTTTGCCGCCGTCAACAGTGATTCTCGATGAGTTGACGGTGGACTGTGATGTTTATTCTGAGTCCTAAAATTTTAAAATATTAATTTAGTTCGTAAAATTATTTTTAAAACAAAAAATATCTATCAGGTATATAAAGATTGTATCGAGATTTGGTTGCGTAAGTGATTGCGGTTGTTGTTGAATGGTTTGGATTAGAAATGGTGGTTGTTGGATTAGTTGTTTGGATTGATTGATTGTTGTGATTGATGTCAGATTGCTTTGATGGATTAGCCGATAAGTAAAGGAAGTGCTGCCCGATTTCCGGGAAATCGAACTACGGAAATACGGGAGCGTATCCGGTAATTATCGGGACGTCGAGCGAGTATAACTAAATATATATACGTATGTTTTATACGAAACCTGATTATATGTTATAGTGAAACGTTTTGCCAAAACCAATAACCCCAATTTCATACAATGACGAGTATATGTATTTTCTGAAAATGAACACCGAATCGATTTTCGAGAACTTGAACCCTAACTGATGCTTGTATTATAATAATGTATGTGTTACGAGTCGGGTTTTGTTAACGCACGGGTAAATTGTTAGCGAGGATATGTCAAGCATAATTGAAAGTCTAAATTAGGGTATTTCGACTTTGTAGGTTCTAGTCGGAAGGCCCGAGAATTGGCATTGGGCGAAAGATAGTTTGGTGGTTAGTCGAAAAGCTCAATAAGGTTCCAATCGAAGGACTTAAGTGTTGAGGTCGAATCCAGGGTGAACTAGTGGATAGACAATAAAGCTTGAGTATCCGAGTCGGTTCGAAGTCAATTAATAATAATTGTAAAGCTCTGCAAGGCAAGTACTTTTGAACCTTTCTCGAAATATATTGCAAATATTTTTACATTCTTTCGTGATATATTGTTAATATTCAAAATAGCTCTCTTTTATATTAAGAGTACTTTGAACCATACAGTCTTGAACCCAGATCACATTATTTGATCTTTGAGCCGTAAGCCTTATTCTTTGTAGACCATACCTTGTTGATTTCCAAATACTAAACCACATAAATATGATACTACTCTCCAAATACATAACCACAAAACACCAAACACTGGAACCGAATTGTTTGAACATACAGAAACTTTTATACCCAACCATTCTTTGTAACATCAAAGATCTAAACCTTGAAAAATCATTGGTCATCTACTACCTGATTCTCTTACAGGCTGGAGGCCATTTCTTTTGCATACTCTGATATACCCTCGTGGTACCTATGAATTGCACCATGCTCTTATGCAAATATTTTATATGCAAATGTTTTATTACTGTTGATTATAAACTTATTTCATTGAGTTATATTGTTTATCATACTTAACTACTTTAGAATTGGATAATTTTCTTTATGTGGACCAGATTCGTGGTCGAATTAGGCCAATGTGTGCCTTGGATCCAGTTTATAGAGCAGAGCTGTGTGTCTTGCTCGGGGTTAGGGCGTGACTGATCAGCAGCCTAACCTTGGTTTTAAAATTTAAAAATGAATATCCAATTCTACTGATTGTTTAACAAGAAATTTGATTCTTCTGAATCATCCCATTTGAACATTGTTTAACCTCAGTTATCATTATTACGACTTGCTGAGCTAGTTAGCTCACTCTTACGAATCTTTTTATGTATTCTACAGTTAAAAAGGATATGGTTGATAGCGAGGTTTCCTCAGCCCAGTGTACGAGCTAGGATTCCAGATTGAGTTGGATCAAGCTATTAGGAGCTTTATATGGTAGTGAGTTAGCAAGATTGTGCAAATAATTTCATTACCAGTTGTAAATTAAATTAGTTGGGATTTGGTATGTTGTAATAAAAGTTAAGGTTGTGGCTTGTTTTCATACTTTAACCTGTTATGATCCATGGTTGTGTAAAGCAGGGTCATTGCAAATAATATTTCATATACATGTTTATATATTATGTGTGTTGTGGACCCCAAACTTCCGATCCGGGTTTGGAGGGTGCCACAGGTTGGTATCAGAGCTACAGGTTATAAGTCACTTAAACAAGCCTAGATTGTCGGGATTGGGTAGACCTAGATTGTCAGGATTGGGTAGAGGGTTAGGATCAGTGTAACACCCCCAAATCCGGGGTCAGGGATCCGGGTTGTCACGAGTTCCAATTCCCTTAACAACTCTTAATCTTAATAAAGAACCAACCACTGCGTACTGTGACCCCACAATATACACACACACCACAAATTATAGTCTCAAAGATGTATACCAAAAATAACTCAAGTCATTTTATTCCACAATTATAAGTCATTATACCACAAAAGGGTTTCTGAATAGATTTACATTTCCTTGCCATTATTACCATTCATATAAATACATAAGTATGGTGCATCAAAAGTTGAAAGCCTAGCCTATTGGTAATTCCTACCTCAGCTACTGCAGCATCAACGCTTCCAGAAAACTGCGGAACGTTTCCTAACCGCTTGCGAATTGGGAGCTTGTTCCTGTTCATCTTTTCTATCTGTTTTTGTGTGATGAAAGAAGAAAGCAAGGGTGAGCAACAAGCCCACCGAAATAATATGTATAATAATTAACAATATATGAGCATTCTCATAGTACTCATGAAAGTCTTGGTCAAAAAGAAATGAACCAAGTTTGTTATCTTAACGCGACCAAGTCGCAAAATATTCAGTATATATATACATATATACTTTTCACAATCTTTGAAATCCTCTTACATGTATAATATACACAGAGTTCCAGTTTATAACTGTATAAAAATATCATTGCAAGGTGATCTCATATATCTAACCTTTTCTCAACGTTTTTTTGAAAATCTTTGACATGCATAAGATAATCATTTACTAGTTATAAGTTTAAAAGATGAAGTTACAAGATACTCCAATATACTTATATCTTTTCCGAATACTACTTGAACTACCACCGTTCAAGTTATAATTAGTTTCAAAAGTTCATCACACTGATGAGACTACAAGATAAGACTTGAATAAATTCAATCTTTGAAATATCATTTGAAAGAAATGAAGTTACGAGATACTTCATTAAGTCCCGATATATATATACACCTATATATATACATTTCATACACTCCTTGAAAACTTCTGTTATGAAAATTATAAACTGAGTTGCAATATCCAATGAATTTGGAAATGAGAAAACCTTGGCATAAACCTGATATCTTGCTGATCAGGCAAAGATACCAATAAGTAACCTTTTCTACTAGTAGATGGACGAATTCCCCACTGGTCATCACCTTGGCCACATTAGGACCTATGCTGGACTGCCACTCAGCCACTTACGCATTGATGGACTCCCACTGAGCCACTTACACTTTTATGGACGCCCACTGAGCCCATGTTGCTTATGCCGACTCAAATAGATGGACTTACTTCCCGAACGTTGGGTAAGTAATCAATTCATTTATCAAAACAACAACCTCGTTGCGAATATAAAATACACCACAGAGCCGGATCCCTCAGGTTTTGAGTGAGTATTTAAATCCCCTTCGAAAGAAAGATCTTAAATATAGAAATGAGTTTTGGGATCCGCTCTAACTTTTAGAAAATCATTTTGAAGACTCGAAAACATTTTTAAGAATATTTGGAGTAATGGTGATTTAATAAAATAAATCAGTCCCGATATGTTGGAGAATATCTGAATATTAGTATTTAAATAATATTCCCATAAAGGATAATCTCTTATAAAAATAATTGAAGTAGAAGTTTTAAGACTCATAATTGAAATGAATAATAAATAACCAAATATATACTTATACGAAAGTACTATCTTTATTTGAATAATCGAAAATAAGTTTGATTATCGAAATATTATTCTTTAATAAAATAAAGAGTATTGTAACACCCCCAGATCCGGGGTCGGGGATCCGGGTCGTCACGGTATTTCTTTCCACAATATCATTTCACTTAATTAATAACATTTAACCTTATGTTGTGATCCCATACTAACACACACCACAACCCGTTATAGTCTCAGAGATGAAATTGAAATAGGTACAAGTCTTTGAATCCACAATTTAAAAGTTATTACAACCCAAAATGATTACTTGATAAGTTTACAATTAATTGTCATTATCTGCCACAAGTTATAATTATACATAATTGATTCCCAAAAGTAGAAGGTCTGATCTACAGATAGATCTATCTCTGCAGCTATAGCAGCTATGATCTCAACGGGAAGGCGCGGGGCGCTTCCCACGCTCTTGCGCTGGGTCTGCTTGAGTCTGGCCATCCTTCCTAACTGTTGTTGTGTGATGAAGAAATAAAGCAAGAGTGAGCATTACAGCTCGCAAGATAATATATAATGTAAACAATAACGCAAACATCTAAATGGATAACTTGCTGGAAACCTTTATCAGGTGAAAGATAATTACTTACTGGATATAAGCAAAAACAAGGGATGAAGTTAACAATTACTTCACTATACTTATATCATTTATAAGGCTACTTGAACTACCACTGTTCAAAGTATTATAGGTTTCAAAAGGTCATCCCATAGATGAGACCACAAGTTAAGACTTGAATAGATTCAATCTTTGAAGTATTATTGAATGAAATAAAGTTACGAGATACTTTATTTAGTCCCGATATATATATCCATATATATATATCTCTTAAACATTTCCTGGAACCTCTGTTATGTAAAGTATGAACAGAGTTTGTAACATCCAATGAATTTTGGAAAGGAAAAGAATTTTGGCATAAACCCGATATCTTGCTGATCAGGCAAAGATACCAATAAGTAACCTTTTCTACTAGTAGATGGATGAATCCCCCACCGGTCATCACCCTGGCCACATAAGGATCTTGTGCTGGACCGCCACCCGGCCTCTTACGCGTTGATGGACTGCCACCCATCCACTTACACTTTGATAGACCGTACCCCGGCCTGTCGCTTATGCCGACTCAATTAGAGGGACTTACTTCCCGAACGTTGGGCAAGTAATCAAATTGTTTTCTCAAAACAGCAACCACGTTGCGAATGTAAAATACACCACAGAGCCGGATCCCCCAGGTTTTGAGCGAGTATTTAAATCCCCTTCGAAAGGAGGATCTTAAATATAAAAGAATGAGTTTTGCGATCCGCCCTAACTTTTAGAAATCATTTTGAAGACTCGAAAACATTTTTAAGAATGTTTGGAGTAATGCTGATTTATTAAAATAAATCAGTCCCGATATATTAGAAATATCTGAATATTATTATTTAAATAATATTCTCATAAAGATAATCCTTATAAAAATAATCGAAGTAGAAGTTTTAAAACTTATACTTGAAATGAATAATAATTAACCAAAGATATACTTATACGAAAGTACGATCTTTATTTGAATAATCGAAAATAAGTTTAATTATCGAAACATTATTTCTTTAATAAAATAAAGAATATTATTAAATAATAAGCGGAGTCATAATACCTCGAATGAATATTATAAATAATATTCATTAAATAAAATAAACGGAGTCATACATCCTCAAATGAATATCCAATTAATAATCATTAAATAGAATAAACAGAGTCATAAGTCCTCGAATGAATATTCAAATAATATTCATTAAATAAAATAAAGTTATCTAATAAACCTTATTCGATCAATAGTTTTGAAAACTATATCCATATATATATATATATATATATAATATACTCGGGAGCATCGACTCCTGGTTTAGAAAATGTTCGTCTTTGAGTCCCATATACTAAGGGTATACGCAACTACTGCTTATCTCTAGCATAGGTATTATGCAACTAATAAGCATTTGAACCAACAGATATATAAATCAAGAATACGAAAGATACATGCATATATACCATATCACATGCTCCAATATATCGCAAGAATTTGCTAATAACAAATATGCATTTATCACAAGATCATGCATATACACATATACATCACAACAACAGTTTATACGGGTAAAAACTTGCCTAAGCGACTGGGGGTTACAAATGGCCCGGGACGAGTCTGGTAACCTATAAACAACATGTGAGTTGGAATTAAACCAAATTCACTTGTAAATCTATACTTTAACCAAATTAGACTCTAACGCTCGCTTTGCGCTTACTGATTCTCTTAAGTCACTCGAGTACCCTCAGCTCCACCATTTTTAATAATTTAACCATTACGAGTTTTAAGGCGATTCCTTCGCGAGTATTTTACCAACTGCCTATTACACTTTACATAAATGTTTCATACTCCAATTAGTCCTTTAAGGTCTTTATCCTATATTTCAAAGTAAGGCGAGGGGTAATGGTTCGTTCGCGAAATGTCGTTACTTAAAACGGCCGTTTCTCCTAAACCGTACATCGGAATCAAACGAACCACATATCAAAACGAAGCTCGTAACATGAACTATCTAAACATGGCAATGGTTAAAACCTAGCAGGGAGTTCTCGGGTCCTAATTTTATGAACAAAAGCAGTCTAAAGTAAATCGGACATTACGACGGCTATGTTTACGCGATTTCCCAAATTTATACCATTCCAAAACAATCACCAATCAACCCCAATCCATTCATACAACCAAAGTCCATCCATATCACACTACACCAGCCCCCAAAACCTCAAGTTCTCCAATTTATGTTATTCTCAATCATGAATTTAAAACTATACTTAAGTCCTTTACTAATCAACAAGTTTCAACATTCAATTCACTACAACTCCAACTCAAACTCTAAACCTACAAGCATTAAACTACTCTTTTACCATAACAACCAAAATCATCCTAATATACAAAGTAAAGCTAGGGTTTAGAGATGATATACCTTCCTTGAAGTGATGTGAGTAGCTAGGAAGCTTTAAGAAGCCTTGGGATGTCTTAGGGATGCTTGGATCTTAAAGGAAAAACAAGAAAAATCAAGTTAAAAATCTTGAAATCACTATTCATTATCTTCTTCATTGATTTCTTGGAAGAGATTGAGAATGATTTGGAGGCTTAAACTTATAGAATAGCCATAACTATGCATAAGGAGTACTAGATAATTATCTTACCAATTTAGGAAGCTTGGAACTTGAATTTTGAAATTTCTTCTTCTTGAAATGAAGAAAAGCCGAGAGCAATGTTTGAAGAAATGAAATGATTTTGTGTTTGTGAGTTGTTTTGCCTAGCTTGGTTGCTTTTGATTTGTTTTTGGTTAATTACCTTATTAACCTTAAACTTTGTGTGGCTATCATTCATCCACACCTCCTTCCCCCCTATGTCATGTTTATGTCACCTTGTGATGTCATCATCCCTTACTTGCCCTCTTCTTATTGGTTGGATGACCTCATCATCCCTAACCTCCTTGATTAACTTCCTAATTGTTTGTCTAATGACCGCTGATCTGTTATACGGTTCGCTTAACTTTCATTCTCATTTCTCGTTTGAGGGATCATACCCGGGATCTTATTACTTGGGTTTCCTTAACCTTTCTCAATACATTATAATCCTTTTATGATCCTCTCTTATAATCCTTTAATTTAAATCCTTTTTATCCTGTTACCTTATACTCAATTCTTTCGATATCTGGTGGATTTTCGAGAAAAATCAATAGGTTCAAATTTGGATTCTGACGATCTTTACATACACTTATATATCATATAGAGTACCAATACAATCTCAGAATATCCATAAAAGAAACCCTACATAGTGTGGCATGAACAGTTTTCTTATTCAGCAATAATCTGCAAAATCACTATTCATAAGGGTTTCAAAAAATTCCAAAAATTGTGGTTATTACAAGTATTATTTAACAAAATAAGCGGAGTCATAAGTCCTCGAATGAATATTCAAAATAATATTCATTAAATAAAATAAGCGGAGTCATAAGTCCTCGAATGAATATTCAAAATAATATTCATTAATTAAAATAAACGGAGTCATAAGTCCTCGAATGAATATTCAAAATAATATTTGAAAACCATATCTATATATATATAAATATATATATAATATACTCGGGAACATCGACTCCCGGTTTTAGAAAATGTTCGCCTTTGGGTCCCCTATACTAAGGGTATACGCAATTACTGCTTATCTCTAGCATAGGTATTATGCAACTTATAAGCATTTGAATCAACAGTTAGATATCAATATTATGAAACATGCATGCATATAAACCATATCAGTATGCTCCAATATATCGCAAGATTTGCTAATAACAATCATGCATCTATCACAAGATAATGCATATACATATATACATCACAACAACAGTATAACGGGTAGAAAACTTGCCTGAGTGCTCCCGGATAGACTTAAGCTTAGAGTGGGTCCGATAACCTAAGAACAACAACATAAGTCGGAATTAAACCCCGGTCGCTTAAGAAACTAGACTTTAACCAATTGAACCCTAACGTTCGCTTTTGCGCTTAACGATTCACTTAAGTCGCTCGAGTACCCTCGGCTCCACCATTTTTAATAAATTAACCATTAAGAATTTTAAGGCGATTCTTTCGCGAGTACCCTTCCAACTGCCTAATCCAATTTACATAATTGTTTCATACTCCTATTTAAGGGCCTTAACCAAGGTTTTAAAGTAAGGCGAGGGGTAATGGTTCGTTCGTGAAACGCCGTTACTTAAAACGGTCGTTTCTCCTAAACCGTACATCGGATTCAAGCGAACCACCTATCAAAACGAAGCTCGTGACATGAACTATCTAATCATGGCAATGGTCAAAATCTAACAGTGAGTTCACGGGTCCTGAAGTTAAGAACAAAAACAGTCCAAGGAAAATTGGGCATTACGACGGCTATAACTTAGCGATTCCCAAAATTTTATCAAATCAATTCAACACCAAACCACCATCATTCAATCCACAATTCAACCCAAAATCAACATTACAACCAAAATACCTCCAAACCTCACCACATCAGTCCATTACTTCATGTTTTATCCAACTCATTCAATCACAACAAAAGCTACTAACCATACTAAGGTTCATTAACTAATAACCAAGATTCAACCATCAAAATCTCTACAAACTCAACCAAACTTTAAACAAACAAGCATCATGCTTCTCATATACTATATCAATCATAACCATTCCTAAATACTCAAAACTAAAGCTAGGGTTTGGAGTTTATACCTTCTTGAAGCTTCTTAACACAACACAAGAGCTTTGAATGCCTAAAAGAACCTTGATCCTTGCTTGTATAACCTTAAACTTTCATAAAAATTCAAGAAAACTAAAGTTATTTTTTGAAAGTTACTATTCACCATCTTCTTCATTGAATTATTGGAAGAGATTGTGAAGGAAATGGAAGCTTAGATTCATGGGATAGCTATATCTATGTATAAGGAACCTTGGATAATTACCTCATGATTTAACAATGCTTGGATCTTAGATTTTGATTTTTTTCTCCTTGAAAATGAAGGAAGGCCGAGAGCTTTTTTCTTGAAATGGGAAAGTCAACTTCTCATTTTGTGTTTATGATATTTTGTTGGTTGGTTGTTTCCTTTGTTTGTTAATTACTTTTTACCATGGTAACTTTTGCATGGCCAAGAATCAACCAACAACACACTTCCTTTTTGTCATGCTTAGGTCATCATTCTTATGTCATCCAATTACCACATGTCTTCTCCTTGTAGTGTGATGACATCATCATCCACTAACCTCTTTGATTAACCCCTAATTACTTGGCTAATGACCGCTTATCTGTTATACGGTTCGCTTAACTTTCGTCCTCGTTTATCGTTTGAGAGATCATATCCGGGATCTTATTACTTGGGTTCCCCTAAACCCCTCTCAATATTTTATATTCCTTTTATGATCCTCTCTTATAATTCTTGAATTAAGATCCTTTTAATCATGTTACCTTATATTCAATTCTTTCGGTATCTGGTGGATTTTTGGGAAAAATCAAAGTGTTCGAATTTGGATTCTGACGATCTTTACATACACTTAAATACCATATAGAGTAATAATAAGATCTCAGAATATCAATAAAAGAACCCCTACATAGTGTGGCATGAAAAGTTTTCTTATTCAGCATAATCAACAAAATCACTATTCATAAGGGTTACAAAAAGTTCAATTTTTTTTTGGGGTTATTACAATCAGGAATAGGAAATAGAAAGATAAGACGTCGTGAGGTTGAGTGCGACCGTATAGTAGGTTTTCGGTACGATTCGTGTTGCGATTTGAGATTCTTAGCCTGCAAAGTGATTTCCAGATAACGGTAATGGCAAATCCTGTTTTCCCTGTATCATCTGATCATTTAGAGCCTTCCATTCGAGGATCGTTATTTTCACTCAGATTTGAATTGCACATTATTCTTCCACCAGTATTAACTGAATTACCTCCTGTGATAACAACTGCACTCCTTCAAGCTATTCTACGCTATTCTACGCCCTTCTGGTGTAAGACCACCTATTTAAGAACCTTCATTTGCTTATTCTTGTTCTACTGGACATTTAACTATAAGTGTATCTTTTCAGTTTACTCTACACCCTGTTCTGTACCCTCAGTTTAAAACCTGTCTTATGGAGCAACAGTATCTACGAGGATGGATTCGAGAGCTACAGTAAATGGTGAGTGCATGAGCTATTTAATAAAGGTGAGAAGGAGTTTAGAAATAGAATTTATGTGTTCTGGACAGTAGCTGCTACCAGGTTAAAAGACGCCATTAGTGACTAGGCCACCCATGACTAGCTTGTGGAATGGATTAGATTAGTTTTGAAAGAGAATTAGAAAATAGTATGGATCTAGAACTTTCTTGAAGTTAGATAATAGTGTTATGATGATGTGATATATTTATAGTATCAATGTGATGTGACATCAGGCGACTTGTTGACTGTTGGATAACCTGTTCTACTTAACGACTGCAAAGATGATGACGGAAGTATTACTAGTATGGAAGCTTTGATGTGAAGCTGCGAATAAAATAATTAGCAACGACAACTAAAGTTTTCATCAATGAAGGAAGGCGAATGGACCCAATAAAGGAGAGAAGGTAGATTGAGGTGAATGGACCTTTATGTGATTGTTTCCTTAAACTGGTACTTTGTTATGGGTAAGGAGGATAACAACCAACTCATATAGTAATGACGACCAGATGCGCGATTTTTAAAATTTTTAAATAAGTTTTTAAAAAAGATTTTCTTTTATAAAATTTCTAAAAGCCTTTTTGAATAAAATAAGTTTTAAAAGTTGGTTGTCAAGTCACTACTTGAGTTTCTTGTTTGTTAAAAGAGTAGATTACTTAGAAAGTACGTGTTCCAGAAATTAGTATGGTTGATTCCGAGGGCCAAGTGGACCCACTATTACGAAGAAGTTTCTATTAATCCTAACAGCAGAATGTGAATCTTTTTTGAAGAGATTAACAATAGAACCAGAGTACGGAGAAGCTATTCATCCAGTTACAAAGACCATTAAAGTTTAAAGAATTCATTGATTTAAAAGGAGCCTGGGCATGATCGAAGAAGATTGGAAAGATTTCCAGACCTTTCTAAAGAAAGGACATTATTAACCAAAGAATCATCACTTTAAGTGGCATAGATAAAACTTGAAGTTATCCGGTAAGAGCGCCATGATGATCGAATTGTTAAAATAATATACGTGTAGTTACGATGTTAAAGACGCCAGACTTAACAAGTAAGAATCTATCATAATGCTTAATTTGTGAAGGCATTTCAGCGTACTTTCTAAAGTTGTTATATGATACAATTGGGATATGATCGAACAAGCTTGAAAGATGAAGACAAGTGAAATGTGGATGGTGACTAACGGTATCATTATTTTCTCCAATATTACAGCGTATATTCCTTTTTGATTCCTAAATACGTATGAACTTCTTTTCTTAATAAATTCTTTATGATGATATCGAAAAGGAGGATATTGCATTCCTTTCAAATTTAATTTTTCCCCTCAAGTTTTGTTCACTGATTGGGACAAGCAGTATGATGGTGAGACGCTTTTTCGGGATGACGAAGAGTCGGGTGGGACGCTACCTAATCATGTGCTGTATGCCATATGGTATGAAAGACTAGCCATCGTAAGTACCAATGTGGTTATCTCATTCATATTCAAATCACAACTTCTTCTTTCTTTTCAACTCTAAGTTTATTAAATTGCGAATTCTTCTAGTTGTTTCGTTGTACTGTCATTCTTTATAAAAGTTTTTCAAACAAAAATCAACGTATTCTGAACCAAGCGGGCAAAGTTCCATCTCCCTCTCACGCATGCAAAGAAAACAAGGGCATATGGCGAGGATTGCAAATCACTAGCTTCAGTCAGGGATGCACTAAGAATTAAGGGAATCTACTCCAATAAGGAATACGTCTCCAGGGACGAGAGTTTACGATTTATCTGTGAAATATGTTATTCTAGAATACAGACTTGATGACGTGAATGATTATTGTGAATACCTTATGCGTTAAAGTATTGAAAGATGTGGGAGCAACTTGATTGTTTATTTCTCAAGATTTTGTTGATGAGATGAATTACCCTGTTGAATTGATAAGATAATGACTAAAGGGCTAGCAAATCAAGAACGTGTAATTGTTAATGTTAGATATATTTGAGATGTCATGTCTTATATGTTTCATGTTTAGTTTTCAGATCTTAACAAACATGAAATATCAGTACTTACTGGAAGTCAAAACTTAAGGATATCAGAACTTAAATTATTAGAAGATAAATATCAGAAGTAAGGAAGAAAGCTGATTTAAAGGAAAGAAGATCGAGACTGATACAAAAGAAGATATGCATGGAAAGAGTTAGAGGACTTAAAGACTTGTATAAGGTATATGATTGATATATTTTAGGAGACATAATTATATTCCTTATCAATTAGAAGTTATCTTGTAACTGTGTACTATATAAACACAAACACAGGTTTACACTATATGTGTTATCAATATCAAGAAGATCATACATTGTAACCTAGCAGCTCTCGTGATATTTGTTCATCACTGAGAGAGAACAGTTCCATTGTAAAAGAGTTTATTATATCGAATATATCTGTTTACTGTTACTTGTGTTTGAAATTGATTTGATTGTATTCTACACTGTATTCAACCCCCTTCTACAGTGTTGTGTGACCTATCAAGTGGTATTAGAGCCTATCTGTTAACACACACACAATAAAGATCCAAAACAATCATGTCTGAAGAAGCAGAAAATCCAACCAATCCCGCCAAAACTTAAGAAACTCAAAAGACTCAAATCCACAGTCGATATGAGACTATTAGGGTTCCCATACTGAGACCTTCTGATTACCCCATATGGAAAGTGAAGATGGCTATGTTTCTGGAAGCTACAGATCCAGAATACCTTGACAGAATTAATGAAGGACCGCATAAGCCAACCAAGCTCTCTGTTGTAGTTGCAGATCAACCAGCAAAGACCACACCAAAGGAGAAAAATGAGTATACACATGAATATATCTCATCCATTGTGAAGGATGCAAAGGTAAGTCATTTGCTGTATAGTGCCATTGATAATGTCATGTCAAACAGGGTAATTCATTGCAAGACTGCAAAGGAGATATGGGATGCTTTAGAGACAAGATGCCAGGGAATTGATGCAATCAAGAAGAACAGGAGGACTATACTCACTCAAGAGTATGAGCATTTTGACTCAAAAAGTGATGAGTCATTAACTGACTTATATGACAGGTTTTTCAAACTCTTGAATGATTTGTCACTGGTGGACAAGGAATATGATCTTGAAGATTCAAATCTAAAATTCCTTTTAGCTCTTTTTGAAAGTTGGGATTTGAAGGCTACAATTATAAGAGACAACTATGCTCTTGATGAAACTACTCTTGATGAAATTTATGGTATGCTCAAGACTTATGAACTTGGGATGGATCAAAGAAGCAAGAGACATGGGAGAAAGTCAAGGAGAATTGCTCTTAAGGCTGAGGAGGAATCCCCGAAAGTGGCTGTCTCAAAGAAAGGCAAAGGAAAGGCTCTGATCATAAAGTCTGATTCAGAATCATCAAGTTCTAATGATGATGATTCAGAAACTGAAAGTTTACCTGAAATAGATGCTAATGAAGAGATGATGAAATTGTGTGCTCTTATGGTGAAGGGTATCACAAAGATAGCCTATTGGAAATTCAGAAGGGGAAAGAAGTTTTTCAAGAAAGGTGGAAGTACTGATAAGAAAGGGTTCAGAAAGTATGAAGGCAAAAATGCAAAGTCTGACAGAGGAGATAACTCAAAAGTCAAATGCTACAATTGTGGTGAAAGAGGCCACATAACTCCTGACTGCAAGAAAGGAAAGAGTGACAAAGGCAAGGCACCTGTCATAAAGAAGAAAATCTGGACAGACTCTTCAGATTCTGAAGATGAGGTGGATTATGCTTTAATGGCAAATGCTGATGGCAGCCCTGAAATTATTGAATTGAAGGTACCTCAAACAACTTATGATTTTCATACTGATGACATTACTGAGTTGAGATTATATCTTAAAACCATGTTTATTAGCTACAGAGATCAAACTTTAACATGTGAAAGATTAACTTCTGAAAATCTTGCTTATAAGAAAAGGAATGATTATTTAGAAAAAGAGTTAGTTATGTTCCATCAAACTCAGAAAGAGAGAGATGATACTTTTTATGTTAGAGATGAATTGCTAAAATTGAATAAATCTCTCAAAGCTTAGTTAGAAAAAGAAAAAGAGATTATCAGGACTTGGACTAACTCTGGCAGGATAACTCAGAATTTATTAAGTAGTGGAAACTGGAAAAAGGGCTTAGGTTATGGAGATGATAAAAGTGAAAAAAGAACTAAACAGATTGAGCCAATTGTTGTTAAACAAACTGTTAAGCCAAAGGTAAATCCAGTTGAGTTTGTAGCTAAAACTGAAAAGTCTGATTCTGAAAAGATGAAAGAGTCTGTGACAGAAGTTAAGGAGAAGTCAACTTCTGACAAATTAGAACAGGATAAACCATCTGAAGTCAACATAGGCTTAATGACAACGAAACAGCTTAAGCATAAGCTGAAAGAAATAAGGAATGTCAACAAGGTTAAGGCAGCTAGGAAAAATAGGAATAGAAAGGAAGGTGTGAATAAAAGCAATAATTATATGCCTGTTCCTAATGCTCCTAGAAAGAAATGTTATAACTGTGGAAACTCTAACCATCTTGCTTCTTTTTGTAGGAAGAATAATAATATAAACTCTTTACCTCCTAAGTCAGGAGTTAAGAGTCAGTCTGTTAGGTTTAAGCCACAAAATCCTTGTTTTCATTGTGGTAGTTTATGGCATTCCATTTATACTTGTAAGGAATATCATAGTTTGCACTATGATTATTATCAAATAAAACCTTCTTTGAAGAAAGTTGCTTTAATTCCTTCTAGTGTAAAGTCTGATGCAAAGTCTTATATAAGTTCTGATAAACTGCATGTTAGCATAAACTCTGATATTAAATCCGCTGCAAATGCCAACAAACTTAAAAAGGCCAAAGGATCCAAGCAAGTCTGGGTCCTTAAAACTAACCATTAGTGGTCTTTGTGATTGCAGGGCAACAGGAAAAACATCCTAGTACTGGATAGTGGATGTTCAGGACATATGAATGGAAATAAAGCCATGCTGTCAGACTTTGTGGAGAAAGCTGGCCCAGGAGTTTCTTATGGAGATGGAAACATGGGAAAAACTCTGGGATATGGCAATATTAATCTTGGGAATGTCATCATTGAAACAGTAGCTCTTGTCTCAGGACTTAAACACAATCTGCTAAGTGTGAGTCAAATCTGTGACAGAGGTTATCATGTGGATTTCTTTGAAGAACATTGTGAAGTAGTAAGCAATTCTACAAGCAAAATGATTCTGAAAGGTTACAGGCATGGTAACATTTATGAAGCCAGACTTTCAACAAGTTCTAATGGTTCTGCAATCTGTCTGTTGAGTAGAGCATCAATTGAAGAAAGCTGGAATTGGCACAAAAGACTCCCTCATTTAAAATTCAACAACATAAATGAGCTTGTAAAGAAAGATCTTATAAGAGGATTGCCAGAATCAGTATTTTCTCCTGATGGCCTTTGTGATTTATGTCAAAAGGCAAAACAATGAAAATCTTCTTTCAAGAGCAAAACTGAGTCATCAATTCTTGAGCCTTATCACCTAATGCATGTTGATCTATTTGGTCCAGTCAATGTCATGTCTATTGCAAAGAAGAAATATGTTATGGTTATAGTGGATGAGTTCACAAGGTACACTTGGGTGTACTTCTTGCACAAGAAGAATGAAACTGCATTTACTCTAACTGATCATGTTAGACAGGTGGATAAGTTGGTCAAAGATTCTGTTAAAATAATAAGAAGTGATAATGGCACTAAGTTCAAGAATTCAATCATGGAAGAGTTCTGCAAAGAGCATGGAATCAAATAGGAATTTTCTGCACCTGGAACTCCACAGCAAAATGGAGTTGTAGAAAGAAAGAACAGGACTCTCATTGAAACTGCACGAACTATGCTTGATGAAGCAAAGCTGCCAACCTACTTTTGGGCTGAAGCTGTGCAGACTGCTTGTTTTACACAGAATGCAACACTCATAAACAAGCATGGAAAAACATCATATGAGATGGTGAAGAAAAAGAAGCCAAATCTGAAATACTTTCATGTATTTGGATGTAAATATTTTGTTCTTAAGACTCACCCTGAACAACTGATGAAGGAATTTTTGTTGGATATCCATTTTCAAAAAAAGCCTTCAGAGTCTACAATTTAAGAACACGGGTTGTCATAGAATCTATCAATGTATCTTTTGATGATAAGAAGATTACTGGACTTGAAGATTTCAATGATCACGATCAGCTGAGATTTGAAAATGAAGACTTAAATTCTGTATAACACCCCCAAATCCAAGGTCGTGAATTCGGGTCGTTACGATCACTTATTAATTAAATAATTCTCTTTTCACAATATTACTCGATCTTTTATTCAAACACACACACACACACAGGTTATATGCTTGGAAACAATATCAAATAAATCATCTTCACTTATTTACCTGACGGGGCTGGCGCACAAAAAGCCTACAGAACTCACGAGCGTTCCTTACCCGCCTACGGACAACAGTCCTGGTCTGATCCATGCTGGTAGTCTGTTGTGATATGATATATAAAAGCAAGGGTGGGCATTATAGCTCAACAAGGTATATATCCCCATAATTAAGTATGTAAGGATAAATAAAAGTAATAATTATACTTTGTATCTCCAAAGCGTTCTGAAAGTTTTTATGCTTGTCAAATTTATAATATTCTCAAAATCAACTACAATAGTATATCCACTGGATACTTGTATTCATCTCTTTCTCAAAATCATTTTATACTCGTATTCATTTTATTTCAAAATCTCAAGATGTTACTCGAACCAAGATTCTCAAATGGGTGTGATATATATTCATCAACATCCTAATTTAAAACTCAGCCTTATTGACAGATTTATCAAATGGATTTGATATATAATCATCAACATCCTTATTTAAACTCAGCCTTATCGACAGATTTCTCAAATGGATTTGATATATATTCATCAATATCCTTGTTTAAAACTCAGCCTTATCGGCTCTCTGTTGTATATTTCACAACAGTTTTTCCAAAATGGAAGAAAGGGACTATACTGGAATAAACCACATATCTGTGATCAGCCGAATACGAAATTTTCTCTACTAGTAGAAGGAATACAAACCAAGCCGCCTTTGGGCTCATCAAGACACTACACGGTGGTTGCCCATTGCCGTGCAAGTCAGAAAGTTAATGGTCACATAGACCATATAACCGTACAATGCGCCACTCCGCGCTTGCATAATGCGCCACTCCGCGCCTGGTCACTGCCCGATACCACTCCGTGCCAGGCAGGCCACATTCCAGTCCCAAGACAATTATATCTTTTGCTCAAAATCCTTTTTCGGAGGAATAGGTCGTTAAAAGTTGACCTTTAAATAAGATGATTTATTCATCACTTTTAACTCAATTGACCTTTGGGAGTTGTCGAAGTTTTGAATTTAAAATCATTTTCAAATCCCTATCTGTAGTAGGGTGACACATATAATATCACTTGTTCTTTATTGAACGAGGAAGCAAAACTCTTATGCTTCTAGACTAAGTTCCCTAAGGTTTTGATACGTTTCAAATGATTAATCTCTTTCAAGAGTTTTGAATAATTTTGAAAGTACCTTTGGGAAATATGTCTATTTTTAAATAAGTTTTTAGAAGTCCGAAGATATTAAATATCTAAGGTCTCATAATAATTTAAGAGGGATTCAATGAATTGATAAAATCTTATAAATAAAATATCTTTGTATAAGGTTCAATGAATTGATAAAAACCTTATATATAAAATATCTCTGAATATGGTTCAATGAATTGATAAAATCTTAAGTACACAGTATTTCTAATTAAGGTTCAATGAATTAATACAAAACCTTAAATACAAAATATTTCTGAATAAGGCCCAACGAATGGAGACACCTTAATCAAATAATCAAAACATGATTTGGTATACTATAATTGCTCTTTGAATAGTTAAATCTTTATTAAATAACGTGAAATGATTTATAAACTATTTAGTATATTTTTAAATACTTTCTGGATGTTTAATAATCCCTTAAGTATCGCTTTATAAAATAATCAATCAAGTAAGGGTGTCCCTTAAATGAATAAACCAATATTTCTCGAAGTTTAAGTCAAAATCTCAATCGTTCGCTTGATATATATATATATATATATATATTACGCGAACGTACTTTGTTTATCGAAATAGAAATCTTTCGCGTCCGGCTCTCTCCGGAATTAAATCGTTATTAAAATCTGTCTGACTCCCATTATCATATATTATATTAGAACTACGTTTCAATTTCTCATACTCGTGTAAAACGAAATTTGTTTTCGTAAACAATCGCATAATTCGTATGCATTGATATCATAGATAAGCATATATATTTGAACTGTAAATCATGGAATCAATATCACAACAACATATATATAGCATGGATAGTATGAGATAGGGTTTTGAAAACTTGCCTCGAGTAATTGAAGTGGTATGGTCTCTGGTGTTTGGTTGACGATCTATAAACAAGAACCAACGGTCTAAGTTAGTACACGATTAACGTCTCGCTTTTATTAAATAACTTTCGCAACTACTCAAGTATAACGAATCTCCAATCGTCACATTCTCAACACTTATATTCTCACTTTATAACATGGTCGAGTTTTGAAATCGATCGTTCGCTTTAGAAAGTCCATTTCGGGTTTTAAGCTCGAACGTGAGAAAACGCGCGTCAAAACTAGGTTTTTATGCGTTTCTCGCTTGCGCTCGCTTTACCAAAACTTTGTTATAAAATCGAAAAATTAATATTTTCTCAAAATTCTTCTTGGACAGTCTTCTCTACTATATCCATTTTTCATAATAAATCCAGAATCTCAAAATTGTTTTAAGTCCTTCAAAATCACCATGCAAATGGACTTAAGTGCACTTGGCTAATCGCAGAAATATTTTACACTAAAATGACCATAAATCCTAAACCGTAAATCTTCTCATGATGATATACACATGTATAGAAACTAAAAAACAATATCTATCTAGTCATGGCCACTGGTTTTCAAATTTTAACCATTTCCATGGCCGAATGTCCTGCAGAAAACAGATCAAGTGCAAGAATGCCCAAACTCAATTTCTACTACTTGATCTTAACACAATCACTACCTATAACCATCATAAACACAAGTAATTCTAAAGATCCACGCACATACACCTTATATGCTCTATCTAGTACCACATACATGGATTACAACTCAACATCTCAAGCCTTTAGCAAGAACATAATCAATACAAACTCAAACAAACACAATCCTTTGGATCTTAACACTACAACAAACATAACTCTTAAATCCAACCATAAAACCTTAAAGGGTTGAAATTTATACCTTCTTGGACACTAGGAAGGTTAGTTCTAGGATTATTGAGGCTTGGTTTGCTTAGAAAACACCTAGAAGGGCTAGATCCTTAAGAAACAAAACCAAGAAATAAGTTAGAATTTCGGAGTTACCTTTCAGCACCTCATTCAAACATTTTTATAAAATTGAAAAAATAATTTGAGGCTGAAATTTTGTACGAAGCTTACCCATGATATAGAGAAGCTATGGTAAAAATTTCATGATATTTGAATGAGTATATTTTGAGTTATGAATTTTTCTCTCCCTTGCTCAGAAAACCCGAAGTGCTGGAATGAAAAATGGGAGAGCTTTAAGTGAGGGAAAATGGGTTGTTTTCTTTTGTGGCTAAAGTGTAGGAGTGTATAATGAATATATGGGATGTATGCAGCATATTTGACAATAATTTGTCAAAGGTATGGGTTGGTTTGATTGCGTGGTGAAGTGAGAAAAGGGAGAAGTATGGCTTGTGTACTTGTTTGTCTCCCATCACTATTCAACACTATTCCACTAACTATTCTAATTAACTTCTAATCATCTAGTTACACTCCTAACTACTAGTTAGGACTTGGTTATGCATGTCCAACTTGCATGGGATTTAATTTCTCATTCGTTTATTTATCGTAAACGCAATTGTCGTTCTATTCCGATAGTTTCCACGTATAACAACTTGTTTCATAGCGATTTCTTTTATCGCTTATAATCCTATAACCAATTCCATTCCTTCTCTTGATCATAGAAACACCTTGATATATTATTTATTTCACGTAGTATTCCCGGTTCTACGCCATTCTTTATGGATACGAAAACACGTAGTATAATCGTGAATCTTCGAATTCCGTCTGCTTTTACATTCACTTATTTTCCTCGATAAACAAGAATATGATCTCGGATTCTCAAAATTCCACTATTCATTTTATGATGATCCCCATACGTATTACTTAATCAGCTCAAGTTACTATTCACAGAAGTTTTAAAATATTACGAAAATCAGGGTTCATACAGTCTCCCCCCTTAAAAGGATTCCGTCCCAGAATCAATTGACAAATAGATGGGGGTACCTTTCTCGCAGGTGGCTCTCTAATTCCCAAGTCGACTCCTCGACCTTGGGATGTCTCAACCAGACTCTAAATAGATTGACACTCTTGTCCCTGAGTACTTGCTCTTTTCAACCAATAATTTCAACTGGTTGCTCAATTGTAGGACATATCTAGTACTTACTCATGTTTCACTATATTCTTGGTATCCGCATTATACTTTTTCAACATTGGCACATGAAAAACACTATGAGCCTGTTGAAGGTTTGGAGGTAAAGCCAATTCGTATGCCACGGTTTTATTCGTCACAAAATCTCAAAGGACCCATATATCGGGAACTCAGCTTCCCTTTCTTTCCAAATCTCATCAGTCCTTCCCATGGTGATACTTTCAAAAAAATACCCGGTCACCCACTTCATACTCTCTTTCTTTTCGTGCTAAGTCGGCATATTTACACTGTCAGTCTTGGGCTGCCGCTAAGCATCCTCTGGTCAACTCAACTATGTCCTTCGTTCTTTACACCAAGTCGGGACCTAGTAACTTTCTTTCACCAACTTCATCCCAGTACAAGGGTGAATGGAACCTCCGACCATACAGCGCCTCATGTGGGGGCATTTCTATACTCGCATGATAACTATGACTGTAGGCAAACTCTATCAAAGATAGGTGTTCATCTCAATAACCTTAAAAATCAATTACACAATTTCTCAACATGTACTCCAATATCTGAATGATTCACTCACGTTGTCCATCGGTTTGGGGATGGTATGCAGTACTCACATTCAATTTGGTTCATAAAACATTCCTGAAAGCTCCTCAAAAAAATCTAGAGTTGAATCGGGGATCTCTGTCAGATACGATATCTACAGAGACTCCATGTCTTATCACAATTTCCTTGATGTATAGCTCTCCTAATCTATCCACCATGTAGGTTTTCTTGATTGGAAGAAAGTATGCTGACTTGGTCAGTCGATATATAATTACTCATATTGCATCACGGTTAGCCTTAGCTCGGGGAAATCCTACCACAGAATCCATGACTATTTGTTCCCACTTTCACATCGGAATTCCTAAGGGTTGTAGGAGTCCCCTCGGTCGCTGATGTTACACCTTCACTCTTTAACAGGTCAAACACTTACTAACCCAATTGGCCACGTCTCTTTTCATGTTGGGTCATCAATAATATTCCTTTGGATCTCGGTATATCTTGGTACCTCCAGGATGAATTGAATATCTAGAATTATGTCCTTCACGTAAAATTTCATCTTTTAATTCTCGAACATTCGGAATCCAAATCCGGTTCGCATATATTCATAATTCCCTTCTCATCTTTCTCACATTTGACTTCTTCTCAGTCAAAGATTCTCGCTCTTTATTCGTCTTCTCTTCCTGACAATGTCCCATCTTTTCTAACAATTCCGGTTCTAATTTAATCTCAAATAGTCCATCAGTCCCTTTACCGGTGACTTCACCTCTATCTCCATCTCCTCGAGTTCTCTCACTAGTTCCTCCGGCGTTGTCAACATCTTGAGTCTCTCTTTACTACTAAGGGCCTCGGCCACCACATTGGCCTTCCCTGGGTGATATAAAATCTCACCGATATAGTCTTTCATTAACTCTAACCATCTCCTCTGTCTCCTGTTGAGTTCTTTCTGAGTAAATATATACTTAAGGCTCTTATGGTCAGTGTAGATCTCACAATTTTCTCTGTATGGATATTGTCTCCAATTTTTCAAAGCAAAACTATTGCTGCTAATTCTAATTCATGAGTAGGGTATCTTACTTCATATTCCTTAAGCTGTCATGAGGCATAAGTAACCACTTTCCCATGCTGCATGAGCATGCATCCTAATCCTTTATGTGACGCATCACTATAGATCACAAAATCACCCTTTTCATCGGGCAATGCCAGCACGAGGGCTGTTATCAAACTCCTTTTCAATTCCTGAAAACTTTCTTCACATTTTTCATTCCACACAACCTTTTCCATTTTGCAAGTAGGCCTAGTCAAAGGTCCTGATATCTTAGCGAAATCTTGTACGAACCTCTCATAAAACCGGTTAATTCCCAAAAAGTTCCTACTTCCGTAGGTGTGGTTATTCTTTCTCATTAGAATACTGCCTCAACATTGGTAGGGTCAACTAACACGCCTTCACTGCTCATCAATTGTCCTAAGATCTGAACTTCATTTTGCCAGAATTCGCACCTTGAGAATTTGGCAAACAACTTTTCTCTTCTCAATGCTTTTACCACTATCCTCAGATATTCCGCATGTTCTTCTTCCGTTTTAGAATAGACTAAAATATTATCAATAAAAATAATGACGCACACGTCCAAATACTTTTTAAACACTCGATTCACAAAGTCCATGAAAGCTACTGGGGCATTCTTTAGCCCGAACGACGTCACCAAGAACTCATAATGTCCATACCTCGTGCGAAATACAGTATTTGTCCCCTGTTTTAATCTTCAGTTGGTGATATCCTGTTCTTAGATCGATTTTCGAAAAGTGTACCACTCCTTCAAGTTGGTCAAACGAATCGTCAATTCTATAGAGAGGATATCTGTTCTTAATAGTCAGCTTATTCAGTTCCCTATACTGTGTGCACAATCGCATACTGCCATCCTTCTTTTTGACAAACAACATTGGTGTGCCTCATGGTGACACATTAGGTCTCATCATTCCTTTGTTCAACAGTTCTTGCAACTGTGAAGTCAATTCTTTCATTTCAACCGGGGCTAGCCTATGTGGGGCTTTTTGAAACTGATGTCATTCCTGATGCTAATTCGATTACGAACTCTATCTCCCGGTCAGGTGATAATCCTGAAAGGTCTTTGGAAAACACATCCTCAAATTCGTTAACAACTGGTATGTCACGTACATCATGGCTTCTCTCTTGGTACCCGCCATGTATGCTAAATACGCTTTGCTATCTTTCCTCAATAATTGCTTCGGTTGCGCAATATTCAAAAATTTATGGGTCTGTCGCTGACCTTTAATCACAATTTCCTTGCCGTTAGGCATTCGGATTTTAACTTTCTTTCCTTTATAATCAATCTGAGCACCATTGCTCGACAACCAATCCATTTTTAAGACCACACCAAATTCTCTCAGCCTGAAAGGAATTAAGTCCAACTTAAAGTCCTTCCCTCCTAGTTCCCACTTGCAGATTAGATGAATCTCATTAATTGGAACAACCTCTCGATTCACTATTTCTATTCGCAATAATTCTCGTGTTGGAATCACATTAATTTTTAACTTGGCCAAAAATCTCGCGATATAAAATACTTAGTTGCTTCAGAATTAAACAGAATATTTGCAGTAACCAAATTGAGTAAAAGGTTACCTGCTATCACGCCCTAGATGGGTTGGGGCAGTTGCTAGAATAATGTCGTGGTGGGTTGCAATTAAAGCACCTCAGTAGCTCTTTTCCCAAATTACATGCCCCGGGATGTTTCTCCCCACATGACTTATGATCTGGTAGGGGTGACCGAAACTGGATATGAAACGTAGTCTTATATTGACCACCTCCCTGGGCGATACTCTTGCTTACCGGTTCACTAAACCTAGTACCCACTGTGGGTTGGGACACCGCTCCCCTATCAGTCCTAATCGGAAACTTCTGTTTATCGCTCTGCCGCCTTGGCTTCTGAACTCCTCTTCTTGCTCTCTTCCTCTTTTTGACTTTTCTCACTCTCTGCCTCTACAATCGAGGCCTTTTTGCACATAGTATGTTATCTCAAGTAATGACACTCGGTCCTGAATCCATTATTTCAGCCCTTGCTTAAAATTCCTTGTCTTTTTCTCTTTCGTGTTCACAAACTCCGGCACGAATCTCGACAGTTCAATAAATTTGGCTTTGTACACAGCCACTGACATCTTATCTTACTTAATCTCTAAAAACTTCAACTTCATCCGAGCCTCCATAAACCTGGGAAATACTTTTCCCCATGTGATAATCACATCAGTCTCCAGGGTTCCTTTAGGTTCCCACTAATAATTTGCTTCTCCTTTCAACATATAATTGGTGAACACAGTCTTTTGCGTCTCTTCTATGGGCACTATCTCAAAGCTCTTTTCCATTTCTTTCAGCCAAGCTCTGGCCTTAACAGGTTAGCAGTCCCTTGAAATTTCTGGGGGTTTTAACAACTTAAAGGCCTTAAAGACATTAGTAACTGGAACATGATCAACCTGGGTTGAGGGTGACAATTTAAATTCTCTCGAAGAAGATTCATAATTTGGTCCATGGGGGCCGCTCTGGCCTTCCCCCTCGTTAGTATCCATAGTTTCTTCTTCATTGTAATCCTCTAAGCCGAATTCATTATATTCGACTTCCTCGTGTTCTTGGTTATTTTGGTTTACCAATTCAGCAGGGTTTGCTCTAGTTTCCCAATATGTCGGGGTGGCATTGTTATGCTAATATAAAAGATCACCAAAATAACATTATTCGCGTCTCTACTCATTATGTTAAAGTCGCTTAATAACTCGCTTTGTCATAAATACATTCTTCATTCCTCTTTAGTTACTCACAACATTATGCCCACGCACCTGATTTAATGCGTTAACAAAAGACGACATCCTGTCGAGAATATACACGTAGCTCCTAGTGACATCCGACTCTTGGAATTCTGCGTCAGACTTATTGGTCTTCTCCTCCAGTAGTTCGGAGCTTGCTGCGTTGATTGCAGGAGCATGAAACTTTTCAGAAATTATTCTGTCGATTCTTGCTTTCCGTGCCGAACCATAATGGCTTAACGGACGAAATGATTTCGTATTATCGCATAGCATTCTCATCTTGGGACATGCTAAAATCTTCCTTATAGGACATAGATTCCTCAATGGTATAGCGAATACCCTTCTTGGTAGAATCGTTGTTCATCATGTATTGAACCCTTATTATCAGAACAATACTTTCAACCAATTCAGGTAACATAATAACCTTAATAGTAAAAGAATTAAGCATCTTGATTCTTGCCTAATATGTCTCCTCAAGGACACTCTATAAAGAGCTATGAGTGGCAAGACTCGGGTTTTCCAATCAACCCATGGTATTGGGGTATCATCTTCATCCCGCTTTCTCCGGAGACTTAGCTCCACTTCTATATCAACATAAAAAAAATCATGTACAATTTTCTCCTTTCCTCATTCTGTCAATCTTAAACGAATCCATCAATTTCCGTATAACACTTCACATAAACACTTCAACATAACTCCTGGTAGTCCATCAACAAACTCTATCGGCTCAACCAATGGACTCTCTTTTGCATATAACTCTTAGCATTCTTTTCTTTGAGTGCTACAACTCATTCTCTTCCCTTAATGCTAGCTTTTCAATCGACTGTTAATAACTCAACCAATGCCTCAACTCTTAAGTCTAAGGTCCCCTTGGTTACTACCATCGCGACTACTCCATAGTAATCCGACTACGAACTCGATGAGAGTTCTTGTTAACTTTTAGATCCTCAGTCTACCCATTTTACTCTTACTATTTCCAAGACTTATAACCTTTGGCTCTGATACCATTTCTGTAACACCCCCAAATCCAAGGTCGTGAATTCGGGTCATTACGATCACTTATTAATTAAATAGTTCTCTTTTCACAACATTACTCGACCTTTTATTCAAACTCACACACACACAGGTTATATGCTTGGAAACAGTATCAAATAAATCATCTCCACTTATCTACCTGACGGGGCTGGCGCACAAAAAGCCTACAGAACTCACGAGCGTTCCTTACCCGCCTACGGACAGTAGTCCTGGTCTGATCCATGCTGGTAGTCTGTTATGATATGATATATAAAAGCAAGGGTGAGCATTATAGCTCAGCAAGGTATATATCCCCATAATTAAGTATGTAAGGATACATAAAACCAATAATTATACTTTGTATCTCCAAAGCGTTCTGAAAGTTTATATGCTTGTCAAATTTATAATATTCTCAAAATCAACTATAATAGTATATCCACTGGATACTTGTATTCATCTCTTTCTCAAAATTATTTTATACTCGTACTCATTTTATTTCAAAATCTCAAGATGTTACTCGAACCAAGATTCTCAAATGGGTGTGATATATATTCATCAACATCCCAATTTAAAACTCGGCCTTATTGGCAGATTTATCAAATGGATTTGATATATAATCATCAACATCCTTATTTAAACTCAGCCTTATCGGTAGATTTCTCAAATAGATTTGATATATATTCATCAATATCCTTGTTTAAAACTCAGCCTTATCGGCTCTCTGTTGTATATTTCACAACAGTTTTTCCAAAATGGAAGAAAGGGACTATACTGGAATAAACCACGTATCGGTGATCAGCCGAATACGAAATTTTCTCTACTAGTAGAAGGAATACAAACCTAGCCGCCTTTGGGCTCATCAAGACACTACACGGTGGTTGCCCATTGTCGTGCAAGTCCGAAAGTCAATGGTCACATAGACCATAAAACCGTACAATGCGCCACTCCACGCTTGCATAATGCGCCACTCCGCGCCTGGTCACTGCCCGATACCACTCCGTGCCGGGAAGGCCACATTCCAGTCCCAAGACAATTATATCTTTTGCTCAAAATCCTTTTTCGGAGGAATAGGTCGTTAAAAGTTGACCTTTAAATAAGATGATTTATTCATCACTTTTAACTCAATTGACCTTTGGGAGTTGTCGAAGTTTTAAATTTAAAATCATTTTCAAATCCCTATCTGTAGTAGGGTGACACATATAATACTCACTTGTTCTTTATTGAACGAGGAAGCAAAACTCTTATACTTCTAGACTAAGTTCCCTAAGGTTTTGATACGTTTCAAATGATTAATCTCTTTCAAGAGTTTTGAATAATTTAGAAAGTATCTTTGGGAAATATGTCTATTTTTAAATAAGTTTTTAGAAGTCCGAAGATATTAAATATCTAAGGTCTCATAATAATTTAAGAGGGATTCAATGAATTGATAAAGTCTTATAAATAAAACATCTCTGTATAAGGTTCAATGAATTGATAAAAACCTTATATATAAAATATCTCTGAATATGGTTCAATGAATTGATAAAATCTTAAGTACAAAGTATTTCTAATTAAGGTTCAATGAATTAATAAAAAACCTCAAATACAAAATATTTCTGAATAAGGTCCAACAAATGGAGACACCTTAATCAAATAATCAAAACAGGATTTGGTATCCTATAATTGCTCTTTGAATAGTTAAATCTTTATTAAATAACGTGAAATGATTTATAAACTATTCAGTATATTTTTAAATACTTTCTGGATATTTAATAATCCCTTAAGTATCGCTTTATAAAATAATCAATCAAGTAAGGGTGTCCCTTAAATGAATAAACCAATATTTCTCGAAGTTTAAGTCAAAATCTCAATCGTTCGCTTGATATATATATTACGTGAACGTACTTTGTTTATCGAAATAGAAATCTTTCGCGTCTGGCTCTCTCCGGAATTAAATCGTTATTAAAATCTCTCTGACTCCCAATATCATATATTATATTTGAACTACGTTTCAATTTCTCATACTCGTATAAAACGAAATTTGTTTTCGTAAACAATCGCATAATTCGTATGCATTGATATCATAGACAAGCATATATATTTGAACTGTAAATCATGGCATCAATATCACAACAGCATATATATAGCATGGATAGTATGAGAAAGGGTTTCAAAAACTTGCCTCGAGTAATCGAAGTGGTATGGTCTCTGGTGTTTGGTTGGCGATCTATAAACAAGAACCAACGGTCTAAGTTAGTACACGATTAACGTCTCGCTTTTATTAAGTAACTTTCGCAACTAGTCAAGTATAACGAATCTCCGATCGTCACATTCTCAACACTTATATTCTCACTTTATAACATGGTCGAGTTTTGAAATCGATCGTTCGCTTTAGAAAGTCCATTTCGAGTTTTAAGCTCGAACGTGAGAAAACGCGCGTCAAAACTAGGTTTTTATGCGTTTCTCGCTTGCGCTCGCTTTACCAAAACATTTTTATAAAATCGAAAAATTAATATTTTCTCAAAATTCTTTTTGGAAAGTCTTCTATACTGTCATATTAATATTTCATAATTTTTCCAGAATCTCAAAATTATTAAGTCCTTCAAAATCACCATGCAAGTGGACTTAAGTGCAGTTGGCTAATCGCAGAAATATTTTACACTAAAACGACCATAACTCCTAAACCGTAAATCTCATCATGATGATCTACACATGTATAGAAACTACAAAACAAGATCTATATAGTCATGGCCACTGGTTTTCAAATTTTAACCATTTCGATGGCCGAATGTCTTACAGAAAACAGATAAGTGCAAGAATGCCCAAACTCAATTTCTACTACTTGATCTTAACACAATCACTACCTATAACCATCATAAACACAAGTACTTCTCAAGATCCACCCACATACACCTTATATTCTCTATCTAGTACCACATACATGGATTACAACTCAACATCTCAAGCCTTTAGCAAGAACATAATCAATACAAACTCAAACAAACACAATCCTTTGGATCTTAACACTATAACAAACATAACTCTTAAATCCAACCATAAAACCTTAAAGGGTTGAAAGTTATACCTTCTTGGATACTAGGAAGGTTAGTGCTAGGATTATTGAGGCTTGGTTTGCTTAGAAAACACCTAGAAGGGCTAGACCCTTAAGAAACAAAACCAAGAAACAAGTTAGAATTTCGGAGTTACATTTCAGCACCTCATTCAAACATTTTTATAAAATTGAAAAAATATAATTTGAGGCTGAAATTTTGTACGAAGCTTAACCATGATATAGAGAAGCTATGATAAAAATTTAATGATATTTGAATGAGTATATTTTGAGTTATGAATTTTTATTTCTCCCTTGCTCAGAAAACCCGAACTGCTGGAATGAAAAATGGGAGAGCTTTAAGTGAGGGAAAATGGGCTGTTTTCTTTTGTAGCTAAAGTGTGGGAGTGTATAATGAATATATGGGATGTATGCAGCAGATTTGACAATAATTTGGCAAAGGTATGGGTTGGTTTGATTGTGTGGTAAAGTGAGAAAAGGGAGAAGTATGACTTGTGTACTTGTTTGTCTCCCATCACTATTCAACACTATTCCACTAACTATTCTAGTT
Organism: Apium graveolens; assembly: GCF_009905375.1. Lineage (NCBI taxonomy): Eukaryota > Viridiplantae > Streptophyta > Magnoliopsida > Apiales > Apiaceae > Apium > Apium graveolens. Next base: position 18,032,188 of record NC_133652.1, read on the forward strand.
AACTTCTAATCATCTAGTTACACTCCTAACTACTAGTTAGGACTTGGTTATGCATGGCCAAATTGCATGGGATTTAATTTCTCATTCGTTTATTTATCGTAAACGCAATTGTCGTTCCATTTCGATAATTTCCACGTATAACGACTTGTTTCGTAGCGATTTCTTTTATCGCTTATAATCCTATAACCAATTCCATTCTTTCTCTTGATCATAGAAACACCTTGATATATTATTTATTTCACATAGTATTCCCGGTTCTACGCCATTCTTTACGGATACGAAAACACGTAGTATAATCGTGAATCTTCGAATTCCGTCGGCTTTTACATTCACTTATTTTCCTCGATAAACAAGAATATGATCTCGGATTCTCAAAATTCCACTATTCATTTTATGATTATCCCCATACGTATTACTTAATCAGCTCAAGTTACTATTCACAGAAGTTTTAAAATATTACAAAAATCAGGGTTCTTACATTTTGATTCTGTAAATTCTGATGACTTATACTCTGATCCTGTAAGTACTGATGTCATTGAATCTGTGGTAACAACTCAAAAGGAAAATGCACCTGTCCAGGGGGAGCAAGCTGAAGATCCTACCACATCTCAAGACTCTCAAGAAGCATCAGTACCTGTCACTGGCTCTTCAAGTTCTGATTCATCTAGTTCTGATGAGCCAAATTCTGATAATTCTGGAAGCTCTGATACTTCAAATCCTGAATGATCCAAGTCAAATTCTGAAGTCTCAGAGAGCATAACTATAGGGGGAGCATCAGAAAATATTGATGGAGACAACATGGATCATGGGGGAGGATCCAGTTCTAGAAGTCAACTTCAATCTGCAAGGAAGTGGACCAAATCACATACACCTAACTTAATTATTGGAGATCCTAAAGCAGGTGTCAGAACTAGAACTGCATCATCAAATGAATGTCTCTATCATTCTTTTCTATCTTAGACTGAACCAAAAAAAGTGGAAGAAGCTCTTCAAGATGCTGATTGGGTGCAAGCAATGCAGGAAGAGTTAAATGAATTTGAAAGAAATAAAGTCTGGACCCTACTGCCAAGACCAAAGAACAGATCAGTTGTTGGCACAAAATGGGTGTTCAGAAACAAAACTGACAGTGATGGCATAATTACAAGGAGTAAAGCAAGGCTGGTTGCTAAAGGCTACTCTCAATAGGAGGTATTGATTATGATGAAACATTTATACCAGTTGCTAGATTAGAAGCCATAAGGATCTTTTTGGCTTATGCTGCTCACAAAAAGTTTGAAGTCTTTCAAATGGATGTGAAAAGTGCTTTTCTTGATGGAGAATTGGAAGAAAAGGTCTATGTTAAACAACCTCCAGCCTTTGTAGATTCAAAATTTTCAAATCATGTCTACATGCTTGACAAAGCACTTTATGGCCTTAAGCAAGCTCCTAGAGCATGGTATGGGAGTTTAGCTCAATTCCTTCTGAAAAGTGGATTTCACAGAGGTACAATTGATAAAATACTGTTCTATCTCAACCATGGAAAAGACTTACTTTTGGTACATATATATGTTGATGATATCAAATTTGGTTCTACAAATGCCAAACTCGGTGAGAGGTTTGCAAAACTAATGCAGTCAAGATATCAAATGAGTATGATGGGAGAACTTAGTTATTTTCTGGGTCTTCAAGTCAAGCAGAATGAAGAAGGTACTTTTATCTGTCAACCCAAGTACACCATAAATTTACTAAAGAAGTTTGGAATGCAAGATTGTTCAACAGCATCCACTCCCATGGCCACTGCAACCAAGTTAGATAAAGATACTGGTTTATCAGTAGATATTACTAACTACAGAGGTATGATTGGCTCTTTACTCTATTTAACTGTAAGTAGACCTGATATCATGTATGCTACCTGTCTTTGTGCAAGATTTCAGGCTGATCGAAGAGAACCTCACTTAATAGATGTGAAAAGAATTTTCAAGTACCTTAAGGGTATAGCTGATCTGGGATTGTGGTATCCTAGAGAATCAGATTTTAATCTAATAGGTTACTCAGATGCAGATTTTGAAGGATGCAAAATAGACAGGAAAAACACTAGTGGAAGCTGCCAATTTCTTTGAGGTAGACTGGTTTCTTGGTTTAGCAAGAAACATAAGTCAATTTCCATATCAACTGCAAAAGCATAATATATTGATGCAGGAAGCTGTTGTGCACAGATTCTTTAGATGAAGAATCAGTTACTGGATTATGGGTTAGAATTTTCTAAAATCTCTATTTACTGTGATAATCAAAGTGTTATTGCTATGACAGGTAATCCAATTCAACACTCAATGACAAAGCACATCAGCATTAGGTACCATTTTATAAGGGAACATGTGATGGAAGGTACAGTGGAATTGCATTTTGTTCTAACAGATCAACAACTAGCAGATATCTTCACAAAACCACTATGTGAAGCTACTTTTACAAGACTGGTAAATGAACTTGGAATGGTTTCAGGTTCTTTCCCTAAATCTGCTTAGTTTTTGTTCTCATGCATCAGACTTTATGATCAGTGTTTACAGATTGTCTTATCTCCATAAAATCTATTCGTTAATTGAAATTCATTAAATACTGATTGTTATCTGATGTGGATCTTTAAGCTCTAATAGTGTTTTGAATGTTCTGTGACTATTCAATCCAATGAGGATAACTGTGCTAGATGCTGACATAGTAATCTTTAACATACTAGAAATCACATGTTTGAATTAGTTGTTTATGTGGAAACTCATTAACACAAGCAAATTCTGATTTTGTGCTTAGTCAAGTTTACTTTGTGTATCTTATTACTAAGTCACAAACTAGATTCTTGCTTTTTATCTGTCAGATTCTGATGTCAGTAAATCTTAAGAATGAACTAAATGCTGATAAGCCTCACTTATTAAAAAAAATAAAAATAAAATAAAATTCAGGTACTCCTTTGAGATGTAGAGTAAATATGTGGAAGGGAAGACCTAAGTGCATTGCTGGTATTAAGTAATATGCATTTGAAAAGCAAATAATTTTTCTTGGTGACTTTTCACATTCTCTGATTACCGGAGAAATACTATGACAACAATATAAATTCAGATAAGCAGTCGTGACTCACTTACACTAAGAAGCCACTGTAAAAAGGAATTTCAAAAGATGCATAAAATGAGCATAAACAGTTGAGGTGGACTCTTGCATAAATTTGTTCTATAGTAGACTTCATGATTGATGACAAATTTTAAGCACTTTTTTTAGTTATGCCTTATTTCAAAGATGTACTGAAGTTTATCAGACTTTAATCTTTATCTGAAATTCTGCTGAATGTACACACTTTCACTCTATATGAATGATGAAAATTACTGTGGTGATTAAGTTGTTTTTGACAAACAGTTAAGTGTCATTTGCATAAATTCTGAGGACAAGTTCTGATGGAAGTTCTGATGATTAAACTCTGAAGGAAATAAGTCAGTATTTGTATAAAGAATCACAGAAAAAGATATTCACTTTTTGAGTTTAGAAGCCATATTCTGATGACAGTTAAAATATGATATAAGTTAAGTTCTGATATTAAATCCTGATGGAATCCTTGATGCTTACGTGGCATTATTCTTTACTTGATTTATTTGTGGTAAAAACTGAAACAGTCATATTTAAATCAGAATATATTTGGGCAAGATAAAAATAGTCATAATCATTATGGGTTAGTGATAAACGTGTTTATCTTGAAAAACTGCATGTGCACAGTAATTATTGTTTATTTTACGTGCTCATTAACTTTTGCTTTAACTTTTTACTGACTGTTATTATTACTCATCGGTCTAGGGAGACGAGGCATCATTATTTTTTTAATCATTAAACAGTCCTCGCGTCCCTTGGTATTCCATTGGCTATTTAAATGACTGATCATCCTTCAGTAAAATCACATCTTTTCATTTTTTCTAAAACAATGGCACATTTTAGTTGGTTTTACTGCTATGGAACAGACACTGTGACCATTTTTAGAAATGGAATTCCGACTTCATATCCTATCAACAACATTCCTTTCGTCATCTGGATTCAACTTCCAGAAAACATTAAAAATGGTTTGTTTTCTTTCCAAAGAGAAGTTCATCTCCGTATTCTTAAACAGCAGGAGAAAATCATTCGTCTTGTTGTTCTCTTTGTTGAAAGTAGGAAGAAGAATTAAATGTCATCCATCCGTATCTCTGCACCATCAGCTTTGTCAGACTTCTTAGACTAAGGCTGTTGATGTTAAGATTCTTAGACTAGGACTATCTTGTAATTTTTGCATGTAATCTATAAATTTCATGAAATATACTCGTTTGATATATTAATGAAATTTCCCTTAATTGCAAGATTTAGTCTCTGTTTCTCTCATATTATGTGACTGTGCATGTTCTAATTATAATTTGTTAATCTTTACTTCATCTATTTAAACTTTATCCTTTGATGAATGTTTGATTATAATTATGGTCAATAATAAATTTTGTTGATTTGAGGAAATAGTTGAAGCACGGGTTCATGCATCGAAACCTGTGACAATTGAAGCTGAGAATATTACTTCTCACTTCTCAGACAGAAACAGCAACTCAAAGTTCTGATATTTTGAAAAGAAAGAAATCTGTAAGTTCTGTTACTGTTGAAGCAACTCCTTCATTGGCAAGGAGATTGAAGAAAATGAAGGCTAGGAGGTATTTGGCTAAGGCTCCATCAGAAGATACTGAAGAAGCTGAGGAAGGGGATCAGGAATCTCTGATCTCATAAGAACCAATTGTTATTGAAGCCCTTCCAGCTCAAGCTAAAGACACTGCTACTGATACAGTTGTAACCCCTCATGTCTCTTCTATTAAAGCTACAGATGATGCTAAAGAACAAACTGAAAATTCTGAAATAGATATTGATAATTTGAATATACCAAATGTTATTTATCTGGAATCTCTATCTACAGAAGCTCAACAATCTCCAACTCATTTTCCAATTTTAAATACCGAGATACCATCTACATCAACCACACCAGCTCTGGAGATAAATTCTGATGTTCAGAATTTAAATGAAGTTGTTCCTGAATCTCCAGTTGTTTCACACACTGTTGTGCTATCAGAACATAATGAGCTTCCTCAAGTTCTGAAGACAGTGTTTCTGCTGAGACTCCAGTTCCTATACTAGGAAAGGAAGAATTGGTGAAGAAATTTGTTGAAAAGGAAGCACCTATTCCTTGGGAGGATACTCACAGAGGTGTGGAGTGGACCAAGAAGTGGAATGACACTGATTTCATTCCAAGTTCTAACGTCTTGACAGAGCATATTGCTAAAGCTGATGAGTTGCTCACAAATGCTGATTTAAAGACACAACTCAAGATCACTGCTCTATCTACCAAACATCTTCAAGGTCTACATTTTTCTACTCATGAAAAGGTTGATACACTAAAGGAACATGCCGATAAGCTAGATCTACAGCTTAAGCTTGACAAGAATAGATATATTAGACGTACTCTTGAGAAAATTGAAACCATTGAGAAGATTCAAGAAAAGCAACATGCCCAAATTGCTGAGGTCCTGGCTAACCAAGTTTCTCAGAAAGCTCAATTGGATGAAATCCAATCTTCAGTTGAACTTCTTCTTTCTCTCGTACTTTCTGATGATGCCAAAAAGGGGGAGAATGTAGTTAAGTCCAAATGCTCACCTACTGAAATACTGAAGAAAAAGGATGATAAAGGCGATGACCAGGGAAACTCTGATAAGAGTAGAGGTCAAGGAAAAGTTCAAGGAAAATCTTCTACACATAACAAGTCAAGTTCTGATGCTGTGAATGCTAAAAGTCTGAAGTCAAGTTCTGATAAACAAAGTCTGATGTCAAGTTCTGATATTCTGATTCAGTCAGGATCTAAAGACTTTCAAAAGTTTTTACAAACTCTGAAGCTAAAGGGGAGCAGACTACTGTTTATTATAAAAATCCTAAAATCCAGACACTTGATGAGGAGATAGCCAGAAGATTATTTCTGAAACAAAATCCAGGAATGGATTTGGAAACTCTCAAGGAGGAAAAAGCTAGATTTGATGCTGAGAAGACAAATCTTAAGTCTAAAGCTTCTGATACAAAGAAACCTTCAAGGACTAAGGAAAAAGGCATTGTGATCAGGGAAAAGTCAAAATCTGAGATTTCAAAGTCCTAGACTAGATCACAAACTGAGATTGATCCCAAGTCAAAAGGAAAAGAAAAGGTTGGTGAACCTTTAAAGATTGAGAAAAAGATAAGTTCTTCTATTCCAGTCTATCAAACTATAGTGCGTGACGATGATTTGATAGAAGATGAAACTGTTCAAATTCTGAAAAGAAGAAAGATAATTGAAGAATCTAAAACAACCTCTGACACTGCTCAAGTTGTTCAGAATAAAGAACAGCAAGCTACAGCAAAAACAACAAATTATGATCAAGTTAATTTGGAAAAGATGACAATTGCTGATAAGAAGAAGCTGTTATGGAAGAAAGCTACTCTAGTTGAACCAAAATCCAATCTTATGATGAGTCAACTCGCAACATTTGGGTTGAGATCTAAGCAACCTAGAGATAAAGATGGATTAGATTCTGATGAAGAAAAGATACAAACAGGAGTAGAAGTTACTCTAAGAGATCCTTTCATGTTGACAGACAAACCATATGAACAAATCAAACAAAAAGCACCTTGACAAAGTGTTGTCTGCTCAAATCGTGATAGATGCTCATGATAAGGAAAATCTAAAGGAGAAATTGATTTTATTTCTCTATGATGGATTAACTTACAGACTAGCTAATACTGATGTGCTAAAGAAGTCTTTCAGAGAACTTCAACATATTCACTATCTTCTGCAAGTAAAATCTGATGTTACAAAAAGATGGTCAGAATATATTTTGAAGGCTATAAGAGATCTATTTAGAATCTCTGGTACAAAGACTTCTCAGTATATACCAATGATTACTGAAGATGATGGAAGAGAAATTCCTATGCTAAAAAATTCTGCTAAGGTGGAAGTTATTCTGAAAGGAAAATGTTTATGTTATAATGAAAACTCTTCACATCCTAGGGTTATCAGACTTGGTGATGGACTTGAAGAACATCAATTCAAGCTCTCAGAACAGCCATTTATCAAATTGGTGATAGTAAAGATGAAGAACTAATGTAGGTCAAAGCACAGTTAGTTGAATTTCTGAGGAAAGCTGAAGACAAGCTGGTAAGAAATTTTGTTAAGAATCATTATGGATTTAGATTGATCCAGTGAAGTTGGTAAAGCTACAAGGACTGTAAGTTGTAGTTAATAGTCTTATTAAACTCTTATTGCATTTGAACTTAAATGTTTTTGACATCATCAAATCCATTAACTTGTATATTTTTGCATAATTTACAAGTTGAGGGAGATTGTTAGATATATTTGAGATGTCATGTCTTATATGTTTCATGTTTAGTTTTTCAGATCTTAACAAACAGGAAATATCAGTAATTACTGGAATCAGTACTTACTGGAAGTTAGAACTTAAGGATACCAAAACTTATATTATCAGAAGATAAATATCAGAAGATGGATATCAGAACTTAAGTACGGGAGGAATAACAGTTAAGGAAGGAAGTTGATTTAAAGGAAATAAGACCGAGACTGATACAAAAGAAGATATGCATGAAAAGAGTTAGAGGACTTAAAGACTTGTATAAGATATTTGATTGATATATTTTAGGAGACATAATTATATTCTATATCAATTAGAAGTTATCTTGTAACTGTGTACTATATAAACACAGACATAGGTTTACATTATATGTGTTATCATTATCGAGAAGATCATATATTGTAACATAGAAGCTCTCGTGATATTTGTTCATCACTGAGAGAGAACAGTTCCATTGTAACAAAGTTTATTATATCAAATATATATGTTTACTGTTACTTGTGTTTGAAATCGATTTGATTGTATTCTACATTGTATTCAACCCCCTTCTATAGTGTTGTGTGACCTATCAAGTAGTATCAGAGCCTATCTATTAACACACATACAGTAAAGATCCAAAACAATCATATCTGAAGAAGCATAAAATCCAACCAAGCCCGCCAAAACTGAAGAAACTCAAAGAACTCAAATCCACAGTCGATATGAGACTATTAGGGTTCCCATACTGAGACCTTCTGAGTACCCTATATGGAAAGTGAAGATGGCTATGTTTCTGGAAGCTACAGATCCAGAATACCTTGACAGAATTAATGAAGGACCGCATAAGCCAACCAAGCTCTCTGTTGTAGTTACAGATCAGCCAGCAAAGACCATACCAAATGAGAAAAGTGAGTATACAGCTGAAGATATCTCATCCATTGCGAAGGATGCAAAGGTAAGTTATTTGATGCATAGTGTCATTGATAATGTCATGTCAAACAGGGTAATTCATTACAAGACTGCAAAGGAGATATGGGATGCTTTGGAGACAAGATGCCAGGGAATTGATGCAATCAAGAAGAACAGGAGGACTATACTCACTCAAGAGTATGAGCACTTTGACTCAAAAAGTGATGAGTCATTAACTGACTTATATGACAGGTTTGTCAAACTCTTGAATGATTTGTCACTGGTGGACAAGGAATATGATATTGAAGATTCAAATCTAAAATTCCTTTTAGCTCTTCCTGAAAGTTGGGATTTGAAGGCTACAATTATAAGAGACAACTATGCTCTTGATGAAACTACTCTTGATGAAATTTATGGTATGCTCAAGACTTATGAACTTGAGATGGATCAAAAAAGCAAGAGACATGGGAGAAAGTCAAAGACAGTTGCTTGTAAGGCTGAGGAGGAATCCCCCAAAGTGGCTATCTCAAAGAAAGGCAAAGGAAAGGCTCTCATCATAAAGTCTGATTCAGAATCATCAAGTTCTAATGATGATGATTCAGAAACTGAAAGTTTACCTGAAATAGACTAACTACTTAAGCGCGATGCCCAGATAGACTGTCATGATGAAAAGATAATTCTGAAGACACTAACTAAGAATACGATGAGGTATAAAGGAAGAAGGAAGGTAAAAAATTGTTAACAATGATTACGACGATCAAGATGTGAGCATTATGATGATTATGTGATAAATAAAAGTCAGAAGCAAACAAAATTTGAATATTTTATAGCAATTAAGGAGTTTCAATATATGTTTCCAGATGAGTTACCAACATTTCCTCCAGATAGAGAAATTAAGTTCGCGATTGACTTAGCACCTGAAATGAAGCCAGTGTCCAAGGCCCCACACAGAATAATGCCGGTTAAAATGAAGGAGTTAGCAAAGCAAATACAAGAGATGTTAGAAGGAGCGAGGAGACCTAGTATACCCCATAAGGTGCACCGGTAATAATTGTTAATAAGAAAGATGGAAGTATGAGATTATACATCGACTAGCGAAAGCTCAACAAGTTTACTACCAAGAATAAGTATCTGTTACCTCGAACTAATGACTTGTTTGATCAGATGGAAGAAATAAAGTGTTTTCTAAAATTGATTTAAGATTTGGGTATTACCAATTGGAGATTGAACCTATAAACACATCCAAGATAATTATCAGATCTAAGTACTGCTGCTATATAATTCTAATAATGTCATTTGGAATAACCAATATACCAGTGATATTTAAACTTGATGGACAGAATCTTTAAGGAATATCTGGACAAGCTGTATTCGTGTTACTGAAAGTCAATAGAGGACCATGCAAAGCAATTAATGATAACTGGGGAGCCAAAGAAGAAAGAAGTTGTATATAAAGTTTGCAAAGTGAGATCTTTGATGGTAGGAAGTATAATTCTTAGTATAAATAGTCAGTGAAGAGGAGACCAAAGAGGGATCCAACAGGGATTAAAGTTACTATGAATGAAGAACGACCAAAAACACCAATAAAAGTAAGAAGTTTTATTATTGGCCGGTTATTATCGGAAATTTGTTCAAGATTTCTTGAAAGTTGCAACACCTTTGACGAAGCTAACCAGGAAAAGCAAGAAGCTTTTATGAAGTGGAGAAGGGTGAAGAAAGTTTTACGGAGTTAAAAGTGGGAATGGTTACAGCACCTGCTTTATCACTTTGAAAGTATCAGGGAAATTTTGTAGTCTATAGTGATACTTCTCATAAGTGAATATGATGTGTGTTGATGCAGCACATAAAGTTATTGTATATGCATCCAGACAACCGAAACCTTATGAGCAGGAGTATCCTACTCATAGCTTGGAACTAGCAGTAGTAGTATTCGTTTTGAAAATTTGGAAAATATTATATGTATGGAGAAAGGTGTAAGATCTATACGGACCATAAGAGTTTGAAGTACGTAGTCACAAGGAAAAGCAAATGTAGTGGCAAGCGATAAGCGAAAAGGAGAAAGTAAACATAGAGATTGCATCGAAAGAATTACCTATGGAATTTCAGAAGTTGGAGTTGGAAGTCAGATATATGATCCAAAGGAAGCAAGGATGGATAGTATGACCTTTCATTCAGAATTGTTAAGAGAAGATAATGATATGTCAAAAGGAGATAATGGATCAGGATGTTAACAGTTTAGTGAGAGGAAATTTATGCACTTAAAAGAATGATCACGGTATCCTCAGATTTTTCTTTCAGAACTTGGATGCTACGAGTGGCAGAATTAAGGAATGAGATACTAAAGGGAATTCACAATCCTAAGTATTTAATCTGTTCAAGAAATGCCAAGATATACGGAAATTTAAAGAGAAATATTAATAACCAGGTATAAGAAGGAGATTTCAAAATGAATTAGGAAGTGTTAAACATGTCAAAGAATTAGGGAGAAGTATCGGAGGCCTAATGGACAAGGCAGACCAATGAGTGATTTTACAAGAAGCGAATCATAAAGTATACCAGTGATGTTGTTGGAGAAAAAGGGATGAAATTATAAGATTGTGTACCGATTATTGGGAGTTTAACAAAACAACGAATAAGAATAAGTGACCCCTTTAAAGAATTGATTACTTACGAGACCTAATTCAAGAAATGTGTGATGTCTCGGGGATTAACTTAAGATCAGACCTGAGAACATATCAGAGATTATGATTAAAATGAGTTATGAGCATTGCAAGCTCTGGTGATATTATGTGAAATAACAAGTGTATCAGTTGTCTATAGGGAATTAAGGAACATAGTGTACAAGGAGTACTTGGATAAGAAAATTGTATTTATTGATAGAATCCTCAGCTATTCAAAGAATAAGAAAGTCTGTGTGGAATGCCCAAGGATTCTCCTCCAAAAGATTAGAAGGAAAGCAACTATATGTTGAGTTTTCAAAAATGAAATTTTGACCGAGGTTAATAAACGATTCTGATTAATCCATTAACAACTACCTAAATAAAGCCGTATGATAACAGATGTCTTGTGCAGAAAGAAAGGATTGGATGTAATTAAGACCACCGAGGAGTTAATAAAAGAGTTGGAAAGAGTGGAATATGAAGTTCAAATACCTAAAGGTGATAAGAAGTGAATATATGAGATTACTTTTCAGTTTTAACTGATGGAAACGAGTAAAAGATGTTTAAATGTTGGGAAACTAAGTTGAGAATGAGCACCGCTTATCATCCTTAAACGAAGGGTCAAAGTGAGGAAGCAATTCAGGAAATATAAGATATGCTGAGAGGTTGAGTTTTAAGGAAAACTGGGATGATCATGTATCATCGATGTCAGCTTTAGAACGCCACTTTACCAAGCCTTATGTGGACGCGAGTGTAGGTCCCCACTTTATTGAGATAAAGTGGGAGAAAGGAAGTTGTCAAATCCTAAGTTAATTCATCACACCAAGGGCATAGTGATATTGATTAATGCAGCTCAGAGTAGACAAAGAAAGAAGGCAGATTTGCATAGAAGAAGTATGGATATAGAGATAGGATCGTGGGTATTGATAAAAGTTTCACCTTGAAAGAGATTGGTTAGATATGATTAGAAGAGACGAGTTGAGTCCTAAATATATGTACCCATTTTTGGAATCGAGTAAGATCGATAAAGTTGCTCCTGGTATTGTCACCGCAGTTATAGCAAATTTTATAGTATGTTCTATGTGGAATGATCGACCCAAATCCTAAATCGTTATGAGCGAGTCCTTAAGAATGAAGTTTATATCGATAGTAAGTATGCTTAGTATAAATCCTCGAGTAGAAGAGTCTACTTGGAAATTAGAGTCAGATATGCTTGACAAATATCCTCACTTGTTTAGTTAGATCAGATTCTGAGGACATAATCTTTTTAAGGGGGAAGGATATAACAACTCGCAAATTTTTGAATTATTTAAATATGTAATTGTGGAAGTATTAAATAAATAAAGTATGTGTATAGTTTTGTCAGCTCGGTGTTATTTTATTATTATGTATGTGTGATTTATGGTGTACCGGGTTGTCCTCGTAATTAAATATGAAATTGTATTGAATTGTTTTACTTTTAAAAGTGGATTTAATATAAATTTATTTATGTAAATATGCGGATTGTCTCTAAAGTTGTTTTTATGGTTTTATAATTACAATAATTTTTAGGATTTTATAAAATTTAGAAATCAATATTTTATCAATTATTTAGCCCTGAATGATTTTCTGATTTCATTTATTTATAAAATCTGTATTTAATTCCAGAATTCTTCAAAAATTATGAAACTCATATTTATTTAAGTTTGGAATATTCCGAGAATTTTAAAATTATTTTGGAAATTTTTGAGAGTAATTTCACTCGCGCGTTGATTCTTTTAATTGATAAAATCGGGTATAAATTGTGTTTCAAAAATTGTTTTAAAATTATGAAAATTACATTTTTACTTACTTCGGGATATTTCTAACATTTTAAGACTATTTTGATAATTTTCCGAGATTATTTTTGTGCAACTTGGTTCGTTAAATTACAAGTGCGGGTCGAGAAATCGGGCAAGCAGGACACGTGTTTAATTTTTATAAACCTTAACAAAACGTGGCAGTCTTATAGTTTAGGTTCATTGGTGTTAATAATAATAAAAAAATAAAATCAAGGAGATGAACACAAAAAATGTTCACATTTTTCTCTCATTCCTCTCTTGACTCAATCGATCTCTCGCTTGATTTCTCTGATATCTCCATAATTCCTCCCCATTTATTACCCCTGTTCCTCCTCCTTGTTCCGTTCCTTCTGCGCCCGTGTCTCCGGTAAGCCGCCGTCGCCGCCGGGATTCCGGTTGGTTGCGGCTATTCCCAATTTGGCCTTTATTTTGCTTGTATTTATATATATATATATATATACATATACATGTATGTATGTATATGTTTGGGTATGATGTTGTGTTGGTGTTGTGCCTGGTTTCTGCTGCCGGCTATCTTCTTTTTCGTTGCCGTCGTTATTTTTCCGGCGAGGTGACCTCAGATTGTGGGCCGCGCGTGTATACTTTTGTTCCTGTTGCTTGTCCGATTGGTTTTATTACGTTTTTTATATATATATAAATTCCACAGGAATTATTTGATTAAAGAAAAATTCTGTGAAATAAATAATTGCGTGTTGGTGGAATTTTATTTAATCGGTAAAACTCGTAGAGGACACCCGAAATAATCGGGCACGGACGAACTTTGCCGCCGTCAACAGTGATTCTTGATGAGTTGACGGTGGACTGTGATATTTATTCTGAGTCATAAAATATTAAAATATTAATTTAGTTCATAAAGTTATTTTCAAAACGAAAAATATCTATCAGGTATATAAAGATTGTGTCGAGATTTGGTTGCTTAAGTGATTGCGGTTGTTGTTGAATGGTTTGGATTAGAAATGGTGGATGTTGGATTAGTTGTTTGGATGGATTGATTGTTGTGATTGACATCAGATTGCTTCGACGGGTTAGCCGATAAGTAAAGGAAGTGCTTCCCGATTTCCGGGAAATCGAACTACGGAAATACGGGAGCGTATCCAGTAACTATTGGGGCGTCGAGCGAGTATAAGTAAATACATATACTTATGTTTTATACGAAACCTGATTGTATGTTATAGTGAAACGTTTTTCCAAAACGAATAACCCCAATTTCATACAATGACGAGTATACGTATTTTCTGAAAACGAACACCGAATCGATTTTCGAGAACGTGAACCCTAAATGATTCCTGTATTACAATAATGTATGTGTTATGAGTCGGGTTTTGTTAACGCACAGGTAAATTGTTAGCGAGGATATGTCAAGCATAATCGAAAGTCTAAATTAGGGTATTTCGACTCTGTAGGTTCTAGTCGGAAGGCCCGAGAATCGGCATTGGGCGAAAAATAGTTTGGTGGTTAGTCGAAAAGCTCAGTAAGGTTCCAATCGAAGGACTAGCTCAGTAAGGTTCCAATCGAAGGACTTAAGTGTTGAGGTCGAATCCAGGGTGAACTAGTGGATAGATAATAAAGCTTGAGTATCCGAGTCGGTTCGAAGTCAATTAATAATAATTGTAAAGCTCTGCAAGGCAAGTACTTCTGAACCTTTCTCGAAATATATTGCAAATATTTTTACATTCTCTCGTGACATATTGTTAATATTCAAAATAGTTATGTTTTATATTGCGAGTACTTTAAACCATATAATCTTGAACCCATATCACATTATTTGATCTTTGAGCCGTAAGCCTTATTCTTTGTAGACCATACCTTATTGATTTCCAAATACTAAACCACACAAATATGATACTACTCTCCAAATACATAACCACAAAACACTGGAACCGAATTGTTTGAACATACAGAAACTTTTATACCCAACCATTCTTTGTAACATCAAAGAACTAAACCTTGAAAAATCATTGGTCATCTACTACCTGATTCTCTTACAGGCTGGAGGCCATTTCTTTTGCATACTCTGATATACCCTCGTGATACCTATGAATTGCACCATGCTCTTATGCAAATGTTTTATATGCAAATGTTTTATTACTGTTGGTTATTAACTTATTTCATTGAGTTATATTGTTTATCATACTAAACTGCTTTAGAATTGGATAATTTTCTTTATGTGGACCAGATTCGTGGTCAGACCAGATTCGTGGTCGAATTAGGCCAATGTGTGCCTTGGATCCAGTTTATAGAACAGAGGTGTGTGCCTTGCTCGGGGTTAGTGCGTGACTAATCAGCAGCCTAACCTTGATTTTAAAATTTAAAAATGAATATCCAATTCTAATGATTGTTTAACAAGAAATTTGATTCTTCTGAATCATCCCATTTGAACATTGTTTAACCTCAGTTATCATTATTATGACTTGTTGAGCTAGTTAGCTCACTCTTGTGAATCTTTTTATGTATTCTACAGTTAAAAAGGATATGGTTGATAGCGAGGTTTCCTCAGCCCAATGTACGAGCTAGGATTCCAGATTGAGTTGGAACAAGCTATCAGGAGCTTTATATGGTAGTGAGTTAGCAAGATTATGCGAATAATTTCATTACCAGTTGTAAATTAAATTAGTTGGGATTTGGTACGTTGTAATAAAAGTTAAGGTTGTGGCTTGTTTTCATATTTTGACCTATTGTGATCCATGGTTGTGTAAAGCAGGGTCATTGCAAATAATATTTCATATACAGGTTAATATTGTGTGTGTGTTGTGGACCCCAAACTTCCGACCCGGGTTTGGAGGGTGCCACATGTGTGATGACATCATCATCCACTAACCTCTTTGATTAACCCTTAATTACTTGGCTAATGATCGCTTATCTGTTATACGGTTCGCTTAACTTTCTTTCTCGTTTCTCGTTTGAGGGATCATATTTGGGATCTTATTACTTGGGTTCCCCAAAACCTTTCTCAATATTTTATATTCCTTTTATGATCCTCTCTTATAATCCTTGAATTTAAATCATTTTAATCATGTTACCTTATACTCAATTCTTTCGGTATCTGGTGGATTTTCGGGAAAAATGAAAGTGTTCGAATTTGGATTCTGACGATCTTTACATACACTTATATACCATATGGAGTACTAATAAGATCTCAGAATACCAATAAAAGAACTCCTACATAGTGTGGCATGAAAAGTTTTCTTAATCAGCATAATAAGCAAAATCACTATTCATAAGGGTTACAAAAAGTCCAAAATTTTTGGGGTTATTACAGTCTCCCCTCCTTAAAAGAATTATGTCCCGGAATCAGATAGAAAACATATGGGGGTATTTTTCTAGCATTGCACTCTCTAGTTCCTAAGTTGACTCCTCCATATTATGATTTTGCCATAGCACTCTGACTAGCTTGATCACTTTTTTTCTGAAGCACTTGCTCCTTTTTATCCATAATCTTCACTGGTTGCTCCACTTAAGTCAGGTCTGATTGCATGTCCACATGCTCATATTCCACTATATGCCTGGCATCCCGATGATACTTCCTTAGCATTGACACATGGAACAAATTATGAATTTGTTGTAGGTTCGGGGGTAGGGCTAGCTCGTAAGCTAACTTCCCAATCCGTCTTAGTATCTCAAAAGGTCCAATATATCTTGGGCTTAGTTTCCCTTTCTTTCTGAACCTCATCAATCCTTTCCAAGGCTTTCCAAGGGGATACCTTTAACAGCACTAGGTCCCCTACTTCATACTCTTTGTCCTTTCGTTGTCAATTCAGCATACTTCTTATGTCCATCTTGGGCTACTACCGGCCGTCCTCTGATTAGATTTATTATATCCTTGGTCATTTGGGCCACTACTGGTCCGAGCATCTTGCGTTCTACAATTTCATCCTAACATAAGGGAGATCAACATTGTCTTCCCTCAAGGATCTCATAAGGCGACATCTCGATACTGACATACGATCTATTGTCGTAAGAAAACTCAATCCGCGTTAAGTGATCATTCCAAATTCTTTTGGGTCTATTGCACAAACTCTCATCATAGCTTCTAGCATTATAGCTTTTGCTTCTCAATACCCACTCTTTTCTAGTTCATAATCGTTACTATCTTCCATACCTAATATTATACTTGTTATATTTTTGCTCGTTAGTGTTCTATAACCTTTTAATAACCGCATCAACCTTAGTATCACGAACACGTTAGATTCAGAATACCATCGTACTAATACCAGTTCATCTCTAGCTGCTTCCATCTTCCAAAGTTTGATCAATCATATAGAAGTAAAGAATTTATTGAGAGATCGCTATGATCATGAATATTTGTTCTATTGCATAGTTAGTACAGAAGGTGGCCAGCCTTTAGTACTTGACAAGCAATTAAACAACATGTGGTATCCAACTAGGCTTCTATCACACAGATAGATAGTCATTCGGCAATACCTCCCCTTCTGGAAGGGTTGTTCTTCTCAGTTTACACGAAAATGAAAAGAAAAGGAAAATAAAGAATTTAAGAGAATTATATTAAAAAAATTGCCACAAAACATCTGGCTTGGAGTCTACCCCTGAACTATAGAGGTTTATCACAGGAGAACAAAACATATATATGTATATATCTCAACATCAAGTATTATCGCATCGTATTTCACATGCCTAAATATTTTTTGCTATTCCGTCCATCATTCTATGGAACCATGCTTTTGCTCGAGCTTATAAACAATCACCGTTGAAACTCCCTCGACGGGAAAAATCGAATCTCGAATTTCATTCCAGGCATCATAGTTACTAGAATCCATTGCTATACAGCAACCTTCTTCGTATAGTAATACTACTCTTTATTGATAAGAAGGAATAAATATTCAATAGGTAGATAATCGACTTAATTAGTCTATCAATAATAACTTATACATCACCACAACCCGATTAGTGGTACTCAATCTCAACATCCAATATAATACAACTCTTACGGTTGTAATCGGCTCATTACTCGCAGAATCATTGCTGCATTACTATGGTCCATCGCTGACCTACTATAGTCATTCATTTTCCTCGGAATCTTAGTATCTAATCATACGGAGTCCATACCTACCATATCAAAATCTTTTAAGGAGTTAACATAATCACCATTCATGATTCATAATGAACACTCCAGATCCTGATGTACATTCATGACATGAAGCAGATAAAATTGTATAAGAGTTTCAATCAAAGCAAGGATAGCAGGTTAATACCATTCTTAATCATATGCCTTCAATAGAGGACTTAACTCAAAGGTTTGTTTAGTCCTTTTTGAAACATGGTCCTGGCTTATTCTCAAGATAGGACCTTCTAAGATAGATAGCCCGCTCACGACGATTACATGAATTAAATCTTTACCAAACTACTCTTATGGTTGAGTATCGCACAATCATCAGAAGGAATGTCAATCTTTCACACCATAATACAACCTTCACGGCTTTAACCATCATCAATGTATTCCTCTGGCACGAGCGCCTATAATTGCTCTCTTACAATTAGAGTGTCGGCCACCTCATTGGCCTTTCCTGATAGTAATAGTTCCTTATAATCAATGTCTTTTGAACGATCTCCAACTAAATTTTCTACCTCATTTCCAATCACTGCTTGTGCGAAAATGCTCTTCCTTACGCTTTGGTGAGAAAAAAATATCACCGTTTTTCCAAAAGTTATTGCCTCGATCTTTAGAGGTTAACATTGTCATGACTGTCTCTCGGTCATACTTAGGACATCTTTTATCTTAGGTCCTAATATCCTTAAACAATTTCGACCTTTACTGGTTCTATCCATATACTTTCTCATTGTTTAACACGTGCCCCACTTGGCATTATTATTATTACGTCATATTTCCTTTACCAAAGTTTCTATTTGTAAAACCTTAAATATCACCACTCTTTTTGTAACTTCTCCAAGGTTATTTTTAAATCATTCCTCATGTACTCCCTAGGTACGGGGCATATCAAGACACCATTTACTAATACTAGAACCATTGTCAATATACTTCTGAAAAATTTCTCCACTGATCCTTAAAGGTTGGCGTTACCTT
Source organism: Apium graveolens (assembly GCF_009905375.1). Taxonomy (NCBI): domain Eukaryota; kingdom Viridiplantae; phylum Streptophyta; class Magnoliopsida; order Apiales; family Apiaceae; genus Apium; species Apium graveolens. The sequence goes on from NC_133652.1 coordinate 18,051,023, forward strand.
AATCCTTTCCACTTCTTACTGTCAAAACTCATATTATCCCTATTAAGGGTGAAATGCCAACCTGTATGCATTCCCCCATGGTTCATCTCAAGTTATCGCGGTTCCATCCTTAATTCTACCTTTAAAAAGGTACTTGTATCCTTTCATAGGTAAATCAAGTCATATATCCCTGATAGGGGTATTTATTCAATCATTCTCACCTCGATAGTCTATGCCTAATTTCATAATAATATCCTTATCCAAAATGAGGTCAATCCATATGGCCTCCAAAAGATAACAACGGTTATCCATTTTTCTTGCCTGATTTGGTAATGATAACAGGGATGTTCTGGAAGATATTGGTCGTGTTCAACATGAACTTCTTTTTAATAAATCCTCATTTACTTTTGTTGTTTATCTCAACAGTCATCTCAATGTTGAGATATCTTCTATACTTGGTGTCTCCCTTTTTGGGCATCAGTCACATGTCTTACATACACTTCCCATTCTTGAAGGTCACTTCCTTTCTCCCATTTTCCTAATATCTTATTATCCTGTCTCCTCAGCCCATCTGTGTTTCCTTATTAATTCATCTGTCTATCTTAAAGTTTCATCGAATACTCTCAACTTAAAGGGGATTAATTATACGTATTGCTTACGCCTTCAACCTTGAATTTATCTCACGATCAGTCACCATCGCGCTGATGATGACACACTTCTCTATATTTAATACAAGGGTTTCTTAGGGTTTCCCATACCTAACTCCCTTATCACTTCTCAACTCTATTTCCTTTATATCCCTTTATACTCCTTCCCCTTTCAGTCTTTTATTTTTGTTTCTATTACAACCATTTCATGAACCAACACAACATAAGCATTGATTTAAAACATCGCGTCATTCTGGATTCGTGTCCTTCAGACGAACCTTGACGACTTTCACAACCTAGATTCATGATTCATCATACTTGTCCTCCTCTGGCCTGGTTTTAAAACTTCTACACTATCTCTCTATCTTCCTTAGCCTTCCACCAGCGGGTGGCCTCTCTCTTAAGAAGGTAAGTGGCAAAAATAGTCTTTTGTGCTTCATCAATCATTTAGAATCTCAAATGATTCCTCTATTTCTTTTAGCCAGGCTCTTGCCTCGACTGGGTTAACTTGTTCCTTGGAACTCTGAGAGCTTAGCGACTTAAAGGTCCTGAAAGAATTTCCCACCGCATTGTTTCCTCAGGGTGGTGGTTGGGGTAAAAGTATAAATTTTGTTTAGGCAGGTCCATGAATTGCCCCATAGGAGTACCATCCTGGTTCTCTCTTTCTTGCTCGACTTCTGTTTTCTCAATATGAAATGTTTCATCCTCCTCCCATAATCGGGGTTATCTTATATGTTAAAATCTTTATTTTCCACTTCATTATGTTATGGGTTCCTTCTTTCTTGATGGCGAACTCCCTGACTATCACATTCAGGGTTTGCCCTAAATCTTATTCCACGAACTATGAATTTCATCTAAGATTCAGTCCTTAAGCTCTTAAACGTTTGGGACCCAAATTTTGTAGGAATACCTCGTTATTCCCTTATCATCTTTCTCGGTATTAATCTTTTCTCCAGTCATTGGCTCTCTGCCTTCATTCATCGTTTTTTCTTGGCACAATATGATCTTTTCCCATAATTCAGGCTGCATTACAACCTCAAACACCCTTTCAGTACCGGCTCCGATTACCTTCACTTCTATTTCCATTTTCTCGAAATCTTTTATCTACTCTCCCGAAGACATAATCATCTTGAGTCTCGCCTTTCTACTAAGGGTGTCATCCACCACATTGGCTTTACATGGCTGATGAATAATATCATAATCATAATCCTTAATTAGCTATAACCACCTCCTCTGGCGCATGTTGAGCTCTTTCTGCGTATAAATATATTTGAGCTCTTGGGGTTTGCGTAAACCTCGCACTTCTCTCCATACAAGTAGTGCCTCCAATATTTAGGTTAAAACTATTACCGTGAGCTCAAGATCATGGGGGGATATCGAATTTTATATTCCCTTAATTGTCTAGACGCGTACGCGATTACCTTGTCATTCTGTATAAGAAGCACCTTAATTCCTTATGCGAAGCGTCACTACAATTCATAAAATCTCTTTTTCCATCCGGCAAAGTCAACATAGGGGCCATCACCAATCTTTGCTTCAGTTCTTGAAAGTTGTTATCGCATTTCTCTGTCCATTCGAACTTCTCAGTCTTACGAGTAAGTCGCGTTAAAGGGGTTCCTATCTTTGCAAACTTGAACGAACCTACGGTAATAACCGGCCAATCCTACCTCTAGTAGTCGCCCTAATCACGGTCATCAATTTCTCAACGGTCATTTCTTCATTCTTTTCAGGATCTCCCTCAGGATCCTCTTCAGCAACAATCCCTTCTGGGATAACATCCTCAATCGCTACATCCTTAATATGAACATCATCTGGTCCCTCGTTAGGGTGCCCCATTGGATCCACAATCCGATCCCCAATATATAGTAAAACATCATCGTGTTACTGCTTTTGAACTTCAGGGTTCAGAGTCCCGCTACCATATACGATAACGATTGATGTTACTATCATGATATTTAAAAGGGTTCCCGTAAGGGTTTTAATTGTCACTACTACGTTAGGTAGTCCGACTATGAACTTGTCAAGAGTTCTTATTATCTTAGTGAACTTATCATTTTAACGACGCATCATCTCTGAGGTTTATAACGCTTAGCTCTGATACCATTTCTGTAACACCCCCAAATTCGGGGTCGGGGATCCGGGTTGTCACGAGTTCCATTTCCATTAATAACACTTAATCTTAATAAAATACCAACTATTGCATACTGTGACCCCACAATATACACACACACACACCACAAGTTATAGTCTCAGAGATGAATACCAAAAATAACACAAGTCATTTTATTCCACAATTATAAGTCATAACACCTCAAAAGGGTTTCTGAATAAATTTACATATTCTTTGTCATTATTAAAATTCATAAATATATATAAGTCTGGTACATCAACAGTTGAAACCCTAGCCTATTGGTAGATCCTACCTCAGCTACAGCGGCATCAACACCTACAGAAAACTGCGGAACGTTTCCTATCCGCTTGAGAATTGGGAGCTTGGTCTTGTTCATCTTGTTTATTTGTTGTTGTGTGATGAAAGAAGAAAGCAAGGGTCAGTAACAAGCCCACCGAAATAATATGTATAATAATTAACAATATATGAGCATTCTCATAGTACTCATGAAAGTCTTGGTCAAGAAGAAATGAACCAAGTTTGATATCTTAACGCGACCAAGTCGCAAAATATTCAGTATATATGTATATATACTTTTCAAAATCTTGGAAGTCCTCTTCCATGCATAATATACACAGAGTTCCAGTTTATAACTGTATAAAAATATCATTGCAAGGTGATCTTATATATCTAACCTTGTCTCAACATTTTTCTGAAAATCTTTGTCATGCATAAGATAATCATTTACTAGATATAAGTTGAAAAGATGAAGTTACAAGATACTCCAATATACTTATATCTTTTCCGAATACTACTTGAACTACCACCGTTCTAGGTATAATCAGTTTCAAAAGTTCATCACATAGATGAGACTACAAGATAAGACTTTAATAGATTCAATCTTTGAAATATCATTTAAAGAAATGAAGTTACTAGATACTTCATTAATTCCCGATATATATATATATATACACACCTATATATATATCTCATACATTCCTTGAAACCCTCTGTTATGAAAAGTATAAACAGGGTTATAATACCTAATGAATTTTGAAAGAAGAAAACTTTGGCATAAACTGTGACGGCCTCAACCCCGGGGTCAGGAGTTGACGTCACCAAACACAATAACCAAAATATAAATAACAAGATTATTATTAAAATATACTAACTTGACCCCAAACCAAGATCCGATCCAGGTTCAAGTATAATTCAGGTTCTTATTATTACAAGCCCTTTATTCAACATCTAAGACACACTAACTTTATTCAGCAACTCATCAGACCTCATGGCCTGATACAAACTACCTCAGAGGAGCCGGGTCCAGACGGGGCAGGAACATGGGTCTGTCTGACTGGTCTTCTAGACATCTGTGAGATATACATAACAGTTTACAAGGGTGAGGATCATCGCTCAGCAGTACCAAAATATGAATAACGGAATAAAACAGTAATGTAACAGTAATAGGAATAGAGCTGTAATCATGATATCAACATTATATAATGAAAATCAGAGATAACTGGATATCACTAACTAGCATGCTTTATCAAAACATCATAACAGTGTGCTGTATAAATACCAGAGTCCAATTTTAGCATGCTAATCACATTTACAAAACCGTTGTATCAATTACTCATGCCCTTAAGGGAATCACAAATCCAAATCAGATACGTAGCGGATATGTGAAGACAGCTGATCAGGCTATCAACACCAGACGGCTCCAACTGCCATCTCATTTACCTGTTCCGGAACTCAGAGACTAGCTAGGTCTCTGACCTGCTGGACTAATCGGTTATACAGTGCGCGCAACCAAATTAGCCTCTTACGCCACCTCAATAGGCCTACTCTGGCCCCAATGTATCCCATATCTGATCGTTTTATCCAGTTTTCAAAATCACTTTTACCTATCTCTTTTCAAAATCAATGTTGTCACAGCACACTATTGAAATCCTCTTTTCATTTTAATTACGTTTAGAGATAGGTGTTTTCAGAAGTTACTTTTCCCCAAAACATAATTTTAAACAACATTTTCAAGAACAGGGGATACGTAACTTAAAACATTTTTGTTCCATTACGAAAATAAAACATTTAGCTATTCATATGTACTGAACCATAAAAGAATGGTCAGGGGTACTTGTCTTGAAACGCTTTACAAAACCCTAAGTAGCTTTCACGCTGACTTTAATCCTGGGAAAACTCGATCAGAATCTACAAATACAGAATACCCTAATCAGTTATACTGACATGCTTGATATCCTCAACTCTAACAACCCAATCCGATAACCCGACTCGTATAGCAATTATACACGTAATCACATAATCACATAGTCCGTTTATAAATAGAACTAAAAAATTTAATATTAATAAGTACGTTTTTATCGTATTTAAAATAGATTTTAGAAAATTTTGGCAGCAACTCTTTTGTTTATAAGCCTACCCGTCGATTACAATCGACGTCAACAATCACATCAATCCACAAGTTTCAATACCACATCAATTCCACAATCTCGTAATTATTTACGTACAACTCCAATATACAATTTATCTTCAAAAAAACATTTTATACAAATCATTTTATTTATATAAAAAATTTAGGACTTAGAACATCGTCATCACCGTCCACCGTCCGCTCGTAACGAGTCATCGCGGTACGATGACAAAATTTATTAGTTCCCGAAATATTCGGGTATCCGATTAAATTCCACCGATTAATTAAAAATAATTTCCCACACGAATTAATAATATCACGAATTTTACTCAGTAATTCTTGCATAAAAGGGAAATAAAATTTCAGGATTATAAAAATAAATCCACTATGGAACTCGGCCCAACAGCAAAAAAAAAAATTAGCACAAACCCAACAGCAAAATCAACAGAGACGAACAGGAACCCAACCGCACACACGCGCAGCGCGTGTAGCGGCACACCAACACAACGCGCCTCACAACTCTCGCCGGAATCGGAGAAAGGAGGTGGCGACTGGAAAAATAAAATAGAACATAGACAACAGCCAATTGCACACCCGTAGACATACCTATATATATATATATATGTATAAGCATACAATAATAGGAAAGAATCGAAGTAACCGAACCACGACCACTCATCGGAAATAAGCCGGAGATGAACACGGAGGCACAACAGGGAACAACGAGGAACAGAAGAAAGAGGGAGGAGAGATTAACGAGATGATCGAGGAGGGGGATCAGAGAGATCTAATCGAGAGAGAAACAAAAGAACTGAGAGAGAACCACGTCGAGGAAGACAACAGGGGAGGGGGGTTATGTGTTTTATTAATTTTTTCTTTTGCTGATGAACACAGGAAATGGAAGCACGTGGCACACTCCCCTTCTGAAAATTCAACACGTAGTTAGTGGATAATTATAAAGGTTTCGAGTCTCCGTTTGCCCCATAATTCGCAATTAACGAACTCAAGTGCACCCGAAAACGAACTCAGAAAATTACGAAAACAATCTTAAAATATTACAAATATCCCGAAGTTAATAAAAATATAAGTTTCAAAATTTTAAAAACACTTTTTGAGGTGCACTTTGTACCCGCTTTTTAATAAATAACGAAACGACGCGCGTGTGAAACGAATCCCGAAAATTTCCAAAATAATTTTAAAATTCTCAGAATAATACGAACTTAATAAAATATAAGTTTCATAATTTTTAAAGACTTCCATAATTAAATATGGATTTTACATATAAACACAGTCAGAAAATTATTTAAAAATAAATAATTAATAAAATCTTGATTTCTCAATTTTATAAAGTCCTAAAAATAACTATTGAAATTATAAAATTATGAAACTAATTTTAGAAATAATCCAATTATTTATGGAATTAAAACTACAATAAAATCACTTTTACAAGCGAAATAAAATTATATAACTCACTAATGAATCACATAAATCAATCCCACATATCAACAGATCGTAAATAATTAAATAACAATCAGTAACCGCTACCAAAACCATTACAAACATTTTATTTAATTATTTAAACCTTTATTACACTTTTGAATATTAAAAAAAAATACACGAGTCATTATATAAACTCGATATCTTGCTGATCAGGCAAAGATACCCATTAAGTAACCTTTTCTACTGTAGATGGATGAATTTCTCTCCGGTCATCACCCTGGCCGCATTAGGACCTCGCGCTAGACCGTTACCCGGCCACTCACGCGTGGATGGACTGTCACCCAACCTCTTACACCTTCATAGAACGTACCCCGGCCTGTCGCTTATGCCGACTCAATTAGATGGACTTACTTCCCGAATATTGGGCAAGTAATCAAATTGTTTTCTCAAAACAGCAACCTCGTTGCGAATATAAAATACACCACAAAGCCGGATCTCTTAGATTTTTGAGTGAGTATTCAAGTCCCCTTTAAAAGGAAGATCTTAAATTTGAAAACGAGTTTTGGGATCCGCTCTAACTTTAAAAATTATTTTGAAGACTCGAAAATATTTTAAAGAATATTTAGAGTAATGATGACTTAATAACATAAATCAGTCCCGATATATTAGAAAATATCTGAATATTATTATTTAAATAATATTCCTATAAAGGATAATATTTATAAAAATAATTGAAGTAGAAGTTTTTAACCTCATACTTGAAACGAATAATAAATAACAAGAGATATACTTATACGAAAGTACGATCTTTATTTGAATAATCGAAAATAAGTTTGATTATTATTCAAAACCATTGAATATACCTTATTCGATTAGTAGTTATAGAAACTATATATATATAAATATATATATTATACTCGGGAACATCGACTCCCGGTTTAGAAAAATGTTCACCTTCGGGTCCCCTATACTAAGGGTATACGCAACTACTGCTTATCTCTAGCAAAGGTATTATGCAGTTTATAAGTAATTGAATTGATAATAGAATATCAAGACTAAGAAACAGATATGCATATATATCATATCAACATGCTCCAATATATCGCAAGATTTGCTAATAACAATCATGCACTTATCACAAGATAATGCATATACACATATACATCACAACAACAGTTATACGGGTAGAAAACTTGCCTGAGCGACTGGGGTGGTAAAAGGCCTGGGGCGAGTCTGGTAACCTATAAATAATCATTTAAGTTGGAATTAAACCACGGTCGCTTAAGAAACTAGACTTTAGCCAAAAAGACCCTAACGTTCGCTTTTGTGCTTAATGATTCACATAAGTCGCTCGAGTACCCTCGACTCCACCATTTTTATAAAATTAACCGTTTAACTTTTTAAGGCGACTCTTTCGCGAATACTCTACCAACTGACCAATTAGTCTTACATAATTTTTCATACTCCAATTAGTCATTTAAGGACCTTAACCAAGGTTTCAAAGTAAGGCAAGGGGTAATGGTTCGTTCGCGAAACGCCGTTACTTAAAATGGTTGTTTCTCCTAAACCGTAAATCGGATTCAAGCGAACCATATATCAAAACAAAATTTACGACACGATCTAGCTAAACATGGCAAAGTTACAGATTAGACAGTTAGCTCTCTGTCCAGAACACTAAGAACAAGCAGTTGTATGAAAACGGGCATTACGACGACTATGTTTACGCGATTACCAAGTTTTAAACTACTCCAATCAACCACAATTCAACTCACAACCACCAATAAAACCAAACTTTATCCAAACCTTACTACATCAGTCCATATCCTCATGAATTTTCCAACCCATTCAATCACAAACAAGAGCTACTAACTATACTTAAGATTCAATCATCAAAAACACTACAAACCCAACCAAACTTTAAGCAAACAAGCATCATGCTTCTTATGAACTATATTAATTAAAAATACTCTTAAACATTCAAAGTAAAGCTTAGGGTATGAGGTTTTACCTTCCTTGGTGAGTAGAAGTAACTAAGAAAATTGAAATAGCCCTTGAAAGTCCTTACCAAAGCTTAATCTAACCAAAAACACAAGATCAAACAATTTAAATTTCTTGAAAACACTATTCACTCTCTTCTTCAATGATTTATTGAAAGATATTATGAAGGAATTGGGAGCTTAAACTCCTAGGATAGCCATAACTAATCATAAGGAACCTTGGATAATTACCTTGCAATTTAACAAAGCTTGGATCTTGAATTTTTGAATTTCTTCTTTCTTAAAACAAGAAAAGCCGAGAGTTTCTCTTCTTGGGAGCAAAGTTAACTTTTTAATTTTTGTGTTATGATATTTTGCTTGGTTTATTTCCTTTTTGGCTTGGCAATTTTTGATCTTTTACCATGGTAACTTTTACATGGCCCATAATCAACCAACAAAGCAAAATCCCTTGTCATTCTTATGTCATCATGATTGTGTCATCTTGTTAACACATGTCTTCTCCTTGTTGGTGTGATGACATCATCATCCACTAACCTCTTTGATTAACCCTTAATTACTTGGCTAATGACCGCTTATCTGATATACGGTTCGCTTAAATTTCGTTCTCTTTTTTCATTTGAGGGATCATATCCGGGATCTTATTACTTGGGTTCCCCTAAAACTTTCTCAATATTTTATTTTCCTTTTATGATTCTCTCTTATAATCCTTGAATTTAAATCCTTTTAATCATGTTACCTTATACTTAATTCTTTCGGTATCTGGTGGATTTTCGGGAAAAATCAAAGTGTTCGAATTTGGATTCTGACGATCTTTACATACACTATATACCATATGGAGTACTAATAAGATCTCTGAATATCAATAAAAGAACTCCTACATGGTTTGGCATGAAAAGTTTTCTTAATCAGCATAATCAGCAAAATCACTATTCATAAGGGTTACAAAAAGTCCAAAATTTTTGTGGTTATTAAAGTGTATATCATCAATATGGTCGTAATTCATGCCTTTACCGTGTTTTTAGAGCAGTTCTAAACATGCTTAACAACTCAGTGAGTGTTCTGTCTATCTCATTCCTTTTGTTCTTAACAAACTAAGAATATAAGTTGTTCAAAAATTATATGATCAAATCAAGCTGAGTCTCTAAACTATTCCTGAAACCCAAAATATCAAGGCACATATACCTATCATCTTTAGAACATGTGGTCCAACCGAATATCATTCTCCCATTAATGCAAAAGTATAGTGCCCTATTATTGTCAAATCTTTCTGACGAGCCTATCCTTCAAACATCCTTTGAAGGTGCTCAATCATATCATAAGCATCATCATTGTGCTCTTGTTGCTTCTAAAGCTCAGCACTCATAATTACAGCATGAGACATGAATCATCAGTTGCATAATCAATTTGTTTCTGGTAAGCATTTTGTTCAGCACATGTTTCATTCTCCGCTAGAAGAAATAAGGGAAGGGTTTGAGTGACATCCTTGAACCTGAGGACAATCCTCAAGTTCCCATGTCAATTGAGGAAATTATTTCATGTCAGCTTGTCCTTCTCAAGGACTATTACATGGAGAAGTTATTTGTGTTATTTGTCATTTTGATATCTACAATATTAAAGTTCATAAATTGACTTAGTCTACAGATGATCATTAAATTATGTTCAAGTGATTATTCATATATATATACATAATATATATCTCCCACTATTTTTTATCAAATCAATAGCCCTAACTATTAATTCGTAAAAAATATCTTCTATATCCTTTCTAGTGAGCCAAGATCCATATTTCACCATACGTTAGGTCAGCTTTGGCTTTTTTCCTAAAATATGATTATATAGGTAGACAACATTTGTCAATTATATCAATTATATAACTCTTGGATAGCTTGGTGGAACGACATTTGTTCATATTTATCTAATAAATATCGCCAAACTCTAAGCCTCTAAGTTTAAAATCCTATTATGGTAACTTAGTTAAGTCAAACCCAATAGTCAAAAGTATCAATATACTTCAACACATCTCCCACGATAGATGGGAGTACTTCGCTTTGGCGAACCCACTCCTTATCGGTCTAGGGTTAATGCATTAGACTTAATGGAAGGCATCCGATCAACTTAATATTAACTTTAGGGTTTTGTTAATTTTAAAACGATCATGATCCCATCATAAAGAGATTCCCAATTTTTCCTTGAATAAAATACTTCAAATCAATATTCGTCAATGGTCTGATTTCCAGTTAGTGAGGGAGTCACAACGGTCTCGCTTAAACCCACAACCTTACAAGTTCAATGAACTCGCTTTTGACAAAATCGCCCCATGTCAGAAACAAAGAAAATTTGTATTTTATTTTGTGTTTCATAAACACGAGAATCTCATAATCGTTTGTTCATTTTAAAATCTTGAGTCATTACAGATTTTATCTTGTTTAGCAAGCATGGCATGAGTGTCGTATCTAATACATACATCCTTAATCTAATTAAGCATGCATCTTTATAAACTACTCTACACATACATTCATCATATGCGCATATATATGTAAAGTGCAATAAATAAACATGGTTGGTTATGGATTTATCCTATGTGATCTTCATCAAGCTAATGACAAAGATCTAGGTCAATCTAAGGTGAAAAATAAATACAAGCTAACTATAACATGTCTTCTTTTGTGTATTGTTTCCTTGGATGGCCTCCATGTAGGATTACCCTTGATCTTCAAATCTTCATGTCTTCATGTACATTACAAGAATTAAATACAAAAACTAATCTAATGAACTTACAAGAAGAACTCGAGTTACATTCGAGAATTAAAATTACAAGATCGAACGGCATGCAAGCCGTATTTAAAAAACTAAAACCATTAACCTAAGGTCATAAGCCATAACCATCCACCATGCTAAATTAACACCTAAGAACATGTTAGAACAAATAATCTGATCTTAACATATCATACCCATCATGATCTAATCATAAAAACCAAATATGAAAAAAAATCAGAAAATTCGAAATTAAATATGATAATATTAAATCGCAGATTACAGGGTCTAAACGGCGTCAAACGCCTTACAAACGCGTTGATGATGGCTTTATCCTTCAATTTCATTCAGACGCTCGATTCCATATGAAATAGCATATTCGTTCGCTAAAATCGGACACTAGACACAGATTTCAGCAAATCCGCTGTATCTGATTCAGAATCGTATCAAATACGATTCACATTATAAGAACAAACACAAAACATGTATATAGAAATATATATACAGATTATATAATCATCATATGATTATACAACTCTCATGAATATCATATATTCAAAATATATACATACATACATACGCATATATAAACATAACAACATGTAAAACATACAAAATTGCATACATAATAGTCATGGAATATTGTATACATGTTATTATCATATAACCAGTAAACACATAAACGAATTAAACACTTTTCATAAGTAGCTTTGATGCCATTGAAGGGTTTCAAGCACATAAACGCAACGGAAACAGTAATTAAAACGTGAAAAACCATAATTTTCGAAACTCGCCGCAGTATCCATGCGAAAAATAGATATATAATTCATAGATCAGATTGTTTACCTTAAGAAGCTTTACAAATTGGTTGACTAATGAAGATACAAAGCTTGTTCAATCACCACACATCTCGCTCTCGCGATCTACGCTCTATCGGTATCCCCATGAATGTTTGAACTCAAGGATTGGATGTGTACAAGCACAAAATTGTTTCTTCTTGCTCTCTCCATCTTCTCTCTTGGTGGCTAGGGTTTTAGTAAAAGTCTTGCACCCAAAAATCAGCCACACAAGAGATATTATATAGAGAGTATAATAAGAATTATAACTCTTAACTAATTAGGAGTTATTATTAATTCGAAATTTCTATTTGTATAATAATTAAGTCACACTTAATTATTTAACAAATGAATTTCATAATTAATATTACTAAATTCGAATATCAATATTTATCTAATTAATTAAGTCACACTTAATTAATATTATAAATAATTCAAGTTACTTTAATATAATTTAAATATAATTTAAATTAAATAATCCTTCAAGCATTCTTAGTGTGTGACTCTATAGGTTATTATTACGTTGACAACGAATTTTAAATCTAATTTAAAATCGTAAACAATGAGCGGCATCTAGTAATACATCATTGCTACCCAAGTAATAATAATTGAATCGGTGATCGATTAAACCTTTCGTGAATAATGTACAATGTAATATAATCCCTTTAACCAAGTATTATAGATTAAACTAGAGGCATGTAATGTGTCATCCTCATCATAGTTTAATCCAAGTTTCCTTGATCAATGAGTAGACTATCATATCAAATCAACATTTGAGTGTGACCATGCATTTCATAGTCTAGCTCACACAAGAGGCCAATAATATCACTCCTAAAATAGGAGGGTTAAATCCCATCTTGATCATTCATATTTCTCATACGATTCATAATATACCCAATGTCCACTTTTATCATTACCCGGTCAAGGATAACTTTTAGTGGAATCAATGTATATTAATTCTCGTGTAGAAATATAATGACTTCAGGTCTAAGGACTATTACATTATTATCACTGTGAGAGTTACTTATGACACAACAGACATCTTCCTATTATTATTGTCCCTTAATCATCAGTCAACAAACACACCAGTCTTAATACATTATTATTGTCCCTTAATAATAATACTCGACTAAGGACCTTTAGGAATATTGATACTATTCTCATAATCTCATTTCTAAGTCACGTACTTAGAGATATAGAATTGCATATCATATTCTAAGGACATTTATTAATATAACATTTATATCACAATAAATTAAGAATTAATAAATTAAAAAGGGAATAATCGATAGGACATAAACATTAATAATCCTAATGTCTTAAACTAAAACATCATAGTGTTATCTCTAGGGCACAAACACTAACAGTATACGGGTTCGCAAGTAGTATAAGATATAAATAAGATTCATACCCACAGAGACTCTTTTTAGTTAACTTAAGATTATGCACCTATGCAAAAATGGTATGGCTATCGCTCAATATTAAGACAATAACAATTTGAGATGTTTATAACTAAGATTAAACAAACATGCAATTAACTAAGAATAAAAGTGATTGAATTAACTATATGAGACAAGCATGAGATTCTAACTTCATTAAATACTTCATTCAAAGTCATTGTTCTTAACCTTAGCATGCAATGGTGATGACAACTAATCAGATAACACGAAACCGGTAAACGCCAACTTTCGTTGTACGAATACCCTATTACCAGACATCCACAAAAGAGATAGAAGCTGAATATACACCAATTATGTTGAGACCCTATATGTCTATAGAATTTGACAACATAAAGTTTTAATAAACAAGTTATCTATCGTGATTACATAGGGTAAGTAAGATGGTTAAAATTACTTACGAATCATGCATAACAATTATACATGAACCTATGCTAGCATAACAAGTTCTAAATCTCTATATTCACTGTCACTTCAATAGAGATTAACAAACTATCTTATATTTTCGCGACGCACATAAGAAGAATACGCACAACCAATACTAGAATATCATACAATCACCACACACTTAGGTATCATAACAATTAACTATAGAAATCCATAAGTAAATCCGTTAGAACCCCATGACAACGATTAGTTCATAACCGAACTCATCGTCACCACGGGTTCCAATGAAAGCATGGTAAATAACTAAGATAAACTAGGTATAAAATAACTGAATAATAATAACAAAGTACGTTAACAAGAGTATTAGGTTCAAACAACAAAGAAAACAAGCATCCAAGATTACGACTTAAGCAAAGAATCACAAGTAAAAATAATATCGTCTTCTCCTTCATTGTATTGTGCTATTAGGTCTTCTTGTTGTTATCTCCTTGCTCTTCTATATGAAAAATGTCTTTTAAAAGTCTTTAAACACCAGCCCAACAGATCAAGAGTCCAAGAAATCAATCTTATAATAGAATCAGGATTCCTAAAATTCGATATAGCACGACCGCCCTCAAATCCAGTGCGGCCGCCCTGAGTTTCTGACAAATGGGCGCGACCGCCCTGACCTTCTGGAAATTCTAATTTTTCTTGTTTCCTTGACTTCAATTGTTGGTTTCTTTCGTGCTAACTCCCGAGGCTCCATCCTAACACCCTTTTAGCATAAAAATAATGTAAAATCTATTCCTTTTTCCAAATATACCCTGAAATGTAAAACACTACAAAAACACAAATAACTTGAGTACAAATCACCAATTCGAGCCTTTACGAAGCGTGTGGATATAAATTACACTTATCACACCCCCAAACTTGAATCGATGCTTGTCCTCAAGCATAAACAGACTCAAAGAACAAAACAAAACTAATGCATGAATACAACTACGTGAATGCAGTTAAATGATAATGCAATCGATCCCATCAGAATAACCATAACCAAATGAATAAGCCAACGCTTCTAAGAATGCAATGACTCTAAACAGAGTTCGAATAAATCTCACAAATCAACTCACAAACCAGAAACGTGTGTGTGCAACGCTTAATAGACATACTCTCGATACTAGATCAAATAACCATAACTTATCTATCATCAAAACAATCACGAGTTTATAAACAGAATAGACGATAAACATATAATGACTCACAACACCTCCTTTCTACTAGAGTTATATAAGGATTCATGTTATTATTGAACACATAACAAAGATGCTTATTTGACCGTGCAATGAGTGAGGTCCCAAAAAACTTATGCAATAATACCCATGTAGCGAGCGTTAGGTTAGCGAATCCCAAACTATCAAAGCCTTAGGTCACTAGGCACAAAGTCCCCTAGAACTTAATTATCTGAGTATTAAAGAGCTCACTCTTGATCAATTATGCATAAACACATACTTTTTTTTCTTCTTCTTTTTTAATTTTTGAATGAGTGTGTTTCGCTCCATCTCATTCAACCATAGACTACTCAATAAAATATGAGTTGGCTACTAGCCATTTGACGCCTAGCCTTATTCACAACTAGAAATGAAATCCTAGTTTTTCTCCAGATTAAAATTCAGTGTTCTTTTGCCATTAAGAGGATACCAAAAATTCTAAATATAAACAAATGATTAAATCTCAAAAAATAAACAAGTGTGATCATGATCTAGATCAAAAGCAATCCTATAAGACTTATGAGTTTTTTTCTGGGCATGCAAGTCAATTCATTAGGACTTAAACAACCCTCTATTCGTCATCACTACACTCAAATCAACATCAACCAATCAATCAGAAATAGCTCAACCTAAGGGATCATGTTATATGCATGCACATGTAACTAAATCAACTCACATAATAACACGAACAACTATGCAAAAAACTATGACCTAAATGAACAATCATGCAAAAATATGAATGAACTACACTAAACATGCAATATGAATCTATATGGACACAACACACTACTAATCCTTACATTATCACCCCCAAACTTAAAATTTTCAATGTCCTCATTGAAGGTAATAATAAGGTTACAAGGCATACCTAGTTAACGGGAGGATCACCCTCTTCGGGTGGAGGATCAGGTGGCCAATCAACGTCGATACCAGTGCCTCGAAAAATAGTATCGAGAGTGTATGTCAAATCTTCAGCAAAACGTTAATGGTTGTCATGCATGGCCTCAATATGCTGAATCAACCTTCTATATTACGCATCACCAAGACCAAACCTATCAACTATCTGTGATACACAAGAGGGACCATCTGTAAGTACGGGAGGAACCGTCCGGTTACCCTTTAGATTATCATAGATATATTCCAACCCCTTGTCAGGGGGTGCACCTAAAAATGCATAACTCAAGGTTGAGCTCAAGTGTGGGAACTTCTTCAATAGATGGCTTGAGACACTCCTAAGAAATTTTCAGCTCTGCTAACCCAAGAGAATCGAATGGCATATCCAATTTCCTCTTCCACGGAGGTGCATTCAAAACCTGCAGTTGCTCTACTCCTTCTTCATCTTCAATAACTGGTTCCCCTATTAAGAATCTCTTTAAGGTATCTGACTTTGGAAATTGCTCAAGCTCCGAATTCACGACAGAGTCGATCCGCTCTACTTTAAAGCACCTCTCTTTATCTGTGGGTAACTTTATTTCCTTGAACACATTAAAAGTGACCTTCTGATATTGAACCTTCATCATAAGCTCTCCTTTTTGCACATCGATCATAGTTCGGCCTGTAGCCAAGAATGGTCTTCCCAAGATGATGGGAATCTTCTCATCTTCCTCGAAATCTAGAATTACAAAATCAGCAGGGAAGATGAGTTTGTCCACCTTGACCAAGAAATCCTCCACTATACCTCATGGATAAGTGATGGTCCGATCGGTCAACTGTAAGGACATGTTTGTCAGTTTTGGATCAGGCAGACCAAGTTTCTTGAAAACGGAAAAGGGCATCAGATTGATGCTAGCTCCCAAGTCACACAAGCACTTGTCGAAAGATTGATTTCCAGTGGTACAAGGTATCGTGAAGCTTCTTAGATCTTTAAGTTTAGGAGGAAGTTTATGTTGCAGCATAACACTGCACTCTTCCGTTAGAGCAACGGTCTCCAAATCCTCAAGTTTATGCTTCCGAGATAGAATACCCTTCATGAACTTAGCATAGCTCAGCATCTGTTCTAGAGCTTCCGCAAAAGGTATATTAATGTGCAACTTCTTGAAAACCTCCAAAAACTTGGCAAATTACTTGTCGAACTTATATTTTGAAGCCTTTTAGGAAATGAGGGAGGCCGATATCCTTGTTTCTCTCATGTATTCTGCTCAGGAGTAGTGTTTTAGCAGAATTTTTCTTCATTTCCGCTTTGCCATCCTTTTTCACAACTGAGTCAGCAATTTTTTCACTTTCTGAAATTGACAAGGGCGCGGACGCGCTTGATATGGGCGCGGGCGCGCCTGCATTCTGGAATTTTTTTCAGAATCTTCGTCTTGATGATTTTGAGGGTTTCCGACCTTTCCAGACCTCAAAGTGATTGCATTAATCTGTTCTTTGACTTCCCTCTTTCCTAGATTAGCTTTTGTATCACTAGGAAGAGTTCCTTGAGGTCGATTGAATAGTGCATTAGCAATTTGCCCTATTTGGTTCTCCAGAGTCTTGATTGAAACCGCTTGGCTTTTGCACATAAGCTTTAACTCCTCCAATTCTGATTTTTAATTAACAGATGGACCTGGACCTCCATGAGATTGTTGTTGCATTCCATGTGGCTGAAACTAATGTCTTGGTGCAAACTATTGCTGGAAACCAGGAGGATTGAATTGATTGTTTCCAAAATGCGGGTACGGTTGTTGCATTGTATTCTGATTGTTGCTCTAGCTGAAGTTAGGATGATTCCATTTGTCAGGATGATAAGTGTTTGGAACTGGTTGTTGCGATCTCTAAAAGTTGCTCACAAACTGAGCTGATTCACTAGATATAGCGCATTATTCCATCGCATGTGAACCTGCACACAACTCATTAACTGTGGTTATCTGATTAACACCATAGTTAGCCAGATAATTGATCTTCATAGACTACGCCTTAAGTTGAACAGTGATAGCCGTAGCTGTATCCACTTCAAGAACTTATGCTACCTTGCCCTGTGGCAATCTCTGGGTTGGATACTGATATTCATTAGCAGCCATCAGTTCAATTAGATCATAAGCTTCCTCATAGCTCTTAGCCCATATGGCTCCACCTGATGCTGCATCGAGCATGGGTCTAGACTGTGCTCCCAAACCATTATAGAAGCAATTGAGGATCATCCAATCAGGCATTCCATGATGATGACACTTCCTAAGCATCACCTTGTAGCACTCCCAAGCTTCACATAGACATTCTCCCGATTGTTGCGCAAATTGTGTAAGAGCATTCCTGATTGTAGTTGTCATCACCATAGGGAAGAATTTAGTGAGAAACTTTTGAGCAAGATCTTCCCAAGTAGTAATCGAACCAGCTGGTAGAGAGTGTAACCAGCTCTTAGCCTTATCCCCTAAGAGAGAATGGGAACAGTCCCAGTTTCACCGCATCCTCAAACACACCATTGAACCTGAAGGTGTCATAGATCTCTATGAAATCCCTAATATGCGTATTGGGATCTTCCGTTGGGAGAACCCCCAAACTAGACTAAATTTTGTACCCATTGAATCGTGCTAGACTTGATTTCGAAGGTATTAGCAGCAATGGTTGGTCTGACATTGCTAGACTGAATGTCATTAATTTTCGGTTGAGAATAATCCATCAAAGCTTTCGTATCTGCTGCTGGTTCTCCCATTGCAATAAAAACTAGAGTACCTGAAACACACGACTAAAGTAAACCTTATGAGAAAATAATCTGAGTTAGTGAACTTTAACGACCATAGATGACAAGCACATAAACTAAATTTAACACCGAGTCCCCCGGCAGCGGCGCCAAAAACTTGTTAGGGTAAAAACACGCGCTAAAATTACACGCAAGTATACACGTTCGCAAGTAGTATAATATATAAATCAGATTCATACCCACATAGACTCTTTTTAGTTAACTTAAGATTATGCACCTATGCAACAATGATATGGCTATCGCTCAATGCTAAGATAATAATAAGTTGAGATGTTTATAACTAAGATTAAACTAACATGTAATTAACTAAGAATAAAAGTGATTGAATTAAATATATGAGACAAGCATGGGATTCTAACTTCATTAAATACTTCATTCAAAGTCGTTGTTCTTAACCTTAGCATGCAATGGTGATGACAACTAATCAGATAACACGAAACTAGTAAACTCCAACTTTCGTTGTACGAATACCCTACTACCAGACATCCATAAAAGAGATAGAAGCTAAATAGACACCAATTATGTTGAGACCCTATATGTCTATAAAATTTGACAACATAAAGTTTTAATGAACAAGTTATCTATCGTGATTACATAGGGCAAGTAAGATGATTAAAATTACCTATGAATCATGCATAACAATTATACATGAACCTATGCTAGCATGGCAAGTTCTAAATCTCTATATTCTCTGTCGCTTCAATAGAGATTAACAAACTATATTATATGTTCGTGACGCACATAAGACGAATATGCACAACCAATACTAGGATATCATATAATCACCACACACTTAGGTATCAAAACAATTAACTATAGAAATCCATAAGTAAATCCGTTAGAACTCCATGATAACGATTAGTTCATAACTGAACTCATCGTCACCATGGGTTCCAATGAAAGCATGGTAAATAAATAAGATAAACTAGGTATGAAATAACTGAATAATAATAACAAAGTAGGTTAACAAGAGTATTAGGTTCAAACAACAAAGAAAACAAGCATCCAAGATTATAACTTTAGCAAAGAATCACAAGTAAAAATAAGATCTTCTTCTCCTTTATTGTATTGTACTATTAGGTCTTCTTGTTGCTATCTCCTTGCTCTTCTATATGAAAAACGTCTTTTAAAAGTCTTTAAACACTAGCCCAACAGATCAGGATTCCAGCAAATCAATCTTATAATAGAATTAAGATTCCTGAAATTCGATATAGCGCGGCCGCCCTCAAATCCAGCGCGGTCGCCCTGAGTTTTTGACAAATGGGCGCGACCGCTCCCAAGACTAGCGCGACCGCCCTGACCTTTTGGAAATTCTAATTTTTCTTTTCCTTGACTTCAATTGCTGGTTCCTTTCGTGCTAACTCCCGAGGCTCCATCTTAACACCCTTTTAGCATAGAAACAATGTAAAATATATTCCTTCTTCTAAATATACCCTGAAATGTAAAACACTGCAAAAACACATCAAAAATATAAATAACTTGAGTACAAATCACCAATTTGAGCCTTTACGGAGCGTTCTATGTGGATATAAATTCCACTTATCAGTTGGTATCTTTGATTTTGAAGTGGATGCTTCTCCATGCTCAAAAGCCATAAGTGCATAATTTCCAACCTCTTCATCCTCATCATCAACATCAGTATCATCCCAACTCTTTCATTCTGCAATATAAGCTTTTCTAGACTACTTCTTCAAGAGAGCTTCATACTTTGCTTCCAGTTCCAGGTAAGCTTTATCATTCTTCACATTTTTGGGCTTTCTGTATTCAGTTAAAAAGTGGCCCAACTCATCACAGTTGAAGCACTTTATCTTTGGTCTTTCCACAATCCTGTTTTGTAGCCATCTTTGCTAACTGAATTGTACCGAGCTTTTGGTTTCCAGTTGTTGCTGTTGGAAGATTATCCCTTGATTTTGAAAAATCTTGGCTTCTTGACTATTATGTTAGAAAATTTACTAGCCAAGTAAGCCATGGATTGGTCCATTTCATCTAGCTCATCCAAGGTGTAATATTTATCTTCCTCCAGCTCCAATACAACTTGCTTTTGAGGTCCTTTGTTTTTTGTTTCATAGCTTGAACAACTGGAACTTGATCATCTTGCTCATCTTCACTTTCTTCTCTGTCATTCACAATTAAAGCACTTGAACCATCAACAACATGACCATTTGGTGCTTTTTATGACTTTCTTTGTAGCATTTCAAGTTCATAAGTTTTCAGGATTCCATAGAGAACTTCCAAAGTCTATCTACTTAAATCTCTTCGTTCTTTAATAGCTGATATTTTCTGTTCAAGATGGTCAGGAAGAGCTAGCAGGAACTTTAGGTTAACCTCCTCAGCTTCATAATATTTATCATGTAGCTGCAAGTCATTTATCAATTTATTGAACCTTTCAAAAACTTTAGTGATTCCTTCCTTTGGTTTAGCCTTAAATCCCTCATACTGAGAAACCAAAATCCTGCTTTGGTTTGACCTAAGTTCCTCTGTTCCTTCACATAAGATCTCTATTTTCTCCCAGATCTGTTTGGCTGTGTCACAGTTGACAACGTTATTGTACATTACATTGTCAAGTGAATCTATGAAGATCAGCTGCAAGCCACTATCCAGAGAGACTTTTTCTTTTTCAGGTTCAGTATATTCTGAAAGATCTTTAGAAGCATAATGTGCTGTAATGACCATGTCTCCATCTTTAGATTCTTCAACTCTTACCATGGGGTGAAAGGCCCATTCTTGAGGATCTGAATGTATAAAGGATTGGCCATCCTAATGAACAACAACATTTTCTTTTTCCATAGTGTATAGTTAGATCTGTCAAATGTAGGAATTTTGATACTGCTAAGCTTTTGTGTATTCATTTTTCCAAGATCTTTAATCTGTTTGCTTTCAAATTTAACTATAATACCACTTGTTATGTAATGAATACAACAAAGAGGGGGTGAATGTATTTTGGATTATTTTTTAAGCTTTTTGAACTGTTATGGATGGTGAACAAAGTAACTTAACTGTAGAGATAATATATTTTAACAAGAATAATGAAATATGCACATGAACACACTATCTTTCAGAACTCACTTAATTTTATATTAAAATCAAGTATGTATTGCTATAAAAATATGGGTTCTTTGTTGATAAAGAAGTCGACTTCTCTCTTGAGAGTTACAAGATTTTCTAGATCTAATTTGTTACTTTTAAAACAAAGCATCCAGTGTTTACTTTATATAACAAAAAACACCGGTTTTACACAGCATGCAATAGCATGTACTAAACCCTACTTTAAGTTAACTAAAACTTTCTATTTCTGGCTTAGTGTATCTTTGCAAATCGTGCATGTTTGTGACTTTGCTTTGTCAGTTAATCTTGGCCTTTGATCTTGTACTCTTCAAGCTGCTTTTTATAGACTTTTCAAATCAGTGATTGATTTATTTGTTGATTGATAATCTTGGACATTTAACTGATCTGCATTCTGTACTTGATTTTTACATCGAGATCTCTAGTTTGTTATATAGAGAATTCGACATCTCGATAAGTATAATGGCTTATCGAGATCTCTTATTACTCTATAGCTGTTTTGACTTATTGTTGTACAAGACATGCTTGTACAATAACAAAACTAAGTCAATATGACAACCCTAAGTAAGTTGTATGATAATCTATATTTGTATTGTGTATTGTAATTCTTAAGTCTGTAAAAATGTTCAAGGGCAGACTGGAGTCTTTTCCTGTAAACAGTATCAAGCCTAAGAAGTCTATCTGGAAGAAGATCAAGAAGATCATGCCTCAGAAGAATTGTGAAGAAGCTTGGAGTTGAATAAATCTGTTTTGGAAAAAATATTCTAAGTCAAGATCTCTACAAGTCACAGATTAAGTATTATAGAGAAGTCATTCGAGAACTCCAGAATGACTTATCGACAAGTCAGGAAAAGCTACTATAGAACTCAGAGATATCGACAAGCCAAATTGAAGACATGAAGATTGGAGATATTGACAAGTCATCTCTTCACTAGAGAACTCTGAGATATCGATAAGTCTATTTGTCACTAAAGAACTCAGAGTTATCGATAAGTCAAAGTGAAGACATGAAGATGTGAGATCTTGATAAGCCAAATTCTCTTATAGAGAACTTAGAGACTTCGCTAAGTCAAAACATCTATAGAGTGATTAGAGATCTCGATAAGCCAATATACTTATCGAGATGTCAATTTCTCTATATACAAAACTGGAGATCTCGAGGTAAAACTCAAAGTACAAAATGCAGACTAGTTCAATATCCAATATTATCAAGCAACAAACAATCTAATCAGTTGGATTGACAAGTCTACAAAAGCAGTTTGAAGAGTACAAGATCAAAGGCCAAGATTAACTGGCAAAGTAAAGTCACAGGCATGCAAGATTAGCAAAGATACACTAAGCCAGAAATAGAAAGATTTAGTTTTTCAAAAATAGGGTCTAGTACCTGTTGTTGCATGCTGTGTAATAACCAGTGTTTACTGTTCTATAAAGTAAACACTGGATGTTTTGTTTAGTAGTAACAATTTAGATAAGAAAAATCTTGTATTCTCTCAAGAAAGAAGCTAAGCTCTTTATCAACAAAGAGCCTAGAAATTTTGTAGCAAAACATTCTTAATTTTTAATATAAAATTAAGTGAGTTTTGAAAAATATGTGTCCACTGTTCTTACTTGTTTAATTTCAGTATTAACACATTTTACTACAAGATTTAATTTACTTTGTTCATCACCTTAAACAATTAAAGAAAAGCAGAAAAATACTAAAACACATTCACCCCCCCTCTGTGTGTGATTCATTATCTAACAAGTGATATCAGAGCAAAATCTGAAAGTAAATAGATTAAAGAACTTGGAAGAATGAATACACAGAAACTTATCAGCATAAAAATCCCCACCTTTGACAGATCTAACTTTACATTATGGGAAAAGAAAATGCTGCTGTTTATCAGGATGGCCAATCCGCTATATGTTCAGATCCTCAAAAATGGTCCTTTCACTCCCATGGTAAGAGTTGAGGAATTTACAGATGGATATATGGTCATTCCAGCACATTATGCCCCTAAAGATCCTTCAGAATACACTGAGCCTGAAAAGGAAAAAGTTTCCCTAGATAGTGGCTTGCAGCTGACCTTGATAGAGTCACTTGATAATGTAATGTACAATAACATTGTCAATTGTGACACAGCTAAACAGATCTGGGAGAAAATAGAGATCTTATGTAAAGGAACAGAGGAGTTAGGTCAAACCAAAGGAGGATTCTGGTTTCCCAATATGAGGGGTTTATGGCTAAACCTAAAGAAGGAATTACTGAAGTTTTTAAAAGATTCAATAAATTGATAAATGACTTGCAACTACATGATAAGTATTATGAAGCTGAGGTGGTTAACCTAAAGTTCTTGCTAGCTCTTCCTGGCCATCTTGAACAAAAAAATTCAGCTATTAGAGAAGGAAGAGATTTGAGCAGAATAACTTTGAAAGTTCTATATGGAATCTTGAAGACTTATGAATTTGAAATGATGCAAACAAAGTCATTGAAAGTACATCATGGATATGTTGTTGATGGTTTAAGTGCTTTAATTGTAAATAACAGAGAAGAAAGTGAAGATGAGCAAGATGATCAAGTTTCAGTTAGTCAAGCTATGGAACAGAAGAACAAAGGACCTCAGAAGCAAATTATGTTGGAACTGAAGAAAGGTGAATATTACACCTTGGATGAATTAGATGAAATGGGTCAGTCCATGGCTTACTTGGCTAGAAATTTTTTAAATATTAGAGTCAAGAAGCCAAGGTTTTTTAGAAGCAAGGGACAATCTTCCAACAGTAACAATTGAAAACCAAAAACTCAGTTCAATTCAGTTAGCAAAGGTGTCTACAAAATAGGATATGTGGATATATCAAAGATAAGGTGCTTCAACTGTGATGAGTTGGGTCACTTTGTTACTGAATGTAGAAAGCCTAAAAAGGTGAAGATAGAAAAGGTTTATCTTGAGTTGGAAGCAAAGTATGAAGCTCTCTTGAAGAAGCAGTCTGGAAAAGCTTATATTGCAGAAGGAAAGAGTTGGGATGATAATGATGTTGATGACGACAATGAAGAAGTTGGAAACTATGCACTTATGGCTTTTGAGCATGGAGAAGCATCCATTTCAAAATCAAAGGTACCAACTCTAACCACTATTGATTTAAATGCTAGTCAATATAAGGAGACTGTGGAAAAGATGAGTGTGAAGATGTATGATATACACACTAGTCTAGTAGCAGCTATTGAGGAAGTCAGTAGGCTAACCAAGGCTAATGAGAAGCTTGAGAATAAAAGACAAAAGATGGATTTACTGCTTGTGGAGCTTAAGTCATTCAAGCAAGAAAATGATTATCTGAAAAACAAGCTAAAGTGTGCTGCTGAAATTGAAGCTGTGTTGCGGGAAAAGCTGGATAAGAATGAAGTCAAGTTAAAATCCTTCAGAAATGCATCTGAGTTGGTTGGAAAATACCATGAGAAGAACAAAACATGTGTTAATATAGTTATTGGTCTTGATTATGATGCCTTGAATAGCAAGAAGAAAGATATAGGTGACAAAGGAAAAGTAACAGAAAATGAAGATGTTCCAGTTATGCTGAAAAAGGTTGTTTCACCTATGTTCAAGGCATGTGAAGTTAATTTCGGTGAAGAAGAGTTGATTATAAAGCAAGAAATTGCTGATAAAGACAATGATAAGAAAAATGCAGAAACAACTCCAATTTCCAAGGATGGAAAGAAGCCCATGGTCAACCAAGATTCCAAGACACCTGTCAAGGAACCAAAAACTGAAAATGCAAGAAATAAGAAGAAAAATAGAAATGGGAAGATTGGGATAAACAAAAGCAATAATTTTGCTCATGTTGCAGATGCTCCAAGGAAGCAATGTCAAAGATGTGGCTCTGTGAATCATCTAACTCACCTTTGCAAAAAAGTTATTAGCAAGCCAGTAGAAGGAGCATGCAAATACAATGAAGCAGATGCAAATGATCCATACTCATTTTGTGACAAGTTTGATTGCATTCCTTGCAACTTGAAAGTGATGAAAAGTTGCCACAAGCTGAGAGTAGACCTCAAAGAAACAAAAATTTGGTCTACAACAAAAAGGGAAAATGCACAACAGTCAATGAATTCTATTTTATCTGAAATAACTCATTCTGATTATGTTCACTCTGTTAATAAGAAGAAAGTGTCCAACACTGTTTGGGTTGCTAAACACATTTAAACTCATTGTGTGCAGGGCAAAAAGAAGAAAGTCATATGGATCATAGACAGTGGATGCTCAAGATATATGACAGGTGATATGGCCCTGTTATCACAGTTTGAGGAGAGGGTTGGCCCATTAGTGACCTTTGGAGACAACAACAAAGGCTTCACAATAGGATATGGCAAATTGATCTCTGAAAATGTTATCATTGATGATGTAGCACTAGTAGCTGGTCCTGAAGTGAATATTCTCAGTGTTAGCCAATTTCCAGACAAAGGCTTTAAGTTTTTATTCAACAAAGAAGAATGCACTTTTATCAGCAAAAAAACTGGTGAAGTTGCTCTAAAAAGAGCAAGGAAAGGAAGCTTATTTGTTGCAGACTTGGACTCAGCAAATAAGGATGGAATTTATTGCTTCTACACCAAGACATCTGTAGAATAAAGCAAGTTATGGCATAAAAAGATGTCTCACTTGAATTTCAAGGCAATTAACCCTTTGGTCAAAAAGGAGTTAGTAAGAGACATGCCTAATCCGGAGTTTTCTCAAGATGAAGTCTGTGATGCTTGTCAAAAAGGAAAAATGAAAAGATCAAGTCACAAGAGTAAAACTGTGAATTCTATAAGTGCACATTTGCAGCTTATTCACATGGACTTATTTGGACCAGTTAATGTCCAATCAATTTCAAGAAAAAGGTATGCACTTGTGATGGTGAATGACTACTCAAGATATACATTGATAGAATTTATGCATTCTAAAGATGAGACTCCACACATCATAATTGAGCACATAAAGAAGATTGAGAAGCAGCCTGAAGATTAGAACTGTGTGAAAAGGTTGAGGAGTGACAATGAAATAGAATTCAGGAATGCAATCTTAACTGAATTATGAAAAGACAATGGTATTGTTCAAGAGTTCTCAGCTGCTAGAACACCTCATCAAAATGGGGTAGTTGAGAGGAAGAATGGAACACTGGTAGAGGCTACTAGAACAATGTTGCAAGATGCAAAATTGTCAACTAGTTTTTAGGAAGAAGCTGTGAACATTGCATGCTATACTCGGAACAGATATCTCATTAACAAGAATCTTGGCAAGTCACCTTACTCAATATTGTATAAGAGAAAGCCTACTGTGAAACATCTTCATGTGTTTGGAAACAAGTGTTATGTACTAAAGGACAACTCTGAATATGTGAGAAAATTTGACTATAAAGTTTTTGAAATAATTTTTCTGGAATATTCATTGGAGAGAACTGCATACCCCAGGCTTGGAATGCCTTGATGAAGATGAAGTTGAAGACCTTAAGTTTGAAAATCTCAACATTGATAGTGACTCTGATGATGAAGTTGAAATTAACATAAATCACAGAATTATAGAAGAGTCAAATAATCAAGTGACTCATGAGAATGGAAGCTAATCTCGAATACCTGAATTTGACAGCATAAACTTAGGGGGAGAAAGAGGAGAAAATTCTGGAAGTCATGCCAGTAATGAAGAAGAAGCAAAAAGCTCAAGTCAATAAACTCACACAAGGAAGTGGGATAGAAGTCACACTAGAGAAGCAACTATTGGTGATCCAACTGCTGGAGTGAGGACTAGAAGTGCAAGTGCAAATGGATGCCTTCATGCATATTTTCTGTCACAAGTTGAGCCAAAGAAAACTGAAGAAGCCCTTCTTGATCCTGATTGGATATCTGCAATGCAAGAAGAGCTAAATCAGTTTGAAAGAAATCAAGTTTGGAAATTGGTTCCTGCACCAAAGAACAGAAGTATTATTGGAACAAAATGGGTGTTCAGGAACAAGATGGTAGAAAATGGAATTGTTACCAGAAACAAATCAAGGTTGGTTGCAAAAGGCTACTCACAAGAGGAAGGAATTGATTATGATAAAACTTTTGCTCCTGTTGCAAGACTTGAAGCAATAAGGATTTTCCTAGCATTTGCTGCACATTCAAATTTCAAGGTATATTAAATGGATGTGAAGAGTGCATTCCTTAATGGTGAGTTAGAAGAAGAGGTTTATATGCAACAACCACCTGGTTTTGAAGATCCAGAATTTCCAAATTTTGTATACAAGCTACTTAAGGCTCTCTATGGACTCAAACAAGCACCTAGAGCTTGGTATGACACGCTATCAGAATTTTTAATTAAACATGGATTCACTAGAGGTACCATAGACAAGACTCTCTTCTACAAGAAGCATGGTGATGATATGATCCTAGTTCAGATTTATGTGGATGA
Source organism: Apium graveolens (assembly GCF_009905375.1). Taxonomy (NCBI): domain Eukaryota; kingdom Viridiplantae; phylum Streptophyta; class Magnoliopsida; order Apiales; family Apiaceae; genus Apium; species Apium graveolens. Next base: position 18,079,436 of record NC_133652.1, read on the forward strand.
TATCATCTTTGGTTCTAGCAATGAAAAGTTTTGTCAAAGATTCTCCAGGCTTATGCAGAGTGAATATGAAATGATTATGATAGGGAAATTAAGTTACTTTCTTGGACTTCAAGTCAGTCAAAGAAGTGATGGAATCTTCATCAGCCAAACTAAGTATGTCAAAGACTTATTGAAAAAGTTTGGCATGCTTGATTGTTCACCTGCATCTACACCTATGTCTACAATAATAAAGTTGGATGAAGATAAAAAGGGCAAAAGTGTAGATATTTCAAGCTATAGAGGGATGATTGGATCATTGTTTTACTTAAAAGCAAGTAGACCAGACATCATGTTTGCTACATGTTTGTGTACAAGATTTCAAGCCAATCCAAAAGCATCATATTTGATGGCTATGAAGAGGATTTTTAGATACAGGAAGGGAACTCCAAATTTGGGATTATGGTATCCTAAGAGAACTGGTTTTGAAGTTGTTGGATATACAGATGCAGATTTTGCTGGATGCAGGGTTGACAGAAAGAGTACTAGTGGAAGTTGTCAGTTTCTTGGACAAAGACTTGTATCCTGGTATAGCAAGAAACAACAATATGTGTCAACTTCCACAGCTGAAGCTGAATACATAGCTGCTGGAAGTTGTTGTACTCAAGTGCTTTGGATTAGAAATCGGCTAATGGATTATGGCCTAGTGTTACACAAAATTCCAATTATGTGTGACAATACTAGTGCTAAATCTATAGTGGCTAATCCAGTTAATCATTCTAGAATAAAGCACATTGATGTAAGGTACCATTTTATTAGATAACATGCTACAAATGGTACCATTGAGCTCATTTTTGTTCCAACAGAAAAACAATTAGCTGACATTTTTACTAAACCTTTGGATGAAGCAACTTTTACTAGACTTGTAGGTGAAATTGGAATGTTTAATTCTTCATCCTAAGGCAAGAACTCAACTAATGTTTTGCAGTAGATTAATTTCTAGTAAATCAAAATTAATTTGATTTAATTGGAAATTAAGTGAAATATAAATTATAAATATTTCATAAATCTCTGCATATTTATTTTTCAAAAATGAAAATTCAGCTTAGAATTTTTCAAATTCTAAGAAAACTGTCTATCTGTTAATTTACATCCTTAGTATGTAAAATTAACACAAGGCAGAATCAAAGTGATCAAAAGTATATAGAGAATTGAGTTCTCGATAAGTCTAACTGACTTATCGATAAGTCATTTTAAGACTTCTCGAGTGAGTTCTCGATAAGTCAATTTACTGACTTCTGGAGTGACTTCTCGAGAAGCTTTAATATGACTTATCGATAAGTCATTGTAGAGTTCTGTACAAGTGATAACTTACAGAGTTCTCTACAAGTATTATTTTAGACTTATAGATAACTCAGAACTAAAATAATTTAATTTAATAAATTATTTTGGTAAAACACTTTTGGCAAATTTATTCTGATTTTATTTTGATTTATTCAAATAAAAATTGGAAACAAGTCGGTCCATTTTGGACAAACTGGGTATTTATTTGACATCTCGATAATTTAAATTTTTAGTTCTCTACAAGAATAAATAAAATGACCTATCAATATGTTTTTCATATTTCAAAATGACTTCTCGATAAGTATACTCCGTACGTCTATTTTTGACTTCTCGACAAGACATTTGCTTTTACTATAAACACACGGACATCTCGATACATACACATACTTACGCCTTCGAGAACTCTAAGTGACCTAGCTTTTTCAATCCAAAACCGATTTCTCTCCCGTTTTAACTCCTTTCTCACTAATTTTTCTTACCCAATCACTATCACTAAACAACAATGGCACTCAATATTGTTAGAGCTACTAACCCAGAGAAAGGAACCAATTACCTAGCTTTTACTGATGTTAACCAAGCCCCTGATAGTTTCAAGGGGTTTGTGAAATTCTTGTCTAAATCTTACCTTGCAAAAGCTTTAACTGCTAACCCAGTCTTGTACTCGGATGTTCTGCATGAGTTTTGGACAACAGCTGTGGTGAGAACTGTTATGAATGACAACTCTGTATATTTGGTGGTAACTTGCACAATAGGAGGCCAACAAATAGAGTTCAATGAGCAAGATGTGAATGCAGCTTTGGGTCTTCCAACTGCAAATCTAGTGGAGATCCCAACATAAGATGAGCTTGCTGAGTTCATGAACTTCATCAACTATGGTGGAAGAATCAATATGGCAAGCTTGAATAGAACAAACCTTAGGAAGGAATGGTCCTTTGTGTTTGATTCTATAGTAAGGGCCTTTACATGCAGGAATACTAGGTATGATAACATTTCAAGTGTGGTGCAGAAGCTGGTGTTCTCAATAGCCCACAAAAGACACTTGAATGTTGGTCTATTGATCCCGGAAGAACTTGCAACCAGGCTAACAATGCCCCAATCTGCTAGAGGTAAGGAAATTTTCTTTCCTAGATTTATTATGTCTACTTTAAATCATAAAGTAACATACATACATTTGTTGAATGGTATATAGATAGCACTAAAATAGATAATTGTAAGCAAGTGTCAATAATAATATTTGGTTCACTTACTACAAAGAACAAGGTAAATGTAAGTCTAAAAATCACTCCATTCATGATAGAGAGGTTTAGGACTTGCCCTTACCCAATGCCTGACATGAGATCAAATGTACAATCTAGTATAGCTATGGTCCCTGAACCTATAGAAGTACAAATACAGGAAAACCAACAGGGACCTTCCCAAGCTGAGACCATTTCTTCAAACCAAGTAGCAGCTAGGAAACCAACCAATTCATCATCTCAAAAGGGTGAAGTGAGTAAAAAGAAGAGAAAGGAGATAACCCTTACTGTTATGGATGAGAGTGGTGAGGAACATACAGAACCTGAGTCACCATTGGTCAAAAAGATAAAGAAGGCTAAGAAATCTGAGCTGGCCACTCAAATCGCCTCTGTATCCTCCCAAAAGGATGCATTTATACAAATGGGGCCAAAACAGTTTCTAGAGACATCCTATCAATATGATATTTCTATTAAAAAGAGCATTATCCCTAATGCATCTTGTCAAGAGTCTGCACAGCCAACACTTGAACAAATCAAAGTGTATGGCAGGAAAAATAAGGATGGCACACACAAGGAGAGCACATCTCTTAAAGCTCCCTAATCCATTCAGGGGGAGCTGCCAATACTCAATCCTAAGCTTCAAAATCTTATTTCTAACATTTTATCTTCGTATACTGAAATACTTGAATAAAGTCCTCAAGTGTTGCCCCAATCAAGTAACTTGGTTTAAGAAACCTTGCTCACCACCCAAACACTTAATTCAGATAGTGAGAGGCTACTAGCTGGGTTAGATCTTGATGACACCATCAAAACCATGGGGGATTCATCAGTTTTTACTGAAGACCCCATGGATGTTACAAATACACCTTCATGTGCAAATCAGCATTCACAAACTGTTAGGTTTGAGGGTAGTACTTCTGAGGGGGAGCTATCTAAATCCACTCCAATTCAATTGGAGGTTCCTGTTCCAGGAACAATTCCCCTCAAAACCCTAGCAGAGATTGCATTAACAATTGATGCTAGGAGTACAATTGCCAATGATCCTATCATTAAGGAGGCAAGCATAGCATATTTAAGTGATAGTGTGGTGCAAGACACACAAGGATTTGAGACTGGTGCACATGACAGTAACCCAGTCAAATCCCCTCCAATTTAATTGGAGGTTCCCACCACAAGTGAGGAACATCAACTTATCACAAACAGAGAGAAATCTGTGAGTCAAACTTTGACTTCTGCCACAGGTGGTTCTGATACTTCACACCAACCTTCAACCTCACAACCTCAACAACCACACCTTCTTTCAAACTGTCTACAAGAAGCTGCACCTCCATCTAATCTTGAAGATTTTAGGGTTGATCAGCTAGCTGGACTTGCTCAGATCTCTCAACAACTCTTAACCTCAGATATGTCCAACCAGGATTACCAAGCCATCATGCTCTCATATCAAACAGATTTCCAAGAACAATAAAACAAAATTGTTAATGAAGCTGAACAGGATGGCAATTGTGATGTTTAGCTGAGCAAGGACTACAATCTGGAGATGGAGGGTGTCTTAGCTAAATTCAGGGAAGACTACTTGACTATTTTGGGAAGCAATGCTAAAGCCTTAACCCCTACTGAAGTCTATGATGCCATCAGTGAAGTTTCCAAAGCCCAACTTAAAGCTTTCCATCTCTTTGGAAGAGCTCTAGAACTCAAGCTGAGTGGTCATGAAGACAAAGTAAGGAAATTGATAAATGAGAAATGGATGAGATTATACCTTCACAAGTCAAGATCACTTCCAAGTTTAAACATTTTATTGATCAAATGACAAGGATGGATTTGACTACTATGGAAAAAGATGTCAAAAATCTCAGACAGTCTTTCATTGCTCTCCATGAAGTGGTTCAACAACAAATTACAAGTTCAAATGACACAAAGCTAAAGTTGAATCAGCTTCACCAAAGCATATATGAGCCTTCTGCACTGCTAATGGAGGGTATCAAACAGGTTGTGGTAACAACTTTTGGCTCCTCAAATACTACAAGTTCTCATCAACCTGTCTCAACCTCTACAAATCTTCAAATCCAATCTCTTCAACAACAAATCTCAGACTTGCAGTCCTCAAATGCCTCCCTAAATGCTCAAGTTCAAGTCTTGACTTCTCTAGTCAAGAGTCAACAATCAGATATCCAGACCCTAGTGGACTGTCACAAGCATCTCCAAATACAGAATTTTGTTGCTTTGGGGACCATCATGGGGAAGCTCAACATACCATTGCCCTCTCTACCTGAACATATAAGGCCAGAATTACCAACTCCCCTACTCATGCATGTCACCAAGACTAAGTGGGATATTGAGGCTAGGATTCGACAATCCAGGGATGCTAAAGCTAAGTTTAAAGAGCCTATTCAGATTGGTCAAATCTCTTTTCAAGTTGATGTTGGAAAAGAAAGACTTCTAAAGGCTGCAGAATGACCCAATCAAGACCAGAAATTCAGTGAACTTCTTGCAGTTCTAAGAATGTATCTTCAAAATAATTACATGACCTACAAGAAAGCTTTGGCCAAGAACATCAACTTCATCAGGGCAGTGGTTGTGAGAATTGATAATTTCTTGGAGAAGAGAATAATTGTGAATATCAATGATTGTGGTGTGGACAGATGTCTTCAGGTGTCTCTTCCAAATCTTGAAACATCAAGAGCATCTGAACTGGATATAATAATTGACAAAGTAAATCCAGTTATTCAAGAAGACACCCAACTTCTCCATGAGCTCAAAAATGCACATATAGTAGCTTTTCCAGAAGCCTATCTATATCCACACAAAGGGGTAGTCTGCATCTGTCCAACAACCAAACAATGCAAACATCTCCTTGTTCCTAAACACTGTGTCAGATCAAATATGAGGATGATCATGACTTTGCAGTCTGATCTAAAGTACCAAAGGAGCAAGAAGCATGAGGATGAGGAGATGATACAGATCTTAGATAGATATCTTGTAAATGCTGACACCATGTTGCCAAATACTCAATACAATTTAAGAAATGACAAGGATGATGATGAGCAGAAGGATGACAAAAAAAAACCTTCTGGCTCAAATCCACTTCAATCTTCTAAAGCAACTGGCAGCAAGGACAAGAAGCAAGAAGATAAAAAGGATGATGAGAAGAAGAAAGGGGTTGAGAGGAGAAGGAAGAAAAAGCAAGATGAGTCAAGACCACAACCACAACAAACCCTAAAAATCCAAACAACTCAAGCTCAACCATCAAAGCCAACAAACTCATATACTCAACCTCATCCTACCTCAAAGCCTAAATTCCTATACAAACAAACTGCCAACACCTTTATAAAAATACCAATCACATCAAGCCAAACATCTCTCAAGAAAATCATAAACCTACCTTCTATCAAGCCATCACTCAAATTTAATTACAAGTCTGTTGGGAGGAAATCTAAGAAAACCAAGCATACTGAAAAAGTACAAGTTACTGAGAGGGCCATCTGGAACCGTTTCAAGCAAAGTGACTTTCTACCTTTAAATTGGTGCATCTCAGATGAAGATTATTTTCAACAACTAGCTGAGGAAATAATTAGAGTCTGGGTTGTAACTCTAAGGGAAGTAAGAATATACTATGAATATGGGTCTTTCACATTTCTTGGCTATAGCTTATTGGACTCTCTCTCTCCCACAGAAATCTGTTGGGCTTGCTGAGCAGGCCTAACTCCACATTAGTATGATATTGTCCGCTTTGGGCCGAGCCCGCACGGGTTTGTTTTTGGGCACCTCCCAAAAGGCCTCATGCTAATGGAGTTAATTGGCTGCTTATATTCTAGCAAACTGCCCCTCTCACAAATGATGTGGGACAACTCCTAACAATCTCCCCCTTCACACATCGGGCTCGACACCAGTCGAATCTGTCTCCTTCAATGTGATCGGACTCCCCCTTGACCCATACTAGAAATCCATCTGGCTATCTGCTCCCCATAGGCCCATACTGGAAGGCCCACCTGCCTTTTCCTTGAGCCCATACTGGGTAACCCATCTGCCTCCTCCTAGGCCCATTCTGGAAGTCCGTCTGAGATTGTTCTGGACCGTTACAACCTGAAACTCTGATACCACTTGTTGGGTTTACTGAGCACGCCTTAACTTCACATTAGTATTATATTGTCCGCTTTGGGCCGAGCCCGCACGGATTTGTTTTGGGCACCTCCCACAATGCCTCATTTCAATTGGAGTTATCTGGCTGCTTATATTCTAGCAAACTGCCCCTCCCACAAACGATGTGGGACAACTCCTAACAATCTCCCCCTTCACACATCGGGCCCGACACCTGTCGATTATGCCTCCTGATTGTGTGATATGGCTCCCCCTTGACCCATACTGGAAGTCCGACTATCTTCTCCCCCTAGGCCCAAATTGGAAGATCCACCTGCCTTTTACTTGAGCCCATTCTGGGGTAAGCCCATCTGCCTCTTCCTAGGTCCATTATGGAGCCCATGTGAGATTGTTATGGACCGTCTCAACCTGAAGCTCTGATACCACTTGTTGGGCTTGCTGAGCAGGCCTAACTCCACATTAGTATGATATTGTCCGCTTTGGGCCGAGCCCGCACGGGTTTGTTTTTGGGCACCTCCCAAAAGGCCTCATGCTAATGGAGTTATCTGGTTGCTTATATTCTAGCAAACTGCCCCTCCCACAAACGATGTGGGACAACTCCTAACAATCTCCCCCTTCGCACATCGGGCTCGACACCAGTCGAATCTGCCTCCTTCAATGTGATCGGACTCCCCCTTGACCCATACTGGAAATCCATCTGGCTATCTGCTCCCCATAGGCCCATACTGGAAGGCCCACCTGCCTTTTCCTTGAGCCCATACTGGGTAACCCATTTGCCTCCTCCTAGGCCCATTCTGGAAGTCCGTCTGAGATTGTTCTGGACCGTTACAACCTGAAGCTCTGATACCACTTGTTGGGCTTGCTGAGCACACCTTAACTCCACATTAGTATGATATTGTCCGCTTTGGGCCAAGCCCGCACGGATTTGTTTTGGGCACCTCCCAAAAGGCCTCATTTCAATTGGAGTTATCTGGCTGCTTATATTCTAGCAAACTGCCCCTCCCACAAACGATGTGGGACAACTCCTAACAATCTCCCCCTTCACACATCGGGCCCGACACTTGTCGATTTTGCCTCCTTCAGTGTGACCAGGCTCCCCCTCGACCCATAATGAAAGTTCATCTGGCCATCTGCTTCCCCTAGACCCATACTGGAAGGCCCGTATGCCTTTCCTTGAGCCCATTCTAGGGCAAGCCCATCTGCCTTTTCCTAGGTCACTTCTGGAGCCCATCTGAGATTGTTATGGACCGTTTCAACCATAGCTCTGATACCACTTGTTGGGCTTGGTGAGCATGCCCAACTCCATATTAGTATGATATTGTCCGCTTTGGGCCGAGCCCGCACGGGTTTGTTTTTGGGCACCTCCCAAAAGGCCTAATTCCAATTGGAGTTATCTGGCTGCTTATATTCCAGCAAACTGCCCCTCCCACAAACGAGTATCACTACTTCATTAAAATTGTTAAAGATCATTTAAGTTTAATAAGTAGAATGCATATGTTCTGCAAACTTAACATGTTTTGTAGAATAAAATATTTTTGCTAATATTTTACATGAAGTACATATATGATATTCAGATTCTGTATAAAATAAGAATATTTGTAGAGCATGATTTGCAAAATAATATGTTTTGCATTATTTTTATGCAATATTTTACTTGCAGAACATAAGTAGTCTCCAAGGTATTTAAAAAAATGGTCTCCATAGAACTTAACTCTCTCTCTCTCTCTCTCTCTCTCTCTATATATATATATATATATATATATAGGGTTTTACTCCATTAAGAACCTTTTTTTGGTGAGATATGAGATCTAATCTCAACCATAAGAATTTAAATATATTTTTAATCTAGACCATTCATTTTAAATCTCATCATCTCTTCCATCTTCTTCTTTCGACTTACCATCCACCATTACCTCCAACCACCGGCAACCACCATTTCCGGCCACCACCACCGCCGATGACCACCACTGCCTCAGGCGATCACCGAAAAATCACCACCGGTAAACATAAAATCACCACCGTCAAATTAAAAAAACACCAGCTGAAAATAAAAAATCACCACTGAAAAATGAAAAATCACCACCGGAAACACAAAAATCACCACATAGCCACCGGTAAAAAAAATCATTACCGGAAAAAAAAAATTACCATCTTCGACCACTTTTTTTACCCACAATATCCAACCACCAGCTCAATTTATCAACTCCGATCATCAACATCATAATAATAATCACTAGATTTAATTATAAATCTTAACAATGATCACTAACCACCACCAAATCAAGATCACCACAACCTGACCACCACCAGCATCTACAAACACACCAAATTTAAAAATCACTAATTACAAAACAAAATCCCCGAAAATGAGCAAAAATGGATAATCACTACTTGATATGAAATCAAAACTATTCTAATCAGGGAAGCTCAATCGCCGGAAAAATGATGAGCTCCAGTTGCTTAGTCGGAGACAAACGATTATTCAACCGGAAAAGTTTCGAATCCAGAAAAGCGGAGAGGATATCGATGAATAGGATCCAGAGAGAGAGAGAGAGAGAGAGCACCAAATCTGGGATTTTCCGGTAGTGGCGGCTGTTGCGCGGTGGTGGTGGTGCGGTGATGGTGGTGGATTGGTGGTGGAAGTGGGTGGGTGGCGGTAGGGATGGGTAGGGAGGTGGATGAAAGATGAAGTATAAGATAAAAATTTAAAGTGTGTGGTTGTGATTTAATTTGTGAATGAAAATGTGTGGTTGAGATTAGATCTCAGTTCTCACCAATAATGTGGGTTCTTATTTGAGCAACTCCCTATATATATAATAATAATTTTAAAATTGTATATAATATATTATTATTCATTACAGTAGAAATTATTAATGTATAATATATAGCATGTCTATACAATCCTAATTGTTTTAAATAGTGTTAAATTAATATAAATAATTAAAATTTGATATATATAACAACCAAATCATGCAACAACCCAATCATAAATTTTCAATTAAACACATGGTACGTATGCGTGCACGCACGACGTAGTGGATAAATATATTGTATTATAATTATTGTTAGTTATCGATAATTTTTTAGTCACAGTTTTATTTTTACATATATTGATTCGTATTATAATATATATTATTTTATGTTATAATATAAATTAATAATGTATGATATGTAATCTACTTATACAATCTGCTATTATTTAAATTAGTATTATTTTTAACAATAAAAAAATATTTGATTTTGATTTTTAAAATTTCTTTATTCAATTTCATAATTTCTAAAAATTATAAATACATGTTATTTGAATAATGAGTATAGGATAGGTAATGATCATTTATATGCTTATTTGAAAAATATATCTAAATTACAAAAATATTGGTGATGAATAATAATAAGATATAATATCAAGTACAAGTAGATAACTGAAGTATATCAAAAAAATTAGCTCTTATGGATTAACATGCGGTGAATTATTTTGTTTGGGACTTAACTTATTTTTAAAAAATATTCAATTTCGATACGATTATCACAACATGGATTATGACGGTGTACTCATCGATGTTATTTTTCATATTCCTCTCATTAAATAAAACTTCAGAGATTAAATGTCCGTTTTAAATAAAAGTTTGCATATACTTTTAATGCTGATGAAGTTTACATGAGATGATTTTATGAGTCATAATTTATCATTTCATGTAGATTAAGAAAAAAAGAATTTAGTTCTGATTTAAATTATAAAGTTTTTTACGCAATTTGGTAAATGCATAAATATCTAAAAATTATACAAGTTAGATATCTCACTATATATTTAAAACTGTATTACAATTCAAATATCTGTGCACAAAATATTACAATTTTTATATTTGTCCACTTTGATATGATTTGATTTGTATTTTAAAAATAAAAATAATATATTTTTTATTCGATTAACCTTATAAATTCTACTATAACATAAAAGATCAAAGAACCGAGTTAATTTTTGTCAAGATTTAATTGAATTGAAGAATATTAAATCTGTGAAAACAACTTTTAACACTAATAATTATTATACAAATGTGATGATAACTCAAGATAGAGCATACAAAATATTAAAAATAATAACGAATGGTAAAATGCATTAAAAATAATATACAAAATAGATTAACATTTCATATAAGAACACTTCTCATAATAAAAGATTGAGTTGTGAATGAGATAACCGAAAATCATGAAATCCCGATTCAACCATAAATCAAAAGATTCAAAAAAACTATAAAAGTTTTATGTATATTCAAATTTTAGTGTGTGTGTGTGTGTCTGTATACAATGTGTTTTAGGATATGGAATAATTTAAGGACTATATTATCTACTATTTTTACTTGTCATATTAATTTGCGAAACCAATTTATGTACTGATTAAAATAAATATATTATAACACCACTTGTCATGAATGAATAATAACTGAGAAAAAAGTTGAAGAAATATTTACAATTGTTCAATCATATGCTGAAATATAACATGTGCCACTATAAATTGTCAAATATACCATTATAAATGTAATTTGTTCAACGAAAGTTAAGGTACATCATAAATTAGTGTTTTTCAAAATTTTGGCGTTTAATATTAATATTTGTGTCAATAGTAAGCAAGAGGAAAATACTGATTTTATTAAAGAATTTTTTTCAAGCATAAAATATGACACAAAGATTCAATATCATTAAGAAGGGGAAGGTTTTTATAGAGAAGGGGTTGAAGGGTTTTTCTTTAAATTTTTTTAAAGTTTAACGAGAATTATTAATTAACAATCCTTTTATCCAAACCCTAAACACGTTACCGCGGACATGTTTGTGCCCTATTACAACTTGAGGTAGTAGAAAATATCAGATATTTTGCCATCTTTTTTTTGCAGCCTCAATTACTTTTGGAGATAAACATATTTATGAAAAAAATGCATGGGATCAATAACAATTTTCACCATAAACTTAAACGCTTTTACAATAAAATAAGAAAGTTAAATTAGACTATAAAATAGAACACATTATAAGTGAAACTGTAATCACATTCATGCAGCTGTCAAATCGATTAAGAGTATTGTAGACGCATCAACACATGTACATAACAGAAAATTCGATGGACACAATCAGTGATAGTATAAACCAACCTCAATGGTTATGTACTTCATACCATATACCGATATATAATTCACACTAGAACCACTGCGCAAGGATAACAATATATTAGCTACAAATTTAGAATTGGGTAATGAGGATTTTATTTATCTATAGTTCTATAATTTATATTAACATGCTATCGAGTTTAACTCTTACACCTAACGAGCTGCAAATGACGATTCATAAACATTGGTAAAAAATACAAGAAAGTCGAAGTACACTTTTTATGAATATTGTACACAGTCTCGTACACTAATGTGCAACAACAACAAAGTTAAATGCAAAAAAAGTAGGATAAATCTTACATACACCAAGTATTCAATATCAAAGTTAATCATTTCACACCTCAAAAAAACCTCAATCATGGATGGTTTTATCAGAAACCAAGTAACTATGTAGTTAAAGTAGAACATAAGTATCACAAATCAGGATTATCATATACACTGCAACATCTCTGAATTTTGAAGTTATACTAGAAATTTAGAATATGACTCGTGCCTCACACAGATTTTCATGTTAATTATTCTTCATATAGTTTGAATTTTAATAATTACATATTCATATTATTTATATAATATACATGTTAAATTATTGAAAGGAGAGTATTTTAAAGTTAATATATTAGGTGAACTATTTAGAAATGTAGTTAACGATTTTAAGAAATGTATCAAATATTGTGTTTGTACTATGGTTGTAGTTGTGGCATTAAGTCCATGAGGTCATGGGTTCAACTCAAACTCAATGCTTTTTTTGACATTAATATGATTGAAGGGCATATAAGTAATTTAGTAAATAGGCACAAAACCTACGTTCACATATAATAGATGTAATAGATTTGGATTTTTCAAATTATTATAATATTTTTAAATTATGAAACAAATTTTGACAATAGTAATTAGGGTACTTTTTTAATTAAAAAGTTGAATTTTTATTAATCACTTAAATCATTGGACGATATGTAACCGAAACCAAGGTGGATATCTCATCTTTTACCCTCTAAATACGATCATCAGGTACTAAACAATTATTTATGGCTAAGTAGTGAGCGACCTTTTTTGCAGACTATTTAACGAACCTAAACTTTAAGTCTTTGTTGATCAAACTTGTTAGATGAACTCGACATTTCTTGACCACTTCTTCATAAGTACGAGAGGCATATAAAGGAACTACAAATGTCTTGTACAATCTGTAAGCAATCATACTAAATATACGTTATAATAGTCTCCATTCTTCACCCAATTTAATGCTTCACCAATTCTTATTACTTTATCCAAGTTTGTATTACGACGTCCTCCTAAGCATTTTGATCTAGTTCCAATCAATTTGCCTTCATGATCACAAGTTAAAAAAATATAACTTTAATAATTTGATCCCTCATTAATGATAGCATCAAATTTAATTTTAACGATGTTGAGTAGTAAGCACCAGTGTTCGTCACTATGTTTATAGGACATGTATCCTATAAAATGATCAAAAATCTGTTCTTGAATACTTCTTTATTGGTTAAGGATCGAGAGTACACTGATTCCACCACTTCAAAAGATTTTAAACCGTGTTGCTTTCATTTAATCTCACTTATGATCTTTCATAACATCCAACAAAACATGATTATAATAAGAATTTCCTTGTTTCTTTGTTGTTGAAAAATTAGTTGGAGTCACTCAAACAACGAGTTAAATTCACCAAACACATGTAAATTGTGAATCCTCTCCCAACTACAAGCAGCATGAGGACACAAAACTAAAAGATGCAAATGTGTCTTTGGATGAGCATCACATAAAATATACAACATTTATTTGAACCCTTTTATACGAAGCATAAGCTTAGTAAGTAACAATTTCAGAATGCTGTAAGAAATTTTTGACCGTCATAAGAAATTTTTGACCTTGAGTGTAATTTTAAATTTCAAAATTTTCGCCAAAACCGTATTGTTCTCATTCTTGTCCTACTGCATAAGTAAATAGGCACTCTTAAATGCGTAGTTGTCCCGCTTTTCACGTCTTCAATACCAAAAATAGTTAACTTTCTTATTTAATGAAATTGATAGAAAAATATTTGCATCGATGTTGTCAAATATATCCAAGACTAAATTGATATCCCAAATACTAATGTTCACACTCATTATATAATAGACCATCTGCTTATGTAAAGATGCACTACTCGTTTGAATACATGCTTCATTCTCTAATGACAGCGATGAGACTTTCATAATATAAATAAACTGATCATTACCAACTCTGTAATTGATTCCCTGTTTAATAATAATTTGAGACTCTAACTTACTTAGCTATATATAACTAGGGTTATTTTTATTTTAGTATTGAGGAAAGAACCCCAAGGATAGTATCGTGTCTTGTAGATTTTACTCACTAATCATTCTGGATATTTAAGCACCCTCGAACCCTAATTACCCAGTGAATCTATTCTAAAATCCCGAACACTTTTGAATCACATACCACCGAATGATTTCCTCATACACAGGTTACTCAAGTTTTTCCAATGAATGTCTGTATCCTTCTCATAGCTTCTTTTCCACCAAAATTTACACATCGACCTTTCAAGTTGTTGGCACAAGTCTAAATGCCATAAAAACACGCTCATTATATAGTTATGCAATGTTTGAGCAAAATAGTCAACAACACCTTTTTACCACCATTTGACATCATTTTTGATCCCAGCCCTGTATATGATTCCGCATCTTCACTTTCAAACATATGAAAATCGACGATATATTCCTACCAATCGTATTAGGCAAACCTATATACAAACTTTGATCATTAGCCTCCATGAATCTGAGGTTCTGGAACATCTCACTCTTCAAAGAACTCGGAGTATTTTTGTTGAAAAATACTGATGACTTATTTATATTTATTTGTCGCCCTAATATTTTTTCAAAAATCTTCAACAACTGCAAGATATTATGATATAGTATATTTTTATATTTATATTTTAGATTATATTTATTGTGTTTTACAATTATCTGGATATTTATGTAGTATATTTTAAATATTTATTGTTAGGATATAAAAAATTCATGACTTAAAAGAATTTGGAGTAAAAAGTCCTATATTTAAGTGAAAATAGAAGAAAATTTATATTATTGGACTATACATTTGGGTCTTATCTTAAGTTCCAGAAATCCGACAATTGAGATGAATAGATTAACTCTAATCAAAGATAAGAATAAAAACTTGAGAGACTGATAAGTTAGGGTTTCGATTTTGAAGAGATGGAGAATAAAGTACATGATTATATTTGTTTGTAAAGTGTTTGTGTGAAATGTGTTTGAACGGGGAATAGAAAACCAAAAAGGGGGGAATGAAATTTTCAGAAGGGGTTCGAAATATTCTAATAGGGAAATGTTTTTTTTGGTGAAAGGGCAAATACAAAAAACGACAAAATTCTGAAAATTTTAAAATTTAGATACTTCAAACACGATTATAAAACAATGACAGTGTTATTATGGAGACTAAATACTGATACTCAAAAAAGCGATGTAAAAATTAATTTTTACAGGTTTTTCCAACTGATGCCTATATTATGATGTTTAGGTAACAATTTCTAGTAATGACCTTAGTATAAAATCATAGCAATCCAGACCACCAACCTAAAGGGTAATATATGGGTTGCCCAATCATGGGAGGATCAATAATTTATTATAAGAAATTCGGAATAAAAGCCATTACGAATGAATAAGAAATGAAGAAGAAAAACGAAGTATGTGGAACAAGTAGATGAGTAAGAATGCATCAATAATAAAGCTAATAAGATAATGTCTTACTGTGGGTAGTGAAAATTAATTGGTGATTTTTAGAACATGAGAGCAATAATGCAACTAATAAGATATGGTATAATTGTGTGTGGTAGTGTGGTGAATGCAACTAATAAGATAACATCTCACAAAATTACTAAATAACCCCGCACAACGAATGTAACTGATAAGATAACATCTCATAAAGTCACTAAATAATCTTGTATTAAAAAGAAAATAATGTGTTCTATGAGATTTTTGAAAATTATATTTTACACTTTATGAAAAATATATATTTCTATACTTTTCAGAAAATACAAGGTTATTGAAAAAAATTTATAATTGATTGAGAATTACACGTTACGATAGTACGCAAGTGGTAATCTATTATCTATTATCTATTATATATATAATAGAGCAACTAGGGGGTTGGATGAGACATTTTATTCTTATTAAAATTACTGAATTACCCCCCTTAATCGTATGTTAATAATTATTTTATTTAATATATATTTATTAATTGTATCTAACTAAAATATGCATGTATTAATTAGTATGACTCATTATTACGTATATTTATTACTACTTCATTGTCTTAAATTAACAATTTATGACAATATATATATATATATGTATATATTTATCTTATTATGATAATATGGAGAACTATTATAATAAAGTATCGTTATCATAAAACGGTAGTTAGGTCCCAATATGTTTGTAGAAGGGGGGGTTGAATACAAACTTTACCGTTTAATCGAATTTAATGCGGAATAAAAAAGTGAAACAAAATTCAAGTTAAATAAAACTATTATTAAACTTGAAAGGTGTTACAACAACGGTATCGTTTACGAGGGATTAATCTCAAATAAATTATCACAAATCTAGAATAAATTCGACATGAACTTTTTCTATTTTTGTAATAAAAAGATCAAATGCTAGAAGCAATTTGAGATTAAGTTCTAGGGATTTTGATCCGCTAGATGGTTACACAAGAATAAGAGAATGATTTCTAGTGGTTTGGATTTAACTTTAATGACTAGAAATTAATGAACTTGAAATGCACTTGAAAGATGAAATGCTTCTGCGGCTGCTTTTCTTTTTGTGTTCTTGAGTTGGTTGAAGTGTATTCAATTGTCTGAATAATGTTTGATGCTGTTGTCTTTTAATAATTCAATCAACATAGATCCAATGAAATGGCAAGACAATCGGTGAGACAATCTGTTGAGCTAGCAAGACAATCGGTATGACAAACTGTTGAACTAGCAAGTCAATCGGCATGACAATCACTTGAACTAGCAAGACAATCCCATAGCTGGTAGAACTTTCGGTATGACAATCCATTTGAACTAGTATGACTTTCGGTATGACAATTGATTGTCAAACTGGTTCAATTGATTTTCATGCTGAATTAATATTGAATATAAATTCAAAATCAATTCTGAAAATTCATAATATTAATTCAGAATTAATTAATCAATCAATTCAATTAATCAATAAATTAATATTTGCAGATATAATTTATTTTCTTAATTAAATTATATGACTTAATTAATTAATGGAGAATTAATACTACTCTTGAACAACAACCATTCTTCTGAAAATCTTCTGAAAATTATGAATCAATTTCACCACTTCAATGTTGACACTCGATGTACTGTCTGGTTTATGAGTGACTAACTTCTGTGATGTTTCTTCATGACTTGACTTTGATAACTTGATTTTCTTCAGATTAAATCCCTGTAATTATCTGATACCCTGACAAGATCTCTGTCACTTGATTAAATCCACAATCTTGATTTATATAACTGAGGCTTGATCAATTTCTTGAACTTCTTCCGGTGAATTAATTCCTCAAGTCTGTAGATGAACATTGTTTTTTAAATCTTTTGACAGATGTTACTTTGTGAGATCTCTTTGACGGTATATCCACTATTTACTTGTTACATTCTTATTTGAGTTGAGTTAAATCCTTGAATAAACAAATAGCCTATGACATATGCCTTTCAACGGTGAAAATTAAATATAAACGAAGATCATGCTGAAATTTTAATGCTAAATATGACGTACTTCTAAAAAAATTCAAATGTATTTAGATATAACAAATATACAACTATCATTTATAAGGAAAATGAACAAACTCAAGAATCATTAATATTACTACACATACTTCCCGTTCATGAGATCATCGATCTTACAAAATATACTCCCATTAAGATCAACAATCATGCATCTCACTTATCGCACTTTTAACAAAATACATTAGTTATTTCTAAAAAAATAAAATCATTCGCATTTTCAACAATGTGTGGTGAAAAGACTAACAATCGCTACACTGAATACTGCAAACCAAAATAAGAAATTAGAGCAACTAAAGCAAATGAACTAATTTTTTTCCTTAATCGATTAACATGATCTTGTCAAATAATTATGAATGTCCATGCTCGATGACACCAATTGTAAAATTCCAAAATTCAAAACACTTCAAAGTACATAATTTACGAATATTATACATCTGTTATTTGATCCAACATTAGTAAAGAAATCTCACAACATAACATATACTTCATTTATGTAATATGAACATGGTCCACACGTGAGTTTAGAAAACATCACAGACTATAGAATATATAAACCGAAGAATCTCATATTTATAGTAGAGGTCATTCCACACACAAAATTAATTTTTCACAAGTCACAACATGTTATATATCAATTTAACAAGCATGCATACAAATTTTAAAATATTTCAATATAGAGCATACCCGTGCCTCGCACGGGTTATAAAACTAGTTACTTACTCGATTATAAACCAATAGTTTCAAAAAAACAATTATAAGCATAACTTGATCTTACCATAAAATAAAAGTTATCTTTTACCAAAGTCTACGAAAATTGTGTAAAAGTTAAATTTCAAGAAATAACATCATTGGAAGCTAATAATATAATTTATTTATGAATAATTATAAAAAATTGATTGATTTATTAATATTTTTATATTAAATTGAAAAACAAAATATCCTTACTATACAAGAATCAGAAAAATCAAATTTCTAATATAAACAATTTTATTTATCGAGATTTCATCTTTATATCGTTTCATATAATATTTAGGAGTGTAAAATGATCCGAGCGATACCGAGTACCTCTTTATTCAAGCCCGAGATCATTTTATTTTCATAGTGTAGGGTTCATGATCATTTTATACATATATAAGTCGATCCCGGGTATTTATAATTCGAATTTAAATCGGACTTGAGCGAGTATCGTATTTTTCTTTTTCTAACCGGGTAGTTTGTGATCCATCACATCTGAATTAAATATAATCAACTAATGTTTTTTTTAATTTATATAATATAACGATCCTTTATTCTAAAATAGATGTATATTATTAAGATATAATAATAAAAAACTAAAAACTTAAATATCTAATGTATTAAGTGTATATAATATAAAATTTACCATTTTAAGGACGGGTATATCATATTTTGTAAAAAAAATAAATGTATAATGTTAGGTCACACAACACTGTAGAAGGGGGTTGAATATAGTGTTTATACAATCAAATCGATTTTAACACAAGTATGTAACAAAGATCAAGTAAATTCAATAAACCCTGTTACAATATGAACTGTTGTTCTCTCTCAGTGATGAACAAATATCACTAAGAGCTGCTAGGTTACAATGAATAATGTTTCTCGATAATGATAACACATATAGTGTAAACCCTAAGTCTGTGTTTATTACGAGATATCTTCTAATTGATATGGAATATAATTCTGTTTCCTAAAATATATCAATCAGATATCTTCTACAAGTCTTCTAGTCTTCTAACTCTTCATGCATATCTTCTTTTGATTTAGTTCAAATCTTCTCCTGTAAATCAGCCATATTCCTTATCTGAATGTCTTCCCGTACTTAAGTACTGATATGTATTTTCTGACACCTTAAGTTCTGATATTAAGCTATGACTTCAGTAAGTTCTGATTTCAGTAAATCCTGATATGTCTTGTTGTTAAGTTCTGAAAAACTAAACATAAATCATATTAGACATGACATCTCAAATATATCTAACAATCTCCCCCAACTTGTAAATTATGAAAAATATACAAGTTAATAGATTTGATGATGTTAAAAATATTTAAGTACAAATGCAATGAGAGTTTAATAAGACAACTAACTACAACTTACAGTCCTTGTAGCTTTTACCAATCTCACTGAGTCAATCTGAATCCAAAGTGATTCTTGACAAAGTTTGATATCGGCTTTTCTTCTTTATTCCTCAGGACTTGAGATATTATAGCTTTGACTTGCTTCAATTCTTCATTCTGACTTCCAATATGGTAGATTGTAGTCCTTAATGCTGAGATATGGTTTCTTTCCAAACTATCAACAAGTCCGATCACCCTTGGATGAGAAGAATCTTCATTGTAGCACAGACATTTCTCTTTCAGAATGACTTCAAGTTTAGCAGAATCCTTCTTCATTGGAATTTCACTTCCATCATCTTCAACTATGCTTGGAATGAACTATGTAATCCTTGAACCATAAATTCTTGCTTTATTTCTTATGGTCTTCATAATGAAATTTGACCATCTCCTGGTAATCTCAGACTTTATCTCTAAAAGATAATGAAAGAATTGAAGTTCTTTCAGAGATTTGTTCAGCACATCTGATTCTGACATTTGATATGTCCTTCCATATTCAAGAAATAGAATCATATTTTCTTTGACATTATGCTTGTCATGAGCATCCAATACCACTTGAACAGAGATAACATTATCAAGGTGTTTCTGTGTAACATCTTCAAGAGGTTTGTCAGTCAACAAAAATGGATCTTTTATAAGCACTTTAACTCATGTATTGATCTTAGCTTCATCAGAACCTAGCCCTGCTCTGTCTCTTGCTTCTCTGGCTTTCAATCTAACGGTCATGAAATCAAATAACAATTGGCTTTTCTTTGGATCTGATGGTTTGACATTCTTCCATAAGAGTTTCTTTTTATCAGCAACTTTCATCTTGTCTAAATCAACTTGAGCACTGTCAGAGATTGATTTCTTGATGTCTTGATCAGAATTTGATGTTTCTTCTGTAGCTTGTTGTTTCTCACTCTGAACAACTTGAGCTTTATCAAAGGTTGTCTTGGATTCTTCAGTTATCTTCCTTTTTTTCAGAGTTTGAACATCTTCATCTTCAATGGCATTATCATCAAATACTTGAACCATTTTGCACACTGGTTTCATCAGGATTTAAGGAATTTTCATCTCCTGTGGCTTTGCTGGTTCATCAACTTTTCCTTTCCCTTTATCTTTGGGATCAATCTGTGATCTTGTCATGGGCTTTGAAGCCTTGGAATTTGACTTTTCCTTGATCATAATGCCTTTTACCTTAGGCCTTGAAGGTTTCTTAGCATCAAAAGCTTTAGACTTTAGATTTGTCTTCTCAGCTGCAAATCTAGCTTCTTCCTCCTTGAGAGTTTCCAAATCCATTCCAAGATTATGTTTGAAAAATAATCTTCTAGCAATCTCTTCATCAAGTGTCTGGATTTTAGGATCTTTGTAGTAGACAGTAGTCTGCTTTCCCTTGAGCTTCAGAGTTTGCAAAAACTTCTGAGAGTCTTGACTTCCACCTTGAATCAGAACATCAGGCTTTTTCATCAGACTTTGCTTATCAGAACTTGATATCAGACTTTTAGCATTTACAGCATCAGAACTTGACTTGTTCTGTGTAGAAGATTTGCTAACATCAGAAATTACTTTCTGTGAAGATTTTCCTTGAATTTTTCCTTGACCTCTACTCTTATCAGAGTTTCCCTGATCATCACCTTTGTCATCCTTCTTCTTCAGTATTTGAGTAGGTGAGCATTTGGACTTAACTACCTTCTCCCCATTTTTGGCATCATCAGGTAGTAGGAGAGAGAAGAAGTTCTACTGAATATTGAATTTCATCCAGTTGAGCTTTTTGAGAAGCTTGATTTTGCAAGACCTCAGTAATTTGGGCCTGTTGCTTCTCCTGAACCTTCTCAATTGCTTCAACTTTTTCATGTATAGCTCTGATAAGTCTTGACTTGTCTAACTTGAGAGTCATATCTAGCTTGTCAGCTGACTCCAGAAGTTTATCAACCTTGGCATGAGTTTGAGAGTGTAGACCTTGAAGATTTTTAGTAGATAGAGCTGTGACTTTGAGTTGAGTCTTGAAATCAGAACTTGTCATCAGCTCATCAGCCTTAGCAATGTGCTCTGTCAGAATTTTAGAGCTTGGAATGAAATCAGTTTCATTCCACTTCTTGGTTCACTCCACTCCTCTGTGAGTATCTTCCCATGGAATAGGAGCATCCTGTTCGACAAACTTTTGGATTAATGCCTCATTTCCAAGAATTGGAGTATTTACTTGAGTCTTGAAATCAGAACTTGTCATCAGCTCATCAGCCTTAGCAATGTGCTCTGTCAGAATTTTAGAGCTTGGAATGAAATCAGTTTCATTCCACTTCTTGGTTCACTCCACTCCTCTGTGAGTATCTTCACATGGAATAGGAGCATCCTGTTCAACAAACTTTTGGATTAATGCCTCATTTCCAAGAATTGGAGCATTTACTGGAGCTGACTCTCCAGAACTTGCAAAAAATCCATCATCTTCTGATAACATAAGAGTGTGTGTAACAGAAGGAGAGTCTGTACCAGCTTCATCTAAATTCTGAGCATCAGAATTTATCTCCAGAATAGGAGTTGTTGGTATTTCAGCCTGTAAGATAGGATAATTGACAATAGACGGCTGAGCTGCTGTTGGAGCTTCCAGATAATGAACATTAGGAATATTCAGATTGTGAATATCTATTTCAGAAATTGTGTCCTGTCCTTCAGCATTATATGTAGCTTTGAGTGGAGAGATAGGAGGTGTGATCACTGTATCTATAACAGTGTCTTTTGGTTCTGGAAGGGCTTCAATGATAATTGGTTCTTTTGAGATCAGAGATTTCTGATCCTCTTCCTCAGCTTCTTCAGTATCCTCTGATGGAGGTTGAGCCATGTGCCTTCCTGCCCTCTGTTTCTTAGATCTCCTAAATGGTGTAGGAGTTCCCTAAGTAGCATCAGAACTTACAGTTATTTTCCTCTTCAAATTATCAGAACCATCAGCTTCAGTATTTATCTGATGGGTTGACCCTTCAGCTTCTTTTTCATTCTGAAAAACCATATTTTCAGCTTCCACAGGCACAGGTTCTGATGCATGACCCTGTGCTTCTTCATCATCTGATTCATCCCTTAGAATCATCCTTCTTCTCCTTGGTGGAGATTTAGGAACAAATTTTGCTCTTTTAGGCCTTGAGGATGAAGGTCTGATGGTAGGTGCTGATGGTTGTTATTGTGAGGATTGTGTTGGTTGGAAGTATGTTCTGATTGTAGGTTGAGTTGGTTGAGGTTGAGAAGTGGTAGGTTGTGTAGGTGCTGATGGAGGTTAGGTTGTTTGACAGATACGGGAATTTGGAGGGGTCTTAGTACAGTCTTCTTATTATCAGTAGATAATAAGTCAGTAAAAGCTATTTTAGCAAGTTTAAAAGGTTCAATCAACTCACTTGCTAGTTGGGGTGCTTTAGAGCAACAGAAACTGTATAAAAGCTGACAAAATCTAGAAAAATAAACTGTATTTCTATCCTCTGTCATCCTATCACCTATGAAACCTAGTACAGCACTAGCATAATCAAAATGAGATTGAGTAATTAGAGCATACCAATTTGCTGACTTAGGATAGGGACTGCAATAAAATTGGAGCACTTGTTTGCAAAAGCCTTGGTGATGCAGTCAAAGAAGAAACTCCACTCCCTCATGATGTGGGATCTCTTTAATTGTCTTAGCTTGGACAATGATTTTTCATAACCCAGATTAGCCATCATCTGTTGAAGAGCTGGCTCCTCAACTGTTGAAAAAGTGCAGTCTTCTGGAAAATGTAGAGCTTGGCAGACTGTAGACACAGTCACCACATGTTCATCCTCCCCTGTTGTGAAAATAATACTAGGGAACCCATTTGCACCACCATCATCATACATACCACTCCTCCAGAACTCCAGTACTTGAGTTCCTGAGATTGATTGAGGTTGGGTCAATGCATACCCAATCTCACTGTTAGCAAGGAAGTCCTGAACAAAGTGAAGATCTGATGGAGTTTCATCCTTGCTAAGAATAGCTAAGTAGTTGTTAGGAACAAACTTAGCTTCATTGAAAATGATGTCTTTTGGTGCCATTTCTGTGAAAAATAAGTGAGAATAGTGTGTACATAAAGTGTTTGATAAAATGCCTGTGAGAAAATAGAGCTTCAGAGAATATTAGTGGGTGAGAGAAAATAAGAGAGATGAGAGAATGAGAAAAGTAGGTAAAAGATTAGAAAATATTTTAAATTTCTTATTTATACAACCCACATGACAACATCTATATTTATGAAGTATGGCAGATAACTTACACCTGGTAACATGTGAACAGTCAATAAATAGTGTAACGACCGAGAATTTTTCATCATAATTAAGAAAGTAAAGTATGTGTTATGTGATAAGATTATGTGATTAAGTGGTGATTATTTGTCTTATCTGTATACTAGAGTTAAGGAGCGTGGATAAAAACGTTCCAATTTAAAGAGTCAGCTTATAAGTCAAGCTGTGGTTTCGGGCCGTCAGGTAGAACGGAACCCGTCCTAATTAAATAATATAAAATGTGAATTATATGTAAAGTAAATGAATGAAGTATTTCGTCTTAAGAGACGTGTTGATTGGCAAAGGTAATGAGAAGCGTATTCGAAACGCTGAGCATCGGGCCGTCAGGCTGAACGTGACCCGGTACGCGTAAAAAGGGAATAAAGATTAAAGAGGGATAGATTCTATGATCAGACCTGGGTCGTTATGTGACTATATGCATGTGATTGCTTGACTGTGTGCATGATTATATGTTCTGTGTTAATTTCTGTGAATTTTAAAGGAATTATGTGATTTACATAAGGGTTTATTTAACCTTCGTACATTTTTATAAAATCATCTGAGATGGATAAAAACATGGGATTTGTTTTGTTATCTTCGTAGAGGTCTTAGAGACTTTTTAAAAATAATAAGTGAATTTAATTGTGGGTCTTTGCATTTTTAAATTGATTTTATGTGGAAAAGGTATTTATTAAAGCGAGTTTGCGAAATTCATATAAAATTAACCGCTCGCTCAAATTCTTATTATGAGTAATGGATGAAAAGCTAATTTCGAGACCTACGCGTTAAAAATGTCATTTTCAATAATTCTCGACTTTCCGAGAGAGATATATTTTGTATTTGAATTTTATCGCATTTAAGTAAAAAGAAAAAGGGATGAGTGAGTAAAAGGAAGTTGGTAAATTACTAGATTGCCCTTGTTTCTAAGTGCTATATATAACCCACTTTCTTTTCTTTTCTTTCTTTTGTGCACTCATTCTCTCTTTTCTCTCTTCTCTCTTTCTTTTCTCTCGTCTCTCTCTCCCGAACACTCTCTCTCTCTTTCACTCCCTCTCGGCCCTCTCATCTCTCATCTCTCTCACTTGCATGCAACCCCCAAATCTTACTCAAACTCAAAGATATTGCTACCTTTAGCCTTTATTTTCGGTATACTTCTTGATTCCTATTTGCATGTAAGTATTTGCAAGGTTTTGTTGAAGTGATCACCATGGTTGTGCTTAAGAAAAACAATTTCTTGAAGCATAACTATAAGAGTGATTTTAAGAGGTTTTGGAGGTCATAAACTCGAGAGGAGATCCGTCATGGACTCTCTCAAGTTCGACCACCACCGGCCATGATCCAAAGGAGAGCCGGTGGGTTTTCCATGATGTGATTGTTGGATTTTAATGTTGCATGTTATGATTTCTTGAAAACTTGAAAAAAAGGGTTTTGCTTCTTTTGTTGAAAATTGAGTATGTGATTGGTAAAATGATTTCCTTGGTTGTAAAATGAATGTGTGCAAGTGATTGTTGCTTAGAAAACCAAATTTTATGATTTGCATGTGAGTTTTGCTTCGGCTTTATGCTAATAAAAAGGGAAATTGAATTTTGTGACTTGATCTTGGTATGAACTAAGCTTAATTAGTAGGAAATAGAGTTGCATGTTGATTTAAAAGAGGAGTTAGTAATGCATGTCACTATTTGGTTCTAGGATTGTGAATTTTGAATCTTTGCCGAATAGAAAATGGGTTTAGAAGAGATTGATTTGTGATTAAGTGAATGCATGCATGTTGATTGAATAATTTGATTAAGGTTGAGTCATTAGGTGATGTTTGGCTTTGTGCTTCGAAAATCTTGATGAAAATGAGTTAAATGACTAAGTGAAGGCTTAAAACAAGTTAAAAATGTGATATAGGACTTTGCATGTCAAGATTGATCTTTGTATGTGTGTTTTCTTGATAAACCCGAATGGGTTGAATCTTTAAAGTGGTTTGTTGTGAGTAGACTTGATTAAAGTAATGATGGATGGTGATTAGACTAATAAGGAATGAATTATTGTTGCATGCTAAGTTTAGGTTCGAATTTTTGAGTAAATAAGAAAGGAAATTGAATTTGGTGAGATAATCTTGGTAAACACTAAGTTTGGTAATTGAAAGAATGATTGAGTGTTATATGTGAAAATCTTTGATTTTGCTTGATTGGATTGTTGTTTTGATTCGAATTAAGGAATAAAAGAAAAGGGAATTAAGTCGATTGATATAAGTGATAGTATGCACGTAAATGTTTGGTTGTGAATGTGTCTAGTACTCGTAAAAGAGTCGTGTTAGTTTGATTTGAGAAATAGCCTAGGTCAAGCGAGTACGCTTTGATTGCTAGGTATATAAGGATATGAAAACTATGAGAAAGAATTGTGCTATGTGCTATGTGCTGTGTGCTTATTTGTATAAGCTATACTCGTATAGTTCGAGTCAAGAATATAATCGAGTTATCATATAGAGTGATCGTTTCGGGAACGAGAGTTGGGAATCTAATTAAGATTTTTGGTTTTATTGTAGATTCGGAGCGTGAGGGCATTCGGGCTAGGAAAGGGAAAAGTATACTAGGTGGCAGTAGTTCAACCCTCAGGAAAGCAATTTCAGGCAAGTAACTCTGATTACTTGTATAAATGATTGTAAAGGAAATGTTGTTCATACCATGTAGAGTATTGAACTGTTAAAGTATGAAACCCTTGCTTTATGAAACCCTGATATTGATTTGAAGTACCCTTTGTTCTTGATAACCTGTTATTGATAATCCTATTGATTTCACCCGTTGATAATCTGCCTTTCTGTTCAAGTTTCCCATAATGCCATGATCATATTGAACCTTTAAATTATCTTGGATAACTCTGTTAATGATACCCCGTTTCTCTTGATCGCCCTAATGATCCCTAAGTTATTACTGATCCTTCAAATTTAGTACCTTATTATCTTTGATGCAGAATCCTTGAGAATTGTTCCTTGCGTATCTTTGATTCACTCCCTGAACTTTGTTTCTTTAAAATCTGAATTAAGAATGAGTTTCGACTTGAAAGAGTCCGAATGATTTCAAAGGCTTGGTAATGATAAAATGAATTTTAGAAAACCTATTGTTTTCCAACTCAAGGTTTTCCAAATGAATTCCTGATGGATTGGATTGAGACGTAAGAGGCTAGTGGGACTAGTCCAGTCATGGTAAGAGGCTAGTGGGACTAGTCCAATTTAAGGCTGAAATTATGCCGAATGGTACCTTAAAGACCGGAATGGAGGTCGATACGTGCTGATCACCCGTATATAATGAAATGGAAAGATAAGTGATCCAATCAAGGGTTCTAAATGATTATTTAAAAGGGAACTGAAACTTTTGTTCAGTAAATTGATTTTTGGAAATGAAAATGGTTTATACTGTTTTGAAAAGAGTTGATTATGTTATTGTGGAGCTTAAAGCTCAGAACCCTGATTCCTGAAATTGTTGATCATATGAATGATTCTATATCTTGAAATACTGTTGCTTTCCTCTACCGAAAGATCTATTTTGATCCTATAATGATTTGTGTTGAATGTCAGATTTCATCCTGTTTCGAGCCTTGTTTCTTGAAAGCCCAACTATTCTTCGGATACTTTTCCTTATCTCAAAGAAAACAAAAATGAATATACGGAAATCTGCCACCTAGATTAGCTAAAATAGAATTCCCTAGTTTGTTCAAAGCATATTGAGAATTGTTATTGTAGAACTGCTATTTAGTTACTTGCTGAGTTTTATACTCATTGTTTTGTCTTAATCTAACCATGGCAGTTAAGCAAGAAGATGGCCAGGCTTAGGCGCACTGCTCGTAAGAGCGTACCTGGTGGTCCCTACCGTGTTGAGGGCTTCCAGTTGCCAGAGCAGGTAGTACAGATTATGAGTGAGCTCGCGCCTAGTAAGAGGTGTTTAAAGATACAATGGGTTATCTGTCGGTTCCCAGCCGGAATTGATATTGATTATTTAATAATATTTTGGGTTTGTAAGTTATATTCGGTGATTGGTAGTTGTAATCTTGTCTCATACTTTATCCTGTTGATCCTGTTAGTAGTTAATCGGGGTTTATGCATATTTAATTAGTAGATTAGAGGTGTGTGAGTCCTCATTTCCTAACCCCGAGATTGAGGGCATCACAAGTTGGTATCAGAGCTACAGGATCTAGTCCCTGAGACAAGTTAGGTTTTAAAAAGGTGTATTTTGGGAATATATCTATATCGCGAGAGAGTTCGACTCATCTAGAGTTGAGTTAGACTATTAGGTATAGTCTAAGGAAAGTGTTTGATTGGTAAAGCAGAAACTAGAGTTAGGGTGTGAGTTAGCTGGAAGCTTTATTTGACCCTAACATTGTTTCTTGGTTGCTGTTTTATGTTTTTTCTCAGGATCCTAGTAGTGGTAGTGATTCAGACTCAGAGATTAGCTTGACTGGTACCCCTGTGGACCCTATTCCACCCTCTCCAGAGGAGCCTGTATATGTTAGTTCAGACCCAGAGGAGGACCCTTCTGAGAGTAGTGAGATCCCCATGCAGATTTCACCCTTGAGGCTTGATTCAGAGACCCCTGCCCCTGAGCCAGAGTCGGAGATGCCTAAGACTGTTCCTGTCAGTATTGGTGGCAAGTTAGCCCAGGACCGAGACTTTGTGTACTCCCGCATTCCTGAGTTAGGAGCTTTGGTAGATAGGTTGATTCGAGACTCTAGGCAGAGGACTTCAGTGGTGGTGGAGGAATGGAGAGCTAGGATTCAGTTGGTGGAGCAGGTTGCCAGGAGGAGATTGGATGAGGGACCATCCACTAGTGATGCTGATGCTGAGGCCCGGAGGCTGCATAAGATCATTCGCTGGATGTTGGTTGTGTTGAGAGAGATCCTAGATGATTAGACGGGACTGTTGGTTGAGCCCGTAGATTGTTGTTGTTGTTTTCAGCGCCGGTAGGCATTGGGATACTTGGTCAGATGCCGGGATCCCTTTTTCATTTACCTTGTTGTATCTCAGACCAGTGTAGTAGTAGTAGTAGTTGGAAGTTAGGGGTAGATAGGGGGATGTTTTCCAGTTTTTCCTCTGTTTAACCCTGCTATTTATTGTACCTTGTTTCAGAACCTTAAAATCCAGAATATTTCCTATATAACCTCTGATTAAATAAATCTATTATCTTGCTTCCCTTTGTGCACCTTGTTTATCTTATAAACTGTTCTCAATGCCATGTTTTAAATACAGCTATGTTTTCATACAACCATGTCTAAAGATCGTAAAACCCTATTCCGTGCCATGATAAAACAACACTGATATGAGAATTATGTAGTAATAGGATTGCATGTGCAAATTGGGTAAAACTTAAAACCCACAAAAGAGATTTCATAAAAATTGTTGTTATATATGCCATGCTATCGTATTGCTAAGTAATTGCTCAATCAGGTTTGTAAGAAATGGCCAACTCACCAGATCACCAAGAAGAAGAAATTCCCACCCAAGACCCAGAAATAAACCCAGAAACCACTTTGATGAGCAGACTTGCTCAGCTTTTACAACAACCTGTGGCCCCAAAAGTTGGAAATTTCAAGTACTTTCAATCTGTTCATCCTCCAGAGTTCTTAGGTTTGCCAGATCCGATTAAAGCACAGTCGTGGTTGAGAGAGATGGAAAAAGCCTTTGAGCTAGCCGAAGTTAAGGACGATAAGAAAGCTCAGTACGCAAGTTATTATTTGAGGGATGAAGCAAGTTTCTGGTGGGAGTCTTCTAAGGCATTGTTGGAAGGCAAAGACTTATCTTGGGAGAAGTTTACTGAGATGTTTCTGAAAAAATATTTGCCAAGTTATATGCAAGATCAGTTGGAGATGAAATTTTTGGATCTTAGACAGGAGGAAATGTCGGTAGCAGAATATGAGGTGAAGTTTTCGGAGTTGGCGAGGTTCGTGCCAGAGTACGTGAATACTGAAGCAAAGAAGGCTAAGAGGTTCCAGCAGGGACTTAAGCCGTGGATTAGGAGTCAAATAGCAATGTTGGAGATCAAGAGCTATGCTGTCTTGGTTCAAAAGGCAATGATAGTAGAAAGTGAGCGGGAAGCTGCTCGAAGAGAAAATGAAGGAAGAAAGAGGAAGTTTGAAAGCTCTGAGCAAGAGCAAGGAAGTTTCAAGTTCAGAGGAAAGTTTGGAAAGAATGGTGGAGGTCAGAACAAAAAGTTTCAGAAGTTTAGACCCGGGAATGGAGCTCAGAAGAACCGTTTCCAGAAAGCTGGACAACCGGGAAAGGATAGCAGGCCCCAGATGCAAGAATGCAGGAACTGTGGAAAGAGACACCCGGGGAGGCGTAATAAGCTGGATATAACATGTTTTAAGTGCAACCAGAAGGGGCATTATTCTTCAGAATGTTCAAATGAAATAAGGAAGCCTGATTTGGCTTGTTTCAAGTGTGGCAAGGTAGGCCATATGGCTAGAAATTGCAAGGAGCCTGTGCAGAAGGCTAATGTTCTCAGAATTGTTGGACCGCCGTCTCTCCCAGCACCATCAGCTCAACCCAGAGCTAGGACCTTTAACATGTCAATGAAAGATGCGGTGCAAGATGTGGACGTGGTAGCAGGTATGCTTGTTATAAACTCAGTAAAAGTAAAAGTTTTGATGGATTCTGGAGCAACCAGATCTTTTATTTCTGAAAGCATTCTTGATAAGTTAAATTGTGTTGCGTACCCTCTAGAGCCTAATTTGATTATAGAGGTAGCAAATCAAGAGAAAGTTGTTGTTAATAAGATTTGTCCCGATTGTGATGTGTCTATAGAAGGTCGGCACTTTTCTGCTGACTTAATTCCTTTTAAGTTAGGAGAATTTGAGGTTATTCTAGGAATGGATTGGTTGTCAAATCATGAGGCGCAAATAGAGTGTAAAAGTAAGAAAGTGAAGTTAAAAACCAAGGATGGTGAGGAAGTGATATTTAAAGGAAAGAGGCAAGAGAAGAAATTTCTAACGGTTATTGAGGCGAGAAGATTAATGCGTCAAGGATGCGAGGTTTATTTGGCTCATATCGTGGACGTGGAGAAAGAATCTGTAAGGATCGACAATATTCCGGTAGTAAGAGATTTTCCGGACGTGTTTCCTGATGAATTGCCTGGACTACCTCCAGACAGAGAGATCGAGTTTACGATTGAATTGGCTCCTGGTACGGAACCAGTGTCGAAAGCTCCCTATCGCATGGCGCCGGTTGAAATGAAGGAATTGGCAGCTCAGTTGCAAGAGTTGTTGGACAAAGGAGTAATCCGACCGAGTGTATCCCCGTGGGGCGCACCGGTGTTGTTTGTAAAGAAGAAGGATGGAAGTATGCGATTGTGTATCGATTACCGTGAACTGAATAAGTTGACGATCAAGAATAAGTACCCTCTACCGCGGATCGATGACTTGTTTGACAAATTGAAAGGAGCTTCGTGTTTCTCAAAGATTGATTTAAGATTTGGGTATCATCAACTAAAGATCAAAGCGGAAGATATACCCAAGACAGCGTTCCGAACAAGATACGGACATTATGAGTTTTTGGTGATGGCATTTGGCTTGACGAATGTGCCAGCTGCATTTATGAATCTTATGAACAGAGTGTTCAAGCAGTATTTGGACAAGTTCGTGATTGTGTTTATTGACGATATACTTATTTATTCCAAAACGGAGGAAGATCATAAGGAGCATTTGAGGATTTCCTTGGAAATTCTGCGAAAAGAGAAGCTGTATGCAAAGTTTTCAAAGTGTGAATTTTGGCTAAAAGAAGTGCAATTTCTTGGACATGTAGTTAATAAAGAAGGAATTAAAGTGGATCCAGCCAAGATAGAAGCTGTAATGAATTGGGAAAGACCCAAGACTCCGACAGAAGTCAAAAGTTTTCTGGGATTAGCCGGATACTATAGAAGATTTATGCAAGATTTCTCAAAGATTGTCGTTCCATTGACAAAATTGACGAGGAAGAATGAGAAGTTCGTTTGGACAGAAAAGTGTGAGGAAAGTTTCCAAGAGTTAAAGGAGAGATTGGTAACCGCCCCTGTGTTGGTATTACCAGATGATAAAGGTGAATTTGTGATATTCAGTGATGCTTCCTATAAAGGACTTGGATGTGTGTTAATGCAACACGGGAAGGTAATAGCATACGCGTCAAGGCACCTCAAACCGCACGAGCAAAAGTATCCAATGCACGATTTGGAATTGGCAGCAATTGTGTTTGCCCTTAAGATTTGGAGGCATTATTTGTACGGGGAAAAGTGCGAGATTTATACGGACCATAAGAGCTTAAAGTATATCTTTACTCAGAAAGAACTGAATATGCGACAAAGAAGGTGGTTGGAATTGATCAAAGATTATGATTGTGCGATAAACTATCATCCTGGAAAGGCAAATGTGGTAGCTGATGCTTTAAGTCGAAAGGAAAAGTTGAATATGTTAACATCAACAGAAGAATTAATCAAGGACTTTGAAAAGATGGAAATAGTGGTGCAGACTCCAGAATGTGGAGGTGAAGCCATTTATGCAATACGGTTTCAACCTGAAATTTTGGAAAAGATTAGATGATGTCAAGAGCAAGTGATGAATCGCGAAAGGAATAAGTTGACGGGAGAAGAAATTAAAGCTCAAAAGGATGGAAAAGGAATATACCGTGTTAACTCACGTATTTGGATACCTGATGTTGTGGAACTAAAGCACGAGATTTTGCAAGAAGCGCATAACTCGAGATTTTCAATTCACCCTGGAAGTACGAAGATGTACCAGGATTTGAAAGAAAATTTTTGGTGGCCAAACATGAAAAAGGAAATTGCAGAATGGATAAGCAAATGTTACACGTGCCAAAGAGTTAAAGCGAAACATCAAAGGCCAAATGGATTGCTTCAGCCACTGGATATACCTGAATAGAAATGGGAACATATCGCAATGGATTTCGTGGTAGGATTACCTAAAACCAAGTCTAATCATGATGCGATTTGGGTGGTAATTGATCGACTGACAAAGTCAGCACATTTCTTGCCAATAAACGAAAGGTTTTCATTAGAGAAGCTGGTCAAAATGTACCTGGATGAAATCGTGATGCGTCACGGAGTTCCTGTATTTATCGTGTCTGATAGAGATCCAAGGTTTAATTCGAGATTTTGGCGACAATTCCATGATCATTTGGGAACGAAATTGAAAATGAGTACGGCATATCATCCGCAGACAGACGGATAAAGTGAAAGGACAATTCAGATAATTGAGGATATGTTGCGAACCTGCGTAATAGATTTCAAAGGAAATTGGGACGATCATTTGCCCTTAGTTGAGTTTTCCTACAACAACAGTTATCATGCAAGTATTGGCATGCCGCCTTATGAAGCATTGTATGGAAGAAAGTGTAGATCCCCTACTTATTGGGATGAAGTTGGTGAGCGCAAGTTAATTGGCCCTAAGCTAGTGCAGCAAACGAAGGAAAAAGTTAAAATGATACAAAAGAGATTAGTTGCAGCTCAAGACCGACAGGCAAAGTACGCGAATCAAGAGCGAAAAGATGTGAAATTCGAAACTGGAGACAAGGTCTTATTGAAGATATCTCCTTGGAAAGGTTTAACTCGATTTGGAAAGAAAGGAAAGCTAAGTCCAAGGTACATTGGACCATTTGAAGTATTGCGACAAGTTGGGAAAGTGGCGTATGAATTAGCGCTACCGCCGCAGATGCAACATCTGCACAATGTATTTCATGCATCTCTCCTGAAGAAGTATAATGCTGATGCGAGCCATGTGATCGAGTTGGAACCAGTAGAAATCCAACCAGATTTGTCCTATGTGGAACAACCAGTGCGAATTTTGGATCGAAAAGAAAGGACGCTTAGAAATAAAGCTGTACCTCTAGTTAGAGTGTTGTGGAGAAATCCACTAGTCGAGGAATCGACTTGGGAATTAGAAAGCGAAATGAAAGAAAAGTATCCCCATCTATTTGCTTAGATTAGATTCTGGGGACAGAATCCTTTTAAGGAGGGTAGATTATAACGACCGAGAATTTTTCGTCGTAATTAAGAAAGTAAAGTATGTGTTATGTGATGAGATTATGTGATTAAGTGGTGATTATTTGTCTTATCTGTATACTAGAGTTAAGGAGCGTGGATAAAAACGTTCCAATTTAAAGAGTCAGCTTATAAGTCAAGCTGTGGTTTCGGGCCGTCAGGTAGAACGGAACTCGTCCTAATTAAATAATATAAAATATGAATTATATGTAAAGTAAATGAATGAAGTATTTCGTCTTAAGAGACGTGTTGATTGGCAAAGGTAATGAGAAGCGTATTCGAAACGCTGAGCATCGGGCCGTCAGACTGAACGTGACCTGGTACGCGTAAAAAGGGAATAAAGATTAAAGAGGGATAGATTCTATGATCAGACCTGAGTCGTTATGTGACTATATGCATGTGATTGCTTGACTGTGTGCATCATTATATGTTCTGTGTTAATTTCTGTGAATTTTAAAGGAATTATGTGATTTACATAAGGGTTTATTTAACCTTCGTACATTTTTATAAAATCATCTGAGATGGATAAAAACATGGGATTTGTTCTGTTATCTTCGTAGAGGTCTTAGAGACTTTTTAAAAATGATAAGTGAATTTAATTGTGGGTCTTTGTATTTTTAAATTGATTTTATGTGGAAAAGGTATTTATTAAAGTGAGTTTGCGAAATTCATATAAAATCAACCGCTCGCTCAAATTCTTATTATGAGTAATGGATGAAAAGCTAATTTCGAGACCTACGCGTTAAAAATGTCATTTTCAATAATTCTCGACTTTCTGAGAGAGATATATTTTGTATTTGAATTTTATCGCATTTAAGTAAAAAGAAAAAGGGATGAGTGAGTAAAAGGAAGTTGGTAAATTACTAGATTGCCCTTGTTTCTAAGTGCTATATATAACCCACTTTCTTTTCTTTTCTTTCTTTTGTGCACTCATTCTCTCTTTTCTCTCTTATCTCTTTCTTTTCTCTCGTCTCTCTCTCCCGAACACTCTCTCTCTCTTTCACTCCCTCTCGGCCCTCTCATCTCTCATCTCTCTCACTTGCATGCAACCCCCAAATCTTACTCAAACTCAAAGATATTGCTACCTTTAGCCTTTATTTTCGGTATACTTCTTGATTCCTATTTGCATGTAAGTATTTGCAAGGTTTTGTTGAAGTGATCACCATGGTTGTGCTTAAGAAAAACAATTTCTTGAAGCATAACTATAAGAGTGATTTTAAGAGGTTTTGGAGGTCATAAACTCGAGAGGAGATCCGTCATGGACTCTCTCAAGTTCGACCACCACCGGCCATGATCCAAAGAAGAGCCGGTGGGTTTTCCATGATGTAATTGTTGGATTTTAATGTTGCATGTTATGATTTCTTGAAAAATTGAAAAAAAGGGTTTTGCTTCTTTTGTTGAAAATTGAGTATGTGATTGGTAAAATGATTTCCTTGGTTGTAAAATGAATGTGTGCAAGTGATTGTTGCTTAGAAAACCAAATTTTATGATTTGCATGTGAGTTTTGCTTCGGCTTTATGCTAATAAAAAGGAAAATTGAATTTTGTGACTTGATCTTGGTATGAACTAAGCTTAATTAGTAGGAAATAGAGTTGCATGTTGATTTAAAAGAGGAGTTAGTAATGCATGTCATTATTTGGTTCTAGGATTGTGAATTTTGAATCTTTGCCGAATAGAAAATGGGTTTAGAAGAGATTGATTTGTGATTAAGTGAATGCATGCATGTTGATTGAATAATTTGATTAAGGTTGAGTCATTAGGTGATGTTTGGCTTTGTGCTTCGAAAATCTTGATGAAAATGAGTTAAATGACTAAGTGAAGGCTTAAAACAAGTTAAAAATGTGATATAGGACTTTGCATGTCAAGATTGATCTTTGTATGTGTGTTTTCTTGATAAACCCGAATGGGTTGAATCTTTAAAGTGGTTTATTGTGAGTAGACTTGATTAAAGTAATGATGGATGGTGATTAGACTAATAAGGAATGAATTATTGTTGCATGCTAAGTTTAGGTTCGAATTTTTGAGTTAATAAGAAAGGAAATTGAATTTGGTGAGATAATCTTGGTAAACACTAAGTTTGTATGATTTAAAAGCAATTGCATGATAGTTTTAAAGGAGATCAATGAGTGCATGCTAGTAATTAGTCTTTGAGTTGAAAATTATGTTCTTGCCGAATGAAAACAAGATAAAAAGGGGATAACTTGGTGATTAAGTGTATGCATGTTGATTTGATGGATTGATTAAGTTGAAATCACTAAGTAGTGCATGGTTTGGTGACTTAATGAATGGAATGATTTAATAGGGGATTAAAACAAGAAAGAAATGTGGTATATAACCTTGCATGTCAAAATCTATTTTTGCATGTTTGATTCTTGATTGTGATAAGTGTTAAGGCCGAATAGGCCATAAGAAATAAAGGTCAAAACTTGATTTTTGGTAATTGAAAGAATGATTGAGTGTTATATGTGAAAATCTTTGATTTTGCTTGATTGGATTGTTGTTTTGATTCAAATTAAGGAATAAAAGAAAAGGGAATTAAGTCGATTGATATAAGTGATAGTATGCACGTAAATGTTTGGTTGTGAATGTGTCTAGTACTCGTAAAAGAGTCGTGTTAGTTTGATTTGAGAAATAGCCTAGGTCAAGCGAGTACGCTTTGATTGCTAGGTATATAAGGATATGAAAACTATGAGAAAGAATTGTGCTATGTGCTATGTGCTGTGTGCTTATTTGTATAAGCTATACTCGTATAGTTCGAGTCAAGAATATAATCGAGTTATCGTATAGAGTGATCGTTTCGGGAACGAGAGTTGGGAATCTAATTAAGATTTTTGGTTTTATTGTAGATTCGGAGCGTGAGGGCATTCGGGCTAGGAAAGGGAAAAGTATACTAGGTGGCAGTAGTTCAACCCTCAGGAAAGCAATTTCAGGCAAGTAACTCTGATTACTTGTATAAATGATTGTAAAGGAAATGTTGTTCATACCATGTAGAGTATTGAACTGTTAAAGTATGAAACCCTTGCTTTATGAAACCCTGATATTGATTTGAAGTACCCTTTGTTCTTGATAACCTGTTATTGATAATCCTATTGATTTCACCCGTTGATAATCTGCCTTTCTGTTCAAGTTTCCCATAATGCCATGATCATATTGTACCTTTAAATTATCTTGGATAACTCTGTTAATGATACCCCGTTTCTCTTGATCGCCCTAATGATCCCTAAGTTATTACTGATCCTTCAAATTTAGTACCTTATTATCTTTGATGCAGAATCCTTGAGAATTGTTCCTTGCGTATCTTTGATTCACTCCCTGAACTTTGTTTCTTTAAAATCTGAATTAAGAATGAGTTTCGACTTGAAAGAGTCCGAATGATTTCAAAGGCTTGGTAATGATAAAATGAATTTTAGAAAACCTATTGTTTTCCAACTCAAGGTTTTCCAAATGAATTCCTGATGGATTGGATTGAGACGTAAGAGGCTAGTGGGACTAGTCCAGTCATGGTAAGAGGCTAGTGGGACTAGTCCAATTTAAGGCTGAAATTATGTCGAATGGTACCTTAAAGACCGGAATGGAGGTCGATACGGGCTGATCACCCGTATATAATGAAATGGAAAGATAAGTGATCCAATCAAGGGTTCTAAATGATTATTTAAAAGGGAACTGAAACTTTTGTTCAGTAAATTGATTTTTGGAAATGAAAATGGTTTATACTGTTTTGAAAAGAGTTGATTATGTTATTGTGGAGCTTAAAGCTCAGAACCCTGATTCCTGAAATTGTTGATCATATGAATGATTCTATATCTTGAAATACTGTTGCTTTCCTCTACCGAAAGATCTATTTTGATCCTATAATGATTTGTGTTGAATGTCAGATTTCATCCTGTTTCGAGCCTTGTTTCTTGAAAGCCCAACTATTCTTCGGATACCTTTCCTTATCTCAAAGAAAACAAAAATGAATATACGGAAATCTGCCACCTAGATTAGCTAAAATAGAATGCCCTAGTTTGTTCAAAGCATATTGAGAATTGTTATTGTAGAACTGCTATTTAGTTACTTGCTGAGTTTTATACTCATTGTTTTGTCTTAATCTAACCATGGCAGTTAAGCAAGAAGATGGCCAGGCTTAGGCGCACTGCTCGTAAGAGCGTACCTGGTGGTCCCTACCGTGTTGAGGGCTTCCAGTTGCCAGAGCAGGTAGTACAGATTATGAGTGAGCTCGCGCCTAGTAAGAGGTGTTTAAAGATACAATGGGTTATCTGTCGGTTCCCAGCCGGAATCGATATTGATTATTTAATAATATTTTGGGTTTGTAAGTTATATTCGGTGATTGGTAGTTGTAATCTTGTCTCATACTTTATCCTGTTGATCCTGTTAGTAGTTAATCGGGGTTTATGCATATTTAATTAGTAGATTAGAGGTGTGTGAGTCCTCATTTCCTAACCCCGAGATTGAGGGCGTCACAAATAGTTAAAGCAATAGTTAGTGGGCACGAGAAATAAGCAGTAATTATTATGCACATGCAGTTTTTCAAGACAAACACGTTTCCCACTAAACAAATGATTTTGACTGTTTTTATCTCACTTAAATATATTCTGATAAAATATGA
The DNA here is from genome assembly GCF_009905375.1 of Apium graveolens. Taxonomy (NCBI): domain Eukaryota; kingdom Viridiplantae; phylum Streptophyta; class Magnoliopsida; order Apiales; family Apiaceae; genus Apium; species Apium graveolens. The sequence continues at coordinate 18,118,062 of NC_133652.1, forward strand.
CCATTCAGTATTACCACAAATAAGTCAAGTAAATAAATAATTCCACGTAAGCATCAGAGTTTCCATCAAGATTTAATATCAGAACTTGACTATTATCATATTTTAACGGTCATCAGAACATGGCTTCTGTTCTCAGAAAGTGAATGTTTGTTTCTGTGATTCTTCATACAAATACTGACTGGTTTATTCAGAGTTTAATCATCAGAACTTGTCCTCAGAATTTATGCAAATGACACTTAACTATTTGTCTGAAATAACTTAATCACCACAGTTATTTTCATCATTCATATGGAGTGAGAGTGTGTGCATTTGCAAATGATCAGATAATGATTAAAGTATGATAAACTTAAGTATATCTTAGAAATAAGTCATAACTGAGAAAAGTGCTTAAAATATGTCTTTAATAATGAAGTCTACTATAGAATAAATTTATGCAAGAATCCACCTCAACTGTTTGTGCTCATTTTATGCATCTTTTATAATTCCTTTTTACAGTGGCTTCTCAGTGTAAGTGAGTCACAACTGCTATAAGAATTTATGCTATTATCAGAGTATTTTTCCAGTAATCAGAGAATGTGAAAAGTCATCAAGAAAAATTTATTTGCTTTTCTAATGCATATTACTTAATACCGGCAATGAACTTGGGTCTTCCCTTCCACATATTTACTCTAGATCTCAAAGGAGTACCTGACTTTAATTTTCTTTTCTTAAGATAAGTGAGGTTTATCAAGCATGTGGTTCATCCTTAAGATTTACTGACATCAGAATTTGACAAATAAAAGCAAGAATCTAGTTTGTGATTTAGTAATAAGATACACAAAGTAAATTTGACTAAGCTCAAAATCAGAATTTGCTTGTGTTAATGAATTTTCACATAAACAACTTAATCAAACATGGGATTTCTAGTATGTTAAAGACTACTAGGTCAGTATCTAGCACAGTAATCCTCATTGGATTGAATAGTCACAGAACATTCAAAACACTATTAGAGTATGTAAAATCATATCAGATAACAATCAGTATTTAATATATTACAGTGTAAGCACAGATTACATAGAAATAAGACAATCTGTAAATACTGATCATAAATTCTGATGCATGTGAACAAAAACTAAGCAGATTTTGAGAAAGAACCTGAAACCATTCCAAGTTCATTTACCAGTCTTGTAAAAGTAGCTTCACACAGTGGTTTTGTAAAGATATCTACTAGTTGTTGATCTGTTTGAACAAAATGCAATTTCACTTTACCTTCCATCACATGTTCCCTTATGAAATGGTACCTAATGATGATGTGCTTTGTCATTGAGTGTTGAACTAGATTACCTGTCATAGCAATAGCACTTTGATTATCACAGTAAATGGGTATTTTAGAAAATTCTAACCCATAGTCCAGTAACTGATTCTTCATCCAAAGAATCTGTGCACAACAGATTCCTACAGAAATATATTCTGCTTCTGCAGTTGATGTGGAAATTGATTTCTGTTTCTTGCTAAACCAAGAAACCAATCTGCCTCCAAAAAATTGGCAGCTTCCACTAGTGCTTTTCCTGTCTATTTTCCATCCTGCAAAATTTTCATCTGAGTAACCTATTAGCTTAAAATCTGATTCTCTAGGATACCATAACCCTAGATCAGCTGTACCCTTGAGGTACTTGAAAATCCTTTAAACTGCTATTAGATGAGGTTCTCTTGGATCAGTCTGAAATCTTGCACAAAGACAGGTAGCATACATGATATCAGGTCTACTTGCAGTTAAATAGAGTAAAGAGCCAATCATACCTCTGTAGTTAGTAATATCTACTGATGCTCCAGTATCTTTATCTAACTTGGTTGCAATGGCCATGAGAGTGGATGCAGTTGAACAGTCTTACATTCCAAATTTCTTCAGTAAATTTATGGTGTACTTGGATTGATTTATGAAAGTACCTTCTTCATTTTGCTTGACTTGAAGTCCCAGAAAATAGCTAAGTTCTCCCATCATACTCATTTGATATCTTGATTACATTAGCTTTGCAAACCTTTTACAGAGTTTGGTATTAGTAGAACCAAATATGATATCATCAACATATATCTGTACCAAAAGTAAGTTTTTCCCATGGTTGAGATAGAACAATGTTTTATTAATTGTGCCTCTGTTAAATCCACTTTCCAGAAAAAATTAAACTAAAGTCTCATACCATGCTCTTGGAGCTTGCTTAAGGCCATAAAGTGCTTTGTCTAATCTGTAGACATGATTTGGAAATTTTGGATCTATAAATCCTAGAGGTTGTTCAACATATACCTCTTCTTCCAATTCTCCATTGAGAAAAGCACTTTTCACATCCATTTGAAAGACTTTAAACTTCTTGTGAGCAGCAAAAGCCAAAAAGATTCTTATGGCGCTTCCAATCTAACAACTGGTGCAAATGTTTCATCATAATCAATACCCTCCTGTTGAGAGTAACCTTTAGCAACCAGCCTTGCTTTATTTCTTGTAATTATGCCATCACTGTCAGTTTTGTTTCTGAACACCCATTTTGTGCCAACAATTGATCTGTTCTTTGGTCTTGGCACTAGGGTCCAGACTTTATTTCTTTCAAATTCATTTAACTCTTCCTGCATTGCTTGCACCCAATCAGCATTTTGAAGAGCTTCTTCCACTTTCTTTGGTTCAGTCTGAGATAGAAAGGAATGATAGAGACATTCATTTGATATTGCAGTTCTAGTTCTGACACCTGCTTCAGGATCTCCAATTATTAAGTCAGGTGTATGTGCTTTAGTCCACTTCCTTGCAGATGGAAATTATTCTCTAGAACTGGATCCTCCCCCATGATCCATGATGTCTCCCTCGGCATTTTCTGATTCTCCCCCTGTAGTTATGCTCTCTGATACTTCAGAATTTGAGTTGGATCCTTCAGGATTTGAAGAATCAAAGTTTCCAGAATTATCAGAATTTGGCTCATCAGAACTTGATGAATCAGAACTTGAAGAGCCAGTGACAGGTTCTGATGCTTCTTGAGAGTCTTGAGTTGTGGTAGGATCTTCAGCTTGCTCCCCCTGAACAGGTGCATTTTCCCTTGGAGTAGTTACCACAGTTTCAATGACATCAGAATTTAACCCGTCAGAACTTACAGGATCAGGATTTAAGCCATCAAAATTTACAAAATCAAAATTTAAATCTTTATTTTCAAATCTCAGCTGATCATGATCATTGAAATCTTCAAGTCCAGTAATCTTCTTATCATCAAAAGATACATTGATAGATTCCATGACAACCCTTGTTCTTAAATTGTAGACTATGAAGGCTTTTGTGGAAACTGGATATCCAACAATAATTCTTTCATCAACTTTTAGATCAAATTTTGACAGCTGTTCAGGATGAGCCTTAAGAACACAATATTTACATCCAAATACATGAAAGTATTTCAGATTTGGCTTCTTTTTCTTCACCGTCTCATATTGTAATAACCCCAAAATTTTTCAACTTTTTGTAACCCTTGTGAATAGTGTTTTAGCTGAATGAGAAAACTTTTCACGCCACACTATGTAGGGATTCTGTTATGGATATTCTGGGATATTATTAGTACTCTATGAAGTATATAAGTGTATGTAAAGATCGTCAGAATCCAATTCCGAACATTTGGTTTTTCCCGGAAATCCACAAGATACGGAGAGAATTGAGTATAAGGTAACAGGATAAAAAGGATTTAAATTAAAGGATTATAATAGAGGATCATAAAAAGGAATATAATGTATTGAGAAAGGTTAAGGGAACCTAAGTAATAAGATCCCGGGTATGATCCTTCAAACGATAAACGAGAACGAAAGTTAAGCGAACCGTATAACAGATCAGCGGTCATTAGGCAAACGATTAGGAAGTTAATCAAAGGGATTAGTGGGAAGGATGTCATCCAACCAATAGAAAGAGGACAAGGAAGGGAGGATGACATCATGAAGATGACATAAGCATGACATGGGAATGAAGGAGGTGTGGTAGCTTTGTAACCACACAATTTCAAGGGCAAGAAAGTAATTGACTAAATCAAATACAAAACAAGTCAACCAAGCCAAGTAAAAATCATTCTCATCAAAAATCAAAAGCAACCAAGGCATGAGTTCTTCATTTGCTCTCGGCTTTTAGCTTTTTTAAAGGCATAAAATTTCAAAACTCAAGATCCAAGCCTCCTAAATTGGTAAGATAATTCCCTAATCATCTTCATGCTTAGTTAGGACTATATCATGAGTTTAAGCCATTAATTCTTTCTCAATCTTCTTCATTTAATCAAAGAAGAAGACAATGAATAGTGTTTTCAAGTTTTTTAACTTGAACTTTTCTTGGTTTTCTTGAAGATCCAAGCATTCTTAAGACTTCTCCAAGCTTCTTAAGGCTTCCTAGCTCCACCCACCACTTCAAGGAAGGTATACCATCTCCAAACCCTAGATTCCTATATATTATAAGATGATTTTGATTAGTGGGTTGATATTGTAGCTTGTTGTTATGATTTAGAGTTTGGGATTTGGAATGGTAGTGAAATGGAATGGTAATTGTTGTGGTTTTGATTTAAAGGAACTTAAGTATGATTAAAGTTAAGTTTAAGCATAAGTATGAATGATTAAATTGAATTGGTTGGGGTTGTTATGATGTGATAAGGATGGATGTTGGTTGTATGTTGGATTTGAGGTTGGTTTGTGGTTGGTTTTGTATGGTTTAAAATTTGGAAATCGCGTAAACATAGCCGTCGTAACGTCCGATTTTCTTTGGACTGTTTTTGTGCATAGCATTAGGACCCGAGAACCCCCTGCTAGATTATGACCACTTCCATGATTAGATAGCTCATGTTACGAGCTTCGTTTTGATATGTAGTTCGTTCGATTCCGATGCACGGTTTAGGAGAAACGACCGTTTCAAGTAACGGCGTTTCGCGAACGAAACTTTTTTCCCTCGCCTTACTTTGAAACATAGGTTAAAGACCAAAAAGGGTTAATTAATGTATGAAACATTTATGGTAAGTGTGTTAGGCAGTTGGTAAGACATTCGCGAAAGAATCGCTTTAAAACTCGTAAAGGTTAAATTATTAAAAATGGTGGAGCCGAGGGTACCCGAGTGACTTAAGCGAATCGGTGAGCGCAAAACAAGCGTTAGAGTCTAAGTTAGTTAAAGTATAGGTTTACAAGTGATTTTGGTTTAATTCCAACTTACTTGTTGTTTATAGGTTATCAGACTCGTCCCGAGCCTTTCTCACCCCCAAGTCGCTCAGGCAAGTTTTCTACCCGTTATACTGTTGTTGTGATGTAAATATATGTATATGCATTATCTTGTGATATTGCATGATTGTTATTAGCAAATTTTGCGATATATTGGAGCATGCTAATATGGTATATATGCATGTCTGTTTCGTAATCTGGTTATCTATCTGTTGATTTCAATGCTTATAGTTGCATAATACCTATGCTAGAAATAAGCAAGTAGTTGCGTATACCCTTAGTATAGGGGATAAAAGGTGAACATATTTCTAAACCGGGAGTCGATGTTCCCGAGTATATTATATATATATATATTTATTTATTTATATATATATATGGATATAGTTTTTAAAACTATTAATCGAATAAGGTTTATTCGATAACTTTAACTTTTATTTATTTATCTGAATATTATTTGAATATTCATTCGAGGGCTTATGACTCCTTTTATTTATTTATCTGAATATTATTTGAATATTCATTCGAGGGCTTATGACTCTTTTATATTATTTATTGAATATTATTTGAATATTCATTCGAGGGCGTATGACTCAGTTTATATTATTTAATGAATATTATTTGAATATTCATTTGAGGATCTATGACTCCGATTATTTGCTGAGGTATATTCTTTATTTTATTAAAGAATAAGGTGTCAATAATCAAACTTATTTTCGATTATTCAAATAAAGATAATACTTTCATATAAGTATATCTTTGGTTATTTAATACTCGTTTCAAGTATAAGTTTTAATACTTCTACTTCAATTATTTTTATAAAGATTATTCTTTATGGGAATATTATTTAAATAATAATATTCAGTCATTTTCTAAATATTCTGGGGACTGATTTACTTCATTAAATCAGCTTTACTCCAAACACTCTATAAAGTGTTTTCGAGTCTTCAAAATGATTTTTAAAAGTTAGAGCGAATCCCAAAACTCAATTTTATATTTAAGATCTTCCTTTTTAAGGGGATTTAAATACTCGCTTAAAACCTGAGGGATCCGGCTCTGTGGTGTATTTTATATTCGCAACAAGGTTGCAGTTTTGGTAAATGAATTGATTACTTACCCAACGTTCGGGAAGTAAGTCCATCTATTGAGTCGGCATAAGCAATATGGGCTCAGTGGGCGTCCATGATAGTGTAAGTGGCTCAGTGGGAGTCCATCAAATGCATAAGTGGCTGAGTGGCAGTCCAGCATAAGGTCCTAATTATGACCAGGGTGATGACCAGTGGGGAATTCGTCCATCTACTAGTAGAAAAGGTTACTTATGGGTATCTTTGCCTGATCAGCAAGATATCTGGTTTATGCCAAAGGTTTTCTTTTCCTTCCAAATTCATTGGATATTGCAACTCTGTTCATACTTTACATAACAGAGGTTCCAGGAAATGTTTTTAGAGATATATATATGTGGATATATATATATCGGGACTAAATAAAGTATCTCATAACTTTTTTTTCATTCAATAATATTTCAAAGATTGAATCTATTCAAGTCTTAACTTGTGGTCTCATCTATGGGATGTTTTTCTTAAAACTTATAATACTTTGAACGGTGGTAGTTCAAGTAGCTTTATAAATGATATAAGTGTGGTGAAGTATTGGTAACTTCATTCCTTATTTTTACATTATATCTAGTAAGTAATTATCTTACACACGATAAAGATTCTAGTGAGTATCCATTTAGATACTTATATTATTGTTATCACTATGTATTATCTTGCGAGCTGTAAGGCTCACTCTTGCTTTATTTCTTCATCACACAACAACAGTTAGGAGAGATGGCCAGACTCCAGCAGACCCAGCGCAAGCGCGTGGGAAGCGCCTCGCGTCTTCCCGATGATGTTGTGGCTGCTATAGCTGCAGAGGTAGATCCATTGTAGTTCAGACCATCTACTTTTGAGAATCAAATTATGTATAATTATAACTTGTGGCAGATAATGGCAATTAACTGTAAATTATCAAGTAATCATTTTGGGTTGTAATAATTTTAAATTGTGGATTCAAAGACTTGTACTTATTTCAATTTCATCTCTGAGACTATAACGGGTTGTGGTGTGTGTTAGTGTGGGGTCACAGCATGAGGTTATTTATTATTAATTAAGTGAAGTGATATTGTGGAAAGAAAGACCGTGACAACCCGGATCCCCGACCCCGGATCTGGGGGTGTTACACATATGGTGTTTTTCCATGCTTGTTTATGAGTGTGGCATTCTGTGTAAAATAAGCAGTCTGCACAGCTTCAACCCAAAAGTAGGTTGGCAGTTTTGCTTCATCAAGCATAGTTCGTGCAACTTCAATGAGAGTCTTGTTCTTTCTTTCTACAACTCCATTTTGTTGTGGAGTTCCGGGTGCAGAAAATTCCTGCTTAATTTCATACTCTTTGCAGAACTCTTCCATGATTGAATTCTTGAACTCAGTGCCATTATCACTTCTTATTATTTTAATAGAATCTTTGACCAGTTTATCCAGCTGTCTGACATGATCAGTTATAGTAGATGTAGTTTCATTCTTCTTGTGCAAGAAATACACCCAAGTGTATCTTGTGAACTCATCCACTATAACCATAACATATTTCTTCTTTGCAATAGACTTGACATTGACTGGACCAAATAGATCAACATGCAGTAGGTGATAAGGCTCAAGAATTGAGGATTCAGTTTTGATCTTGAATGAAGATTTTCTTTGTTTTGCCTTTTGACATGAATCACAAAGATCATCAGAAACAAATACTGATTTTGGCAGTCCTCTCACAAGATCTTTCTTTACTAGCTCATTTATGTTGTTGAAATTTAAATGAGAGAGTCTTTTGTGCCAATTCCAGCTTTCTTCAATTGATGTTCTACTCAACAGACAGATTGCAGAACCATCAGAGTTTTTTGAAAGTATGGCTTCATATATGTTACCATGCCTGTAACCTTTCAGAACTATTTTGCCTGTAGAATTACTTATAACTTCACAGTGTTCTTCAAAGAAATCTACATGATAACCTTTGTCACAGATTTGACTCACAGTTAGTAGATTGTGTTTAAGTCATGAGACAAGAGTTACTGTTTCAATGATGACATTCCCAAGATTGATATTGTCATATCCCAGTGTCTTTCCCATGTTGTCATCTCCATAAGAAACTCATGGGCCAACTTTGTAACGACCGAGGAATTACGCTTGTATTATATTATAATAATAATAATTATGAGTATTATTATGTGATTAAATGTGTTAAGTCGTTGAACCCTAACTGCTATGTGTTATGTGTTGGTTGTTTTGATCCAAACGTGTTTTGGATATTTATTGAGCGTTCTATCGTCAGTTATATATATATTATATCAAAACCTGTACAGCTCAAAACTATGTTTTAAAAGCCCGTATTTCAAACAAAATCATTGGCCCTATTTTGCCAAAAATGCCCTATACCGTATAGCTATTCTGAACCCCTAGACGTTTTACAAATTGACCTTTTTCGCGAAAAACGACTTTTCCGGACCCCTTCAGGTACCAAAAACCCCACAAAAATCATATTCTTATTTTTATATGATTATGAAATTATCATATATCATTTTTCTTTGTATTTTTGTATTTTTCACAATTTTTGGGAATTTTTAGTATTTATTTTGTATTTATTGGATATTTAAAAATTCATTATTAATACCCAAAAATTATAAAAATTGGGGCCAAATATTTTTATTAGGAGTGTAATTAGACCCTTAATTTTACTTAGGGGTATTATTTTCATAAATATAAATACCTGAATTACTATTAATTAAATCAGTTAATTATAATTAAAAATCAGAAAATAAAAAGAAAATCAGAAAAGGGAATTAGGGTTAGGGTTTGTGAAGAACAGAGCAGGAGGATCAAAGGCAATCTTGATCGTGATTCCGGCATCCAAATCGAACGTGTGAGTACTCGTTTTGAAGCTTGTGATCTGTACTTTCTGTTCATGTACTTATTTTCATTGATTATTGAGTTGATTTTTGATTGGTATTTTCGGGTTTTAATTTTGAATTCGGGTTTGAATTTCTAGTTGTTGTTTGATGTTATGGTTGTTAGAGACGTTTAGATCGTCGATTTTGGAGTCGAACGACACCGGTTTCGTCGATTTTGGTTGAGGTTTTAGCATCGTCGGAAAAGCGGCGACGCCGCTGTTGTTCTTCGTTTTCCGGTGACGACGTCGACGACTGGAGAAGAAGGAAGGAAGGAGAAGGTGTATGTGTTGCGGTGCACCAGAAACGGGGAAGAAACAAGTTTGAATCACACAATTTGGTCATGTTTTTGTCTCGCCGGATTTTCGCCGGGAAACGTCGCCGGCCTCGGATTCTGGGTTGCTGGGGTGTGTTCTTCGCGACCCGGGTTCGACCCGGTTTGCAACCCGGTTTCGACCCGGGTTTGATCCTAAAAACCCTAATCTGGAAACCTGTGTTATGTTTCTGATATATTAATTATTTATTATATTTTCTAAAATCAGAAAATCAGTTTTAAAAATTCTAATAATTAATTAAAAAAATTAGTTTTATATTCTGAAAAATAGTATTATTAATTTCTAAATTATTTTATTAAATTATAAATTCGAATTTAATTATTTAATTAATTATTTAATTATTTATCTAATTATTTATTAGTTATCTAATTAATTAATAATTAGGTAATTAATTAATAATTAGGTAATTAATTAATAAATAAGGATTAAAAATAATTAAATAATATGATTAATAATTCGATAATTAGTTATTATTACGAGTAATAATTCGATAATGGGAATTATTATTCGAGCGATAGTTATTCGAATAATATTGTAGTGATTATTTGTATCGTATAATTAAATACCGATAATTAATTGATTAACGAATCGTATAAGTTTCAGTAATAATGTAATAAGTTCGATAATTATATGAGGATTGCGAGTAGCTCGTATTTATACGAGTAATTAATCGTTGAGTTAGATTATAATTCGAACACATAGTAGATATTCGATAAATAGCGTATCTGTTAATAGAATCGATCGATTATTTGTAAATAATCGATCTAATCGAATAAATATCGATACGTTATAAATATTATAATAAATTGTGATTAATCCTGATAATTAGAGATTTATTATTTTAGATTATTCAATAGGCAATTATTAATTATTTATTAGTTATTTATTTATTCAATATTTAAAAAGGTGATTAATTATTTCGATAATTAATCACATAATTTTCAATAAACCGTAACTTCTTCATTTTAACTCCAAAAATTATAAAAAAATTATTTTTGACTTTGATTTTTCTTAAATAATTATTTAAAAATTATTTTAGGATTTAAAAGGTTGTAATAATTATTTATAATGAATAATAAATTAAATCATCCGTATTTAATTCATAACAATTCAACCGTTAGTCCGATTTAAGTGAAACGAAGACCCCTAGACTCAGAAAAATGAGACGAATCCAATAAAAATGGTTGTAAGTTATAATTTCTTCTGAAAAAGAGTGGTTTGGTGATAATTGATAGTTCGTAGGTCCTAGTAGGGATATAATTGAGCCGAATAAATCCCGAAAAATTATAATAAAATCAGATACGACTAGTAATGCAGGTATAAGCCCAGAATTGATTCTAAAAATAATTATAAATATAGAAATTAATTATGTGCTTTATGTGTTACGTGTTATATGTGATTATGTGCATAAATGTGTTGTGTAAATATATATATATATATATATATATATATATATATATATATGCGAGTCAGATAGAAACGCATGGGTAGACTGATAAGGTTGCGTGATATCAATTCAAGATACACGTATATAGTAAATTATCTAAACACCTATCTTTCCATGATTTGTTCAGTGTTAGCAAGGCAGAGCAAGCTAGGGTCAGAAGGCAGTAAGTTAAACCAGGTTAAGTACGCGCAAGGCAAGTTTTTCCCCTATTCTAAATTCAGAATAGTGATTTATATTTCCTTTCTATCGTATCAATTTTCTTTGATAATTATTGTTCATATACATTGTTACCCATTTATATCACTTGTTCCATTTCATTTCAATTCTTGATTTACCCAATTTATTGAATTCCCTGTTCATATTTCAATTCCTTTACCCTATATATATTCTGGTATATCCTGGTGTTGGGATATATCAATAGCATACCGATTGTTCCGGATGCTCAGCCTTGGACTGGATGGTTACTATAAAGGCTGGGTTTTTCCCAGACCATTAATTAATAGGCCATAGTTGCCTGAGTACTCCTTATGTTGGTTGGGTCTATGCAGTTGGGTATAGATCCGCACTATATTCTGACTGATCAGCAGATTATAGTGCATATGTTGGTTCTTGTTTCCAGTCTTGTTCATTTGGCACTCGCCATCATTGGCAAATTATTATCATATACAGATACAGATGGTTGTTCAAACCAGCAGCTTATTGGTTTATTTATTTCTCTTTATTTCTCTCTCTTTATAATATATATATAAATTGTTGCAGGCTTGTTGAGCAATTTTGGCTCATTTCTTTTATTGTCACTCCTATTGTTTTACAGTTAAGATAGAGAATGAAACCCATCAGGACCCGCATAGTCAAGAAGCGAGTCAAGCAGCGGGACCCTCTTATACCAAGAGTGTTCCTTCCTATTCCCGAAGAGAGCTTTGAATTGCCAGATCAGGTGTAGCAGGATAAGTAGTAATGTTGGGTTGAATAAAAGTTTTGTGTAGTTTGAATAAAAGATTGCGTAGTGAAACTGTAGATAGAATAAAGTTTTGTAATAAAGAGAGTTCTTGAGACAGGTTTTGTTTAGTTGGATTTGTAATAAAGTGTATAATAAAGTGTAGTGCATGATTCTTGTTTCCAAACTCAACCCTTAAAAGATCCTGAGTAGTGATAGTTCGGGGTAATTATTATATTAATATTCCGCTTGTGCAGGTATAGTTGGTAATTGTTGTTAATAATGCCCCAAATCTATACCCCGGATTTGGAGGGTGTTATAAACTTTCTCCACAAAGTCTGATAGCAGGGTTTTATTTCCAGTCATATGTCCTGAACATCCACTGTCAAGAACTAGGATGTTTTTCCTGTTGCCCTACAATCACAAAGACCACTATTGGTTAGTTTTAAGGACCCAGACTTGCTTGGATCATTTGGCCTTTTTAAGTTTGTTAGCATTTGCAGCGGATTTAATTTCAGAGTTTATGCTAACATGCTGTTTATCAGAATTTATATCAGACTTTGCCTCAGACTTTACACTAGAAGGAATAATACTAACTTTCTTCAAAGAAGGTTTTATTTGATAATAATCATAGTATAAACTATGATATTCCTTACAAGTATAAATGGAATTCCATAAACTGCCACAATGAAAACAAGGATTTTGTGGTTTAAACCTAACAGCCTGACTCTTAACTCCTGATTTAGGAGGTAAAGAGTTTATATCTTTATATTTCCTACAAAAAGAAGCAAGATGGTTAGAGTTTCCACAGTTGTAATATTTTTTTCTAGGAGCATTAGGAACAGGCATATAATTATTGCTTTTATTCACACCTTCCTTTCCATTCCTATTTTTCCTAGCTTCCTTTACCTTGTTCACATTTCTAATCTCTTTCAGCTTATGCTTAAGCTGCTTCTTTGTCATTAAGCCTATGTTAACTTCAGCTGGTTTATCTGGTTTTAATTTGTCAGAAGTTGAATTTTCTTTGACTTCTGTCTTAGACTCTTTCATCTTTTCAAAATCAGACTTTACAGTTTTTGCTACAAACTTAACAGGATTTACCTTTGGCTTAGCAGTTTGCTTAACAACAATTGGCTCAATTTGCACAGTTCCTTTCTCACTTTTATCATCTCCATAACTTAAGCCCTCTTTCCAGTTTCCACTACTTAGTAAATTCTGAGTTGTTCTGCCAGAGTTAGTCCAAGTTCTGATGATCTCTCTTTCCTTTTCTAAATCAGTTTTTAGAGATTCATTCAATTTTAGCACTTCATTTCTAACATACAAAGCCTCATCTCTTTCTTTCTTAGTTTGATGAAGAAAAACTAACTCATTTTCTAAATAGTCATTTCTGTTTTTAAGATCAAGATTTTCAGATGTTAATCTTTCACATGTTAAAGTCTGATCTCTAAAACTAATGAACATGGTTTTAAGATATAATCTCAACTCAATAATATCATCAGTATGAAAAGTAAAGGTTGTTTGAGGTACCTTCAATTCAGCAGTTTCAGGGCTGCTATCAGCATTTGCCATCAAGGCATAGCTCACCTCATCTTCAGAATCTGAAGTGTCTGTCCAGTTTTTCTTCTTTGTGACAAGTGCCTTGCCTTTATCACTTTTTCCTTTCTTGCAGTCAGGAGATATGTGGCCTCTTTCACCACAATTGTAGCATTTGACATTTGAGTTGTTTCCTCTGTCAGGCTTTCCTCCTTTACCTTCAGACTTTCTGAACCTTTTTTTTAATCAAAACTTCCACCTTTCCTAGAAAATCTCTTGCCCTTTCTGAATTTCTTGTAGGCTATCTTTGTGATACCCTTCACCATTAGAGCACACAGTTGCATCATCTCAGCATCATCTCAGCATCAACATTAGCTTAAGATAAACTTTCAGTTTCTGAATCATCATCATCAGAATATGATGACTCTGAATCAGACTTTATGATGAGAGTCTTTCCTTTGCCCTTCTTTGAGACAACAACTTTAGAAGATTCCTCCTCAACTTTAAGAGCAATTGTACTTGACTTTCTTCCATGCCTATTGCTCATCTGATCCATCTCAAGTTCATAAATTTTGAGCATACCATAAATTTCATCAAGAGTAGTTTCAGTAAGGTCATAGTTGTCTCTTATGGTAGTAGACTTCAAATCCCAATTTTCAGAAAGAGCTAAAAGGAATTTTAGATTTGAATCTTCAATATCATATTCCTTGTCCACCAGTGACAAATCATTCAAGAGTTTGACAAACCTGTCATATAAATCAGTTAATGACTCATCAGTTTTTGGGTCAAAGTGCTCATACTCTTGAGTGAGTATAGTCCTCCTGTTCTTTTTGATTGCATCAGTTCCCTGGCATCTTGTCTCCAAAGCATCTCATATCTCCTTTGCAGTCTTGCATCCAATTACCCTATTTGACATGACATTATCAATTGTACTATGCAGCAAATGCCTTACCCTTGCATCCTTAGCAATATATGAGATGTCTTCAGCTGTGTACTCACTTTTCTCCTTTGGAATCATCTTTGTTGGTTGATCAGCAACTGCAACAGAGAGCTTGGTAGGCTTATATGGTCCTTCATTAATTATGTCAAGGTATTCTGGATCTGTAGCTTCCAGAAATATAACCATCTTCACTTTCCATATGGGATACTCGGAAGGTCTCGGTATGGGAACCCTAATAGTCTCATATCGACTGTGGGTTTGAGTGTTTTGGGTTTCTTGAGTTTTGATGGGCTTAGTTGGGGTTTGTGTTTCTTCAGACATGATTGTTTAGATCTTCACTGTATGTGTGTTAACAGAAAAACTCTGATATCACTTGTTAGGTCACAAAACACTGTAGAAGGGGGTTGAATACAGTATTTATATAATCAAATCGATTTTAACACAAGTATGTAACAAAGATCAAGTATATTCAATAAACTCTGTTACAATATGAACTGTTGTTCTCTCTCAGTGATGAACAAATATCACTAAGAGCTGATAGGTTACAATGAATAATGTTTCTCGATAATGATAACACATATAGTGTAAACCCTAAGTCTGTGTTTATATAGTACACAGTTACGAGATATCTTATAATTGATATGGAATATAATTCTGTCTCCTAAAATATATCAATCAGATATCTTATACAAGTCTTCTAGTCTTCTAACTCTTCATGCATATCTTCTTTTCATTTAGTTCAGATCTTCTCCTGTAAATCAGCCATATTCCTTATCTGAAAGTCTTCCCGCACTTAAGTACTGATATGTATCTTCTGACACCTTAAGTTCTGATATTAAGTTCTGACTTCAGTAAGTTCTGATTTCCGTAAGTCCTGATATGTCCCGTTGTTAAGTTCTGAAAAACTAAACACAGATCAGATTAGACAAGATATCTCAAATATATATAACATATAAAATGTATTCAGAAATTATAAAATTGTTATTCACTTAAAAATGTAATGAGTTAAAATTATAATTCACATTTGCGTTTTAATCAAACACGGACCATATATTATATTCAGGCGGAATCATTTTATTAAAAGTTATATGAGGTATAAACTGAGCGGATATGTAAGTACTCGTACCCGGAATCATATTTTATTTATGTATAACTTTTTTGTCAAATTTGGATTATATATAAAATAGATTTGGGTTATGTATCATATGTTTTAATCAAATATAAGCCGAGATATCGAATAATCGATTAAATTTACAGGGGGCGTAATTGTAAATTGGCAGGGAGGGAGATCGGTAGTCCCTAGTGTGGTGCATTTGTCTTTGGTTAGTATAAAGTCGCAGAAGTGGGTGGAGTTTACGAGGAAAAAAGATCGGAGGAGAATACAACGAGTTTCTTATTTCATCACCCCTTCAGCTGTCTCTTCCACCCTTTTATAAGCCACCCACCCCCTCCATCTCTCCAGAGATTCATTTCCGGTCTCTCTCTCTCTCTATATATATAATTCAATTCTTGTATTTACATATAAGAAGCAATGGCGGCTACGAGTTTTGCGAAGCTCAACGCAACGTCCTCACAGTGGATCGCTCAACAACCTTTTAATCAACGTACTGGATCTGCTTCTTTTTCTCCTGCTCGAAGAGTCTCTGTTGTTCGTGCCGGATCTTACTCCGATGAACTCGTCAAGACCGCTGTATACCTCCCCCCCTCTCTCTCTCTCTCTCTCTCCCTCCCTCCCTCTCTCCCCCTCTCTCTTGCGTATGCAAGCGAACATAATTGTTCGTGGTTTAAATAATTGAATGTTTAATATTTCATTTAATACCGATTGATTGGAAATTTAAGCTATTCATGTTGTTTGATCTTTCATATCTTCATATTTGTATTAGTTCATAATTATTTTTTTTACTCAATTTGTTCTAATAATTCAATCCCTGTGTCATTTTCTAGGTTTCTTTTAACACAACTTACTAATGTTACATGGCCTCCAAAGCAACAAACTTTGGTGTTTTTTTACTCTATTTTAAGTTACTTTTGTAAAAGCTACTATGGCTACAATAGGTTTTTAGTCTTATTCTTCACTCTAGACGACTACATGTTCAAATTCACTTCTAGTTATTTGTTTAGTATCGGTGCCTTTTTCGGGTACCTTTCCCAAGTCCTAAATGTTATGTATATAGGATGCCGTCACTGCTTATATGCATAAAAACATTTGCCATATCTCTTTACAATTTGCCTTTAATTGAGAATTAAGCTGGTGAAATTCCAGTGAAACCTTTTTACATAAGTGAAGACTATGTACTTGTTCTGTTTTAATGCTAAAAAGAAAACTTCTGAATACTGAGACTATACTGATATGAATTAGCATTGGGAATCTTGTTTTGTATTATATATCTTGACATTTACATTTACTTTAAATTTATTGAGAATAAAGATCAAGTTTTCAAATTATATTTGAAGGAGGGGCGGTGGTTTCTTCAGATGCTTTACCTTTTGCTTTAACTAAGACCATGCAGGATTAAGCATCAACATTGACGTTATCAGTTTGATCTAATTTATCCTGTTCTACTTTTGTGATAGAAAACCATTGCATCCCCTGGACGTGGTATCCTCGCTATAGACGAGTCAAATGCAACATGTGGGAAGAGATTGGCCTCTATTGGATTAGACAATACAGAAGTTAACAGACAGGCTTATAGGCAACTTTTGCTGACAACTCCCGGTCTAGGTGAATATATTTCTGGGGCCATTATGTTTGAAGAAACACTCTACCAGTCAACAACAGATGGAAAGAAGATGGTGGACTGCTTGATTGAACAGAATATTGTACCTGGCATCAAAGTCGATAAGGTGTGTTTATCAATTATCTTTATTATACTTCTTTCCCTCGGGAGCTGACATTAATGAATTTTAGTACATCATATATCTTTGTTCAAATTTATTTATTCAGACAGTTAATTTATCTTTTTATCTTCTACTTGTATTCAGGGTTTGGTTCCTCTACCTGGTTCTAACAATGAATCGTGGTGCCAAGGTTTGGATGGATTGGCTTCTAGATCAGCTGAATACTACAATCAAGGTGCCCGCTTTGCAAAGTGGTAAGTCATCTCCAGTCAACATATATTACAAAACTTTAGATTTTAAAAATACGCCAGTTTGGTATTTATGCAAGAACTATGTAACGGCATGTAAGTTATAATAAATTACTTAAATTTTATTTCTTAATAAACTAGGCGCACAGTTGTCAGCATTCCTTGTGGCCCGTCTGCATTGGCCGTCAAAGAAGCTGCATGGGGACTTGCACGTTATGCTTCTATATCTCAGGTACCTCTTCATTTTGGACTTCGCTAGTAGTTTGATTTCTATTATTTGGTTGAAAATAGAAAATGGAAGGTGAGATTGGATGATGTACAATTACTTGGCAAAGTTTATCTCATTGAGCTTTGCGCTGGGAAGAATCTTATATTCAAAGTAATCCGGGGTCACGTTATTGAAGACTATAAGCTAAACTGCTATATCTCAAGTATCTCTTCAAGTTTTATTGATCGTGCAGGATAATGGTCTGGTGCCCATAGTGGAGCCTGAGATTCTTCTTGATGGAGATCACTCAATTGATAGGACACTGGAAGTTGCTGAGAAAGTATGGTCAGAAGTCTTCTTTTACTTGGCACAAAACAATGTAATGTTTGAGGGTATCCTACTCAAACCAAGCATGGTAACTCCAGGGGCTGAGCACAAGGAGAAGGCTTCTCCAGAGACTATTGCAAAATATACCCTAACTATGCTTAAGAGAAGAGTACCTCCAGCTGTTCCAGGAATCATGGTATGTGGTTTCATTCATTTCTAATTCCTGACATTGCTTTTGTTTTTTGTTCCTTGAAGTCTACCTAAATGTATGGCTATAAGAAACTTATTAAAGAATGATATTCTAAGTGTTGATATTTGATACTGACCTGCAATCATTTGAATTTAATAATTGAAGAAACCAATTTTACTGGAGTCACTAGTTGGCCAAATCCATGAGTTTGATTCAAAATCAACTTTTTTTTATGTCTTATTAGCAGGATCACGGTTTAGATCTGAGAACTCGAATCTCAGTTCTTAAATACTTGGGATTACTCGAGCAACTTCTATTCTTTTAAACTTAATGTCTCACCTCTCCTCTTGATATTATTTGTTTCTTTTATATGATAAGTATTCAAGTGTCTGTAGTTAGTTCCTTCATACTAGATATGCTAACCGAATGCCTGGTTCCAATTTATATAGTTTTTGTCTGGAGGACAATCTGAAATGGAAGCTACACTCAACCTAAATGCAATGAATCAGACACCCAACCCCTGGCATGTGTCTTTCTCTTATGCACGTGCTCTGCAGAACACAGTCCTGAAGACATGGCAAGGACTTCCTGAAAATGTTGATGCTGCCAAACAATCTCTTTTGGTGCGAGCAAAGGCCAACTCCTTGGCACAACTTGGCAAGTACACGGCCGAGGGTGAGAGTGACGATGCTAAGAAAGGGATGTTTGTGAAGGGCTACACCTACTGAGTCCAAATATAGTAGCATAAATGCTAATCCTGTGCCAACTTGTTTTTGGTAGCTATGAGTGCCGAGATAGACTTGCTATATAAGCTTGATTTTGTCGACATATTTCTCTGTTTTAATAAGGAACTGTTATAAAGAAAATTTTCATTTTGTAACCCACTGAAATACGGGGATTCGGGCCAGAGTAAAAATGCGTACTATTACAACCTTCTGTTTTTCTCTATAGTATCTTAATATGTTGAGATCATTGTATTTTATTTCCTGGTCTTTATTTCGTAGGCGAATAAAGATATTTTTCATTTTGTATTAAATTCTTATTAGCTCAACATGTGAATTGCATGATTTGAGAATGGAGATGGATGAAGTCTGTTAAAAAATTTCGTTCTTTCTTGCAATTGATTTTCTTTGTTTTGATACGACTTGGAATTCTTTTCTTTTTTTTTTTGATAAATGACTTGGAATCTTTTCATCCCTCTTTTTAGTCATATGTGCTATTTTTTCTTTAATGTTTTATTGTACATATGAATTTAGTTTGTTTATCAATAGCCATGTTGAGTTCTAGCAATACATTCAATTTGTTGTTATGTTTATATAATTAATTATTTTGACTATATTAACATATGATGCCACCAGATTAGAGTTCCGATGTTTGGTACTCGGTTATATCTCTGAGGATGAATAGGTGTTTGAGAAAATTGGTCGGATCAAGAAGTGAGAGTGCTCCGGAGCTTGAAACCCACATACTGCAACATATGTGTATCAGGACTCCCATGACATCCTTGTTTGACTTGGGTAATGATTTAAAACATAACAATTGTTTTCAGGTTGCTTTTGTCTGTCTTGATGGTCTTGGCGAAATATCAGAGCAGAATATTCTCTTAAGAAGTCGAAGCCTCTTTTGGATTCACTGGGAATTCACTGAACCATGCGGAGTTGAGGTCTTGTCAAAACTTGGTGTTTCAGCATACCTATTCTCGCAAAGTTGGAGATGTCGTTAAGTCCAACAACTGTGTTCAAAAGAGAAGATGGTTCCCTAGGTTTAACTTTCTTACTTTGTTTTTGTGGGAAAGAGAGAGATGTTTTTTTAAGAGGTCGTATTGAAATGATTTCGAGGACCTAGTTTTGCAATACCAACAATTCATGAATACAACTCTACTTTGGGGATAGGTACACTATCTCATCCTCTCACTGGGACACAATCACAACACACATCTAGTTTAGTCTACTAATCTTGTCAAATATTGGTCATACATATACTTGATTTTACATAATTATCGCAGAATTATGCTGGCTGTCTATTGCACTCTCCCTCATAGAGCTCCTCGTGTGCATCAAATTTGGACATGTTATGCTATCTATTTGCTTGTTTCATATGTTTTATGCCATTTACTTCTCGAATTATAAACTTATATTTCTTGATTTGGCCTTATACCAGGGTTATCTCGCAATCATATGTGTAGCTGTTGGTAGTTTTTTGGATAGCTGTTGGTCTTACCCTTGCAATGTTCTTGATCTTATGGTCATGTGAATTGCATCAGAGTTTGAGGAGAAAGCAGCATTACATTTAGAGTGATTCATTCTTTTGATCATTATGTCTTGCAGGTAAACATGCTATACGTTCAGTTTCGTGCAGAAGCTGAATATTTTGCTAATTTTCATATATCGTCATTTTTTGCTTGTTGCTTTATATAGAATAATGTATGAATACAGAGTCTTTGTATGAACAAATGTCTCTAGGGGTCCTAAACAATCTTTGGAACCTCAGATTATTACACACTACCATTAATATCCATCATCTCATTTTACGCTGGGGGACCAACCACTAGATGAAAGTTGGCGCAGGTATGATTATTTGAGTAATAAATGGCTTTTATTGATTTAATTATCTTCTTCATTGTTATATGTTTTTGTGAATACTTGAGAAACGAAACCTGAAATCCATCCGGGTAATTTTGAATGAGCAGGCTGAATTCCTCAAGTTTAAGATTCTTTAAGTTGGAAATGGGTTTTTGAAAAGCTTTTTCTTCCATATTGTCCTTCCTCTAACGATCTCTTCACTTTTAAGTTGTCCTTTTGTTTGGAGAAGATGTGTATACCTTAATTCACTTCCTTCTAAGGATTTCAAGAGTCCGTTTCCCTTTAAAAGTTCTGAAGGTAGTGAGTATCCATTTATCAGACTGCCATTACTAGTTTGATGAACCCCATTAAAAAGTCCAACCTCATCAGGATCAGCCAGGGATTGAACTATATCTGAATTGCCACATTCTCTTCTGTACTCCAGAATAATACTTGTCAACTGGTTCTCCTCCATAAACTGCTCCGGGATTGTCTGAAGAACAATAACATTATAATCTTCAGGTTTTGAAGTTAAATTGTAATTGAGATTATATATTCATAAAATTTCATTACCTCAAGCATCCACCCTACATACTTGACGTTGTTTACATGGTGATTCATGTCTAAGTCTCCCCTCTTGGCCTATTGTCAGAAAATAATTAATTAGCTCACAGGTTTTTATTGTAATTGTGTACATCAAGTTGAGAACTGGCCTAGTCTGTATGTGTACTAGGTAAGTATATATATGTGTGTGAATGCTACTCATATCGGTTTACCTTCAAGTCTGAGGTAATGTATTTGGCATTACCATCTAATTTTTCAATCTTTTCTGGTGCATCTTCTTCAAATGCTCGCTTCTCAATAAACCATGGACCTATTTCAGCCCTGACTTCGTCTGGCATTTTCGAGAGGCGCCTGGTTTTCTGGTTCATCATTACCCATGTACTGTTTCATCTCTATATCATTAGTCTTGTTGCAGTATGAACATAACCCTCTTGTTACAGTGCCTTGAATAGGAACTTAAATCTCATGACATACCTTGTAGCCCGTGCATACACGATCCCAGTGTTGTGAGATCTGAGCTGCCAATCACGTCGCATCCCATTTTTACCTGACGCCCCAACCCAGGTGTCGAGTTCCAAGACTTCTCCCCTACAGAAATCCATTAAAGTATTTAGAACTTCAACTGCTGGTGATAGTGGTTGTTAAACTTAAATGATAGGGACTATAATAGTTAATTACCATATTGGATAATGGTCTATTTGCAGATGCATTCTTGAGACAACCCATATGAGATCGTTTCTTGTCATTCCATGTGTAGCACCAAAACCATCTCCTAGAAGTCCTGACATCCATACATGATTAAGTGCTGTTTCCTGCATGATCACTTGCACATTTTAATTCAGTATCTGCACTTACAGAACTGTTACACATTTACACAGACAAACAAGTTTTACCTGGAGTAGATTAAGTATGCTTCCTATTGTTGCAGTTTTGTCTGGGCCGACTTCATAGGAACGAATGACAACTTTCTGTCTATATCCAACATCCTCTTCGATCATTACTGCCTGGCGGTAAGGATCACGAAGTTGCTTTGTTGTTGGGATATTCTGGCGAATCTGTTCCCCAGTAATGTGACCATTTTCACTGCTAGCCACAGATGAATGCGGTACGGGTATGCTAGCAGAACCATTTATTTTGACATGATCCATAACCATTTTTTTCGACCCCTGTACTTTTCTTGGTTTAGAACACCAGATACTGTAGCTAAAGAGATAGGACTGAGAAGCTGCCATCTTTTGTTTCTCCTTGAGGAAAGCTAAAGTTTGGAAAGGAGCTTAGAGAATTCATTGTTTAAATAGGTAGAATACAACGTTATTACTTAGGAAATCTTGGTTACATGACAAAAGAAAGAGAGTTTAAAAAAAACATTGTACTCCAACTGGACAATATCAATGTCCAAATTTTGCCTTTTGTAAAATCAGATGGGGGCTGCTGTAGTTCTAATCGATGCACGGGGGTGAGAAAAACGAAACAAGCATAATGTCGATAGCATCTTGAATCTTCTCTCGGTGGCTTAAGATTCAAATATACTGCCTTGCTCTAAGAAGTGTGTTGGCTTGTACTTTTGGTAATGGCTGAAACTGAGGTCTCCGGTTGTTATGGTAAAACATTTATAAACCCTGGTATATTTTGTCTAGAATCCGTAGTAATTTGTGTGTGTTTCTGGATTTGTGCTTTTTTTAAGCATTTGTAGATGTTTTAATAATAAGGGGGGTTTTGGTGGAAGTCGCCTAGAGCAGAGTGTAGCGGACTTTCATACTCAAAACAGTGCTCAGTATCTCAACTGCATGTTCAAATCTTCTACATTTATATTTATATCTATAATTGGGATCATGATTATAAAAATTGATCAATTTTTTAAAAATCGTCGCTAAATTACTTAAAAATCGGTCCAAATTTTTTTTTTGAATTCGACCGATTTTTGCCAGATTGTCTAAAAATTGGTCAAAAATTTTTTGCCCGGATCGAGCAATTTTCGATTAATCACCGATAAATTGTAAATTGGTATCGTAACTGAATAGTTTCGATCTCCGAAATATAAAATAATGCTCGGGACAAATATGTAGATTTCAGGCGAGTGGAGGAAGCCTTCTCTGGTATTAGCAACACAACATACATCGGAGGGTGATGGTATTTTCAACCGTTTTTACCTGGAAAAATAAAAATAAATAAATAAAAGTTGAAACTTTCTGCGGAGAGAAATTACAATAAAAAATTTGGAATACAGATGTCAAGTTAATCATCCCTAATATACATTCTAAAGTAGGGTGTTGTTACTTAGGATTATCCCAGTACTATCACATTAGGCTAATATGTGTGACTAGACCTGTCAAAATTGGTCCGGATCCGAAGAACCGAGCCGAAATTCATTAAACCGAGATCCGATCCGAGATCCAAATCATATAATCCGATAATTATCCGAAAACCGATTTAAACCGATCCGAAAATTTAACCGAAAATGATCCGAAATACAAGATCCGATTATAATTTAGAACCGATTAAAACCGAATAATATATTACTCGAACCGAATATGACCCGAAATATGTAAAATTTATACTTTAAACAATTTTATGTTTATGATAACATACTTATTTAATCATATTCTTTTGTAAAAGTACATTATATTATATTAAAAATACTAAATTAAATAAAAAAGAAATTTATTAAATCTCAAAAATTGAAAAAATAAATAAGTTAGGATCCGAAAATATCCGAACCGAATTTAATCCGAACAGAATTTTGTCCGATTTTAATCTGAATTTTATCTGATTTTAATCCTAATTAGACCCGAACCGAATCAAATCCGATCCGATCCGAATGGTCTTCAAATATATCATAATCTGAAAGTAGATCCGATCCGAAATTGATCCAATCCGAAACCGAACCGGTTATCCGAATTGTCAAGTGCGTGTGACCCATACTGTGTTGCCTAAATTCGTATTCAAATGTCATCGTTTACGTAAGGGGCTCACTGAAATTTTGCTGCTTTGTATACATTAAATTTAAACAATTACTAAATTTGCTTAGCAAAAAAAGTAAATAAATTAGTACTCGTATTTATCGGTGTTCTAAAAACAAATCCCACCTGAGAAGTACTTAGATATAAAAAACAAGTAAAAATGGATCAAAATGTTACCATTTCAGGAAAAAAAAATACTCAAAATATCACTTTTAGAAATTATGTCCCAGAATGTTAGTTCACGACGAGCTATCGTGTGGCGTTTTGAAAATAGAGCAAAATGCTATATCATGTATCGTTTTACATTTTTTTTCTTTTTTATATTATACATAACCCAATGTAGCGTTATTGTAGTTCATACTTTACTTTTTATTATTTTAACTTGTTATAATGTGTGATTTTGGACCATAAACACTACTTAATGTTATGTTTTAAATATTTATTTTTAAATTAAAATTTTTAAATTTATTGATGTACCCCAATTTAATAATTTTTAATATTTTAGGGTTTAATAATTCCCTTTTAAATTTTAGAAATATTGGAAAATTGAATCAAAAAACACATTTAATTTCAAAAAAATTAACATTTTAGGATTCACTAATTTCTTTTGTGTTTTAGAATTATTAACAAAATAATAAAATGTGCGCCGATTTAGGGTTTAGGGTCATTTTAGGCTCTAAACCCTAGAGCCTAAACCATAATTTAATTTAGGATTTGTGGTCAAACCTGGAAACCAAAAAAATGTAAACTCTAAATTAAACAATTTTAAAATTTGAGGATATGACCTAATTTAACAAAACATTTTGGGGTTTTTCAATCCTCATTTGGATTTTAGAAAATTTTAAAATTAAATAAATAATTTAAAAATGAATTCTAAATTAAACATTTTATTTTTTTTAGAGTATAATTTTTTTTATTTGGATTTAAGAACATTTTTTATAAATAAATAATATGTCCAAAACGCTACATTATATAAATTTGGTTATGAAACTCTACTTGATATCACGTTTTGCACATTTAAAAAAAGTAAAAGGTGTGTAACGCTACACGATATAGTGTTTTGGACTTTTTGCACGCTACCCAATGTAATCCCAAACGAGTACTCAAAAAATGTACCGATACTAAATTAGAGATGCACAAAAGGCCCATCGGGCCAGGTTTTGACCGAGTCTTAAAAAGCCGGGGCTTTAACTGGGTCAGACTTTTCGGGTTTTAATTTTAACCGGATCGGACCGGGCTTTCCGAAAATGTCAGATACCGTTTGGGCCCTCGAGGCGGGTCTAAACGGGCTTTTTCGGGTCGGATCGGATCGGGCTGAGCTTTTTTTCTAATTTAAATCGGATCGTGTTTTATTAGAGATTATGAAGACTACATATGTTAGCAACTAGATCATCGTAAGGATGTATTAGTTTGCATGAAATATTTTATAAAACATTATTTCGTTAAAAATATTTAAATTCGGCAAAAAATAAACATGTTTATAAAATAATATATTTTATCAATTATTATCCAAATATACATGGTGTACTTACTATATCTTCTCTCATTATTCCTGCAACAAATTATATAAATAATATTATTAATTACGAATATGTAAATATATATATGTGTTTAAAGTATTATTTATATTTATAATAAATATAAATTCATAAATATATAAGAAAATATATTAGAATAATCAGATTTTAACCTGATTTTCGGGTTTTAAATCAGGTCAGTCCAAAGACCGGGCCGGGCTGAAACCCAGGTTTTTAACCGGGCCGGGCCGGGCTTTGTCCTAAAAATATAGGGTCCGTTGAGACTTTAAGCGCGGGCCGGAACCGGACCGAATTTTAACCGGAAAGGACTTGACCGGGTATTGACCGGATCAGGTCGGACCAAATTTTCGGACTGGGTTTTTTGTGCATTTCTAAACTCAGAACTTATTCCCGAATTTTACTGGTTACTTGTCAATTGTCATTAATTCATTCGGGTGCATCCGGTCTATCCCTCTGTCCATTGTAAACTTGGCCCAATAACCCAACCAAATCGTCTAATAAAGCAATCCAGCCCAGACACCAAACTCAACTGAGCCCAGGCCAACTCTTGCCTCAATTTGTCATGATCACTTTGTTTCTTTTTTTCTAAATTCATCAACAGCCAAGTAGTTGAATGAGGACCAGACATTCTTATTCTTTGTAGCATATATAAATACATACATGTTTTGAAGCAAGAAAAGTTAGTATTAGATGGGTATGGGAACAATGGGTGCTCTTGGCCTTAATTTACAACCCCTCAATCATTATTTAAAAAACCCACCCTTTTGTTTTAATAAATTAAATAAATATAACCCACCTTCTTCTTGCCTTAATTTCAGCTCAAAGTTTACTAAATTGGGGTTTTCAAGTAAAAAAGATTTTAGTTTCAAGAAAGTTGTTTGCTTTGCTGTTGAAGATGCTACTGAGACTACATCACAGCTTCAAGGTGTCATTTTTATTTTAAAGTTTCTTCATTTCTTGATATTGTTATGATGAGCTGCATTTGATTGTGTTTTTGTGCTGTTTTGATATAGATTGTTGTCTACTCTTTTGATCAATAACTGTTAATTTTATTTTATGTTTGGTGATTGTTAATGGGTTAATATTTGTGTTTTTTAAGAGATTTTATCTTGTAATGTTTAGAATATTGTTGGAGGATTTGATTGAAAGATTATTGTATGAATCAGATTAAGTTGGTGGATGAGGTTTATTGGAGTTCGGAAAGGCATGGGGGGGGGGAGTTGTTATATGAGAAAATATTTTAGGTTGGTGGTAGGATATTGAATTTAGAGTTGCAGGTGTACAAGTTATGTCTAATGCTTTGTTTTGGTGGAAAATATGGAAAAGGAGGCAGGGATGAGATACAAATTATGAAATTGAAGATGGAAAAGAATTATGTGAGACCAAAGAAAATGATGATAAAATTTTGAGTTTATTAGTGGGAGGAAGGAAAAAGTATCCTTTTCTAGTCTGGGAGCTGCGAGGTCATGTAAATAGAACAGTGTCGTCATCAGTCATCTGGGGTGGATTATCTAAAGTGTATTTAAGTTTGTACTACTTCAGTACGTTGTAGTTTATTTTAGGTTTCAAACATACCTATTTTTGTAATAGAAATTGTTATGCGAGTTATTGATGAAAATGATTTATTAATTAGTACTCCATAGATATACTCTTTCATATCCTTTTCTTCTTCCTTCCTTATCATGGCCCTACATCTTTGTCATCTATTGAATTCTTCTGGTTATACCAAAAGATTATTGGATATCATGACAGAACATGTTGCAGATGAGATATTACCTCTGTGTGTTGTTACATGGTATTTGCATATATGCAAATGTGAACCTTAATATCGGTACAAGTTAAATTTTGTTTGGAAATCACTAACTCTCGTCCTTCCGTTTCATGTCTAAAAAACCCAATACTCTATGAGCCTCAGGTTGAAAAAAAAATTTAAATACACTTGTTTATTAACAATAAAAACTATCTCTTCTTGTTCAAAAAAGTACTCTGACGTGCATGTCCACATAGCGTACTGATTAAAAAATATGTATGGAAGATGGTGTCCAAGTGTAACCCTGAAAAATGAATATCACTTCCATGTTTTCAAAGATTAACAATAAAATTAAGAGATGCCTTGGTTTTTGGTAAACAAGTCAAATGTGACTTTACTTTGGTATACTTGGTAACGATAAAGGACCACACAAATTTTCTTCACAAAATTTACAGTAAATGACATATAAATTTATTACCTTCGAGCCAACTGCACCTGCATTTCTCATGTTTATAACTTGGCCACAAAACTTGTGAGGAATCATCAACGTTTTTCCTTGACTTTGGAAAAGACCCCCCTATTTCAGGAGGCGGGATTGTCAGGCTGGATGAAAACCTTTTTGTGTGTGTGTGTGTGTGTATTTCTGTCTTTGTAATCCTTTCCTCCAGCTTGTGTTTGCAGCTTATTATCTTTTCTACTCAGTTTTTAACATCGCGTATTTATTTCTGGTTTAGAGGTGGCTAATGATACAAACGGTACGGTACAGAATGGTGATCCAGAGAATGGAAGTGCCCTTTATAATTTTCTTTATCCTAGTAAAGAGCTCCTTCCAGAAGATAAAGAAATGACTATATATGATCATTTAGAGGAGCTGCGGGAGAGAATTTTTGTGTCAGTTTTGGCTGTTGGAGCTGCTATATTGGGCTGCTTTGCCTATTCAAAAGATCTTATTATGATTCTAGAAGCTCCTGTCAGGTCAGAGGGTGTTAGGTTTCTTCAACTAGCTCCTGGAGAGTTTTTCTTTACAACTTTAAAGGTTCGAACTGTTTTATAAACTGTGATAACTTGAAATTAATTATGTATCCCTTTAGCTAGTTGCCTTCCTGCATCCTCACTTGTGATTTATTTTTCTTTGTCCTTCATATACCATTTAGTCAGGGATGCTTGTTCTGCTTTTTTTTTACATAGTGATACATGCTTCTTTGAAAAAGCTGAGATGTTGACTTTTCAAACATACAAGGTGATGGTTGATGTCTCCTATGTTACTCGGACTCTTCATTTTATCTTCGAGTACCCGTGTTGGACACTCGACACTCAGACATGTACACTCGGACTAGGACACTTATTTTAAGCCAAAAACATTTAAATTTTGTAAAATATTGTCGAGTCCGATACTTGGACACGTGTCCATGTCAAACACTTTGAGCCGAGTCCGAGTAACATAAGATGTCTCCAATATAAACGTATTAATGTTGACCTGTATTCTGGTTCCCCTCCAAAAAAGAGAAAAGTTTGTTTGCTTTCAAGTATAGGAGCGAGGAGGTTAGGTGTAGACACCTTTGCGGCTTTGCCACTGCTGGAACACTCCTTGATTATCTAAATACTGCATTTGAAAATAATGGATAATTAACAATGATTTTTAATTACGGAATATTTCTGAAGGTCCTAGTATATGACGATATATCCACACTGTTTACATTTCTCTTGGGTCTTAAAAAGAAGATTTGAGAAAGTCTTAGGGTAAACCAGGCCATGCTGGAGCTATTGATCTTAATGTTAGTAAAGGTCACCTTTGTATTTTCCGGTACCCAATTTCTCATCCAAAAAAGTTCATTGTAATCGTTTAGATTAATTGTAATGTGTCATAACATGTTAAAGTATCTTTGCAACTAGTGGCAGTAATTAAATAACATGAAAACCTTTAACATTTATTTTTGGCGGCCTTGTGCTGATTGTTAATCTCTTTAAGTCTAAAAACCTGATCAACATTCAATCGAATATACAGTTTTTAAGAAAAAGATACAGGTGAATTCTGATTTAAGAATCTGCTATGTACAAGACCAACATGTTCTGAGTTCTTTATTACCAAGACCCTGGTTAAACGCCTGTAGTTTCTACCATAGTAACATCTGAGTACAATACTTTAACAAATGAAGTGATACAAATTCATAAATGATGTACTGCAGGTATCGGGATATTGTGGTCTTCTAATAGGGAGCCCGGTGATTCTCTATGAGATCATAGCTTTTATCTTGCCAGGTTTAACAAGGTCTGAAAGAAGATTCCTGGGGCCAATTGTTTTAGGATCATCGGTGCTTTTTTACGCAGGCGTCGTCTTCTCATACTTGGTTCTTACACCAGCAGCTTTGAACTTCTTTATTAATTATGCAGAAGGGGTTGTGGAATCATTGTGGTCTATTGACCAGTATTTCGAATTTGTTCTTGTTCTCATGTTCAGCACAGGTCTATCGTTCCAGGTAAATATCATTCTTTTACAGTACTATTTTTTTCGTTAAGGGGCCTATGGGTTGGTCCCTATTCTTATAAGAACTTAAAACCAGATCCCATATTAATTCTAGCACTTCTGACTCTCTTCTCTGAATTTTTTCGTAAGAAGGTTATTTTCTGCTTTTTCCAAAATTAATTATATATCCATTTACAAGGGGCAGTAAGCCCAACACAGTATCGTAATCAACTATATGAATAATTTAGTACTTCCCATCATTCTTCCACATGGACTGGATGGTGTTATTAAGAAGCTGATAATTAAAATATTCAGACTTTTGTGGTTCATTTGACTTGGGAATAGAGGGAAAAAAATGAGAATTTGTGTTGTGGCACTATATCCATAGGAAATTCAAATGCTACAACTTCTGTGTCACAAATTAAAAAGTCAGACTAACCTAATATAGTCTAATTTGCTTTTAACTATCTATGCATTTTCTTTCCAGGTTCCAGTAATACAACTCCTTCTGGGACAAGTTGGCTTAGTTTCTGGAGATCAAATGCTATCAATTTGGAGATACGTTGTTGTTGGCGCGGTAATTGCAGCTGCTATAGTCACGCCTTCGACAGATCCTCTTACACAAATGCTTCTTGCTGGACCACTGGTGGGTCTTTACTTTGGAGGTGCATGGACAGTGAAGCTTATAGGAAGGTGATAATTATGTAGATTATACTCCCTCGTGAATTAGAGAGGCTCTGTTTTGGGATCCAGTTGTGTAAATTGATTTATTGCCTATCATTGTAAATTATTATTTCTTAACCAGTATACCGCTGTTCAATTAAATCAATACATTCTATTCCCCGGTAGATTAGTTTGCCTGGACTAAAATATATTGCGTCAAACTGACAGAATCAAATTAACAGAACTTTAAACCTTAGATGTCATTAGTAAAACAATCTAGTCAGGCTGTTTCCTCCTTCAATAGGACCAATAACACCAAACAAATTCATGCATTGAAAAGTTACGAGCAGGATCAAAACAGACATCACATTCACATATCTGGAAGAACAAAATTAAATTTATAGATGTCATTGCTGGCAAAACCAATCATTTCAAGCTGTTTACTTGTTCCCTTCAAAAGGACCTTAGTCTGCCTCAGCGCAAGGTTTCTCAATAGAAATTCCATTATTTTGTGCTACTTGACTGTCATAGCCTTTTAGCTGTAGATTCTCAACAGAAATTCCATTAGGTTGTGTACTCGACTCTCATGGCCATTTAGCTGTTAATATTTTACGCTATGATGTCCAAGATCACCAGCGAGGTTATGGTCCTTGTGCCTAATTCAGCAGTGCCGACAACAGGCAAACTTCCTTGACATGCATCACATCTGACCATCTGTATTCCAAGTTCAAGGACTCCCAGTCATGAGTATGGGATCATCTATGTCTTCTGTGGTTCATTTCATGAAGCTTCTATTACCAACACTGGATAACTGATGCTGTGTAAAAAATCATATATCCGTTTCCAAAAATTATATAACTATACGAGTACAAACATATACAATTGTGAAATAAGAAAAATAAATGATACAGAAATTACACCCTCATATCCACCCAGAATGCAACCTGGAATTGCTGTTATTAAATGAATCATATACAGACCATGAAGCATCAACTGTAGTCCAAAATCTAAAAACTCCACATGACAAATTCACTTGTTACAAGAAATAGGAGTTTCCAGTCTCAGAATTCAAGTAAAGCACAAAGAGTTGGATTCAAATAAACGGGACTTGGCTTTCACAGAGGATTAAAATTGATTTGATTAATTATATCACCATCTTCACAATGTGCATGCCTCAAGCCCTTGACCTATTCACACTTGACAGTTGACACATCCTATCTTTCATCAATCTAAGCAGCAAAATTCCCATCGAAGATATCCACACATTCCACTCAATGAACAAAATAGTTTCACGGTTTATTCTGAGCAACAACTGTGTTCCGAATTGCATAATGAGCCGGCATGGATTTCCCATTCACAAGCATTTGCTCTAAGAAATCCACACGAATTGATTTGAACTGGTAACACTGCAAGCCCAACATAGCAAATGATAAAACTCTAACTCTCACAGCTGATTAACACATGATTTGAACTGGCAATTGAATAGGTTTGAAACTAACAATTTTATGCATATAGCTCCTCTCGCTAATCCACAAAGTTAATAAATTTAGGAAAAGATTGCATTGATTTAAAAAAAAAATATTCATATGTAGTACCCCGTATCTACTATATAGACATGTAAACAGCCACAAAAATATGTCTGGGTACATCTATTCACATGACTGTGTGTTAGGTTCTCAACATGCCCTAAACCCTAGGATATAGAGTAAATTCTAATCATTATGTAAGCATATTGGAAGAATGAACTACAAGCGCAAACCTTTTCCTTCCAAGAAAAATCAACATAATGGTAAAATGGTTCCAATAAAGTGACCTGATCTCCTTCTTTAATCTGAAAGAAACAAAATTAAATTCATTGCCAGTCTTTACCATCTTCTAATTAGGACAACTTTTTGTAATCACCAGGGTTCTCATCGAATAATATATGAAAAGAAAGGAAGTCCAAGAAAGAAAGAGTCTGCCGTTTATTAAACGTAAGACAACACCATAACTAACTTACAGCATCATTGCGCATTCCATACATTGTGAGAATGAAGCACACTTGATCTGAATCACAGACAAGAAAGTATCTGCAAAATCATTGCATCAATTATTTTCCCTTAACTAAACACAATGTAAAGATCCAAAAAGTATGTTGATGGTAGAGCTAGCCTGTAATGCAACTGAAGAATATTTTTAGTACAGAATACACTTCTACATTGAAATTCAAAGAGAATAAGCTTGGGGAACTTACAATGGAGTAGTACTTTCATGCTTGATAAATAATATGACTTTTCCAAGAATGGCAACTGTTCTATTCAGACCTTCCGATAGATGATCTATGGTGCCTCTTCTGTATGAAGAATTCACTGCAACAGAATACAGTATTAAGCATGAAATGCAAAATCTAAAGTACAATCTGCACTAAAAGATTTCAATGAGTTATGTAACTTACAATTAATCGCAGCTAATGATGATGTCAAAGAAGCGAGACGTTTAGCCTTGGTCTGTCCCTGGACAGTGGACACAAAGTAAGGTAATTCGTTATACAGATTTTACAATAAGCAAAGACATATTTGAGGTGATTCAATATACAGATTTTACATATTCAAATTATCAGATGGTTGAAGTGATGCAAACTTGGTTAATAAGTATCCGCATAGTTTTTCCGTCGTCAAACGATTAGAGAACTGTGTTGAGAAGATATATATACTTCCTAAGTCACAACTACACTAGGCGTGCAACAATGGTGCAAACTGTAATACAGATTTGATATAAATAATTTCCCCACTTTCAAGTTTAACCTTCACACAACCCCACCTAGAGATTAATATATGTTATAACTTGTACATTATGTAGCAAAGTAGCAAACAAGGTCTTCAATATTCTAATAAGAAACAGGCAGTGTCTGCATTGCAACTTTAGCAAATAATATTGACAAGGATGATTAGTCGTGAACAAGGTCCTCCTGACTCCTGACTAGTAGTTCCTTAATATCACGTAGGGCTGGTTTTAACCCCATGAGACATTTATTTGCCTCCTATAGTAAGCTTTGATCCCACTTTATTTTTAACTTGCATATCTAACTACTTTCAACTGTGTAAACCAGCATACATTGCATTTCCCATTCTCTTAAAAGGGAAAGTAACCGTTAAAAATGTAACAATAACACATTCTTCCATCTTATCATGGCTCATGAAGGCATCATCTAAGAAACCAAGATATTCCATTAGTAATGAAAAAGGGGGTGTAAGAAGTCCCCAAGTGAGCGTATTATGGGGGGCCTTCAAGCACATCCGGCAAGAATCAAGGGGGATCCGTGAAAGCGCAACATGTCCATAAGGGTTGGCTCTTTTTCATTAAGATCTTTCACCGTTCCGGAACTATTAGCCCTACTCCAGCTATGCATCGCCACATTTTTTTATTTTTTTATTTTTTGCTAAATAAGGGGAAGTTAAAATTATAAGACAACATCGCCACATTTTAAATTACTAATATAAGACCAGACTCGGATTTCATAAAGGCCGCCTAAAATCATGCAATTAAAAGTCGTTGAATTGCTTGACAAAATTATGTATTTGCAACTCACCCTTAAGAAGCTATCTAATTTGTCAAGAAGACTGATAATCTTTTTAACCTCCTCAGCAGCATTGAGACCAGGATCCTTCGATGCAGCAGCTTCAAATCCACTAAGGGCCCTCTCATAGTTCTCTAAATATTTGTTTACCTGAATACAGATGAATATACTTTATCAACAATGATGTACTAATGCCGGGGTTAAAGGACACTGCAAATAAGATCACTCCAGAACTGAAGGTGGATACAAAGGGAGATCATAAATTCAGCACATACGTTATTGGTTTGAGGACAAAAGAAAAACCACAGCCTGATTGACTAAGCAAACAACAACGAAATCAGCTATAAATATAGGATTATAAAGACAATGAAAACTAAATTAGTTTTGTTCGACCAAATTTGTAGAGTACATGTTTCGGTCATTTATATTTATGCCCATGTTGTATGTTAGAGCAAGTCCAATGCAAGATGCAAAATAGCTATAGTTATTGTTATAATTTGGCATCAAAAAGTGTATTTTGGTGCTAAAACAAAATTTCAACTCCAATGCTAGATGCATTTTGAAATCAAATCTTTCCTCATTTGCCTAAATTTTGTCATTTTGCCCTAAGTTTCATTTAAAGTACAACAACATGTATTTCATCTGTAGTAGTATGATGATGTGGCTAGATGCATAAAGCATCCTTGGTTTCAAATTTAGAACCAAGGATGCATATATGCATATTTGCATCCAAATATAGAACTCCTTTGAAGTTGAAATTTTTGACATTTGATTTCAATTTATAGAAATGGCATCACTTATAGCATTGCATTGGACTTGCTCTTAGTCAACTATCTAAAATGTACAGCCAACACTTCGAGGGATTTGAAAAATTCTTAGACGGCAATTTTTTTGTTAATATGTAATAGTAAAAGAAGTCTCTTTTGGTTAGGATCATGCAACTGAAACAACAAAGAACAATAGGTAGTAAATTTACAGCATTAAGAATAGTTTCTTAACCTCATCTGCTTTTCTAAATGTTCAGGATAAACTATTGTTACAAGCTACAAAAAAATGACAAGAGGTTTCTTGCAACATTTGATCAGTTAGATGGAACTTGGAGATATATGATCAATTGCATGACTAAATGACTGCATGAAAAGTTTGTGATGAATGGCTTAAAGAGGAATTTTGCTATTCAATTTTCAAAGATATATATTAATCTTTTCTGTGAAAACCCTCTTTCTTATTGTTCTAAATTTGAAGGTAAACTTCATAACATATACATGTTAAGATAGAGCATGAGCACGGCATCATGCAAGTGCATAATTACAGTGGCATCATAGGTATTGTTCCTCGCATAGCATAGGGACCAAGTTCTATTTTCCTTTCATCTTATGCTCTTTTTGTTATAAATACAATAAATACAATGCACGGGATTGTAAAGCTCCTGCCTGCTGCCCTCATCAATTTTCTAGTTAGCCACTGATTCGTCTCTTGTAATGACTTTATGTAGAGATTTTAACTATTAAAGTAGATAGATGGATAACTATCAAAGTAGATAGAGAGAAAATGGAATTCTGAAAACAAAAAGAATGATGAAAAATAAGGGAGAACATTCGAGAGAAAGAGAACACTGAACAGGTAGACGCAAAACTTGATTTTATCCAGTACTATATTTATTAAATATGCTTTATACTCTAGTACATCACTGTACTTAGAGTTGGATAAAGGGGAAATTGTACAGAGCCAAGACTAATATTTCATACTAATAATTCCAAGGTAGGTACTTCTTGAGTTGCATTTATTTCCTAGTATGCCTTCAGCTAAAATTCGATTACAAGGCTAGAAATTTCCTTTAATTGCTTTTCTCTAGTAAGTATAAATCAGAAATTAGAAAGACAATGAGATGATACAATAAACTCTCAGAAACTTAACGCGGGAGAGAGCGATAGAAAGTTACTGTAGCACAGTTGAAGTACAGGTCTGGATTAGACTTCATTTCCTCATCTTTCTCCTGAAATGCATCACAATTAGTAATATTATTAAGAGAATTAATATCGCTAGCAAAATAAATTTTAGCACACAATCACAGAAGCAGTATTCAGCTTTCATTATGTGCACACTTACAGCATTCTGATATGCTTTTAAAGATTGCAGAAGCTTCTTATAGTCCCATGCTCCAGTCACGAAAAAGCAAGTCAGGCATGCATTTCCTAAGTTGTCTGTTGGGTAGATGGAAGTCAAGTCGGGGTTAAGTATTTTTTTAAAAAAATATTCGAAAAAGTAACAATAATACAGATCTCTTCAAGCTATCTCCCATTTAGATGTACTGAATATGCTTAAGTGTGTAATAATTTTTTTTAATTAAGTCATGCCACTTTTTACCATATATTTTTTTTTATCATCTATGGCTAGACTGGTTACCAGACATTACTTACACCAAGAATTCCCATCCTTAACATCCAGAGCAATAGCTTCTTTTGCATGTTTAATGCTTTCTTTCACAATTTCTTCCTGATTTTCAGCACCTAGAGAATAGAATTTTTTTTGTCAATGTAGATTTGAAAAGGTTATCATGTGATATATTGTTTCCAACTGATTCATCTGTAACAAGATCGAACAACATAAACTATGCATGATGCAGAATGACTAAGCATTTAAAGAAAAAAAAATAAATGCCAAGATTCCAACTCTCGATTGGGCTTCCATATTGTAGTACCAATAACCCACACGGCAAATGAGGCATGACTAGGAAATTATTCAGAAGCCTAAAAAAGATACAATCTTGCCTTGGGCCATTCTTCTTTCAAGCATTGATAATTGACAAAGTATCTTTTTGTTTGAACCCTGCATGCCATAAAAATTAGTTTCTGTCAAGTAACTGGCATTTATACAAGAAGGAAGAGCTATGTTATCATGTACTAATAATAGAATCGTTGTAATGTCATAAAAAACCTTGCTCAGTGCAAGAATCAAGCAGTTCTTTGCTGAAGGTAGTTCTCCTTTTTTCCAGATGCAGTTGCCTAAGCATAGCCAAGCATCTGCGAGTGATGGGTTCAGCTTGACCTGAAAAACAAAACAGCTAGCTTGGAAAAAGAACTGTTAACTTAAAACGGCAGAAAGGCATACAACAGTGACAATCTTTGCTTACCGCTTTCGAGAGATGATCTTCTGCATCTTTTCTATAATCAGGAAATACATCCAAGATCTTTCCTTTCAAATATTCATGTGTTGCACGTGTCGCAGGTAATCTCCTATGTTCTGCAAAAGATAAATGTGGTGCTCAAGTGATACTGCCAATTATGAAGATAGTAGAGTTACTAGAAAAAATCTATTTAAGTAGTTGATGTGAACAAAAATGACTCTCTCTCCCAATATCGTTATTCCCCTAATAAATAGAAGTCCTATTCAACAATTTGGGTTACTTTAATTATATAAAGCTTGCAGAAGTGCAGTAGTAGACAACCATTTTGTTCATTAGAATTTTTCCATAACTATGCCTAACATTCATATATAAACTGAAAAAAAACAAAGGATACTTTAATATACGGGGGCGGCACAAAAGAAAAGTAAACATGTCAAATAGGACTTGCTTAGATGGAGAAAGTAAGTAATAAAAAAGCTAGTAAGCAGTAGCACAAAATGCAGAAAATGATAGGGTGAAAGGACTGAAACTTGCAGTTCAATGACCGGCACAAAAAAGCTCAGTCAAATACTTAAACTATGTAAAATTTTCATACCATTAAAATCCCTAACAGAAATGTGACGTGGATGTTAATGTGGCATGGTGGAATAAAAGTTAGACAACAAATTTACCACTCAACTTGGTAACATTTTCAATTAGCTCATCTGCTAATTTTAATTTTAAGATAGTTAAATTAAAAATTATAAATACACGCTTAATTCATATGTTTAAAAAAACCATATTTATTAAATTAAATTTGTTTTCTGATTTTTACTCAAACTCTAAATTTTTCAAAAAAAATTCCCGGATGTTTACAATTTAATTTAAAATAAAACATACTCATTTAATACATATACTTTTAAATCGATACAAGAAAATGAATATTTATAAATAACACAATTTTCAAATTTCAATATATGTGAATTGTACTAGAAGTGTATTATGGGTATGTATAATTTAAATTTAATTGAAGTGTCGGTGAAAATTCAAATACTATTTATTTTTGAATAATTTTTAATTTTACTTCATTATGATTATATTAAATTAGAAAAATCATAAGTTTTTTCAAAAATCTATTTTTTTCCGGTCAATGACCCAATTGGAAGTTGGCAGATCATTCGTTGATAAATTAGGTTCAAATTTATGATTCTGACCTGACCGCTGACACGGTGCCCACGTCACAGCGGATGTGACATAGCTTAAAGGTCCTCCGCTAATAGTCAAGTAATTTGGAGTTCAACTATATAATTGCAAGTTAAATGAAGTTCTATGATGCGATTCTAAGATTCTTTGGGCTGGTGACCCAACTGAAACTTTTAGTATAGTACAGTGATCAATTAGCTCATTTGCATGAAAATGATAATGCCTACTATTACTACCTAGTCTAATATACAAACCTATTAAAATTTTCTCAAATTGTACGGCCACCTAGGTTAACTAATACAAATTCATTTTAGTTCTATCTAAGCAGTCAAGTGACATTCTAAAACATTCATAAAAAGCATAGTCAAACTTAAAACGCGAAATATTCTAGCGAAACGCACAGAAACAATTAGGTAAGTAGAAGCCTTCTATTTCAACTTAATTTCTCAATCAACATAGATATCAATAATACCCTAGCTCAACTAATACAACAGAATCAGTTCACTATAAAATTCCGCAATCAAGCTAGTAGAAAAATAAAAATGCAAAGTAAAAAAACAATACATAAACTTGTATAAATACTGACCAGGAGGAATGGAATCGAGAATTTGAAGAGCAAGATCAGAGCGAGACTGGAGAGTGATGATTTTATCGTTTGGATTTAGAGGAAAATATTTGTCTCTAATAATGTAAAGCTCATCAACAGCTTTTGCTGCTTCCTCCATTATTTTCACTGCTTCTTCGTGTTTTAGGCTCATCCTTTTCGATTTGCAAGCAACAAGTAACACGAATTTACTTGGAAATCTTGATCTGACCTATACTTAACCCGTTCACGCGATTTGAATCTTTGTTTACCGATGTTCTGTATTTTTCAAACCCGGCCCAGATCGTTCTCAAGACATAGTGGGGTCACTCAATATATTAAACACTTCCACATTTAAATTAAATTTAGTAGGTTTTACAAATTTAATAATTATTATTAGAAAAATGATTACTGATTTTTCTCAACTTTTTGCAAATGAACTAATTGCCTAATTAATTATTTTTCTTAATTATAATTATTGCCGTATGTCGTATAAATGAGTATGCATTCTAACAAATTTCAGGACGAGCAAAAATCAAATAAAAAACCCGAACCTAAGACGATGACATATAAACCAAATCTATTATATATATATAATAGAGCAACTAGGGGGTTTATTGGGACAATTTATTCATTTAAAACTACTTAATTACCCCTCATAAATATGTACTAATATTTAATAATATATATTAATTACATTTAACTCGCTAATTACTAATAATTATATATTTATTACGACTCCATTATTGTATAATAATAACTTATATTTATACTTATAATTACATATGTATTTTATAAATATAGACTATAATTTTAATATTTTATATTTTTATATATCTATTATTATCGCACTTAATGTTGTATGTCATATTTTAGTTATTCCATTTATAGTAGAAAAAACTTAAATTCGAACGGAAAAATAAATATCG
The DNA here is from genome assembly GCF_009905375.1 of Apium graveolens. Lineage (NCBI taxonomy): Eukaryota > Viridiplantae > Streptophyta > Magnoliopsida > Apiales > Apiaceae > Apium > Apium graveolens. The sequence continues at coordinate 18,158,094 of NC_133652.1, forward strand.
TATTCTTATTTACGGTAGATACATATAACACTTGGATTATAAGTTCACAATACACATGTACGTATGTTAAATTAATTAGTGTATAACTTATTTTCACACATTTAAAATTCAAATATATACATTACATACATACATACATACGTACATACACACACATACGTACATACAGACATATATATATACATATATATACATACTTAAATACATACATAAATACATACATACATGCATACATACATGCATGCATGGCATAAAAGATATAAAAAATTAAGGTAACTAACAAAAATAAACTCAATTTTTTCGTAACCGATAAACATGATCTTGTCAAATAATGAATTTCAATACTATACGGTAACAATTATGAAATTTAACAAAATTTTGAACACTTTGAAGTACATCTTTTACAAAAATCATCTATTAGTCATCTGATACAAAATTCAAAAAGTGTGTCTCACACCATAAAATATTTTTCCATTATATGACATGTACATATTAGTTTTGAAATTATATGTGTCTCATTTGGGTTATAAAATATATATGCCAAAAAAATTCATCCTTACAACAAAGACTATACACAGATAAAATAACTTCTCGTAACAGAAAATATGTTCCATTTCACAAGCATGTATACAAATTACATAATAATTAATGTTAAATCATGTTCGTGCCTCGCACGGGCTATAGAGCTAGTTAATAATTAATTGAGTCGCATGTTTAAACATGAGACGAGAGGATATATATACAATTTAATAGTTGAGTTGCTGGTTTGATTATTAAAGGAAAAATTTATAACTAAAATTCATATTTTTCTCTATGTATCCCGTATTTTATAAAAAAACTTAATTATTAAAAATTAACATAAAAAGTTAAAATATTAATTTAAAATCTGAAAATTGGTTCTAGAGTTCTTGGAGATTAAACATTTCCTTGATCATGTTAATGGTGTTCGTTTCAGAGTTTAAGTAGTCAGAAACTTAATACGAGGTAATTTCATGAAAGGTAACAATTTCGATTTATGATGCAATTGGCCGAAACAACCCAATTGGTTGGTCGGGGAAGCGCCCTCGCCCCGACTTTGTCGTCTATTCGTCGACGACAATCGGTGGAAATTTGTTGGAGTATCATCGTCATAATAAGAATCAGTCTTTGCACTCCAACTATGATGGGTTATGTTTTGTTCTTTTTCCAATTCATGCCTCTCATGTCTTCAAACCTTTTGATTGATTCTGCTTTAACGAAAAATTGGATGGACGATAAGAACTTAACTCAAACGAAGATTTTCACGATATAAATAAGTCTCATGTGAAGAAAATCATTAGTCAATATTTTGTCTCGCTTACTTTACATATTTTATGACAAATATTTTATGTTAAAGTTTTACATACTTTTACATTTTATTACATGTCACATTTTACCTAAAACACACATACATGTACATACACAAGTCAGAGGTTTTTTATGAAAGCTTGTTCATACTTTTAAATGAGTATAATACTGCGTACATTATACCATCCCCCAGACACTACCTTATGCGGTATATACTCGATACGGTTTGATTGGTTGGTTTTGTTATTTATTGAATTTGGGATTTTAATTTAATTTGTTTTCATGATTTTTAAGAACACGATTAGATAGATCGTCTATCATGGAGTCCATTCGTGTGATTTTTGTGACATTTGATTTGCAAGATAGTGTTCGCTGAGTTTATACCATCGTCGCATTTCTTACCTTTCGGTGTGATTCATACTTGCTTATTCATAATTCGCTTATGTGTTTCGTATGAAGTTGAATATTTTGTATTGAGTTTTAAACGAGTTTTGAAGTTTATTGTATTTATCGGAGATTGGTTCGTGAATATTTGTATTCAATTTAGCGAGAATCGAGGTTTGATTGATGGTTTGCATAATTGCATTGTTTGTTGGTTGATTATAATTGTTGGATGAGTAGCTATAACACCCTCATTTTTAATAATAAAAGGAGATATTACTTAAAATCCATAAACCTGCAAACATAGCACTAATATATTTCTAAACAATAATTAAACAGTCTAAAAATCTCCAAAAATAATATTAAATCTCCATACTGTCAAACCAATAAATAATTAAGTCTAGATAATGATAATGTCCGAAATCCTAATCAATAAATGGGGTAGCTCTCCATCACAAAGTCCCAAATCCCCCTAAGCACCTGTCAGGAAAAGAATACGGCATGAGTCAAACGTCCAGTACGGTTTTGGAAAATACTGTTTATAAAACAAGAGATCAGAAATAAATAATCTGTAGTTTACAATAAAACAACAATTTTAAAAATAAGAAGGCTGAAGCAACGAGGGGGTAGGATATTTCATACTGAGATCACAACAAATACAAATACACACATCATAGGATACCTAATGTGTGTAACATAATGGATAACGTGTATGGCATATACAACGTTGTTATTCCCAAGGAACTAACAATGAGATTTACAGAAGGCGGGTTGAATGTAAATTTCAAAACTTTTTCAAGTTTTGAGCAGTTTTAAAAGCTAAGTGTTATGATTAACAGATGTGTGTGAATTGCTTTGAGCAGATGCAGACATATGTATATTCAAGACACAAATTAAAGAACACAAAGGCTTTAAAAACTTGTCTGGTGGATTTGTTGTTCCACCAGAGATGTGTATTTCAGAAAATCTGTGATACAAAGAATTGATCACAGCTGCTTCCTAGTACAAACTAGATGATTTTCTCTCTATGTTTTTCTAAACAGCTTTGGAAAATTCACATCTAATTACTAGCTGCAACTTGGTTTATATATCACCAAGTTTACAAGTGACGACAAAGATAAAATACAATTATAAAATAGTTCTTCACATGTTTCTTCTTCATTTCTCTATCCAATGCAATCTAAGATAATATGTGAATCTTTGAATACTTCCTTGTTTGCACCAGAATGGAAATGCTGCTTTTTCTTGATTCCTCCAAGTGGCTACCACATTCCAATTGTCTCTGTCAACCCATGTGCCTCTGTCAGCTTATGAATTGTCACTATCAACTGCTATTGAACTGAGCATCCGTTGAAGCTTTCATCCGTTGATGGCTTTATCCGTTGATGTTTTAGCAGTTGAAACTTTATCCGTTGATGCACTCATCCGTTGATGGATGTTATCCGTTGAAGCTTCAGAGACATCCGTTGAAACTTTGTTTCTCATCCGTTGAAGGCCTTTAATCTATCAGTTGATACTACTTCATTTATAAAAAATTACAAGGCATGCAATATTTACAATTAGCCCTCCTATTTGCATATCCACTAGTAGTCAACATGACTTATAATTTCCCACAACTTCTAAGAATTATAACTTAAATGCAGAGACTGAAATATGCTACAATACTAAACTTATTTCTACTTAAGTGTTTTGTTTAACTTATCATCAATCTAATACACATATTTCTAACAAACGTCACCATAAATCAAACTCTGGGTGCACCCGCGTATCCTGAACAAATATCAAATGGCCAAAAGCTCCTCCCAAGAGCTAATAGAAAGATACGTCATGATCAATCACACTGTCACGGGAGTGTAATGTCATTGGTGCCGCAGTGACATGGCTGTAGTACCCCTACAACTGGTTAACTCGGTATACCCTAAATCATACTAAGGGTTCAAAATAAAATATTATCGCAAAATTTAAAATCACATGAGACAAGTAATTCAGATTTCCAAAATAGAAGGTGTCATAAATGATTTTTGAAAATCGCATAAACAGATTTTTAAAAATTTTCAAATCAATTTTAAAATAATTTTTAGAAGTCAAAACAGCCGGATCAAATATTTAATAGAACGAGCAGGATACATAAATGAGTAAATCAAATATGTCCAAATGCTAAGAGCAACGCTGAATAAAAAGGGGACATAATCCGTAATTTGAATATCGCAACTTAAATACTAACCAGTTCTGCAAACGTCCCTCCAAACTCCTGACTCTCGATCTAAATTTCCAATAAAATTTATTATTAATATAAATATTATTATTTACATATATAAGTTGACCGCAATTATTTATTAATTATGCCCCTAATGACTCATATACATGATAAATTATAAATGCCCTGATAATGCATTAATCGATTAATAACTTAATGTACACACATAAATTTGAATAAAATAAAAGTTTAACGCATGATACTAAACCAATTCACATAGCCATCAAGTCAGGTAAACTGGTGCAGGATTAGGATTCGGACGAACAGGCAAAAACAAACAAACAAACAAAATATATAATATTAAATAGTAAACTAAAATCATATAAATATAATATTAAATAATAAAATGCATGATGTCTTATACTGTATGTACAAGATATATTAAATGTAAAACTTAAACCATGACCTTAATGTTACTTAACCATATCTTGACGCCTCAAATAAATTTATTAACTAAATAACTTTTAATAATTATAGTATTAAATTATAGAAGAAAACTAAATATCTATACAGAGGCTCGATAATTCATATGTATATGTTCAAATAATTTATTAGCAGCGTTCACATGTAATCCACATATATGAATAACAAAATTAATACTACTCCTTCCGTCCCAACCATTTCTTTATACTTTCCTTTTTGAGATATCTCATCAAATTCTTTACATTTCAAAACTTAACACAAATAGTCAATGGGTCCCATCACTTTCTCATTTTTCCTTCCTTTTCACACTACTTTTACTCTACTATCATCTTTTATACATTAAAAATTAACGGGTCCCACCAATTCACCCATTTTACATTTTCTTTTTCACTATTTTATACATATTTCTTGACCTCTTTGCCCAAACCATTCGCAAAGAATTGGTTGGGAAGGAGGGAGAAGTAAATAAATATCAGTGTTTTCGAGGCTCTGTTTGTACTTTGGAGTGCATGGCCATCAAATATATTATTAAAATATTGAATAAAAGTATGCATCACCAATGTACATGAAACCTAATTCAAATACTACCTCGTCCCTCCCAATTGTTATCGTTTCTGGGAGAGTGTTCGACACACATTTTAAGATGAATAAAAAATATAGTTTTATAACTTTTTTAAAAAAAATTCTTTTTTTGAATAAAAATAGAATATTTAAACTTTTATTCAGAATTTTTTTTTTTTAAAAAAAGGTTATAAAACTATACTTTTTATTCATCTTAAAATACGTGTCGGACACTCTCCCAGAAATGAAAATAATTGGGAGAGACGGAGGGAGTAGCTTTTAATAAAAGCAATCTTGACACTTAAAATTGAAACTAAGTTATTCTAACACAATGAAACTTGCATATTATGTGCTACCAACAACTCAATATGTGCAAATAGACGGTACTATCCGGTATGTATGAGCAATTACCTGATATTGTTAACACAAAATTATTGAATAAGATGATTGTGAGCGCTTTTGTTTTTGTCCTCTGTTTCTCTCTCTCTGGCATCTAGCAGTCCTAGGGTTTTATTAATCGACTCACCGTACTTAATTTCTGACCCGTGTTGATTTATATATTGCGTAAAGTATTCTATTAAAATTAGAATTTTATTAACCTAATATTATTATAACTCCTTTTCCTTTTCTAATAACTTATTATTATTACAAATCTAATCCAAAACTACTACTTCTTCTTCTTCTTCTTCTTCTTCTTATTATTATTGTTATTATTATTATTATTATTGTTGTTGTTATTATTATTAAAATTCTCGTATATTACAGTAGTGCTAGATGTACAAAAATAACTCCCAAAATACACACCGCATGTTTTAATTGGCGGGACTCATTTTAATATACTTGGGATCCATTACATTGATTAGCAATCAACCAATCATAAATCAACACCTTACTTTTTGAAATTTTTTTGAGAATTATTTTTGGGACCTCTAAAATTACTCATGTTGGATTGATATTGAGTGTAAATGAAACAAAATCAAAGTTGAACGGAGTGAATTGAGCTATGACCGGGACTTGATCAAAATATGAAAAATTGCCAACTACAGTAAAACCTATGTAAATTAATATTTGATTAATTAATAATCTCTCTAAATTAATAATTTTGTCCGGTCCCGACTTGGGCCAGTTCAAAAAATGATCAATTTCGATAAGATAATAAGATAATAATTTTTTTGAAAACCCTGTATAAAAATATGGTCTCAATAAAACTATAAATTAATAATTTCCTTATATTCATAAAAATATAGCTATTACATCTTTGTAAAATATGATTCAATTGTAGTTTGCTTTTTCATATAATTTAAATCAACATGAAACTCATCCATAATCTTCCTTATTGCATCCAAAAGCTCGGGTGTGGTGCTTTCATGTTGCATCAAAAAGTTATTAAGCATTTTTGATACCTTGAGTGCTTCTTTACGTGTAACCGGCTCCAACGGTGTTGTATCGTCTTCAAGATCATCTTCAACACTATTTTCAAGGATGGTATTTGCAATCTCTTCTATACTCTGGACCTCGGAACATGATTTATTTTCACCCGGATAATCTAAGAAGTTATTAATTGAATTAATTGAATTAAGTATAAAATATAAATTGTACAATTCATTTTATTTAAATTTATGTGAATAAAAATTTAATCAAAAGTTAATTTTGTTTGCTACCGAAAATTCTCTATAAATTAATAATTATTAATTTATCGATTAATTAATACCTCTCTAAATTAATAGAATTCTCCGGTCCCAACTATATTAATTTATAGAGGTTTTACTGTTTCTAGTTTTTCAGAAATCGCCTATTTAACTTTTGAGTTGACATGATATATTTTTTATGGGTATATAAATACAGTGAGATATTATCTGAAAGTCAAAAATTTGCACGGATATCATTTCTAATTTTTTTATCCAATATTAAGTATTGATAATTTTTCATTATTAAATAATAATAACTCACTAATGTCTACCTGGAAAGTTTATTTGATATGAATTAAACTTAATTATTGTAATAAAATATTTAATTATGGTGTGAAACATGATTTTTTTTTCTAAAAATAAATTAAGTATATGTTTATCTTTTCTCATTATTATGAAAAAATATTTTTTTTCTTTATTTAGCGTCACATTTTTATTTTATTTTATGGGGGAGTATATTGATTAAGATGATTCATTTCAATATATCATGTCAAATCAAAATCACACAAATCTTACATAATTAAATCATCTATAAAGAGAACGTGTTGTATATAATATATATCAGAACAAGATGGTTTTAATATGAATACTAAAATAAAGACAACTAATATTATACAATTATCTTTATAATGGTCAAAACTTTGCCTTCATTTTGCATTAGTTTGCCTATTTTTATGTTATCAATAACAAAATATATCCATTCCACCACCTCAAATAACCAGTTTTCCTACTTATACTTTCACACTCCTCTTTTTTTATTAGTTAATAAAACTAGTCTGCATTGTCGTATGCAGAACCCTGCTGTAACATTCTCTGGAGTCTACATGACAGCCTTTTGCCCATCTAATTCCCTTAGGGGTAGGGAATTTTATAGAGAAATGGTGAATAGAAGTGATAATTCTCATTTTCCTTAGTAGGGGCCTGCTGATAATCCCATTGTAGGAAATATCTTCATTTACCTCCACGAACTCGTTGATTTGCGTTAATGTCAAAGGCTCTTCCCCCAAAGTAACAAAAAATTTGATTTGCCCAACCACCAGGACAAGGTTTCCAATAAATCCATACACGTCATTATAACAAGGTAAAAACTCTTTATCCAATAGCCCCATTTTCTAGTAAGTGCTCTAGGCTAGGATATTGACGGAACTCCTATTGTCCACCAACATATTATATACGTTTGTTCCCCCAATTAAAGCATTCACGACTAGGGCATCATTGTGAGGGTAATGCACATGTCGGGCGTCTGCCTCTCTAAAAATTACATCGGTTGATTCCCCCTTAAATTACTTAGGGGGGCCTTTCTGCCAGGTTACGAACATTAGTGATGATTGATCCTCTAGCCTCATGAGTATAATTCTTCATAGAATTTCGGCTCGATCCTCTAATATAGGGGCCTCCTGTAATAGTATGGATGTATTGGTCCTCACAGGCCTATCGAGATTTCTTTTCCCCGCTCCTTTCCAGCTTTATCATCTTTATATCTTTTGGCCTCTTTGGCCATGAATTCTATCAGAAATCCCTTCCTGATTAGGCCCTCTATATGATCTTTCAAGTAACGACATTCTACCGTCTCATTCCCATTAGTATTTCATTATAGAAATATTCCAAAACTCTATCCTTGTAGTACTTCATTATAGAAACATTCCAAAACAATGTCCTTGTAGTACAACCAAAAGTGTTTAAAGTATCTCATCTTAATCTCATCTAGACCCGGAGCCTTGTTTGCACTAAATAACTCAAGAGTATAATCTAATTCTTCCATGCTGAATCAATTCACCAGAGAGAGCTGATCAACTTTATTGAGCCTACATTCTATCACAGATATCTTTTGGCCTCTTCAGCCAAAAATTCTATCAGGAATCCCTTCCTGATTAGGTCCTCTATGTGATCTTTCAAGTAACGACATTCTGTCGTCTCATGCCCATTAGCATCATGGAAAGCACAATATCGAGCCATATCTTTTGTTCTGGGTGGCCCATTCCGGGATGGTTTATAAAAAATGCCACTTTTATCCCAACTCCAAGGATATGCTCTATCGGGGCCGTTAGTGGGGGTATACTTTGTATACCTAGCAGCCTTTCTTTTAACGGGGTATTTATAATTCATAGTTCACTGAGAGCCGGTGGTATTCACAGTAATTAAGACCTTCTTATCATTCTTCTCTGACCCATCCACTTGGTTTCCACTATATGAGGTTGTCATATATGAGGTCCTACGAGCATATCCCCCTCCCCTAGGGCTATAAGACATATTTCTCTTATTTTTATCCCAATTGCCTAAGCCTCCCGGGTTATTGTCCTTTTTAAGTTTGGTCAATAATTCTTCCACCTCCTTATGGGGCTATGCCTTAGCATAGAAGGCTGCTAGAGTCCTCGGCTCACGTCATTGGAGCTCCTTCCAGAAATCTGTTCCTGGCTTGACCCCGACTATCAGGAAATTCTTATAACTTTCCTCAGAGGCTTTTATCACTTTTGGCACTTCATCATTGAAGCATTTCAGGCACTTGTAACACCCTCCAAACCCGGGCCAGAAGTTTGGGGGTCCACAACACACACATTCACTATATTTAAACCTGTTTATGAATATAAGGATCTATATATACAATGACCCTACTTACCATATTCCACGGATCGGCGCAGTTTAAAGTATGTCCACAAGCCACAACCTTATTTATATTACAAACGTTCCAAATCCCAACTTATTTTATCTTACAACTGAAGTTCAAACTTTATTACAAACTATTAACACAACCAAGCCAAACATCATCTGCTAGTCTATTCCATTCAACCTAGATACCTAGCTCGCACACTTATCTGGGGATCCTCGCTACCACCAGTTTCCTTTTTCACTGGAAAAGAGTATAAAACAGATTTCCAAGAGTGAGCTAACTAGCTCAGCAAGTCACAATGACAGTAACTGAGATTAACAATGATCAACTGAAATGATATAAGAAATCAAGTTTACTAATAAGCAATTATTAGAATTGGATATTCACTTTTATTTTAAAAACCAAGGTTAGGTTGCTGATCACTCACGCACTAACCCCGAGTAAGGCTCCCAACTTTGCTCTATATACTAGATCCAAGGTACATATTGGCCTACTTTGACCACGAATCTGGTTCGACCACGAATCTGGTCCGTATTTGAAAATAATCCAATTCCGGAATAACAATACGATAAACAATGTAAATCAATAACTGAATCATAAACAATCTTTATCTCAAAGTGTAAGGTGATTTAAGATTTCCAAGTATGTATAACAATGGAATCATAAGAATTGGCTTTCAATCAAAGGAGGAGTCAAAAGTAGAATACCCAGGGTTCAAGGGTTACAAGGAGTGGGCTTCTGTTGAACAAAGCAAAAGGGTTGGTATATCAAGCAATTCAGTATCAAGAATCAATGCGTGGTATATATGTGTTTGGGAAGTAGTATCGTATAGGTATGGTTCGTATTTGAGAATTCAATAATTAATAGTTTACAAAGAACAAGGCTTATGGCTCAAGATCAATAAGAATCAGGGTTAGGGTTAAGTACTTCAAGGTACTTGTAATATAGAATAGGAATTACTGGGAATAATTACAACATAATTAAAAGAGTTCAAAAGTATTCACAAGTATACTACAAGAAAGTTCAATGACACTTGCCTTATCAATTCGCTTTTACTTCACTAACACTTGTCAATTGGTTCCCACTCACCAACCACTTGCTTTCCTTTTCTACGTCTCGCTTCCTCTGTTAGACATCACATATATTTATCAACACTATTTCTCAACTCATTATATTCGATACAAGCTTCTATATACCCTTCGTTTCACCCAAATCCGACGTATGGATTAAAAGTTACAGCAGAAACAGTCGAACAATGCACAAACAATCATTTCATACAGCTATCAGGTCACATATAACACATAGCACGTAAGATATTCAATCCAAATAATTTTTCAAAGAAGATTCGGGGTCAAAATGATTTTCCCGGTATTTAATACGAATTTTCGAACATTTTTCGGAATTAAAATTAGACTCCGAATCATTTTATAATTAAATACTAGGGTTCGAACACCCAAATTTGACTTTCATATAATTTTATAATAATTATTGAGCCTTGGAAATAATTTAAAATAATATTTTAATGCTCGAAACTATTTTTCAGAATTTTTAAATCAATTTTAAATAATTAAATCTAATTATTAAATCCATTAATAATTAATTAATAATTAATGTTAGATATATTTGATAATGTCATGGCTAATATGTTTTATGTTTAGATTTCAAATCTTATTTGAACAGAACAAATCAGTACTTAACTGATCAGTACTTATACTGGAAGTCAGAACTTAAGGGATATCAGTACTTATGTTATCAGGAGATAGATATCAGAACTTAAGTGCTGAAGGACGATCAGATAAGGACAGTAGCTGATTAAAGTTAAGAAGATCAAGATAAACATAAGAAGAGATATGCATGAAGAAGGAATTCCGTGAAGAATGGAATACTTGGAATAGAAGATATCTGATTGATATATTTTAGGAAGCAGAATTATATTCCATATCAATTAGCGATTATCTTGTAACTGTGTAGTATATAAACACAGACATAGGGTTTACACTATAAGTGTTATCATTATCGAGAATATTATTTAATATAACCCTAGCAGCTCTCGTGATATTTTGTTCATCACTGAGAGATAACAGTTCCAGATTGTAACAGAGTTTATTGTTTAAATAAAGTTTGTTTTCTGTTACATAAGTTCTTGAAGTTTGATTTGATTGTAATAAACACTGTATTCACCCCTCTACAGTGAAAGTGTGACCTAACAAGTGGTATCAGAGCTATCTGTTAACACACATACAGTTAAAGATCCAAACACAATCATGTCTGACACAGAAACTCCAACTAAGCCTACCAAAACTGAGGAATCATCAAAGACATCAACTCAGAGTCGATATGAGACTATCAGAGTTCCCATATTGAGACCATCTGAATATCCCATATGGAAGGTAAGGATGACCATGTTTCTGGAAGCAACAGATCCAGAATACCTTGATAGAATCAAGGAAGGGCCTCACAAACCTACCAAGCTCGCTGTTGTAGTTGCAGGTGAAGCATCAATGACCGTACCAAAGGAAAAGAATGATTACACTGCTGAAGATATAGCATCTATTGCTAAGGATGCCAAGGTACGTCACTTATTGCATAGTGCCATTGATAATGTAATGTCAAACAGGGTAATCAACTGCAAGACTGCTAAGGAGATATGGGATGCACTGGAGACAAGGTGTCAAGGAACTGAAACAGTTAAGAAGAACAGGAAGACAATACTCACTCAAGAGTATGAACACTTTGACTCTAGGACTAATGAGTCATTGACTGATGTATATGATAGATTTGTCAAACTCTTGAATGACTTGTCATTAGTAAATAAGGAGTATGATCTTGAAGATACAAACCTCAAATTCCTGTTAGCTCTTCCTGAATGTTGGGATTTGAAGGCAACAACAATAAGAGACAACTACAATCTTGATGAAACAACTCTTGATGAAATCTATGGAATGCTCAAGACTCATGAACTTGAGATGGAACAAAGAAGCAAGAGGAAAGGAGGAAAGTCAAGGACAGTTGCTCTCAAGGTTGAAGAGGAATCCCCCAAACCACCTTCCTCAAAGAAAGATAAGGGTAAAGCTCTTATCATAAAATCTGATACTGAGTCATCAAGTTCTGAGAGTGATGATGACTCAGATTCTGAAAGCTTGTCTGAAACTGATGCTGATGAGGAGATGATGAAGCTGTGTGCTCTTATGGTGAAAGGAATCACAAAGATTGCATACAGGAAGTTCAGGAAGGGAAAGAAGTTTTCCAGGAAAGGCATAAGTTCTGATAAGAAGAATTTCAGAAAATCTGAAGGAAGAGGAGGAAAGTCTGACAGAGGAGATTACGCTAATGTTAAATGTTATAATTGTGGTGAGAAAGGCCACATATCTCCTGATTGCAAGAAGACCAAGAATGACAAAGGCAAAGCTCTTGTCACAAAGCAGAAAAGCTGGACAGACACCTCAGACTCTGAAAGTGAGGAGAACTATGCATTGATGGCAAATGCTGATAAATCAAGTTCTGAGAGCAGTTCTGAAGCTGCTGAAACAAAGGTACCTCAGACTACTTATGCTTTTCATACTGATGATATTAATGAGTTGAGAAGATATCTTAAAACCATGTTTGTTAGTTATAGAGATCAAACTTTAACATGTGAAAGATTAACTTCTGAAAATCTTGCTTTTAGGAAAAGAAATGATTTCTTAGAAAAAGAGTTAGTCATGTTTCATCAAACTCAGCAGGATAGAGATGATGCTTTTTATGTTAGGGATGAAGTGCTAAAAATGAATGAATCTCTAAAAACTGAGTTAGAAAAGGAGAGAGAGATTATCAGAACTTGGACTAACTCTGGCAAAACAACTCAAAATTTGCTAAGCAGTGGAAACTGGAAAGAGGGCTTAGGCTATGGAGAAAATAAAAAAGGAACTGTAGAAATTAAGCCTGTTGATAAGCAAAAGCCGAAGTTAAAACCTGTTAAGTTTGTAACTGAAAAATCCGAAAATGAGAAATCAGAAGTTAAAAAGGAATTAGCTTCTGACAAACTAAAACAGGAAAAGACAGCTGAAGTTAACATAGGCTTAATGACAAAGAAGCAGCTTAAGCATAAGCTGAAAGATGTTAAGAATGCAAACAAGGTAAAATCACCTAGGAAAAACAGGAATGGAAAGGAAGGTGTGAATAAAAGCAATAACTATAAATATGTTCCTGATGCTCCTAGGAAAGCATGTCATAACTGTGGAAGTTCTAACCATCTGGCTTCTTTTTGCAGGAAGAATAAGAATATTAACTCCTTATCTACAAAGTCAGGAGTTAAGAGTCAGTCTGTTAGATACAAACCACAAAATCCTTGTTTTCATTGTGGTAGTTTATGGCATTCCATTTATACTTGTAAGGAATATCATAGTTTGTACTATGATTATTATCAAATAAAACCTTCTTTAAAGAAAGTTTCTGTTGTTCCTTCTAGTATAAGTTCTGATAAGAAAACTGTTAACATAAAATCTGATGTTAAATCCGCTGCAAATGTTAACAAACCTAAAAAGGCCAAAGGATCCAAGCAAGTCTGGGTCCTTAAAACTAATAATTAGTGGTCTTTTTTATTGCAGGGCAACAGGAAAAATATTTTAGTTCTGGACAGTGGATGTTCAGGACATATGACTGGAAATAAGGCCCTGCTATCAGACTTTGTGGAGAAAGCTGGCCCAAGTGTTTCTTATGGAGATGGCAACATTGGAAAAACTTTGGGATATGGCAATATCAATCTTGGGAATGTCATTATTAAAGATGTAGCTCTGGTCTCAGGACTTAAACACAACTTACTGAGTATAAGTCAAATCTGTGACAGAGGTTATCATGTTGATTTCTTTGCAGAACATTGTGAAATAGTTAGTAAATCTAAAGGAAAAATTGTTCTGAAGGGATTCAGGCGTGGTAACATTTATGAAGCTAAGCTTTCAACAAGTTCTGATGGTTCTGCAATCTGTTTAGTGAGTAGAGCCTCAACTGAAGAAAGCTGGAATTGGCACAAGAAACTCTCTCATTTAAACTTCAACAAGATAAATGAACTGATCAAGAAAGATCTTGTGAGAGGACTGCCAAAATCAGTGTTTGTTCCTGATGGTCTTTGTGACTCATGTCAGAAGGCTAAACAAAGAAAATCTTCGTTCAAGAGCAAGACTGAATCATCAATTCTTGAGCCTTATTATCTACTTCATGTTGATCTATTTGGTCCAGTGAATGTCATGTCTATTGCAAAGAAGAAATATGCGTTGGTCATAGTAGATGAGTTCACCAGATACACATGGGTGTATTTCTTGCACACAAAAAGTGAAACTGCATCTATCCTGATTGATCATGTCAAACATCTGGATAAATTGATCAAAGATTCTGTGAAAATTTTGAGGAGTGATAATGGCACTGAATTCAAGAATTTGATAATGGAAGAGTTCTGCAACAATCATGGAATAAAGCAGGAATTTTCTGCTCCTGGAACTCCACAGCAAAATGGAGTTGTTGAAAGGAAGAATAGAACTCTAATTGAAGCTGCACGAACAATGCTTGAAGAAGCAAAGCTTCCAACCTATTTCTGGGCTGAAGCTGTGCAGACTGCTTGTTTTACTCAAAATGCAACACTCATTAACAAGCATGGAAAAACACCATATGAGATGGTGAAGAACAAAAAGCCAAATCTCAAATACTTTCATGTATTTGGATGTAAGTGTTTTGTTCTCAAGACTCATCCTGAACAGCTATCCAAGTTTGATCTAAAAGCTGATGAGGGAATCTTTGTAGGATATCCACTTTCTACAAAAGCCTTCAGAGTCTATAATTTGAGAACAAAAGTGGTCATGGAATCTATCAATGTCTCTTTTGATGACAAGAAGATCACTGGACTTGAAGATTGCATTGATCATGATAAGCTGAGATTTGAAAATGAAGATTCATATTCTGATACCTCAAGTCCTGACAGTCTAACTCCTGATACTGTAAATTCTGATGGATTAAACTCTGATATTATTGAAACTGTGGTGACTACGTCAAAGGAAGATGCACCAATGCAGGGGGAGCATACTCAAGATATTATCACATCTCAAGAAGCATCAGAACATACATCTGGCTCTTCAAATTCTGATTCGTCAAGTTCTGATAAGCCAAGTACTGACAGTGCTGAAAATCTAAATACTGAAGGATCCAACTCAGAGAGCATAGTTTTAGGGGGAGCATCAGAAAATGAAACCGAAGACAGCATGAATCATGGGGGAGCATCCAGTTCTAGAGAAAATCTTCCATCTGCAAGGAAGTGGACAAAATCACATACACCTGATTTAATAATTGGAAATCCTGAGGCAGGTGTCAGAACTAGAACAGGTACTTCGAATGAATGTCTTTACAATTCTTTTCTCTCTCAGTCTGAGCCAAAGAAAGTGAAAGAAGCTCTTCAAGATGCTGATTGGGTGCAAGCAATGCAGGAAGAGTTGAATGAATTTGAAAGAAACAAAGTCTGGACCTTAGTGCCAAGACCCAAGAATAGATCGATTGTTGGTACAAAGTGGGTATTCAGAAACAAAACTGACAGTGATGGCATAATTGTAAGGAACAAGGCAAGGCTGGTTGCAAAAGGATATTCTCAACAGGAGGGAATTGACTATGATGAAACATTTGCTCCAGTTGCTAGGTTAGAAGCCATAAGGATATTCATGGCTTATGCTGCTCACAAAAAGTTTACTGTCTTTCAAATGGATGTGAAAAGTGCTTTTCTCAATGGAGAATTGGAAGAGGAAGTATATGTTGAACAACCTCCAGGCTTTGTAGATTCCAAACATCCAGATTATGTCTACAGGCTTGATAAAGCACTTTATGGACTTAAGCAAGCTCCTAGAGCATGGTATGAGACTTTAGCTCAGTTTCTTCTGGAAAGTGGATTCAACAGAGGAACTATTGACAAAACATTGTTCTATCTCAACCATGGCAAGGACTTACTTTTGATCCAGATTTATGTTGATGATATTATTTTTGGGTCTCCAAATGACAAACTTTGCAAAAAGTTTGCCAACCTAATGCAGTCAAGATATCAGATGAGTATGATGGGAGAACTTAGTTATTTTCTGGGCCTTCAAGTCAAGCAGAGTGAAGAAGGAACTTTTATTTGTCAATCTAAGTACACCAGAAACTTGCTGAAAAAATTTGGAATGCAAGACTGTTCAAGTGCATCCACTCCCATGGCCACTGCAACAAAACTGGATAAGGATACTGGTAATTCAGTAGATATTACTGATTACAGAGGTATGATTGGCTCACTTCTCTATCTAACTGCTAGTAGACCAGATATCATGTTTGCTACCTGTCTTTGTGCAAGATTTCAAGCAGATCCAAGAGAACCTCACTTAACAGCTGTAAAAAGAATCTTTAAGTATCTTAAAGGAACAGCTGATCTAGGATTATGGTATCCTAGAGAATCAGATTTTAAATTAATAGGTTACTCAGATGCAGATTTTGCAGGTTGCAAAATTGACAGGAAAAGCACAAGTGGTAGCTGCCAATTTCTTGGAGGCAGGTTGGTTTCTTGGTATAGCAAGAAACAAAAGTCAATTTCCACATCAACTGCAGAAGCAGAGTATATTGCTGCAGGAAGCTGCTGTGCACAGATTCTCTGGATGAAGAATCAGTTACTAGATTATGGGTTAACGTATTTCAAAATCCCTATTTACTGTGATAATCAAAGTGCTATTGCTATGACAGGTAATCCAGTTCAACACTCTATGACAAAGCACATCAGCATCAGGTACCATTTCATCAGGGAACATGTGGATGAAGGTACAGTGGAATTGCATTTTGTTCCCACAGATCAACAAGTAGCAGATATCTTCACAAAACCACTGTGTGAAGCTACCTTTTCAAAATTGGTAAATGAACTTGGAATGATTTCAGGTTCTTTCTCTAAATCTGCTTAAACTTGTTCTATGTTATCAGACTTTATGATCAGTATTTACAGAATTAATCTCTTTGTATATTCTGTGCATTAATTGATAAATGTCTTTAAGTACTGACTGTTGTCTGATATATGTTTCTAAACTCTGATAAGTGATATGTCTGTTTCAATAACTATTCAATCCTATGAGGATAACTGTGCTAGATACTGACCTACTAGTCTTCAATAAACAAATGATCCCATGAAAGAAGTAATTATTTCTGTGGAAATCTTATGACACAAGCAAATTCTGATAACTGAGCTTAGTTAAGTTTACTTTGTATATCTTATTACTAAGTCACAAATTAGAATAATGCTACTCATCTGTTTAAGTTCTGATTCTAGTAAAACTGCTGAATGTACTAAGTGCTGATAAACCTCACTTATCAAAAGAAGAAGAACAATAATCAAAGAATAATATCAGGTACTCCTTTGAGATCTAGAGTAAAAATGTGAAAGGGACGACCCAAGTGCATTGCTGGTATTAAGTAAATATGCATTAGAAAAGCAAAATATTTTCTTGGTGACTTTTCACACTCTATGATTACTGGAGAAATACTCTGATAATAGCATAAATTCTGATAAACAGTCGTGAATCACTTACACTGAGAAGCCTCTGTAAAATAGAATTACAAAAGATGCATAAAATTAGCACAAAAACAGTAGAGGTGAACTCATGCATGAACTCATTTATCAGTAGGTTTCAGGATAATGACAGCTCTTTAGCAAAATTTTAATTATGACTTATTTCTAAGATGTACTGAAGTAGATCAGACTTTACTCTTTGTCTGTTATTTAGCTTAATGCACACACACATCACTCCATATGAATGATGAAATTTCTGTGGTGGTCTATGTTATTTTAGATCAACAGTCATTGTGTCACTTTTGCACAAATTCTGAGGACAAGTTCTAGTTACACGTTCTGATGATTAAGTTCTGACGTTCATAACTAAGAACTTGTATGAGTATTTACTAAGATAGATATTCCTTGTTCGAGTTAAGACATTATGTTCTGATGACTGTTAAGTTCTGGTATAGGTCTAAGTTCTGATTTTTCAGTCTAACCCTTTACTTGACTTATCTGTGAGTAAAATTTGGTAACAGTCTCAGATTAATTTCGAAATGTTGAAGTGGAAGATTAATAGTCTATGGTTAAAACATAATAGCACTCGTCCTTGAACAGTTCACTCTTGTTACATGTGTACATTCCTTTTCCAATGACTGTTATTCTTTTTCAAAGTCTAGGGAGACGAGGTAGAATTAATTCTACCTGTCTGCATTCAATATCTTTGTGTCTCTTGGCATTCTCATGCCTATATATGCAACCACTTCACATTAGTCTTCTCATCACACTTGTATCACAAATTCAGTCTTGTTTTTCATTTACTATCACAAATGGCTGAATTTGGCTGGTTCTACAATTACGGTGATGAGACTGTGCATGTCTTTTTGAATGGAATTTCAACTCCCTACCCTATCACCAACATCCCTCACAATCTCTGGATTCAATTTCCAGAGGTTATCAAACGTGATCTGGTGGCCGTTCGAAGAGACCTTCACCTTCGTCGTATCCGTCAGCAAGAGCGAATCATTCGACTCGCTATCTTGTTTGTCGAAGATAGGAAGAGGAGGATGACTTAATCTCATCTTCTTCCTGTTCTTCCTCTTCCTCAGCTTTGTCAGGCTTCTTAGCTAGGACTAAAGCTGTTGACGTTAGGATTAGAAGCTTAGGGAAAATCTTGTATTGATGTAATTTCTATTTCATATATGTATTGACTTGATATATTAATGAAAACTGTTTTTACTTCAAGATTTTGTCTCTGAGTTATTTTATCTGTAGTGTTAAATCCTGCTTGATATTCTGATGACCATTTAAATTTTGTCTTTATTTAAGTTCTGATTCTTTGTCAGCACTTATTCATCGAAATTATCTCGGTCATTTTTAACATGATTCATTTTCAGAATATTAATGTTGCAGTGAAAAACAATTCAATCAGTGCTAACGGTTTCAATTTTGAATTAAACCTGTGTCTCTTGATAACTGAAATGGTTTTTCCTTGAATCAAGGCAACTGGATAAGTAATCATTCCTGTTTTCTCGAGCCCAGTAACTATCCGTTATTACTGCATGTCTGACAGGTGTCCAACGGTAACATTTTTCTTCGAGTATAAGAACAACAGAGAGAAGATTTCTTTAATCTTTTACTTTCTTTATACTTTATCTCTCTTCTTACTTTTACTCTCTTTCTCATTCTTTCTCACGTTGGTTTTTCCTACAGACATTATCTCACACACCTAACAGGCATACTTGAATTTCAATATTTTTTCACATGGCACCAAAGGATTTAATCATTGATGGAGCAAAGTTTGTTCCAAACAACTATGCTGCAATTCTTGATCATGCTGAAGCTCCATCTGAATTGCATTTTGTGCAAGATCTTCTTGCACATAGTGAGGTTGGGTACGCCTTAACTCAGCCTGAATTATTTTCAAGTCAACAAGTTCTGCGGTTCTGGAGGACTGGAGTTTATGATGATGGTGGTAAACGAGGAACTCCCAGTATTATCTTCCAAGTGGGTGACTCATCCTATGTAGTCACTCCTGGTACAGTACGAAGAGCATTACATCTTCTAGAAGATTGTACCTTCTCTATACCAGAGGAATCAGAACTTCGGGGGTTAATGACTGATTTGGGATATGAAAAGAGTCTGACGAAACTTGGACAGTTGAAACGGGCTAATATCAGAAGAGAATGGAGTTTCTTCTTCGATTGCATCACCAAGGCTTTTGGCAACAAGTGTTCAAATTTTGATGCCATCCCAATTCTGAGTCAGCACATCGGGTATGCTATTATCCATCAAACTCATTTTGATTTTGCAACTGGAATAATTGGTTTTATTGGGGATAGGATGACAGAGGATCGAGATGTTGTTTATTTTGCTAGATTCTGTCAACTTATTTATACGTATTGTACTGCTGAACCCCAGTTAGTCAGCACTCAAACCCCACCTTTTAAGGTTGCAAAAAGGTACTTTAACGACCTGATAAATGCTGACACAAAGAAATCAATGGTGAGACAATTACAGATTCCTCAGTCTGTGAAACAGATTCTGGTAAATGCTGATCCTGCTACTTACAAATCTGTTTACTCAAATGTTCAACCAACTCACCATAACCAAAATCCATCAACCTCAGTCCCTACCTCTCATTCTACTCAACCTACCCTCAGAACTTATCTCAAATCCTATCTCTCCACTTCACAGACTGCTCAACCTTCTTCTTCAGCACCTACTGTGAAGCCTACATCCTCTAAGCCAATGAGAACAAAGACTGTTCCTCAAACATTTCAGAAGAAGAGGAGGATTACTTTGAGAGATGAATCAGATTCTGAGGATCAGATTCCCTCTTCAGAACCTATGATAGATGAAGCTGAGAAGGCAACTTCTCAGAAGGATTCTGCAATTGGGGGTTCTAGGCTTCTCAAGAGGCTTAGACGTATGACGGTTCCTGCAACTCCCAAGGAATCCAAATCAACAAGGAAGTACAAGAAACAGAGGGCACAGAGGCCAGTTTCAGATGATGAGGAGGAAGCAGCTAAGGAAGGGGATCAGGAATCTCTGATCTCACAAGACAAGGAATTTGCTCCAGTCACTTCTTCTCCATCAACTCCATCTCAGGAACCTGTATCTGACAAGGCTAATTCACCTTCTATATCTCTTGTTGATCCAGGCACAAGTGCTGAAATTGATATTCAGAACTTGGTTGTGCCTGAAATACTTCTCTTAGAAGCTCCAACAGCAAATAATCCTTCCACAACACCTGTTACCTGATGCTGTTCAAACTCCTGAGTTATCACTAACACCTTCCCTGCATCAAGATGATGATCAGATTTTAGGTGAGCATCAGGATATGGCTGTTGATCAGAACTTAGTATCAGATCAGCAATTAGAGGATGTTGAAGCCTCCATTGCTACTCATACAGTTGTCTTATCAGAAGATACTGATTCTTTAAGTTCTGATGCTGCAAATGTTGGAGATACTGGTGAAGCTGCTACAACTGTAGATGCTGATGAAGCAGGTCCTTCAGGACATACTCCTCCACTGACTCTTCCTAAGTCTGAACTGCTAAAGGAGTTTGTTATCAGGGATGCACCAGTACCTTGGAGTGAAACTCCTGCAGGTCAGGAGTGGACTAAGGAATGGAACTCAGTTTCATGTGTTCCAAATGCTTTACATCTTGCTGAGCACTTGACTAAAGCTGATGAAATGTTACATTCTGATGATTTTAAAATCCAGCTTAGAGTCACTGCATTGAGTACTAAACATCTACAAGGTCTTCATTCCAACACTCATGCAGAGCTACACAAGATTCAGGAGAACTTTATTAAAAAGGAACAAGTTTGGAAACTTGATAAGAAAAAGTTCTTCCAACCTACCATTGACAGGGTTGCTTATATTGAGAAAACTCAAGAGAAGCAACAAGCTCAGATTGATCAAATTCTGACAAATCAAGCTTCTCAGCAATCACAACTTACTGAAATCCAGACCTCAGTGGAACTACTTATCTCTCTTTTATTACCTGCTGATGCCAAAAAGGGGGAGAAGGTAATTAAGTCCAAATGCAAAACCATCAAGTCACTGCAAGGAAAGGATGATGGAAAAGATGATCAAGGAAACTCTGGAATGGGTAGTGGTCATAGTCAAGGTAGAAGGTTTACATCAAGACAAGCTAGTCACAGAACAAGTTCTGATACTGGGAAAAGAATAAGTTCTGCTGCTGGTAAAAGGATAAGTTCTGATGAACTTCTAGATCTTGATGAGGAAATGTCAAGACAGTTATTTCTTCAAGAAAATCCAGGGATGGACTTGGAAAGTTTAAAGGAAGAAGAAGCCAGACTTAAATCAAAGAAAGTCACATCTAAATCTGAAGCTTCTGGTAAAAAGTTACTTCCAAAACCTAAAGGCATTGTGATCAAAGAAAGGATACATACTGAAGAAACTTTGGCTAGATCACAACCACAGATAGATCCAAGATCCAAGGGTAAAGAAAAGGTTAGTGAACCTATCAAGCCTTATGTACCTCCTGATGAAGAAGAAATTACTGATGGAAAAGATAATCTTGCTCTGACTTCAAGAAAAGTTCTTAAAACAACCTCTGACATGGCTCAAGTTGTTCAGAGTCAAGAAATTATAAGTTCTGATATTCAGAAGAAGCAAGTAACCTCTGACAGTGCTCAAGTTAACTTGATATCAGAAAATAAATCTAAAACACTCCTACCAGGATTCACTAAAGCAAAACAGACTCAATCTTTGAAGACTACTTCAAGTGGTTTTGAAGCAAGAGTAGTTACTGGAAAGGAAGCTAGAGATAAAACTGGATTGGGAAGTGCTGATGAAAGAAGAGTACACAACACTACCGATGATCCAACTTCCTTGAGTGAACCAGGTATTGGAGCAACTCCTGAGAGATTAAATCAACTAGAATCTGTACAGATGGTTTACCATACCTTCTTGAAAGAATACATCATGTTGTATTTCATGACAGATGGTAGGGTTTATCATATAAGACAAAATGCCATTCCATTGAAGTATTTTGAAGAATTGGAGCATGTATTATTCTTACTTCAAGTGGATGACAGAATAACAGAGACTGCTGCAAACTACTTAAAGGAACAGATTCAGAGACAGAAAAGACTTTATTCTGTTAAGTCTGACAGCAGATATGTTCCAAAGTACAGAAATCACAATGGTGATATTGTTGATATGAAGCCTAATACTGCACAGATCAGAACATATCTTGGTATTAAGGGGCTTGAATTCAATCTAGAGTCTAATAAAGCTTATGTCATAAGACTAGATCGGGAGTTGAGAAAAGCAAAGATTAATGATCTCAGAGCTGCAATATTTCAAACTGGTGAAGATACTGCAGAGCTTAAAGATGTCAAACGGAGAATGATTGATGAACTCAGATATGCTGAGAAATGTTTGTTGAAGAATTATCTCAGAACAACTCCTGACATCAGAGAGATCAGAAAATGATGAAGCCAAGTCGAAGATCTACAACTGCTTAAATTCTGATATTTATACAGATTGAAGTTGTTATCAGAAGTTGAATTGGTAAAAACTTTAAGGACTGTAAGTTGTAGTTATCTTGTCTATTTCTCATGCATTTGTACTTAATGTTTTTGACATCATCAAATATCTGTTAAACTTGTATATTTTGTTAATTTACAAGTTGGGGGAGATTGTTAGATATATTTGATAATGTCATGGCTAATATGTTTTATGTTTAGATTTCAGATCTTATTTGAACAGAACAAATCAGTACTTAACTGATCAGTACTTATACTGGAAGTCAGAACTTAAGGGATATCAGTACTTATGTTATCAGGAGATAGATATCAGAACTTAAGTGCTGAAGGACGATCAGATAAGGACAGTAGCTGATTAAAGTTAAGAAGATCAAGATAAACATAAGAAGAGATATGCATGAAGAAGGAATTCCGTGAAGAATGGAATACTTGGAATAGAAGATATCTGATTGATATATTTTAGGAAGCAGAATTATATTCCATATCAATTAGCGATTATCTTGTAACTGTGTAGTATATAAACACAGACATAGGGTTTACACTATAAGTGTTATCATTATCGAGAATATTATTTAATATAACCCTAGCAGCTCTCGTGATATTTTGTTCATCACTGAGAGATAACAGTTCCAGATTGTAACAGAGTTTATTGTTTAAATAAAGTTTGTTTTCTGTTACATAAGTTCTTGAAGTTTGATTTGATTGTAATAAACACTGTATTCACCCCTCTACAGTGAAAGTGTGACCTAACAATTAATTAATAATTAATTAAATTAATTAATTAATCATAAATTAACAAATTAATTAAAATAATTAAAAATTAATTAAAATTAATTAATAAAATAATTTCAATTTATTTTTAAATAAATAAATAATTAAAACAATTTTTCGAATTTAAAATAATTAAATAAATATTTTTCTGATTTTTAAAATAATAAAAATATCATTTTAATAATAAAAGTAAACAGAAATTCATTTTGTATACAATTTTAAAACATGAGGGACTAAACTGTAAGTTTGGGAAACCATAGGGACTGTTTGGTAATTTGTTCATCCCGTCACCGGTTACCGGCCGGACGCCATTAACGGCGATCCAAGCTTTTTCGGCGACGTTCAAACGCGCCCAGAATCGTACAGGATTAACAGGAAATGCTGCTTACAACCCCAGGAACCCTTCTGCAGAATCAGTTTTCACAAACAATCAATTATGTGACCGGAATAATCAATCGAAGTTTCGCCATCGGCGAACCTCGATTTTCCGATTCCGGTCTTCCCTTAATCGTTTGGTGATTTCAGATATACCATTCGATTGGTTTTTAGACGATCTACAAGCCTGTGCAATCAATTTTGTCAAATAACCCCTAACACAAAAACACCTAATTTTCAATTGAACATATTCATAGTTAAACTATGAACCGTAATTCACAATTCGAAAATTAAAACCTCAGTTTCTCCATGATGCAAAGCTCATAATTCAACATATAATATACCAAAATGATCAGGAGAAAATTATTCAATGATTATAACATCAAATCACATCAACAATATCAAGAACAAATTTTCATATTTTAATTCATAATAAATTCGAATTAAAATAATTAGACAGAAGATTACCTGATGTTTCTGGGTTTGATTTGATGTTTATTATGATCCTATATTTCGAGAGCTTCGTTTTGATATATTGTACGCTTGAATCAGAGTTCGGTAACGTCCTCGTTCGTGCGTTTGATTCTCAGGAACGTATCGGTTTCTAGGGTTTTCTCTGTATTTATTGTATTCGTACTGGTTGCAAATGAATAAACGAATAAAATGAAATAATAAATAGGCTATTTATATTTACGGAATATTAGTTCGTTTTGGATCGTATTGGATCAATAAAATAGTTGCTTAGCCGCTAAGTAATTGTAATAACGATCCGATTTGATACCCGTATTGGATAATTATCCCAACCGGGCCTTTTATAAAACACTTTATACGAAAATAATGTAACATTATTCCATCTTTCGAGAATACGGGTTTTGTTGATATATCGAAACAATTATCGTATCAAAAATTGTGCGCTGGGACACGCACGGGTCAAACCGTAATCCGGATCGAAAAAGTCAAAACACGGAAAATGTCCGCAATTACCAGATTAGGTTAGGAAGGAGTTTTCGGAAGAGTTTCGGGTTGTAAAAACGTAAAAACGGTTGAGGTTGGACGATTCCCAGCTTTTTAAAATAATTTCATAATTATTCAGAAAATAATTAATAAATTCATAAATCAATATAAAATCATATAATACTCCAAAATTATCAGAAAAATACCTTAATTATCTATATTTTATTCTGGACATAATAAAATTAACACACTCACATTTTATCACATATATACATCTAAATATTATTATCAATCAGCAGATAATTCACCAAAATTCACATAATAATTACATAAAAATTATTTATTGATAAAATAATTACACGCGATATCACGGATATTACAGTACTCGTGCAAAATTTCATTGTCTTTTTGTCTGATATTAGCCAGCGTCTTGGCAGGTGAGGCATATGCCACAAAAGCTCTGAATTGGGATAGAAACATTTCACTCATTTGCCTCCAAAATCTGATCGAATTGGCTGGAAGCCTCTTCAAGCACTGATGGACATTGTCCCTTAATGTGGCAGCCAACAAACGACAATTAGTCCGTCATTAATTTGGTATACCTCCATCTCCATGTTAAAACTACTCAAATACTCCACGGAGTATGTGGTCCCACTGAACTTTAAGTCCCATACCCTCATGTATGGACGTGGAAGGGGGGAATCTCTCACCTTCCTAGTAATGGGGGATGTGACAGCCAAATCAGAGCGTTTATGCTTTTCGGCCTTTAGCCTTGCCATAACTGTAATAACCCCAATTTTTGGAATTTTTGAAACCCTTATGAATAGTGTTTTGCTGATTATGCTGAATAAGAAAACTTTTCATGCCACACTATGTAGGGGTTCTTTTATTGATCTTCTGGGATATTATTAGTACTATATGTGGTATATAAGTGTATGTAAAGATCGTCAGAATCCAAATCCGAACACTTTGATTTTTCCCGAAAATCTACCAGATACAGAAAGAATTGAGTATAAGGTAACAGAATAAAAATGATTTAAATTCAAGGATTATAAGAGAGGATCATGAAAGGAATATAATGTATTGAGAAAGGTGAAGGAAACCTAAGTAATAAGATCCCGGGTATGATCCCTCAAACGATAAACGAAAACGAAAGTTAAGCGAACCGCATAACAGGTCAGCGGTCATTAGCCAAGTAATTAGGAGTTAATCAAGGGGTTAGTGGATGATGATGTCATCACACCAACAAGAGGAAGACAAGTGTAACAAGGTGACATCACATGATGACCTAAGCATGACATAAGGGAAGGAGGTGTGGTTGATTAATAACCACACCATTTTTCATGGGTAAATAGGTAATTAATCAAAAACAAAAGCTAGCAACCAAGCAAACAAATAAAAAAAACACAAAACACTCCCATTTTCAAGAAGAGCTCTCGGCTTTTCTTCTTTTTCAAAGAAGAAAATTCCAAAATTCAAGATCCAAGCCTTGTTAATTAGTGAGGTAATTATCTAAGGTTCCTTGTACATAGATATGGATATCCTATAAGTTTAAGCTTCTAATTCCTTCACAATCTCTTCCAAAAAATCAAGGAAGAAGATGGTGAATAGTAACCTTCAAGAAATAACTTTGATTTTCTTGATTTTTTATGAAAGTTCAAGGTAGCTTAAGCATAGATCAAGGATTCCATGGGCATTCCAAGGATCTTTCATTGATTAAAAGCTTCAAGGAAGGTATAACTCTAAATTATCTTAGCATTAAGTTGTTTGGTATAAATGATTATGATGATGGAATGATAGGTTAAGTGTAGTAGTTGTTTTGCCATGTTGAGATCTTAGTTGTTAAGTGTTTTTATCGATTTTGGGAGTTAAGATTAGCACTAGTTGTTCTTGATGATTCATGGTATGATTTCGGCTTGGTTTAAATGGTTTAAAGTGGTTGATGAGTGATATTGTCATATGGTTGTATTGGGATTGATTGGTGATGGTTTGGTGTTGAATTGGTTTGGTAAAATTTTGGGAAATCGCGTAAACATAGCCGTCGTAATGTCCGATTTACCTTAGACTGTTTTGTTCTTAACATCAGAACCCTTGAACTCACTGTTAGGTTTTGACCATTACCATGTTTAGATATTTCATGTTACGAGCTTCATTTTGATATGTGGTTCGTTTGAATCCGATATACGGTTTAGGAGAAACGACCGTTTTAAGTAACGGCGTTTCGCGAACGAACCATTACCCCTCGCCTTACTTCGAAACCTTGGTTAAGGACCTTAAATGACTAATTTGGGTATGAAACATTTATGTAAAGTGGATTAGGCAGTTGGTAAGGTACTCGCGAAAGAATCGCCTTAAAACCCTTAATGGTTAATTTATTAAAAATGGTGGAGCCGAGGGTACTCGAGCGACTTAAGTGAATCGTTAAGCGCGAAAGCGAACGTTAGGACTCTAAATGGTTAAAGTCTAGTTTCTTAAGCGACCAGAGTTTAATTCCGACTTATGTTGTTGTTTATAGGTTATCGGACCCACTCTAAGCTTAAGTCTATCCGGGAGCACTCAGGCAAGTTTTCTACCCGTTATACTGTTGTTGTGATGTATACATATGTATATGCATTATCTTGTGATAGATGCATGATGGTTAATTAGCAAATTCTTGCGATATATTGTAGCATGTGATATGGTATATATGCATGCCTATTTCGTATTCTTGATACATATATCTGTTGATTCAGTTGATAATACTTATGCTAGAGATAAGCGGTAATTTGCATATACCCTTAGTATAGGGGACCCAAAGGTGAACTTTTTTCTAAAACCGGGAGTCGATGCTCCCGAGTATAATATATATATTTATATATATATATATATATATATATATATATATATATGAATAGTTTTTAAAACTATGAATCAAATAAGGTTTATTCGATAACCTTATTTTATTAATGAATATTATTTTGAATATTCATTCGAGGGCTTATGACCCCGTTTATTTTATTATTGAATATTCATTCGAGCGCTTATGACCCCGTTTATTTTATTATTGAATATTATTTTGAATATTCATTCGAGGGCTTATGACTCCGTTGATTTTATTATTGAATATTATTTTGAATATTCATTCGAGGGCTTATGACTCCGTTTATTTTATTAATGAATATTATTATTTGAATATTCATTCGAGGACTTATGACTCCGATTATTTACTAATTATTATTCTTTATTTTATTAAGGAATAATGTGTCGATAATCAAACTCACTTTTGATTATTCAAATAAAGATAGTACTTTCGTATAAGTATATCTTTGGTTATTTAATATTCACTTCAAGTATAAGTTTTAAAACTTCTACTTCAATTATTTTTATAAAGATTATTCTTTATGGGAATATTATTTAAATAATGATATTCATATATTTTCTAATATATTGAGACTGATTTATTTTATTAAATCAGCATTACTCCAAACATTCTTAAAAATGTTTGCGAGTCTTCAAAATGATTTTAAAAGTTAGAGCGGATCCCAAAACTCATTTTTTATATATTTAAGATCTTCCTTTCAAAGGGAATTTAAATATTCGCTCAAAACTGAGGGATCCGGCTCTGTGGTGTGTTTTATATTCGCAACAAGGTTGCTATTTTGATAAAAGAGTTTTTGATTACTTACCCAGTACTCAGGAAGTAAAATTCTTGGAACAAGTTAATCCATTAACAGGCATCGCCTGGGAAATATCGGTGAGTTTTCCTTTCTAACTAGATACGACTTCTTGGTGGAGCCGTATCAACAAGTTTCTACTTGGGGAAAGTGGGGACGAGCTTTACGTTTCAGAGTCATGGATTTCATCTGAACTAGGAGTGGCGTAAGTGGTCGAGTGGCGCCGGCCCAGCCTTATTATATTGGCCCAAATGGCCTGGAAGTTCCGCAATACGGTACATTCCTTAGGAGTCCAGTGTTCGGTTGACAAGTAAATCCGACAGGTTCTCCTCTACATGTAGAAAATGGTGGGGTTGTACTACTCTGACTGATCATCGTAAGTGGTCTTCTTGGCGCGACAAACTCCCGTAATGAGTTCATCATCCAATTGGATATTTCTGCAACACTACCCAGAGCACTTCGATAGAAAGGCTACGGTTGGGCGATTGTTGAGTGTTGGCAGGGTCAAGTTTTCAAAATGATGTTTGCATCAAATGAAGTATCTCGTAACTTCATTTTATTTTGATGATATTTTAAAGATTGATTCTATACAAGTTTTGTCTGGTAGCTTAATCTATGAGATGAACTATTTATACATTGAACGGTGGTAGTTCAAGTAGTATTTGGAAAAGATATAAGTATATTGGAGTATCTTGTAACTTCATCTTTTAAACTTATATCTAGTTCATGATTATCTTATGAATGACAAAGGTTTCAGAAAAACATTGAGACAATGTTAGATATATTAGATCACCTTGCAACGATATTTTTATACAGTTATAAACTGGAACTATGTGTATATTATACATGTCAGAGGATTTCAAAGATTTTGAAAAGTATATATGTATATATATACCGAATATTTTGCGACTTGGTCGCGTTAAGATATCAGCTTGGTTCATTTCTTCTTGACCAAGACTTTCATGAGTACTATGAGAATGCTCATATATTGTTAATTATTATACATATTATTTCGGTGGGCTTGTTGCTCACCCTTGCTTTCTTCTTTCATCACACAACATCAGATAGACAAGATGAACATGACCAAACTCCCAATTCGCGAGCGGATAGGAAATGTTCTGCAGTTTCCTATAGGCGTTGATGTTGCTGTAGCTCAGGTAGGAACTACCAATAGGCTAGGCTTTCAACTTTTGATGTACCAGACTTATGTATCTTTATCAATTGTAATAATGGCAAAGAAATATAAATTTATTCAGAAACCCTTTTAAGGTGTAATGGCATATAATTTTGGAATAAAATGACTCGTGTTATTTTTGGATATTCATCTCTGAGACTATAACTTGTGGTGTGTGTGTTTATTGTGGGGTCACAGTACAGAGTAGTTGATTGTTTATTAAGATTGGGTGTTATTAAGGGAAATGGAACTCGTGACAACCCGGATCCCCGACCCCAGATTTGGGGGTGTTACAATAACTACCCTCAAGTCTTTCACTTTATATTGCTTTTCTTTTCCATCCAAAAAGAAGCTTTCCTCGACATCTGAGTTTAAAGTGGAATCCCCACTAGAGGATATCACAGAATTATGATGAGAGTTAGCACTTCGTTCTTCCTCTGCCATAGTCGGGGTCTTTGCTGAACGAGATCTCTTGTCCTGAGTGTGAGACCGAGAACCCGACTTCTCCCTTTGAGAAGCCCGAGAGGCTACTTTCTCCTTCTGAGAACCCCTTAAAACTGAATTCTCCGTTTGATTTCGCCACTCAGCCTTATCCTGCATCTCAATCAGCTTATGACGCAGGTCCTTGTTGCTAAGCTTATCCCCCATTCTGTCAAATACACCGATGCTACGCGTGGGGGAGCCCTCCGATTCTTGATAGTCCTCACTGGTATCCCAATCGGAATTTTCCTGATCAGTTTCAATGTCTGGAAATGTTAGTTTCTTCTGATCATCCTACATGTCCTCTTCTTCTTCATCAAAGTTAAGGCGAACCGATAAAACTTGAGTTTTCTTAGCCTTTTGGCCACTACTGTCATATTTTCGCCTCCACTTTTTCATTTTTAGAGATTTCTTCTCCAAGAAAACAATCTTTTGGCTCATTTGTTCAATCTTCCTTATGAGCTCTGAATTCGTAACTCATTCATTCTCTTCCTCATGGTTGCTACGACTCCAACTTGGCGTTCGTTCATTACCGAAACTTCCCGACATATCTCCTCTTTAGAGATTAATTCAAGCGTGACACCTCCCCTCCTTCTAGCGCCATAAATATTGTGAGAGATTATTGGTACAACACTTTTTGGAGGAAATTTCTGAATTAATGGAAAATATGCTGAGATTTAGGACTGAAAATAGGCTATTCGTAATAACTGTATACGCCCGAATTACCGGAATCCGGTGGCAAGTAAGGCTGTGATTGGACTGAATTTGGAAGGTGCTCGAGATATAATGACTGAATAATTCCTATTCAGCCGTAGACATGCTCGAACGATCTCATAAGATGCTTTTACTTGATTATTAGTAGAAAAAATATGTGTGTACCCCTGCAAATGGCCTAAATATCCTATATTTATAGGAATCAAGTCCATGTATAGTTCTATAGCCTTATGACTCCCTAACAATAGGCTAACTATATTTTTCCCAAACCCATCACTGCCTCCAATCCTTATCCAGCCAGGTTTAGGCTAAATCAAGAGAGTCTCACTCCTTATACGCCACTAATCCTTATTTATCTCTGATATTATTGTGTCTATCCATCAAATATATGTATATTCCATACATATATCATATAAATCCATTTATAAGTAGTTGCAGATTACTAGGAATCACATTCTTCTTCCTAACCTGTTGTGGAGTCTGTTTCCAACTAGAACTCTACATATACAGGCCTCTCACTTTTATCATAAAGCCCGGCTAAGTACTATTTCCTGAATACCCTGATGTCTTAGCATATTACGGGGATCCTGGGGTATTAACCAGTCACTAAATGACCCTCTTTACTGCCCCTTATTAGAGCATCTCCAATAGGAGTTGCCCAAAAGGTTGCCAAATTTTGCCAAGTCAATACATATATTAGTTTTTATTTTATCTCTCCTTCATATCATCTCTGGCAACCTTTTTCAAAGATACACTCCAATAGTTGGCAACCCCAATAGTTGCTAATATGGTCCCTGCATTAGTATAACAAAAATAAATTGCCAAACTGGGAATTTAAAAATGGAAATGAGTTTGAATATATTTATTGGACAAAAGTTGCATTTAACTAAATGAGGAAGTTGCCAAGTTTTGACAATCTTGGTTGGCAATCTCTTGGCAACCCCATAATTCCAATAGGTTGACAACCAAAGTTGTCATGCCACATAAGTATTGGCAACCTCTTGGCAATCCTCCAATAGGTTGGCAATCAAAGTTGTCATGCCACATAAGCATTGACAACCTCTTGGCAATACTCCAATAGGTTGGCAACCAAAGTTGCCATGCCACATAAGCATTGACAACCTCTTGGCGATCCCTATTGAAGATACTCTTAATAACCCTATCAACATGTCTTAACCAACACCAATATACCCTCACCAAACTAGTCCATTCGGGTCCAATACCCTTATTTTACTATCCAGAAAGCCCAATTCACCCTAACAACCCATAAATCTCCTCATGGGGCATAAATCTGGCCCATGGCCGATTTCAGGCTCAACAATTATTATTTTAATAAATATTTTTTAACTCATATTTAATTAAATATAAACTAAATTTATTTTAACATCTAAAAATAGTAAAAAGTAATATTAATGAATATAGCTAATCAATATAATTAATACTGCTGGAGCAAAATCTCTTATAGATTTAACAAAATTTTAATTTATTATCATTTAATTAATCATTTTAGCTATTATCGTTAGGAAATGAGATGCTCTAAATAAGGTACTAGAAGCTGCTTGAGTAAAAAAGAAAAAGACATGAGACTAGAGAAAAAAATGAAAGAAAAGTAGGTGTAAAACGTAGATGTTCCGGAAGCTTACACATGAAAATGAAATCATTGTTTGGTCAAAACTTAGGTTCTAACGTTTAATCCGTTACAAACTATTCTTGCCCTAACAAATTCCAAAACTAAATTTGGAAAACCCAAACTATAAACTTTTATTTTATAAATATAAATAGTACACAATAAATTTATATAATTATAAAAGTACAATTAAACTTTTATTTTATACCTATTATAAAGTTTTATAAATAGAGTTTTAATAGATGGGTAATAAAAAAATTTATAAATAATACAAAATAAATCTATATAATCATTAAAGTATAGTTTAATTTTTGAAACCTCATTAAAGTATATTTTAAAAATGTAACGAATTAAATAATATTAAAAAACATTAAAAATGCAAAAGGGAGGGGAAAAACGAAATACAAACAATAAAAAAAGAGTAAAAATATTAGTATAATATAAAAAATGTAATTGAAAAGGGAAGGAAATAGGTGGAAGAAAACTTGGCAGGGAAAAGCGCGTTAGAAAAGTAGGAGCGGGACAAAATTGACCCCCATCGTCTACAAATACGAAACAATACGACACGGCTGCAGGGGAGAGAGAGAGGAAAGAGAAAGAGAGAGAGAGATTAGAGATTATCGGAGAGAAAGAGAGAGAGAGATTATCAGAGAGAGAGAGAGAGTTGATTTTGACATAGGAAGAGGTCATAAATATTTGAGGAGAGAGATGGAACAGGAAAAGAGGGGAGAAGCGGTGATGGGAATTCCGGCATACCAAGGGGCACCGGCGATGTACTACCAACAGCAGCAGCAACAACAACAGGGCGTGGGAGGAGGATACTACGTAGCACAGAACGAAGCACCTATAATATATAATAGTAGATATCCCCCAAACGCTATATTCGGAGATCCCAAAGGAATACCTATTCAGCAGACTATTTTTAGAGACACTCCTGCTCCTTTTCAGTGTCCTCACTGTTCTAATTCCTCTCTTACCACTATTCGGTATGCCCTTATTGTTTTCTACTCCCATTTTTCTTCTTTCTTTTCTTTTATTACTTAATTCATGCCTTATTATTTATCTTGGATGAATTAGATCTAAACCAAGCCTCGCAGCTACTGTTGCTTGTATGATGCCTTTTATGCTTGGTTTTTGCTTTCTTTGTCCTTCTATGGACTGCCTTTGGCATAAATTTCATTATTGTCCTTCCTGCTCCCAAAAGGTATTATTATTATTATTATATCCCCATCCCCTATTTCGTCCTTCATCTCCTTCGTGCTTTCCGTTATTAACTAATGTTCTGCTTGCCTGTAGGTTGCTGATTTCGAAAAGACCGATCCTTGTATTGTCATGGACCCTCCAAACTGGACTGAGCCAAGCTATGCCTTGCCTGCTTGATTTGCTTCATCCTATCAATTTCCTTTGTACAGCCCGCGCCTCTGATGTTTGTTTGTTCTATGAGCTGCATTTGCATTGTTCTTTTTTTTAACTCGGTTAAACTTATATCACTTCTCTCCGTGTATGTATCTTAATTCATTTGCTAATGTTTTGCGGCAAAAACATCACATACTGTAAGTTTAGTACCATGGATATCTCTAGTCCTACCATGTCAAACAAATAATACATTATAATGATTGATCAATGTTGAATGATGCCTATCGTGCTATTTGCATTCTTTATTTGGTTTTATGTTAACTGAAAACCCCAAACCTCAGTTCTTTTGAATTTAAAACTAGATGTGTGAATTTAGCTCGGTTTTAACCTGTTAGTTAACCTCTTGAATGCAAGTTCCCACTATCAACAATTTGAAATCTTGGAACACTAGCAATCTCAATTTCGTGGTTTCTTGCAGTTCTGGTGTTGAACTCTAATTACTAACACTAAGAAATGTTCAGTTTCTTGCAAATTTAACTACGCAGTGTATTTATGTAGAGGGCTTTGTCAATATACTGATTTCTAGCAATGATGATTATGAGTGAAGTTGCTTGGTGGTATTGAGTGCAGTATGATTTTGTCTATGTGCATTCTTTCAATTTTAGCAATATGATTTAGTTACGTGTGATTTTTGACCATGCGTTTGTTTAGTACTAACTATATGCGTTGCTCCCACATGTTCTGGTTGCTCTGCCCTCTGCACTACATTCTTTGTACGTTTCAAATTGAATAGAGGGTTTGAGTGCTTACCATTTTCTTTCTAAAACAAAAACATGTTGGCTTTTGCACAACTCTTTAGAAGTTGAGGTGGCCCCGTAGTCATAGCAAACTCTTGAAACCACTTTGATTATCTGTGTGAACTGAAAATGTGATTGAGATGTCAACTTTCCTGGTAAGGATTGAGATGGATTCTGTGTAGAGGGTGGCTGATCACAGAGAGAGAGAGGTCTCAATGATGATACAGAGTGGAATTAGTTTTTTATTTTAAAGTTATTTCCTACCTTTAAAATATGTCCACTTGAACACATAAATATCCTCTTTGAAAATTTATCCAAAGTATGACCTGACCCTTTTTTAAGTTTCATACCCATTATGTATTCTGTGTACCCCAGACTTGCAAATACTGGACTAATGTCCAGTCTCCGGTGCAGAGTAATTCTCACTGTCATGATCTTCAATCTACTCTTCTAGAATATTTACATGCATATTTGCATGTACACATATATACATCCATTTAGCATCAGTGTACCGAAACTCCCCGAACTGAAATCTTCTGGTTTGCGGTTTGCCAAGCGGCCTTCGATTGTTGACTTGAGTATCTTAACCCAGGTAAGTTTCAGCAAATCACCCTCATCCTGCTTCTTGGGTTCCTCTTTACCTTCCTTTGCAGGCTAAACTACTTCCGGAAAACCATACTGGGGAGGTAGTGTCTTTATATTATTTAAGATCTTTTTCAGGTTAATCCACTTAATAGTCATAGTAAATGCTTGTAACAACTCTGATTCTCTGTGCTAACTGAACTGAAATTGTGTTTGAGATGTCAACTTGATTGAGATAGATTCTGGGGAGAGGGGTGGTTGATCAGAGAGAGAGGTATCAATGTTGACATAGAGTGTGCGTTTAGTTTTTAATTTTAGGGTTATTAACGTTCCTGCCTTCAAAATATGTGCACTTAAACACGTAAACCTCTGAGAAATTCATCCTATGTATACCCCGACCCTTTCTTAAGTTCAGACCAATAACATTTCCACTGTAATAGTAATATAGACTTGCAAATATAAGATGAATTGATGTGCAGTCTCCAGTGCAGAGTAATTCTCACTCTTACATGATCTTCCAATCCACTCTTCAAGAATATATTACATGTATATACCATATATGCATGTAGAATATATACTCATGTAGCGTCGATATATTGAACCACCCGGAAGCGAAGTCTTCTGGTTTGCCAACTGGCCTTTCGCTTGGAGTATCTTCGCCCAGGTTCAGCAAACCATTATCCTGCTTCTTGGGTTCCTTCTTTAAGCGTACTGGGGAGGTAGCATCTTTATTTTATTCAGATCATTTTCAGGTTCATCCACATTTTCGGTCTTATTCAACCAGTGGATGGTTGATGAGAGTATGCTCAGGGTGTACTGAGACGATCATGAAGGGGAAACGGACGTATTAGATTTTTCTTCTTTAAGGGCTAATGTGTTTCAAAGAATACTCTGATGGAGCACGGACTTTAAGATTGTAGGGAACTATGACATTATAATATTATATCATAGTCGACAGAGTATATTTATATTATGTTCCTAAAACATTGTTTAGAAAGAAAAAATAATATATTTTTTAATAAGAAAGAAAAAAAGGTCAGAGAATAGGAAATGAGGGTTTCGCTCAAAAGAGAACCAATCTTTAAATTAGAACCTTAGAATTATTACAATATAATACAAATTCTGGTGCAGAACCTAAATAGACTATCATGAATACATGTTTTTTCGCATAGTTGTGTATACTTAAAAAAATGTTTTCAAAATATTTAGGGAATAACCGTTAAACGAAATTGTACCCCGTTACGATTATTATAGTATAGTATATATTCATCAGTGGGCCGGAAATAATTGAAAAAAGAAAAAGAATGAGACTGCTCTCTCTTGTTTACTCTTCATTTCTTTTTCTATTTTTATTATAAGCAAAGGCCAATGCCCCCTAATTCTCTTTCTTCGTAGGAGATGAGAAAAACATATTAGAGGTTGAACATCAAACTTAAGCAAGTATGAATAGAGAGTAAAAGAAGGTACAGAACTATCATGACAAACAGAATGATTTATATGATTAGGTAAAAGAGGTTTCTGATGCAACGCACATATACATTTAACATGAAATGCAACACTAATCTGGAACTTCATAAGTTGGTCCATGAAGAAGAGAGTTTGTTCAGGGCCATATTAGAGGAACATTGTTATATCATTATTATATTCTGTAATGATAATAACAGCCAGAAACAATCGTACGCATACTTCTAATATGGTCCTCGAGTACCTCGACTATGAACTACTATGATACGTTATCTACATTAGCATGGAACATACAAGTAAATTAAGCCAGATAATTAAAACATAGATATTGAAGATTAATTCTTGATACAAAAGAAAGAAAGAATCAATATCTTCCTATTTAATCATATATACTTCCCTTTTCCTGCAATTATGATACAAAAACATTAAAATTTCCCAGCTTTCTACTCACGCGGATACAGGTAATTATCATGTGTACCAGTGTAAGAACATTTAAAATATTTTCAACAAGTTTTAAAATTAGTAATAAGTTTCTTACAGGCTGTGTGTTAAGAGTGTTGCAACTATTTAATTAAAACCTGCCTTGCCTACTCAACTTCCTTTCTTTTTCCCCTACCTTTCTCAAACTTGTTTTTCATCTTATCATAAACTAATCAGCTTAAATTAGTAGTAATTAACAATCTAATCACCAATTCACTACTAAAATATGATTTAGACCATCAATACTGTTTAACCTCTATATAAACAAGACCACTAATTCATTTCCTATCATCCAAGAATACTACATTTTACAAAAACTATGGGAAACTATGCCTCTTTATGCAGTTCACTCATTTCCCCTACAGCCAAAGCTTCTAAGGTCATTTTCCCTGGAGGTGAAGTGCATCAGTTTCGCCGTCCAGTGAAGGTGGCTGAACTCATGCTCGAGTCCCCTAGCTCGTTTCTCGTCAACACAAAGTCACTGAATATTGGTAAAAGGTTTACACCTCTGTCAGCTGATGAAGATTTGGAGTTTGGCAATGTTTACATTATGTTTCCAATGAGGAGGCTCAAGTCAGTGGCGACCACGGATGATATGGCCAGGCTCTTCATGGTTGCTAATCCTACAGAAACTAACATTTCCGGGGCTATCAATAACAAGGTCAGGGTTTTGCCAGAATCTGCAGCTGTTGCATCGTCAGAAGGTGAGACTGAAGGTTCAAGAATTAGCTTTGAAGAAATTGAGGGGTTATATGCAGGGGAGTTTAAGTACAGATTATCCATGTCAAGGTCTAGAAAACCCTTGTTGGATACTATTACAGAAGAGCCAGTGCGTTCAAGGTAACAAACGTTCAGTTGTTTCCCAGGGTGTAATTTAAGTCCATCCCCACTATTTCTGTAAAAAGAATTACATGTTGCAAAGATCAGATTTCGTGTAATTATCCGTCTCAGACAACTAACTATAACAATAGCATCATACTTCTCCCGTCAATTTAAACGAAGAAATGCAAGGGGGGAGTTAATTGCTATGACAGAGTGTCTTTGTTTAACAGAATGTATGTTTAAGGTCTTCACCTAAAAACAAATACTAGTAATTTGTTATGTTGCATGTGATAAGTTCATGTGTGCAACCAAATCTGACAAGATACAAACTAATCCACACTATAGGGTAGCATGTTATAAAAGTAAACTTGCGTTCCAGAAGACGAAGGAACCAATACTCTCAGTTATAGAGAAACTGCACACCTATTTAGCACTATTGAAATTTAACTGTCACCTAATCATTTGACCACATAACAACTTCAGAGGCATCCTCCAGATACGCAAGTTTATCATTGCATATACAATTAACAAGGACCATTTCCATACTTGCATTACATATGTGAGGGATACAAAAAAAAAACTATCTATTGTAGAAATACTCTTGCAAAACGTCTCAATTCACAGTGACAGTAAGCTATGTTATGCAGATGATTGGGTGACTGAACAGTGAACATAACGACAAATTACAGTTGAAGAGGAAAGTAGTAACATCATAAGAAAAGCTACAAGGAGAAATGTGAACTGTGAGAGGAACGATTTATAATCCTGATGTCTCAATTAGTTAATAACATATGGATTGGTGGCAAAGAAACCAAGTCTACAAGGTTCTCAACAGTTTTAACATTGATCAGTATTAGAACTTTCACATGTACATGTTATTAAATATTTCCCCATCTTCCTTGTAGCATATCTCATTGTTGGCGAGCTTGTGATCCAATGGACTTCATCAGATATAAATCTCAGCTTATGCGCAATTAATATTGCTAGACACGAGCCCTTCCACAAAGTTTGTTAAAGAAACATGTAAAAAGAAGAGAAAAAATCTGTTCAAACTTGAAACTAATATATAAATCTGTAAACTCAATCCTGTCTAATAATGGTTAAGCCATAAATAGTATTGAAGAGACCTCGAACTAGTCACGGATTGTGTATTGCCATAAGCTTAATAAGGGGGACTTAATTTTCACCTGCTTTCCCACTAAATTCGTTGCAAAATGTAAGGTATTTCCATTTAATAATCTCAACTTCAGCTTCTCCTTCCTTTGAAACGTATAGGGAAGAGAAAAAACAAGAATGCTATTTTACCACCTTCTAGCAAAACTGCAACCCCCTTTCTTAGTATTCTCACATCAATCACTCCCACTATATTTTTATCCCATTCTTTTTCCTCCTGAAAAAAGTTGGACAAGATATGTTTTCTTGTTCTACTCTATTATAAGAGATTACGACTCTCATAAAAAATTATATGTTTTTTAAGGAGTGTAGTTGGTAAAAGTACTTCCAAGTCTTCTGTTTTGAACGCCATAAGCAAGCAAGTGCTCCAAATGTACAACAAGCTAAAGCAATTGCAAATGCAGCCCCCAAAGGTACTACTGCATCAGTTGAAGTTTCTAATTCTTCGACAACTGCCTTATTTCTTCCTGCATCATCAAGAAGCTCCTTGTCATTGTACAGGAGTGTCTTCCCATAATAGTTAGCCAAGAATCTGAAAACCTCATTATGGTCCCAGTCGATCTGACTGTCTGCGCCACTTTTGTGGCTCCGAACAAAATAGCAAGAAGGGCAAAGCTGTTTTGGAGGCCATAGTATCTTTGGGAATTTAGGATCACCAGTTCCTAAAGAGGCTTCTTCTTTCTTTAGTCTCTCGTTAACTTTGTTATGCGCAGTCCACAACCAGAGTGCATAATCACGGGTTTTGTTGAAAGGACTAGAAACACTGCAATGTTATATAAAGTCAGACCATTTGAACAAGAGATCAACTAAAAATCTTGTACTTGCAATATTACCTTGAACACATGTCATAGAAATGTTGGCGACACTCATCACAGATGAAGAAATTGTGAATAAACTCACATGTAGTTGTAAATGCCAACTGGCTCTCTCTATTCTCAATTCTAACAGAAAGTGAATGTAGTAAAACCCATAACCCACAACTGCAGAAAACAGATATAGCCTTTGAGAATCGGATAAAGATGCAAATTCCATTACTTTTAATTTGTAATAACTTCAAACAATCGCAGTTTTGGTTGAGCGAAAGGGATAAACTAGCTCTAGAATTCATTAGGCATAACTCATAACCAACTTCCAGAATTGTGAAAAATACCAAAAAAGTCACATTGCTGTCATTTTGATTTAGTGATATTTATAAAAATATAATTTGTAGCGGTCAAAGTTGCAGGGTTCTTTAATTCGTGAACTATCACTGCACTACATGCAAAGTACATCTACATCCACATCATGTACCTCCCAAGTGCTAATAATGTATTCCAGTTTAATAATGTCATGTTTCAGGCTCATGTCTAGGATGGAACTAGCACATGCCGTCTCGAAAGGCTACCAGGGTCTTTGGCTCTATTAACTAGTAGTTAAATACATATATATCGGGTGTTTCCCTGAAGATAAACAGTTATGTTTCTCATTGTTGCAGTTATTTGTTGCGGAAAATGTACATTCCATCAAGGATATGCAATTTCTTGAACACTAAATAGAAAGTTTATAGAAATGCCTACAATAGAAACCACTTCTG
Source organism: Apium graveolens (assembly GCF_009905375.1). NCBI lineage: Eukaryota > Viridiplantae > Streptophyta > Magnoliopsida > Apiales > Apiaceae > Apium > Apium graveolens. The sequence continues at coordinate 18,199,374 of NC_133652.1, forward strand.
TACTTTTACTGACAGCAGATATACATTAAATCAGAAGTAGTTAAGGTCTATGGTTACGTCTAGATGGGGAAATCCAAAAGTAACAGTTTGATGGATTGATATAATTGACATCGACAAAGGAACCATTATGAATCATAAAGATAAGCTTATGTTGTTTACCTAAATCCTCTGGTGTCATTCCTGCTACCACGACAAAACTTCTGCAATGGAAATTTGCAGTAATTTTTGTTAATTTCAAGAAAATTATACAAAGTATATATAGTGAGTACATTGACAATGACTACATACTTTGTATACTGCAAAGCCTTTAAATATGCTAAAAGATTTGGGGTCAGCTACACTTGTGTATTATGCTGCTAAAAGATTTTCTAATCATGGTAATGTTGATTTGTTAAATTATATTCGTGATATTATTAAAAGCGATTAACCCAAATGATTAATATTACTTTCTTGCTGCAAAACCAAAGTAGATTAGTTACACTGGAAGTTGGAAATAACACAAATAACTTTTCCAGAAAAATTTCAATTATTATTGATAGGGAAACTTATTAATTCATAATGATATCGCACCAAGCAGTTTAGACCCACCCAATTTCCACGAGAAACTTCGCCGCCACAAATTTGAAATTTACGCATAATGCTCTTTCCACTACTAGTCATACATTCTTGTTCTGTTCCAGACAAGATATCTGATGGGCACAAATCGTCAAAGTTCACAAGTATATCAGCGCTTCCTTTCCGGCATCTGGACAAAAAATCCAGAGCCAAACAATAAAGTATATTGCAAAATGTTGCGACTTAATTATGGACACAACACGGGTTGTACTAACCTCCTAGAAGGATGATGAGCCACAATAAGTTGAAGAAATTCTAAAAAAGACCCCCGAGTCTTCGATTTTATCATCTGTAAAATTGCCCGAGTACAGTAAGTAACTGAACATGATATATTATGATAGGAAAGCAGCAAATGTACAAACCTTGTGTTCCAAGATCAAGTCAAAGGCCATGGATGTTGCTTCCTCAATATCATGTGCAGCACGTGCAATCTTTTCCAAGGCGGGTGATTGAAAAGTTAATATCCTCACCCATGTTAAAAGGGGCAATGTAATGTTTTAAATAAATATGAAGTCTTTAATTATTACTGACCTCTTTGGGATCCAAGATATCTGACCGAACAAGCTCATTTCCGTGTTTCTCATCATCTAAGCTGTATGAGCTGTCATTAAGAGACAAAAGATAAAACATTGAGTGCAATTAAACAACTATATTAGATAACCTGCGACGTAAACTGCCAGAATGGTGAAATAACTTAAAATAACCCCCAAGGTCTAAGAAGCGTTGTTACTGTCATATCTGGTAGTTGATGTTAGTAATTCTAAACTTAAAAAAAAAAAAAGAAAGAAGAAGACATTGTAAAGCTTATATGTTTTCATCCCTCTAAATAGTAACATGCACATCATATTTTTTCCACCATATACATCTTCACACCCTCCCTCACCCCCCCTCTCTGAATCTAACTTATAGGTACTTAAAATAGCCTTAGGTTGCAGCTTAAACTGTATATTTCTCCACCTTATACACCTCACACCCTCCCCTCATCCTCCGCCCTTCGAATCTCACTTATAGGTACTTGAAGTAGCCTCAGATCAGGGATAAACTGTGAATTTTTAACTTTGTACTTATCTTTGTTAAATTAATTAGCTTAGGAGCAACTTACATTTCATATGCATGCAATAATGAGCAAAATATTGCTTTCATGACAAGTAATATATTATGTTTTACAAACTTCCTTTTCTGACAATCAAGATTCCTTCCTACTTCTATGTTGGAAAATATGCAGTAAAGTATGACAAATAACATAGATAATTACTTACCTCCCCATTTGCTTATTAATCCAATGTAGTACTCGATCTGCTGTCTTTCTATCATCAATAAAGAGTATTGTACTATTCTCCGTTTTTGAGAAGGAACTGAAGTGAGAAGGAGGGCCCCAAAAAAGCATGGGGAAACGATCAACAGAGAATTTATCGCAAAGTTTGGTATTTATCTGTGCTGCCAAACATTTAGAAAGGGAGGACTGATCACTATTGTAGAAAATAATTTTAAGAAGTAACAGAACTCAAGATTCTACACTGAAAAAAATGATGGATAGTAAAAGCAAGGAATAAAAAAAATACATCAATAGGAACTTAGTGGGCATGTTTAAGTGTGCGGTATAGAAGGGAGGATTCCACCCTCCATCTCTAGCTATTATTATGGGTTAGGAACAGAGAAGGAGAGAGGCATATAGATGATGGAAAAGGTAATTGAATTAAAGTTATCATTTGTAATAAAAGAAAAAACTACTGAAGCCAAAACAACATTTTTTCCAGAATTAATCTTTTTGACCAAATCAACTTCACTCCTAATTATTTCAACGTTTTTTATATCAAGGAGTATACAGTTCGCACAGGCCAACTGTATTTTCGTTCTTGCTTGGGCAATTTTTTTTATATGTTTATGTATTACTTGTACTTGCCCTAATATAAAATAAAAAATGGTGCTTAAAGAAAACAATTCATTTTGTGAAACATGCAGCTAGTGCCATAGTAGGTATAATTAATATAGAGAAGACCTAGTCTGAACGGGGATAGAAATGAAGTTTATTACACTTTCAACAAGAAAATAAGATCTAAGAGGTGTCAAACACAAGACATAGTTGGAAACTTGGAAGCAATGTACCCTAACCCCACTATCTGTGCAAAGGAAACATTTATCTGATAATCTTCTCATTAAATATTTAATTAATTAGTATAATCTTCTGTTAATTTGCAGATGGAGATGATATTGAGGAACCTTGCTTGCTTTTTTTTTGGGGGGGGGGAGGTGAGTGACAAGAATCAACTACATAATAATAGAGTTCTTGAAGTATAAAAAGTATTCCATAACACTTTAAATACTCTTTTATGGCATCTAATTCGAAAGTCCTTGTTGGTTCTCTAATACTACCAGACAAGCACTTTAAATTTAACATATTACTCTTGAATAATTATACAGTTACATTTCAAGGAATTAGCCATTACCAACTACTTTACTGGATGATCCATCTTAGAGATGAAATTGAACTTCAAGCAGGACATGGAGCAATAGAGTGAGCGCCATAAATCTTTAATATTTAAAAATATCATAAGTTTGTTGTATCCCCGTAGAAAATTAATTCAACTCAAAGAAACCTACCTCTCAGCTAATGCATCTTACAGTCTAAGCAGTTTAAGCAGTCAAAATCACCAAGATGGCGAGTTGTTTACAAGTTTGTCATTCTTCTGATCCTCCTAGCATTGTAGCTTATTTGATACCCAATAATGATCGAGGGTTCAAGCCTCTGAAGGCATAGGTGTGTGAGTATTTAAAATTGTGCAATTAACACACACACAGATATGCATGTTGTTTTAGGGATCCAACAGCTCATTTTAAAAGGCAGAGTAAATTATAACTGTATATGCATTTTAAAGATATTAAAGAATATACTCATATTTGGGTTCTCCAGTGGGCAGTATTTTGGTATACGTTTTAAATCAATAAGATCAAGAAATTAGAAAAAAGAAGAAGATGATTATTAAATATAAGGTGCAAGTCATGTTCACTACATATATTTTTTCAAACTTGTAACATCGAGAATAAAAATACAAAATCTGAATCAGAAACGATATGTGTGCCTAATGTTGAGTAAGAACCAATAGTGACAAAAAATGGTATGTTGGCATAGTCCTATGAAAGAAAATTAAATAAAGAAATTATAGCAATACCTTTTCTGCACAGTCAACCCTGGTCACCAATATTATCCCTGGATGCACTGCGTTTGGTCCATTGAAAAGCTTGGCAACTTTTTCATACTGGGGCTGCAGTAATTTAACAAGAACAATAAAAAATATAGAAATAAAACTGCATCGTATCAGTCTGAAAGATGCGCTTATACATACTTTATAGTTTCGGCAAGCTGGACACCTACAAAACCAAAAGTAACATGTAAAAAGAGTTGACCGGAAAATATAGTTAAAGATATAAACAGCATATTTAGAGGTAAATGACCAAAAGGTCAAGTACATACAATAAAATTTTAAATTCTGATAACTACATTGCATAGTTTGTAATCATATGTTCCTTAAGAAATTCAGCTACACAGCCACTTAACATTGCCTCTTAAAAGTTTTTGATGATACTTCAATTGATTCTTAGCCAACGTTGTTTTAAGGTAAATTCCATTCCCCGTACAGTTCAGTTTCAAGATACCATGTCCTTGCAATTGTTGTTTCAGCATATCCCCTGGTTATGCTACTCTTGTCCAATCACATTGCAAAATGACATTAATGTGGTCTTATGCTTAGAGTGAATGAAATTGGGGGGAACGGAATAGATTTATAATATTTTTTGGTGAACATTCATAACATTAATTCTTTCCTCCATTGCATCCCCAGTAAATTGAACTACAGCTCGAACCCAATAATTTGAGAAAGAGTGCTCCGTTCTCCATCTAATTCATTGTGTTCACAGATCTCATCATAAAAAAATTGCACTCCCATTATCCTCCCCTCTACCTCCATCATCTTATTAACAATTCCCCATCCCTTTTCCCCTAACCAAACTGAGGATAATAGTTTGAAAATATTATACATATAGGCACAAAAATAATAGAGTATGCTTTGCCCTCTTCTTTCGCACATGCTGTGATTTTTTTTTGAAAAATTTGATATCCGTCCGAAAAAACAGATATTATCCGTATCCAAAATAAAACGGATATTATCCATATCTAAATCCGGAGTATTCGAATCCGAAATTAAATAAATATGAAATTTAAATAATAAAAATATATACAATTTAAAATTTATTCTATTAGCTTATAGTGTTTGTGTGTGTATATTCATTAAATAGTATATTTATATAAATTTTATATAATTGTAAAATTATTATATACATAAATAAAAATATCATTTGAGCATGAAAGATAGATATAATTAGTATGTCGTTCACATAGTTTTTCATCTGAACGGGAACAAAATTGTTTCGAAAAATCATTAAAGGGGCTGTAAAAAATATTTTAAAAATTTGATATTCGTCCGAATTATTTGTATTCGTATCCGAGAAAAGTAGATATTCTCCGTATCCGAAATAAAGCGAATATTATCCGTATATGAATCTGACAATTTCAAATACAGATACGGATATATGCATATTCCGAATTATCCGTTTGACAACTAGGTATAGAGACGAAGGCATTGCGATTTTCTTAGTGCTTTTAATCATCGCAAATAGTAGCAACAGTGTCCTAAGTTCCGCTAAACAAATTTGCTTTTTATTCACATAAAGACGACCGGTAGCTGAAATAGTTATGCTCATCAGGCTCAACCACTCAAACTTTTGGTAAACACTAAATTTCGAAAAAATGCAAAGACAACATCTCTAACAATGAAAACCATATGATCCATTATTTTAATGTAAAGAACTTTAAATAACAACACACACGGACACACTCATCTAACATCCAAGATAAAAATAGCTGAACTGTCCCAAACCAACAAAACAAAATAAGTTACAATAGATAAGCAATTATTCTAAAATGCATGCACAAATTAAAAAATAACTAAAAAAGATCTCCATTAATACACATTGAACCTAGAAAAACAATAACACACATTAAAGAATATGAAAAACATATATAAGAAAAAAGAATAAATACCAGTGAGCAAAGAATTCAACAATGGCGAAATGGGCAGGTGTTTTTCTGAAAACAACATCGAAATTGGTGGAGTTGAGATCAACAGCATAATCAAAATGAGGGTGATCTCCTGCATTTGTAATGTTTGTATTTGTATTTTTGTGTGTTTTTGTATTTATAGCTCGAAGAAGTGACCGAGATCTAAATGAAACTGACGAGATTGATGTAGCTTCAAAGCTTAAAAGTAGCAGAAACACAAACATGGTAAATGAATACATCGAATGAGAATGATATGTTTGTATGTATACGAGGATGTAAGAATGTGTTTGTTTCTGTTTTTGGTTTCTTGGATCAGTTGGTTTGTTGAATCAGTTGGTGTGATTTGGTTCTTGGGTAGCTTATTCTTTTTTCTTTAACAAAATATATAGTAGTATTTATTTGTTTTAATAAATAATTAAAAGTAGGACGGGTGCGTATTACGTTTCCGGGATTTATTCATAATAATGACGGATTGAGATTGAAGCTTTTAAATTGACTTTATTAGTATAAAATAATGAATGTGTACCATCTCAATCTGGATGCTGATATCTCTGTATATCCTTACAGATAGACTGTAATCTGTTCTGTATGCATATTTTTGCATACTAAATTTTATAGTTTCATATTTACTCTGTAGTTAACACTGTGGATGAAATGAAAGTCTTGGAAAAAATTGAAATAATTCAAAAATTGTATAAAATATCGAACTATAAGAAAATGAAAAAAATGGAATTGGAATTCAGAGTTTGCAATTCTTTTAGAATTTTTTTACAATAATTATACGCTTTATAAGATAAAAATATACTCCTACATATTTTTAAATATATATATATATATAAAAATTGCGGTGCGGTGCGATTTGAATCGCAATGTTAAAATGTCAAATATCAAACCGCACCGTACCGTGCGATTTATCAAAAACTCAAACCACAACCACATCATAAAAAATTAAAATTCGCATTTTACGGTACGGTATAGGCGATTTTTGCGGTAGCCTAGCAAGAAATTGCACCACTTAATCTCATTATTATGACTGAGTAATGGGTGAATAGAAAGACAAAACTCTCTCACCTATACCGTAATATATAAACGGTGTTGGCACCAGATTAAAATGAGGCATGGGCTAACTTATAAGTATAACTTGTACGACTCCTACATCTCGGTCATCCCATTGCTGGTTCTAGATGCTACATAAACTTTGTTAACATCTTTACTACTTCATCTACCACTATTTCTAAATGAAAATCTAGTCGACAACGCCCATAGAGATCAATCAGGGCAAAGCCTTCATTTTACAGTTTTGAGTTGGTTCTCTGATATAGAGATATTCTGTGTTTGATAACCGGGATGAAGTAATCAAAATATTACAGTAAATCTACAAAAGCAAGCTGGTCACAGTTGTGTCTACAGTCTTTTTTCCTTCAAAATCACCGGACAATGTTAAGCATTGACATTTAAAAGTTTGCAGGCTCAGTATTCATTAAACACATGCTATTTCTAAATAACGAAAATAGATAATTCTGAACGGTGTCATCTAAACCAGAGAAAAGATATATAATGATGCACACGTAGAATTTTGACACAATCTCTGCAAGTACTTTTCTAGCTATTCAATCTGGACTTGAAATACACATTCAGCTTTATATTGACAAAGATAATTATAATAAGAATAAGATTTGATTCTATATTGATTATAAAAATCAATTCTCTAGAGTACAATCACAAGCATGTAAATGGTTCTTCTCGTAATTGCGAGAAACAATAATCTACCTACTAAAAAATGAGATTAGGACAATTCAAAATTTGATGCAACAAGTAACAGCACCAATTGCCGATATCAAAATTTATAGCTAACCAGGATTCCCCTTCCCTTCATTCCCTAAAACATTTCGATTTCCAACACATATAAATCTGTTAGCTACTAATCATACATTAAAATTACTTCCATCCAACACTGAAACTACTTATTTCTCACGGTAACACCAAGCTTACCAGCCACAATCAGTGTAGTAGCCATATCAAGAAACATTCCATGCTCAACAACACCAGCAAGCCTCAAAATTTCATCACTAGCAACTTTCAAGTCACCAATATCTTTCTTCAAATACAAATCAACAATATAATTTCCATTATCAGTAACATAAATTTCGCCATTCTCACTAAACTTTCTTAGCTTGGCAACACAACCCGCCTCCTCAAACATCAATTCAAGCCTCTGAGCAGTAAATTTCCAACAAAAAGGCACAATCTCAACCGGCATTGCCAATTTACTCTCCCCCAAATAATTAACCAACTTCGTTTCATCGACAATCACCACAAATTTCTTACAAGCACCTTCAACCATTTTTTCCCTCAAGAGAGAGCCACCTCTCCCTTTAACCAAATTCAAACACGGGTCAACCTCATCCGCTCCATCGATAGCAAGATCGATAACCGGATACGAATCAAGATCCGACAGAGGAATGCCAACAGAAACAGCTTGTTCATGAGTCTTTTTTGAAGTGGGAATTCCAATAATATTCTTGAGCTTGCCCTGTTGCAAAAGCTCCCCAATTTTAGCAACAGCATGACAAGCTGTTGACCCGGTACCCAACCCTAAAACCATACCCGATTCGACAAATTCGACAGCTTTGTAAGCTGCAATTTTCTTTAATTCATCTTGGGTCAAATTAATTGGGGATTCTGAAGACACCATTATCGAAGAATCCACTTCTGACCCAATGAAATTAGGGTGAGCAAGAGCCATTCTATGCTATAAAAATTGAATCTTTATATCAAAAAAATTAAAAAGAAAAAAAAATGTAAATTAGGGTTTAAGAGAAGAATTGAATGGGAGAGATTAGGGTTGTGAGGTGTACAAAACTGTAAGAGGTTTAAAGGGGGTATATAAAGATGAAAAAAATCAAATCTTTTTGGGAAAAATAACAAAAAAAGACAAAAAATTATCTGAAAAAATGGGTGGACAAAGCTTTATTCAGAGGGGGTGGAGGGGAAAAAAAGAAAACAAAAAATGTAGGGAGGGTTTTAGAGGGAGATAGGGTGGCTTTTGGGAGGTTTTTGCATTAGGGGTGGAAGCATTTATACATACATTTTATTTGTATGTATGTACATTATAGGAAAGAGGGTGTGGGAGAGAATCTCTCTCTGTAAAGGACTGGAGGAGAAGAGAGGAAAGAGACGTATGTGTGTGTATGTGTTTTTTGGTGATTGGTTGTGGTGGGCGCGAGAATCCTCGAAAATATAAATTTAGAAACCCTATACACATTATTTTATTAGTCCCAATGTGTCTTGTGGTAGGCCCAACCCAATAGACACGCTTGAATATTGGGCTTCTGGAAGACATTGTTCCCATCCAAAATAGATTTGGGCCTAGTAACATCCATTGAACAAATCCATTGAAGATGAGGACCATGGTCAGGGGTTCCTACTTCCTAGTACCGCTTCCACTTCTAAAACTCTGGCGGTACTTGGACTCGGACCTATTTCCGATCCGATTTTGGTATACTCGACCATAACTCGGTGACTCGGGTCAAACTCGGGCAAAATTCGGATTACTTGAAAAAAACTCGGTTTTAGAAGATTTTTTTTTAAAAAAAGTAATGTTCCAAAAAAAAAACTCGCAAATGTGTACTAGTTTGTAACAAATAAATACAACTTTCAAATATTTTTAATGTTAAAATTATTGTAAAATACTAGCCAAAATAAGAAAATAATAATTAATTATATTGCATATCATTTATAAAATATTATATGTTAAATTCATACTAAATTAAAAGTTATCGGTCATTTAAAATTTTGAGTTTTATATAGAGTACTATTTGGAGATACTCGAAAACATAATTAATTATCTTGTATATCATTTATTTATATAATACTTTAAGTTAAATAAATATTAAAATTAAAAATCAGTATATTATTATCTGAGTTTTTGACCGAATACTCTTTTCAAATACACTATGAATACTCATTACTCCATAATTTCGCCGAATCGAACCGACGATTTTTAGAACACAGTTCCAACTCAAAGGAATTGATACTAAAAAATTATTTGCATCCAAATATGTAAAGATAATTGGTTACATGGAAAAGGGTTCTATTGTTAAATACCCAACCACTTGATTGAGTTGTATTTTTCAAATTTTTTTTACGAAACGTGAAAATTCGAATTTTGAGAAGACGGGTGTAAGAGTATGTTTCAAAGAAAAGTTTGAAATGAACCGGCAAGTATATGCTATGAACGCAAATTAATGTGCACTAGTTTGCATAACTAATGAAAAACAAAAGCTCTTTAATATGCTGCTATTATTGGTTCAAGTACCAGATGGCAAAAACAATTGTAAGATAAGAAACATACTGTTGACTATCTACATAATCTATGCGTCTATCAATTTGTCTGAAAATAATAAACACTACTACATATGTATTCCTGCATTGACAATGTCAAAAAAACGTGACACGAGCACAGCAGTAGATGTGGGCACGCTAAGAGCAACCAAAGCCACGATCCCCATAGCTAAACTTGGTCTTGTATTCATTAACTGAGATTGCAAGAACCCCATGGCTTCACATATGTATGCATCATAACTTGCATAATACCTCTTTTCCCAGTCCATCCATTCAGCTGGTGGCTCGTAGTTCCTCTCTATGATCTTCATTTCATGTATTCGCTTCCGTAAAACGATTAAATTCTCGTCCACCATTCGGTGTCCGCTGTAATTTTGGCTGTCGTAGGCTCCCGAGGATGATCTTTTTAAACACGAATTTTTTTTTATTGTCGGTAATTTTCTCCTGGAATTTAAACTAGGGGATGAAGATTGAGCAAGTGAAAATGTTGAAGTTGATGATGATAATGCCATTGTAATAGAACTTGATTTTGTTAAGCAGTGTGAACAAAATTGATCGTTGCGTTGTAGATTTATGTAGGAAATAGAATTGATTTGGTTTGCAATGAAAAGAATGATCGTTGTCTTTATATAGGAACTTTTGAGGAAGGGAAGTGGGCAGCTCCCACAGCATGTGGTGCCGACTATTTGGTTGTGGGAGCTTCGGAATACCGTGTTTTTAACGGCTAGTTTTGCGCGTTTAAATCTCAGTTGTCAGATGGTCCCGGGCAGATAGGCAGACAATTTATTTATTAGTATTTCAAATTTCGGGTTTTCTATTAGTTTAATGCATTTTGATTGGTTCTGTAATCATAAATATTAATGGACCCCCTGCATTTACAATAACTCCATCAATAAAAATATACCAAACTCATGAGAGTTAGTTCTTATTGTGTGCGTTTGGGCACAATTTAGAAATAACGTTCAAATTTTCTTTATTCTGACATTTCTCAAGTGCCAGAATTAATACTTAGCTCAATTATTATGTTATTAAACAACTTACTGTATTAGTGGTTTCCCAAATATTATATTTACCATTAAAATTGTGCCGTTCAGGTTCGAACTACATAGATTATTATCACACTAATGTTGCCAATTGGCTTACTATATGATTATGGTGTCCAACTTTCACCACCGTTGGTTAAAGAATTATCTAAATCCTGTTCACTGATTATTTGATTAATAAAATGATTTGATTTAAAGCAATGATTTAACAACAAGTTCAACAGATAGCTCACTTATATAAGTTTTTAAGTTCAATTATAAGAGCACTAAAAATTATATAATCTCTTAAGTTCAATTATAAAAGCACTAAAAATTATATAATCTCATAAGTTCAATTATAAAAGCACTAAAAATTTGAGCAGGGAAAACAAAATTGATGCTGCAACAGATTTTTAGTGGCTCTCTGCTTTTAGTGGCTCTCTGCTCAACTTTTAACAGTATATTTACACTCTTAACTATTAGAGCATATGCACGGGAGCCATCAGAAAATCAATTCAGCAGATGTATCAATGCTTCAGTGTAAATATATAATGCAGCGCCTCTTTTTTCTCTCCATCAATTATTGATGGAGCATCAATCCATCACCCCCACCATCAATATTTGATGGACCAGCTGATGCCATTGATTAGTGGGCTCCACAACTACTTTTCTCTTTTCCTTCTTTTTTACTTGCTTTGTACATAGCTTTCTGGTGTTCTAACGGCTATACAACGGTTATAAATTTCCAACAGCTCTATTTTTTCATTTAACGGTCATATTTTGTAGCCTATAAATTACAAAATTTTAGATTCATTTGTGACATAAATTTTTACACACTTATATTTTTTTATATATTTTCTGTTTTATATAAATACATATACATATTTAAGAAAATGGGTACTAACTGGCTACCCTCCGAAAAATTACAATTATGTATTTCTTGGGCTCGACAATCTGTTGATCCAATTACTGGTCGATACTCAAACAAGAATAATTTATGGGGGCGAATTCATGAGGATTATGCGCAAAATTGGTGTGGCACTCCCGAAAATCCTCGTGCCGAGCCTCGTTCAAAAATTGCTCTTGACTCACACTAAAATCTAAAATTATCCAACAATATGTTATTGGATATTATTTGTGGGACCATTAAATAATAGAAATGAAATTAAATTTATGATATATAGTATAATTATTTATTTAATGAATAGTAATTGATGAATTGATGGAGTTATGTGGGTGTATAAAAATTAAGGAAAAAAGTGAATTTAGCATGAATAGTAACCAACTCCATTGATTCAATTGATGAATTGATGAATTGATGCCCCGATGGGTGCATATGCTCTTACTATTATACAAGCATTATGCCCGTGTTACATATACTTTAATAAAAAAAATTGTTAAGGTTACATTTTTTATGTATATTATATAATTAATTAATCATTAAAAACTTTTTGGATATTTTTAGATAAATATTTACATTTCACTTTATAGATACATACAAATCATTAAGTATATAATAAATCATACTAATGACCAATATTTTGTGAAACTCAAAAATCGAATATATTCAGTTGCGTCTCCAAAATTCGAGTAATTGACTAATTTTCAGCATCCGAGTACTCGCTTAAATCTGAATCTGATAATCTCTGATTTCCCGGTACTCACTCGAGTTGATCAATTTTTTAAACACTGCTCATGACATATATCATTATATTTATTTTTTTTTAAAAATTAGGACAATTAGGTTTGGACGAAGTGGTATAATATTAAATAAGTATGTAATACGAATATAGTTGGTAATTGAAAAGGTAGATAAATGCATTTTTATTGAAATGCGAAAAGTTAAAAATTGGTGAAATTTGATAAAAAAATGTAGTGCATAATGCTTTAACAGCATATTTACACTCTTAACTATTACTATTATATTATATATTCTTAACCCCACTATCTTTTTTTTACCATTTACTTTTGTTTTTTTATGAATTCAAAATATTTTTAATAATAAAATATAGATCAAGGAGTTAATTTAAAGAGTATTATTGGAGATGGGTACATATTAAATCACTAAGAGTCAATAATTTATATTATTTATAAAGAGCGAGTTACGAATCTCTTGGAGATGTTCTAAGGATTTTAACAAAAAATAGCACTCTACCAATGTCTTGATACTTCTTTGTATCACTAACGTTGTGTTCCCGAATCTAGGGTAGAAAAGAAAAGAATAGAAAATAACCAATTTTCCTTTCTCTTCTAATCTTTCCAAAAGTGGGAAGAAGATATTGGAGACAAAAATAAAGAAAATTTCTTCCCAAATCTGCAGCTTTCTTTTCCTTTCTTTCATAAAAGTTGTTCGGGAACAAGCTGAAGAAATGTATTCTTTACATTTCTTTTTTTTTTCTCTCCAAAAAATGTGCGTAAGACATGAGCTTCATTATTTATTTTTAAGGAACTTCTACTGCTCCTTTATAACATTTTTAGCAATAAAAAATTCATTTCCCTCTCTTCTTTTTTATATTTATCTCTCTCTTATTCCACTTTTTGTTCATATATTTTCAATTTATTAATATAATAATAATAAAGAAGATAAGAATCATTGTTAGACTTGAAATTTAAAATTATATCTCAGATCACTAAGAGTTAATATAGGAACATACTAAAACACTGCTGAACCTCTAAAAAAAGCCAAGTTATTCAGATGAAAAAACATAGTACTATTTGGCTATTGCCACCGGAGGTGATTAAAACAATTGATCTAGATGCTAATTGAAGTTGCAAGACTTCTTGACGTGACATTTTAAACTGGCTTGACTTTAAGGAGGGGCGGTGCCTTAATATTGGAGATTCGTTTTTGACCTAGTAATATTCTAATACTAGTATATGTTACTCTTTAACATTAGCAGCCTTCATTAATTAATTGAAGTAGAGTGCTATGTTAATTAAATATACAAGGCACGACGATTTCTTAGGGAAGTAGGCCAACTTCTGGAAGCAGATGAGAAATATCATCCATATGGTCACCAGCTAAACTACCTGATCAATAACTTCATCACCCATAAAAGATACAGCAGGCACCTATTAATGTATGTACTCTATAATTTGTCTTCTACTCGATGTATATTTAGCTTTCATTCTTATTAAAGCAATAGTAATAAAATTCGTTCACTAGAAATAAAAATAAAAGAAAATAAAACTGATTGATGGATGCTTTATAATGCTGTAAACAAAACTAAGTGAAGACATGTCTACTTATGAAATCAAATTTAAATGGCTAAAAGAATTCAAGACCTTGTACTAGGACATGGCAAGCCATCCACAATAAAGAAGGCTGAGGCAACCATGTTTACTAACACAACAATCATCAATACAACAGCCCATCATGCTTTCTCATCTAACTAGCTCAATGACCTGACATGAGGCCTTCCTTTATTGTATATGCATGTATCTCCTTTATATAGCACCTGTATGGAATAAATAGATAAAAAGTGGACATCTCGTTTAGACACCACCAATTCCCCGTTAATCAAGTTAATCAGAAACCGTCTAGCTCAAACAGATTAAGTTGTTCAGTAGAAGGTGATTCATACTCCTGGTTTGGTTTACCTTGCTCTAATGGAGAGGACTCCGTTTGCTGGTCTTCAACCTCAGGACCATTTTCAAAAAGCTCGAGCTCTGCTGATGGTTTTACTTGATCGAGTGATGGTGGTTCAAGCTTTTGATATTTAGGTTTATTTTTCTCGAGAAGAAGATAGGTTGTGCAATACCAAAACAACAGTATTTTACTTTGGGCCACAAATGTCTCTTTTATATTACTGCCTCCAAATGATAACCTATCCAGTTGCTGCAGAAAAAATGAAAATTGAAGGAGCATCTATGAACTATTCATGTACTTGATATGTGCCAGGTTAATTCATATCTGAAAGGCAAAAAAATTTGACAGCGCAACTAGTCTAGGTATATATATCACAAAGTAAATTCAACTCATTGCATGACAGGATACTGCTTTCTATATGCTTTCTTATCTAGCATGCTTATGTTATTGTGGGAGAAATTCATTCTTGCTCACCTGCTCGCCAGATTGTATATCAAACGAATGCTGACAGTCAAATTCAAGGCCACTGAATTCGTTTATGCAAAGCCCTTGAAATGCCCTGAAGGAACAGCCAGAAAACAAATTATTTAGAGCCATAGAAGGATATTTTATTTCCTTGCGTAGCTAATGCATAATATTCAGAACTGTAGTTACCATCTTATCAACGAAGCACGGGGAATCCACCGGAAGATAATTGGTGTGTTCTCTGCATTGACATAATAACCTCCGAATACAATGAAAACTGTCATAAGCGAAGGACCCAAGGCTAATGCTGCTTCTGTGGTTGGGACCATAGCCCCCACAGTCAGACCCATTGCAGATGCCGAAAAGGACTCCATGGTTACGATTCCACAGAACTTCCCAAATCTGAAAATCAAGAACTTGAAGTGCTGTTTAAAACAAGCTATGTGTATGAAGGTACACAAATCCAAAGTTTAACCAGAGACTATTATTGACAATTCCATTTTGTTGTCTGACATACAGCTTAAGGCATCACACCTCAAAATTTGTTAACAACAATTTTTCAGTAATTTTTAGGAATGGTTGCATACACAAGTTAGGGGGGCAGTCATCATATTTTAAAAACTGTATTTTGGTCTTAACAAATCTGATCAACCCTTTTAGACAAGCATAGTCAATACAATTAATTATGTAGTTTTATGTAATCTTCCATTTTTTTACCATTTTATCAGTTTTATTTACTACTCTTACTTGATTAACAATTTATGTATGAAATCGTGGACTGTTCTTCAAATTAAAAACGCTAGCTGCACGCGCTTTCAATTTAAAAT
Source organism: Apium graveolens (assembly GCF_009905375.1). Taxonomy (NCBI): domain Eukaryota; kingdom Viridiplantae; phylum Streptophyta; class Magnoliopsida; order Apiales; family Apiaceae; genus Apium; species Apium graveolens. The sequence goes on from NC_133652.1 coordinate 18,215,352, forward strand.
AAACTAGCACTGTGCTTGGGATAAAAACACAAAATAGTTAATTACAATCATCAAGCAAGTAAGAAGTACCTTGACAGAGTGGGATGGAGACGGGTCATGGGATACATGATGCTACCAAACAGTAACGGAAATGCCGCTCCAATTGGGATCTCTGCTAGCAGCTTAGAAAGCAAGTATGGTCCTAACGCATATGACCCCTTTGTACGCTCCCTATCAACAATTGCACGTTCCTTCGGAAACACGCCAACAGTTTTTGTGAGTGCAGCCATTGCTGTGTTTATTGCAGCAACCTAAACGCAATTAAAAGATATAACCAAACCAAAATGAAACTCCAATATTTGACAGAAACAATTTAGTTGACAGCCATCTACCATATGAAGGCCAATTCATAAAACAACTTAACCTGAAGTAGTCCCATTCTATCTAGAATTGACGTCTGTGACATTCCCATTCTCCAGAATACCGACCCAAATATCATAGCTGATGCAATTGACATTCTTGTTCGAACTTTATTGGTTGGCCCATCGCGAGAAGCCTAGTCATCAAATTAAAGAAAGATATTGATTAGGGTATATACAAGATTAAAGGTACTCTAACTTTATTGACAGATCATTAATTAACGATAAACATTGGTTCCATTTTTTTATTTTTATACCTCAGAAGTGTAGGCTTAACTATGGTATCTTGTGTAATTCTATACCAATTCCAACAAACAAACAGTTTACTGTTTTTGCTGAACACCTGTATAAAATTTTAAACCATGTTATATAAGCACCTTTGGTGATCTAAAATCCTAGTTCCGCTAGTAACTGCAGGCCTGTAGATAAGTATGCAAGGAAACCATCAACAGAAAAGGTGGGACACTGAGCATAAAGTATACCATTAATAGTAAAGGTGGATCCCAGCAGTCTTAAAGCTCAAACATAACACCTAAATATTTCAAAAAAAGTTGATGACAAATTCAATTGAAAGTACTGTACATAGAAATTTGACCTAAGTTCTGCTCTCACCCAATGAATAGGCTTGGTTTATTGTTTCCTTATTCCAAATCTAAGAAATATCACATTCCATTGGCATTGACTTTTAGTTGAGGAAACCTTACAAAACTGAAAATTTGTGCAAATCGATGAGTTCTAGAGGCAAGAGGTGGTACCTGCATCCATGCACGTCTCAGGAGCAACCAAAACTGCCTCCACCAGCTGCTTTTCCTTTGAACAACAGTTTTTTTCCCTGCAACCACATTCTTTTTAGAGGTGTCTGAAACAGTAATCGGAGTAGCATATAACATCAACGACGTTTGTTGCGAGAATGCTTCCACTAGGCCATCTATCCTTTTCTGGGAAGAGTAGACACTTTCAGCAGAACTATAGTCTACGGATATAAGATCAGCTACGAATTCAGCAGGATTAACATGATCTGGGCAACTGTACCTGTTAATTCAAAGATGAGCAGATCAACAGGTTGCAGAAACAATCCACTTATAAAAGGCTTTAAATAATTGGTGGAAATTAACAACACAAAGACAGTATAAATATCAAAACACATTTCTTTGCTTCCTAACCAGAACATTAACACGGAAAGTGTCTCGATCAGCAACTCTTCAGATATAACAATACCGGAAATGATAGAAACGCGACAAAAAGCTTAATATAGTTAATTTTCAATAAGAATCTTGCTGGAAGACCTGTATATTCTACGAACAAGAGAGGTAAATAGTATTCACAAGGGAGGGATTTTCAATAAGGTACTTGAAAAAAGCATGCGGGGGATTTTTTTTCAAACTTATGCAGGTTTGTTCATCATTTTTAGCTTTAACTTTTACCATTAAAAAACTTTAAAATGAACTCTAAATTATACACATAATTCAAACAAATGTACTTAGACTGCCAGAAAAATGAAAAGGCACGGTCGAAAGATAAGCACATAGAAAGATATCACTCTTTTACATAATTATGTATATACAGTAGTGTAGATAACTACCCAAGTTTTGAGAAATATGCTAGTGGTTCTTCACGTGCAGGACCAGCATAAACTAATGTGCCATCTGTAAGCAACACAATGTCATCAAACTTCGCGTAAACTGAACCTCTAGGCTGGTGAATAGAGCAAATAACAGTGTGTCCGTCTTGTGCCAGCTGCCGGAGCGTTTCCATTACTTTTTCTGCTTGGAAGGCATCAAGACCTGAAAGCACAATCCACCAAATTTCTTTGAATTTTTAGTGAATATATGTAGAAACAAATCAAACTCAAGCCCAGCCTTTCTATATCCAAAATTTTAATCCAGTCAAACAATTTTTTTTTAAAAATAAATCAAGCCAAACAACTTAATTAAAGGCTATTTAGCATTTTCTTTTAAAAGGAAACCGAACTTCTGCACCTACAACTAAATGCTTATACGCCGGTTATACAAAGTTATTAGCATATATAAGAGAAATAGAGTTCATGTTTCAGGGTTATTTTTAGACTGCTGGTTCAAAAGACTTACTTGTTTCTATTCTAGACCAAAATGGTATTCTGGTTAGTGCTGACTCAAAAATGTAGATTTTTTACGGATTTTATTATGGCTATATTTTGTGAAGAAGAATATAATACATATATGCCTCATTTTCCTAATTTATATAGAATTTTTTTACATGGGTGATGAGCCAGGTCAAACAGATAACACCACCTTTGACTTGGGATTCTTAACATCAATTAAACACAACGTCCATAACATTAATATGAATAGTGGAGTCAAAAAAGCACACAGACCTGTCGTCGGTTCATCTGCGAATATGACTGAAGGGCTTGCAATAAGCTCACATGCCATTGATAAGCGTTTCTTCTCACCGCCACTGATTCCACGAACTTTTGCATCCCCAACACGGGAATCAGCACAACTGACCTTTAGGAAGTGCATAAAGTAGCACAAGAAAGAAAAGAAACCACAGATTTCATTATTGTTTCTAAAGAGGAAGAGTAGCTTTAGTGTCCGCTTCTTATTACATGATTTAAACAGAAACGTGTTACTAAATGAATATTTTAATTATTGACAAAAAAACGGCAAAGTAGAAGGTAGTTAACCTAAAAAGAGGTTAGTTACTATGCCACGATGGTAGGTTCTTAACTGCAATTATTCGTAGAAACAGAAAGCATCAAATGATCAAATCAGCATCAAATAATCAAATCAGCCTTACCAAACCTGTTTTGAATATGAGACTGTTCACATATTCATCTCTATCTTCTACCGACGAGATCTCCCGAAGCTGGAGTTCAGCTGCAAGAGACAATGTTTCTCGAACTGTCAACTGAGAGAAGAAAAGGTCCTCTTGTCTCACAAAAGCATATCTGCGAAAGCAAACACATCCTACCTTAACCAAAGACGGAAAAGAAGAATTTAAAACCTTTGAGCAACTCCAACAACTTATTTATAATGGATCATTACCTAAAATTTTAAAGGATTGAATCAAAATTGGCACTCCAACAGCATCCTAGTAATTCCCTAAAAACTTAATATTCACTTTTGCTTCCTTAAAGATAAGGAATGCATAACCATTCCTTATCTTATTTTCATTAATTAAATATTCATTTCCCTCCTTTTTCATCCTCCTTTTCTCACATCTTTTTCTCTCTCTTCTTTAAAAAATTTGAACAGAATTTGAATTTATTATTATAATAATATTAAGGAACCAAAATAGGGATTGTTGTTGGAGTTGTTCTACCCTAAAATGTCTTAAATAACTAGGATCCTATTTATTTATATTATTTTTAAAGAACGCATAAGGACTCTGTTGGAGTTGCTCTTAAACTAACAAGTACTACAAACAAGCAACATGGATCATAATACACAAAATGTTTATCCAAAACATACTTATAAGCTTTATTCGCCACAGGCCTTCCATTAACCTCTAAAAGGCCAGACAAATGCAACCTCGGTGAGGACACTGTCTGACCTGCCAAAACATTGAGCAAGGTAGTCTTCCCCGATCCTGACGGTCCCATAATCGCAAGCAATCTTCCTGGTTTTGCTTCTCCATTCACATTTTTTAGCAAGAATCTTACCTAACAATTTGGAAACACATAAAATAAACTACTCAGTATACTAACTAAACACTAATTACCTTATCCTATTTTATTTATTTAGAGCTATAGATTTAAAATAATCTAGCCTTAATACTATCATTATATATCCAATCTACAAATCTCAATTTGAAATACTAAAAACTACATATATACATTAGTCATTGTGCGTACAATATGTTAGTAATTAGGAGAAGAGACTTACTGATTTATTCGATTTATCGGAGAGAGAGCAAGTGATGTTTTTCCACAAAATAGTCACCGGAGAGACCTTTCCAGGTACCGGAGCATCGCCGGAGTCATCTTCTCCTCCGTCATCCACAATCTCATCTTCCGGCAACACCGCCGGTCCAGGACCGGAGAACAAACGGAGCAACAAAGCCGCCGCGACGGCCGTCAGAATCTGAGCTACGCCGCCTTTCCCGCCAATTACAACCATATCTTTCACTGCTAATACAGCTACACTTAATCAGTAAGTGTATCTAAAGCTCAAATTACAACTAAAATGTCCTTTAAAAGGGGAAGTTTTTAACAGTCCTTTAAACGACATCGTTTAGAGCCTCTCAACTTTGACTGTACTTGCTCAAAACTCAAAAGAAAGTTGACACGTGTTCCGATTTAAAGATAAGATAACGGTCCGGGTCGGGTCGATTTAAGATCATTTAATAGGCTCCGATATCTAACCGACTTCCCGCCAAATATAAATTTTAGTCAAATAGTTAGTTATAAACACACACAACACACACTCCCCATTTCACCAGAGCAACAATGGCGGCGAGAGCTTCAATACTGCAACTAATCACTTTCTCTGTCATGATTTTCTCTCTCTTATCTCTCTCCACATCTCTCCCAACCGAATCGATTCTCAACGCCGTCGAGACGCTCGCAAACGCCGGCTATGTGGTGATGTCTCTCACTCTCCAAGTCACCTCCGAGGCGGTTTTAACATCTCAGTGCCGTTCCGCCACCGTGTTCGCACCGCCGGACTACAGTTTCGCCCGGTTCGGTCAGCCTTCTCTTTCGCTTCTCCGATTTCATTTCTCTCCTCTCGCTTTATCTGTAGAAAGTCTCAAATCTCTCCCGTACGGCACCAAAGTTCCGACTCTATTCGCCGGAAAATCACTCACCGTCACTTCCTTCTCCTCCGATGATCAAATCTCGCTGAATGATGTTAAGCTTAGTCGGTGGCCTATTTACGATGACGGATCATTAGTGATTTTCGGAATTGAGAGCTTTTTTAATCCGGCGTTTAGTAGTGCTGTTCAAATTAGAAACCCTAGCTTTGATGCAGGATGTGTGGCGGTGAATGATTTTCCGAAAACGTCGTCGAAAGGCTTTATGTTTGGGGAAGCTTCGGAGACACTGAGAGCTAGAGGCTATTCGATGATGGCATCGTTTCTAGATTTGCAATTGCTAGGGTTTATTGGTCAACCTAAATTGACTGTTTTCGCTCCGGTTGATGAAGTGATGGTTAATTTGGCTGGGGATATACCTGAGTACTCTTCGCTATTTTTGCGACACGTTGTTCCGTGTAAGCTGTCTTGGATTGATATGGTGAATGTGAATCAGGGAACAGTGTTACAGACTTACTTGCAGGGATTTGGTATGAATGTGACAAAGGCTAATGATCTTTTTGTGGTGAATGGAGTTCAAGTCACGTTTCCGGATATGTATTACAGTGATTGGCTTGTTGTTCATGGTCTTCCTGAGGTACTTCCATTGCCGAGAACTCCAGAGCATGATGGAAGTGATCCTGATGATAATGGTGGCAATGAAAAGTTCCCTAGGGCCTCGATTGCGTCTAGCAAAGCTAAACCTTGATTTGTTCATAAGAAGTTTATTTGTAGTTGCTATTACTGATAATGAACATGTAGATTTGTTGTTTTTGATGTTAATGTTGTATGCTTAGGCTGTATAGCTGCTATGTTCAGTGAAATTTCTATGAAATCTGAGAATCTGCTTTCGTGTTTCAACTTATTTTATTTACTACAATACGATAGTTTACTGTTCTTCTGCTTTTGGTTTCTACATTGATTCATTTTTCCTATAATTTGTGTACTTCTACGGAGAGTGGTGGGGTGGGCACTGAGTCAATGCAGCTTGAGAGGAATGGTAAAAAAGCACACTTTTATTCAATTTCATAATCAGGACCAGAGTATGAAGGGTGTGATTGTTATGAGGTAATTAACAGTTCTGCTACATGGTAATTTTGTTATGTAATTTGAGCATGAAGAATTGTTATATGCTCCATTGCTGCTGTATAAGCTAATTTGAATTACTTAATGATGGTCAATAAGAAGAGACTGGCTTTGAGTTTGTTGAAGATGTTTTGTCATATTCTTTTGATAATAATTGCAATTTGCAACAGTGAGCGTGAGGATAATGAAGCAGGCAAGGAAGAGGCTAACTGCAACAAAGTTATTCGGCTATCCAGAGGTTACACCTTTGTCTTGCCTTTTCCATCTGATATCTCTATAGTTTTTCATGTGCAAATATTTGGGTTAAGGTGCTCTTTTAATTATATGGTGTTCTGATCTTTGACTTGATCGTGATTTTTGAATAGTTGATATGTTAAGATTGCTTGGAGCCTGGTTTGTTTAATTGATTACCCAAAAGACTTTGATACTCGTTCAGCCAATCTAATGCAACTATAAGCAACTGGAAGATCCTAAGTTATATTAGTCTTATTATCTCACTCTCTCCACTGTTAGGCTATGCTAGCTAGACTAATTTCGCATCTGACCGGTCACCTTCATAAGCTTCCACATTTGCCTCTATTCATAAAACACAATATAAATACCAATTGTTCTCCTCTAGGATGTGAGCATAAATTTCAGTATTTCACCATGCAGTCTTGTATTTTGCACAGTGGTCAGCGTATCAGCCTGCACTTATATTAGGAATTGTTATATATTTATGTGTTGAGTTGTGTCCAGCAGGTGTAGTAGGTACTATGTATAATATTCGAGGAACCAAAGAACCAACATAATCTACTGTCTCTAATTTCGACTAGTTTCTTGTAATACATAGACATCATTGTGATTTGTTACGGTTGTTAAGTTTTTTGTTTCAGAAATGTGCAAGTCTCAAGTGTCAGTTTGTGAGTATTGAGACCTGAGTTATGTGAACTCAAGGGGAAACCAATATGCACTTGAACTTGATAGTCGGCATAGAAAAATAAGGTAGGGTATCAAGTGACTTTAAATATTCATATACAGAATTATCTGGAATTTTTATTGATCTAGCAAACTGCAAGTGGGAGTTGCCTTCCCAGACACGATGATCTTGAAAACTAAACAGTAAACCAAACTAACAGACCCCTGTCTCGTGTGCTAGGTGAACTGAAGTACTGGTGCTTTTACACCTTACACTAGTATAAGATACAGGAGCAGACCATTTGTCATATAGGTTTATATTTTCAGAATGAAGGTACACTACACTAGGTTCGCAGCTTTCTTTTTTAGTAGAAGTTCCAGCTTGAGATATAACTTAACTAATTTCTTTTCAGGCGAAGTACCAGCTTGTGTACTGAGTTCAGTGGGATTCTTAGAGTCCCTAGCAAATTGATATTAAAGACAACATTATATACGACATTAGTAGACTATTTACTAAATATATTAAGCAATGTGCAAATGTTGTCATTTTGAATTTCAACGTGTAACATAGATCTTCGGTTACTGGCATGTTGGGACTCCGTAACAGGGAAAAAGAACCAGGAAGCTACCAATTAGGCTATTCTTGATGATTCTTCTACTGCATGCGGTTCCTGTGAATTGTGAAGCCTAGTAAACTTTAGCTAATAAGATATGAACCACGATATCTACTAGTAGGGGAGCAATAGGCTCTCAAACTCAAACACTTGATATCATGGTTAGTTAGTTAACCTATGGGTGTTTTGTGTTTCACGGAAGGAAGTCAATTCGAAGATCTCTACATGAATGCAAGACTTATTTGCAGAAACTTAAATCGAGGTTGTCAGGCACAAAAGCAGCGTGCAGAAACAAAATCAAAGAGTATCAGGATTCATGGGTGAGTTGTTTGATGCAAGCCTATCGAGGTTGCTCATTCTTGGTTTTGTTCATATTGCACTTATGGGCTGATATCCAATCGACAGTTGCATTTATATGAAGCAATTCTTCCCTAATCTTCATAAGATTGAAGTTGAAAATTCGAAGATCCAACGTTATATATATAGACACACACACGCAATGTATTGTTGAAAAATCATCCGATAGGATCATAATGCCATCATACTGCGATCCCCCCATATAAAATGCTCATCTCTTTAAAAATAAATAGGTTGTTGGAAGTGAATATAGGTATGAGCTCTGAGGCCTATTAATTTGTGTAAAGCATATCATTATTACATGTATCTGAAATTTTATGTATGCAGACAATTTGCAGTGCAGGTGAGGACTTTAACAATCTGATGTTCAAAAACGTAATTCTAGATTTGAAAAAATGGAACAATGCCTCTGCACTCAGAAATGAAGGCAATTGATACCACCAAATGCTTCTACAATGAGAAATTCGGGTAACTTCGCCAGAAAGGGAATACGTGTACAACTTGTAAGTATATTTTGCGGACCCTTTTCCCTAAATATTTAACAGCCATTTATACTGGGAAAATGTGTCCTAACCATTCTACCTTTTCCCTCTACTTCAAGCTATCAATATACCAGCTTTCTTCATTGGATGCCTTGCTGTATAAACATTTTATTGATCCGTTTGAAGAATCAGCCAAGCTGGCTTCATAGATAATAGTATATTACTCTGTCTTTAAACAGTGAACAATTTCACCATTAGATTTGTTGGTAATTTTACAAACTTCATTGTCACAGGTTGTTAGATAGTGTTAGAATAATATAAGATCCTGGAGAGGGCCTTCTTGTGTTAGAATAATATAAGGGAATAGATAGCCTTTATCACTAAATTGACTGATGCTCAGAATGATGCCTAGGCATAAGGGGTTCTTTGGGGATTATGAGTATTTGGTGTTTGCTGAATTGTTTTCTTGATGAAGGGTACATATTGAGAGTGTTTTTGTAGCCGGGCACATAAGTTGCAGCAAGTTCTCTCAAGCATAGCCTTTTTATATATATATGCTTTAAAGGGTAAAATTACTCAAAGACTTAGCACGGGTGTTTCGAGATGAGCAAAATAAAAGCTTATATGGGTTCTATAAGACATACACAATTTGAATCTGAGGATTTCATGCTCCTTTTGGTTGGTTAGAAGCTCTGATACTGATCTCGCATGTCAAGTGTTGATCAATTTCTTACTCAATCTATTATCAATAGTTTAATACATTCATGTTGTATCGGTCGAAGATTTTACATGGTGACCAATGTACTAGATGAACGTATTGTATTTCCAGGTCATGCGATCAGAAATTTTGGCGCCTTAGATGTTCCTATAGTATGATGTTGATTTACATGAATCTAGTAGCCTTAGCCTTTAGTATATTTGGTTTTTTTCGAGGGATTACGTGTATATGATTTATTGTGAGGTCAATAGTAAAGTCACGTGGTCGATAATAAAATAAATGGAAACATGTAATGTTCATTTTTTTGCGGCAGATTGGTGATCGGTTGTATAGTTAGGGAAAACACTATTGAAATGGCTAAGAAATGTCATGATTGTCAAAGGCTCAAGAAACTTGTTGAAATTTATAAACTAAAGTCAATCTGCTCATGTTGCATATGATTCACTTAGTTTATCTTTTATGAAAAAAACAATTAGATTTTTTGTTTCCGTGGTCAATTTACATCCAGGAAACTTATATCACTGGTTTGATATTCTTCATTTTTATAGCCCTTATACAACTATGATGGACGCTGGTTTATTGGTTCATATGCTATTTGGCACTTGCTATATGCCTATAAGATAAAAATACAAGGTGATGGATTAAATGAGCAGATATGTTGGACACTTTCACTCTCAATGTCAAAGATTGGATTAGAAGCCAAAGGATCTATACACATACTACAATATAAGACAATTTTTAGTCCAATCTTGAACCTGTGATCTGGTTTAATTCCGGTCCAAATCTTCTTATATTTGCATTATGTCCAGTGTATTGGCTGTTGTAGATGAAACATGGAATAAGAAGCATATTAATATTTTAGAATGTTTTTGAATTATTGGACTGATTTTGCTTTGTCTAACAACAAAAGAGAAAGCATGTCTAAGGGATATTGAAACTCACAGCTTATATTCATATTTTGCCATAAATAAAACTATAATACATACCATATATAACAATACATTCAATTATTTGCAAAAAGGCTTCCTTTTCACTCAGTTTGAACCTAATTGATATGTTGAGTACACAGGTGAGAGAGAAGTTTCTAGACATTACATACAACAACTAAATTTAACACCGAATATAAATAAATAATTACATACAGGAAAGTGGAAACAAACAACCTAGCTCCCGTAAATGAGTAACAGAATCGGAGTTCCAATGCATGTAGTAGTGAATATCACGTGATAATGAGAAATGCAGGCCAGAAGTTTCGAGTCAATGCAATTTTCAGGAGCTGATGTGACATCTCTGGACCCCATGTGTTTTTTACTTTTTAGGAGAGATTACCGGTTTTACTGATAAAAAGTTATTAATGAGTAAAGTGGTTTGAAAAGAATTTATTTAAAATTGATTAATTATTATTAGGAGATAATAAAGAAATTAGCTAATAAATACATTTTATATGATTTGTTCAACCTATTTCTTAAATAAAATAGTACACTTTTATAAATTTTATATTTTTTACCAAGTTAATATGTTGTCTTAATTTAAACAATTATTAAGTAGCATTTGATGTCAAAAATACAAAACTAAGATAACAGTTAGTGTGTCACTATATTTTACTTGCTCAAAATAAGTGCAATTTATGGATACATAATCTTTTTTAATATTATATAATTTTTTTAAAAAATTGAATTGAATTCTTAAATTTGTTCATTATTTTGTTTATTTTCCCTTTTTTAAAATAATATTACTTCATGATAATTATATTAATACATAGTATATGTTCATAATTTTTTAAAAACAGTTAAAACTACTTAAGATAATAGCCTCCTTACCGGGAAAAAATATATATTATTATAGCGATTTTATAGTTGTTTTAGAGTATCAATCTTATCAAAAATATTATTTTAGACGGGATATGGATAAATCATAAGAGCTATTTGAAACTGATTCTTGTTTTATTGATCATTTTATGCGAGATTTAAAAAATAATAATTATTATGTTTAGTTAAAGCTAATTTTTGGTTCATATCAATAGGATATGAATTATATTTAATCTGATATTTATTTTATTTATCACGTACCAGTAGTTTACATTATTTTATTTTAACACGAGGCCTATAAATACGACTAAATCAAACTAATTATTTTTATTTTTTATGTCTAAGTCAATAATATAATTTTATTTTAGCCTAGATAATTAGTCTATATAATTTTGTTTTAGTTTGTCAAATTATATTTTAATTATAAATTCGTGTTAGTTTGGATCAACTGTATATTTTTTATCTTGGATGACTAATATATTTTATTTTGTTTATCCTAATTCAATAGTATAATTTGTTTAGCCGAATCAATAATATTTATTATTTTTTTCTTAACCCGAGACACATTATATCAACCAAATTCAACTAATTATATTTAGCTTGCTTAAATTAATTTTAGTCTGAAATATTAATTAGAATAATATAGACTAAATATGATTTATAATTTAAAATTGATAGAAGAAGTTGACTTTAATTCCAATTAATAATAATAAAGAGTTCAATATTAAATAGAATTAAATTGATAGAATAAGTTTACTTCAATATCAATAATATATATTGAGAAAAAGGGATATAAGATTAAGATGATGTAAGTATACATATTATATCAGGTTAACACGACACCGCATGATGTGTTTTGTAACAACCTTAAAACCCACGTTCCATAAAAACAATACACTAGCCCCATTTTTTCATATACACTATCCTTCTTTTATACGTGACTTATATATACAATACAAGCATATAATCCTTGTTTAATAATTCACAAAGGAATGACCAGTGATCAACAAACATCAAGGCATTCATTCGATGATTTAGAAATTATACATGATGATGATGATTTCAACGTTGAAGATAGTATAAAGGCATCACATGTATCTCGTGAGGGTTTACAATTTCAGACCCATGAAGAGGCCTACAATTTTTACAATCATTTTGCTTTGACGGACGGGTTTGCAATTCGAAGATACTCCACCTACAAGTCTAGAAATAGTGATGTTATTACAAGAAGAACATTTATGTGCAATATGGAGGGTTTTAAAAAAAAGGAGGAGAATAATGAGAAAGATGTAAAACGTCGGCGAGAAAGTAGATGTGGTTGTAAAGCTTTAATGGAAATTATTCTAAATAAAATTGGGTCTTGGGAGATCAAGAAATTTATTAATAGTCATTCACACGACCTACTGAATAGTCCCAACAAGAAAAAGAAATTGCGTTCCCATAATAAGTCTCATCAAGAACCTGCGTGCAAGAAACTAATGGACAATTATCGTAGTTGTGGTATTGGACCTGCCAAGATATCTCAGATAATTAATAGTACAAATAGTAGTGGTACCGATATCATCACACCTCAACAATGTTCAGATTATTTGAAAATTAGAAGGAAGAACAACATTGGTAAGGAGTGCATGATTGTGATACAAAATTTTTTGGAGCGGAAAGCGAGGGATTCAGAATTTTATTATGCCATTCAACTTGATGATACACAAAGTTGTAGAAGTATTTTTTGGTGTGATGCTAGAGCCAGAAAATCTTACATGAAATTTTGTGACGTGATAGTGTTTGATGTCATATACAAGACAAATAACTTCTTAATGCCATTTGCACCTTTCACAGGTGTTAACCATCATAAACAGTCTATCTTATTGGGTTGTGCATTACTTTCAGATGAACAAGAAGAAACATTTATTTGGTTATTTGACCAATGACTAAAGTGCATGGGGAATCAGGCCCCTGAAGTAATCATTACTGACCAGGACTCTGCAATCTGTAATGCCATTGCTAGGATGTTTCCACGTACACATCATCGGTACTGTAAATGGCATCTTGGACTTCATGAGTGTGAACACATTCTTTCACTACATTGTGCATATCCCACTTTCAATGAAGATTATAATAACTGGTGTAAGAAATCTAAATCTATTGAAGAATCCGAGAAATTCTGGATCATGTTATGTGAGAAATACAAGCCAGTTTATCAAGGGCAGTTGAGTGAGACTCAAAAGAATATGATAAAGTCTTGGAAATGGATTAAAAGTATGTACGAAAAAAGACGTCACTGGGTGAAGGCGTATTTGAGAAACACATTTTTTGCAGGTATTTAATTTTTTTTTGTAGATAATAGTCTTATTGTTATTTTATTTTTGACGCATAGCTTAACTAATCTAAAACTAACCATACACCTGTTCAATTTTATCATGGGTATGAAATCTTCTCAAAGAAGTGAGAGCATTAATTCATTTTTTGATGGATACGTTAATAACAACACTTCTTTATCATAATTTATTGAGCAGTATGAGAAAGCAATAAAAAGTCGACGTGATACGGAAGAGAAGGAAGATTTGGTTTCGATGACAACAACTCTTGATTTCACAGAGTTGCATTCTTTAGAGGCTCATGCTGGACGAGTTTATTCTAGAAATATTTTTAAAATATTTAAGGATGAATTTAGTCAAATTCTGCACTGCCAACATAACAAGGGAGTGAAAGAAGGTGTTCTTACCACATATGAGGTAGACTTCAAGGAGAAGGGAAGGGCACACATTGTTAATGTGGACGTTTCTACAAAATTTTGTAAGTGCTCTTGTGCCAAGTTTGAGACCTGGGGAATTCCTTGCAAGCATATATTATATATAATGAAACATAAGTTACGTTTAAAAGTTATACCAGATGAATATATTTTACCAAGATGGACCTTGAATGTAAGATATAGAACTTCATCTACTGGTTTTGGCCACAATGAAGCTGAAGCTGAATATGGTGACACTTGTAATTCAAATGTGGTAACACCGTTAGAAGCCTGGACATTACGAGGTGATCTTAACAAACTATATGAAAAAGCAATATGTTGGAAGGACCTATATGAATCAGTGGTGAAAGAAGCACATAAGTGGTGGAAAAAAATTGAAGAGATTGAAAAGATACAAATGTCACCACCGTTGAGCGACAATGTTGAAACTAATATTGCAGGGGAATGTTCTCAATCAGCCATCTTAAATTTTACTATTCGTGATCCTGCCAAATGCAAGACTAAAGGTAGGCCAAGAAATGCATCACGTATTCCTACTGGAATGCTGGAAAGTCAAGATCTAAAACAGAAAAGAAACTGTAGTTTGTGTGGTGAAAAAGGACACTACCGGAGTACTTGTAAAAAAACTGACTAGTTCATGTAATCTTTTGATATATATATGATGTTCTTCCAAAATCTATTTGTTAACTAAATGTTCAATTACACTCTACTAATAAGGCTGTTAAAATATTTATATGATTATGAAATAAGCATATCAGTCTTTGATGGCAGTGTTTTGAAGAAATTGACAGGTACATAAGGCATCTTGTTTCTAAACCTAGGATGGCGCAACCAGTAACTCTTCTACAAACTAGTGAAAATCATACATAACTATTACTTTCAAGAAGATAAACAGAAGATATCATTTTAATCTATGTATTCTGTCTACAGAAAATAATTAACAGAAATTTAGACTTCCGAAAGCCAAAAGATAAACATGATCCAATAGCTAGTTAAAATGCACCAAAAATAGAAAAGAAAAAAGAGTTTGCGGTGGTGGTCGCCAGTAGCACATACAATGATTAAATGGCAAAGTGAGAGGAGTTTTGGGCAACAAAACATGATGCCAAAGACATATTAGTTGGTTAATAAAGTATTAACATCAGTAGAAGAAATGTAGAAACAACTTACGGATGGAGGAAATGTTCGAAAAGCCACGACCGCAGGATTGTGACTGAATTTTCAGGCAATCCTCTTATTGGCCTCCAAGTTTGGCGCGTGCTATGAATCATTCCAAGCTGTTGCAGTGATAGACGATTTTCTTGATCATTCAAGCAAAGTTATGACAAACTCGAGTTGAGTTTTGGCATATGTTTTCTTCTTATAACACAGATTTGATAAATGATGGCATCTTTTAAGCTGCAAAAATGTCTTGACATTGCTTGAAGTGCAAGAGCAGTGTATCATCATGTCTTGATGATATACATATTATCATCATGTCTTGACTTGCCTGAACCTAAACCAGCTATCACCTCAAATGAAGAAACCACCTCTTCCATATGATGATAATATTGCTCAAATGTCCTCTCAACCTGTAAAATACCACAAGAAAAAGCAACTAGTAAAGAAACAACTTAAATGACAGAATCATTAAACGCACGAACTTATGTTAAAAACTAACATTCTAAATAAACTTATGTTAAAATATATAATAAATAAAAATCGGTAGTTTCTTGGTGCTTCAACACAAACCTCCTCCAACAAAGAAATGAGTTTTCATAGTTTAGCTTCAAGTTGTGGTTTCCGCGAGGATAACACATTGTTGAGCAAGTCTGATCTTAGTTCAGAAGAAACCCCCATGGACCCTTTTTTGTCAGTGGGAGATAATTTTTTTGATATATTCCTCATTGCTCACTTGGACTAATTTTCCACCAACACTAATAGCTTCTTCAAGAAGGGACTGAGTTGGTTTCAGATATTTTGAATCCCCTACATCAATCATATAAGACCCTGTTCCATATAATTCGATATGCAGAGTTTTAAAACAACTGGAGATGCAGTGTTTTTTATTTTTCTTTTTAATAAAAGGAGTTATTTTGAAAAGATGAGTGCAACGCGGGTGGTTTTGTCATTTTAACCTGATATATCATTTATGCTTATCTCAGGTTAATCTTATATCCCTTTTTCTCATATATATATATTTATATATATTATACTTTCATTTATAATTTTACTACCTCCTATTTACAGTTTCATTTCTATACTACAGTTATATTAATTTTAGGGTTCTCTATCTCTTTCTCTCTCTCGCTCTCTTTCTCTCTGTCTCTATCTCTCTCTCGCTCTCTTTCTCTCTGTCTCTATCTCTATTTTGCTATTTTTTTTCTCTTTCTCCCGTTCCCTCTCTCACTCTCCCTCTAACACACACACACAATATAGATTGAAGTATTGGAAGGTTTGTGATTATGAAATTGTTTTGTGATTATTCAAGTAGTTGCTCATTTCATTTATAATTGTTTTGTTAACTATCATTATACTTACTGCCCTAATGTTTGTGTTTTATTGGAATGTTGTTAAGTGCTGATGAACATAAATCATGGAAAGTTTGAAGATAATATATGTGTATCAGTTTCTATGTAGAACTATAGTTAATGCCAAACAAATTATACCTAGTTAAAATATAGTCTGCATATTGCACAAAATAGCAACCTCGGTTTGTAGATTAGCCGTAATATTGTTTGTGATTTTTTTGTTAGTTGTCATTATGTAGGCTTGTCTGTAAAGATTATGTAGGCTTGTAATAAGTCGACAATTACACCTGATTTACCGATCTTCATCAGTTTTATACTACATACTCTAGGCCCCGCAGGGGCGTACATCAGTTTTATACATACTATGTTTGCTAGATTCTTTGAATTTACTACGTGCATCAGTGTTGTTTAGTTTTTGTCTAAACATATAATTGTTACATATATTTTGGCAGTTGTAAACATGGTTCACACAAGGTTGTCGTCAACCCCAAGTTCGACGTCCAAATCAGATTTGCCACCAAAGCAAAAGATAAATAAAAAAAATTTAAGGCAACCTTGAATACTAAGAAGGTTAGGCCAACTATCCAAAGTGATCAGGTTTCCATTGATGAGGCTTCCCCGGGCTCAACATCCAATATAACTACGCCTTCAAAATACAAGATAACTCAAAAATCTAAGACCGTAGTCAAAGATAAGAGGTCCAAGTTAGCCATTCACGATGATCCAATTCCTGTTAATGAGGTACTTACCTATTCCTATTTTTCCTTTCTTGTGTTATCTTTGTAGGCCCCACAGGGGCACTCATAAAAACTATCTATTTATATCAGTTCCAACCTTTAAACCATGTTTGCAATTTATATCAGTTCCAACCTTTAAACCATGTTTGCAACTTCTGCAAACATGGTTGCAACCATGTTTGCAACTTCTACAGAAATGCTTGCAAAGGTTGCAAACATGGTTGTAGCTTTTAATTAAATATTTGTAAAGGCTTACATATTGCTGACACATGTCTTGTTTTCAACTACAGGGGATGGATTATGTTATTCCAGTTAAAGATCACAAAATAGCGAAGGTCAGTACCAACAAAAAGTACAAACTTATTACAGATATATGGGACACATTATCATCACACCAGTTATCTCTTTTTGCTTCCGCTTTGGAAATTTTACCTGACTATCATCATTCAAGATACAATACCAGCTCATCCACAATCTTTTACTTAGGCAAATAAAGCAGCCGAACCCTCTTGAGATTTGGATTGGTGTTGGCGGAATGAAGCTGTGTTTTGGTATCAAAGAATTTGCTCTTATCACCGGGCTTAGGTGTTTTGGTTCAGTTGACAAGAAGCGTTATGCTAGGGCTGAGAACAACTTCATATGCCGAGTATTATGCTACTATGCGGACTTTTCTAAAGGTGCACTAGATGTGAGCATCAGGCTTTCCCTATTGTTTTATTCATATGGAATGTCAAAACAAATATACGGCTATGAGAGTGAGTCAGATAACACTTCAAAGGCTCCACCAATAGAGGCTCCATCAAAAAAGCCTCCATCAACAAAGGCATATGAGAGAAAGAGAAAGACGAAAGATGTGGAGACAAAGGATGTGAAAGAATGACTTGTATTCTTTATTTAATGACATTAGGTAGTAGAGAATCAAGGTTGCTGACAGTACTTTGTATTTCTTTTGGTTTGATGAATTCGATAATTAAAACTTTATGCAATTATCAATGTTGATAATGTTCATTATTTTGAGATTTTATGATTTTAAATAGAGTACAATAATTTATTTAATATATATTCATTATTAAAACACTTGATGATTTTATGTACAATAGGCCCCGCAGGGGCAACCATCTTAATAGTAAGATTTCAAAAAAAAAAATTGTCAACTAAGTCATATTACAATCTTGTTTGCAGAAGTTGCAACCATAGTTTGCAGAAGTTGCAACCATGGTTGCAGAAGTTGCAAACCACATATGCTATATCCGACATATAGTTTTTCCATTTAAAAAAATACGCAACCTTTTTGCAACTTAATGAACATGTAATTCTACTCAGAGTTAAAAGAACTTGAAAATTTGTAAATACAAGTCATATCGGCTCCATTAGTATTTTTATCTTAATCAATTTAGCAATTTAAAATTTGCAAAGGTATTTGCAACAATATTTGCAACTTGCTTTGTAAAGAACTAAGTTTTTTTATTTAGATGATGGGTTTCTATAGGTTCTTCTATTATGTCCACATTGACCACATTTCCTGCAGTTGAATTGTTGAGTTGGCATATTTGTCTCCCATGCAGCCTTGTGCCTTATCTTTTTGGGTCTCCCTGAACTGATTCTACCTTTCGGTGGGTACATTATCCTTACATTGATCTCTTCTGGTACTTTTCATGTGTCTTTCTTGCCAACATGATACACCAATTCTTTATAAGCAGCAACCATTGTTTGTTTAGTGTAATATGATGAACAGTAATCATAAGGATCGTGATTTACTTTCTGCAAGACAGCAATTGCATGTACACATGGAAGTTGATCCATCTAAAACCTGTTTTAAAACAACATATATATAATATAAAGATAAACGAAGAACATGTATTTATGATATTTAATTAAAATAATATTGAGAATCACCTATTGCATGTACAACTTTTGGTGACCAAATTGATTGTCCATTTTTTGTCAACATTACAAATTTCGAACACCGATTCATTTGATGGGTTCACCTATTGATTAGACATCATTTCAATGAAGAATATAATGTGTGTTTTTTTTAATTTCATTTGAACAACAAAGGTTGCAACCTTTTTTGCAACTCCTGCAAACATGGTTGCAACCATGTTTGCAACTTATAGAACTAGTTAAAGTAGAAATATTAAAATAGTCACATAAGTACCTTCATATTTGCTGAGTAGAAGTAATTGTTCTTTAGTATCTGCTCATACTTGTTTGTCAATTTTGTTGAGGTGTCATTTTCTATTTTCCTGTTAGTCCAACTCCACTTTTATACAAAAGCACGCAAAGACTCTAACATTGTGCATATCGGCAACTCCCTTATCTCTGTGATTACAACATTCAAAAATTCTGCAACGTTAGATGTTAAGTTCGAGTATCTATTATTTATTGAGAAAACCCTTGACCATTTGTCATACCCAACTTGCTCTAAAAATGGTCGAATCCTGCCGTCAATCTTTACAAGTCGGTTCATGTGGTACTCAAATTTATTGACAATGTATGCATTGGCAGCATTAAAGAAATCATCCTTTATCTTGTTTGAGTTCTTCTTAAACTTACTTTTTATGTTGCTAAAGAGATGAAAGATGTTAAATCCATGTGGTACTTCAGGATATACTTTGCTTGCTACCTTTATGATGCTTTCATGATGATCAGAGATTATTTTCATGTCTTCTCTTACATTATAAGCTTGCCTGAACTTGTCAAAGAACCATTCCTATGCCAAATCATTTTCTGAGTCCACTACGGAAAATGCCAAAGGAAATATTCTACCCCCTGCATCTTGAGTTGTTGCAACCAATAATGTACCTCCATGTGCCGATTTCAAGAACGTGCCATCGACAATGACCACATATATGCAATTTATCCAGCCTTTCATCGAGGCATACAGTGCCATAAAACTGTACCTAAAAGATCCATCTTCATCTTATTTTACGATCACTACTGATCCTGGATTTGAAGTATGCAATATGTATAGATAAGGGAATAGTTCATAATATGATTCAGTTACAGTTCCTCTCATCAGTTCCAAAGCTTTTTCTTTAGATCTCCAAGCTTTTCCATAGTTGACTTGTAATTTATGATCGTCCTTCATGTCCCTCATGATATCCATAACCGTGTACTTTGTTTTAATATTTGAAAACTTGCTTTTAATCATATCCGCTATGAATGATGAGCTTGCTTGTCGTTGGTCTTTAAACCTAATTTCAAAATCATATGTATGGATATCATGTAACTTTTGGATAATAAAACAACTTGTTTTTCCATTCCTTGATGCTCGTAACATCCAGTTGTAACTTTTGTCAACACAAGAAACGAAATACTCTTTTTTACAAGACTTCTGCACAAAATATTGGAAGTTGTTATCAATTTCATAGTGGGCCAAAACAATCTTCAGTTTCTCTTTATCAATATAAATCTGATCAAAATGCTATGTACTTATGATTTTTGTTGCTGATGGCCACCTCCCTGTTCAACTGGTTTTGTTCAATGCAGTTGTCCACAACTTCATCAACTACAACAATCTGCCCAACAATCAGTTCTGTAAACTCAACATAGTCCGCAACCACATCCGAAACAGTACCAACAGACTGCTCATTAATGATATTTGAAGCAACATCTTCTGATTGTGTAGCCTCAAAACACACCTCATCACTTGTTGTAGAAAATGGTTGGATGCTTTTCATTTCATTGGTTAGGCATAAAGGGAACTTTGTGAAATCAAATTTCTTTTTTTAGCTCTATATAGAACATGAGTTGACCATCATCTGTTATCTTAAAAGGAGGATATCCATCTCGTGCTTGATACTCTATTCTAATCCCAACTAAACCAGATTCCAACTTCAGCTCATTGTATATCATTGCGACCAAGTTGTGGTTGTTACAATCATTGGAAATCAATAATCCACATACCTCAAAGTTGATGTAGTTTCTGTTTTCATCCCATTCATTGTTGTGTTGGACTATAACATCAATGTTTTCCATTTTTCTGCAACCAAATATAAAATCGAAATTTGACAATTGTCTCAGTTACAGATAATATTGATGTATAAATAGTATTTGCCATTTCTGCAACCATGTTTGCAACTTCTGTAACATTTGTTACAAAGATTGCAAACATGGTTGCAACTCTTGTAACTTATATATATATTTTAATCTGAGTATTGATATAGGTGCCCCTGCGGGGCCAGTTCCACGTAATATAATGAAATTAATAAATATCATATCGACTCTATTCATAATAATTCAGTAAATGAACAAAATCAGCAAATTCAATATTGAAATTCAATAAAGCACAAATTGTATTGATTCTTTTTGCACAACTTGTACAACATGTCTTTCATATCTAGCATAAAAATATCGAGCTGCCCTAATTACATTAGTAATTGAAATAACTCCTAATTGATCAAGATAATCCATTACGTGAAACCTAAATCTAGATCTAAAACCCTCATCTGAAGGTGTAAAAGTCATCCAGAATGTGAAATTTATCCAGCATTTGTGGATTCTTAGAGCTCTTCGGAGATTATTGTTAAAATGAATTTGAATTTCTATAATATCCAAATTCATGTTAAATGGCCTTTGTAGATGCCTTACTACCCTGAAATATATAGGATTTGCAATATCCCAAATGAGTATCCCACTAATGCACTGAGAGAGAGTCAATTCTGCCATGGTTCTTTCGTCCATTTTTTCAAAGTGCCCTGCAATGTATCACGACTTTTATATACCAACTGACCAAGATCCTCAACATATCATTCACATATTTCAGAATGGTCTCGTGTGTGCAAGTACCTAGAGTATATGCAACATATACTAGAATAAATCGGTGTAGAAATACATGTGGGATCGGGAGCATATCTCAGCCAAAGGTACTTATAAACCTACTACTCATAAACATAACAAATATTCAAAAATGTGAGCCTCTACGGGACCTCCTCTACGGAATGTCACAAAATAGTAAATACTTAATCTAATAAAGCATGAAAAACATCATAAAATAACAAACATCATATCAAAAATACGCATTCACTTGCCAAAATACAAAACTACACTCAAACAAACACTCATGACTGCATAAGATCGATACGTAACTGAATTTTATTAGTATTTATTCAACTACTCTTTACCAGCTGCAACTTTTGCTATCTTATTTGCAACTTTTATGAATGTTTATATGTATTTGTTCCTAATCATATGCTTTTGTCGGTGATTGTATATTCAATTCAAGCACAACTCTAAAAAATCAACATATACTACAATCATGAATATATAAATACCGAATATAAACAAATAAGCATATATACACACTGCTCTTCTACAACAAAATTTATCATCTCAATTTATTATCTCTATATCAATTTCAATTCTTCATATATACATACATTAAACACATAAATTCGCTTACAAATCTCCGTCGTTGCCACTTGTCGCTGTCCGTTGCCGCTTGTCGCCATCCAATTCAACTCGAAATCAATATCAAACTGTCCCTGCGAGGCCAATTAAGCGCAGAAGAGCGAGCGTTGAGAGAGAAGCTGTTGAGAGAGAAGCTGTTGAGAGAGAAGCTGAGAAGAAGCAACAGATGTATTTTTAAAAAGAAGAAACCATAAACCGTACGCTTGCAATATGAGAAAAGATGGGCCGTATATTTAAAAGCCCAATAGTTAAGTTGGGTAGTTATACAATTAACCCATTAGAATTTAAATTATCCAAGAATAATTAGTTGAGGGTAATCAAGTAATTTCAGCAAGTAACCACCGACCGACTACTAAACTTTTACAATTTCGTTTATTATAATACTAGCCTATAGCCCATGCGATGCACGAGCTGATTATAACATACTATTATTATTTATATAATATTTTTTAAAAAAATAAAAAAATTACAAAAGATAATTAAATTAAATATAATATTATACTTTTGATGAGTTCAAATTTGGATATTTAAAATATTAAAATTTAGAATATTGTTCATACTGAATATAACGATTCTCATATATTTCTTTTAAAATTTAATAATACAATCACATATGAATACTATATTATTAAAATCGAAAAGTAGTAAAAATGTGACATGACTACTCATATTTTAATACTTACACAATAAATTCTTATAACTAAAATTTTAGTGTATAAATCATAAATTCAAATTTTCTTTCTATTTCGAAAACATCCATTTTTTAGTTATAGGTGTTTCTTAAACATAAAAAACTCCTATTTCAACATAAGGAATCCTATTTCATGTTGGCATATATAAGACCTTAAGAGAATACAAGTTTTATATTTTTTTTTGCAATTTCATGTATTTTTAATTTAAATTAGTATTTGTATTCATCTAATGTGTATTAACTATTAAGAATTAATTGATTATGGGATTATTTGATCTCCGACTCGGAGAGAATTATATTTTGAATTAATTTTAGAAGAGTCAAGGATACATATTTTTTCTTATTTTTAATATTAATAATATTTTTGAAAGTCGTATTGACTATGTTTTAGGAAGTATTAACCAAAATAATCTATTACGTTTAAAATAGCAAATAACATGTGCGATGTATGATTTAATTTTAATATTTCTTATCATGTTACTATTATTATTATATTTACTTTTTATTATAAATGGTAAATTATAAAACAAAATAAATAAGTTTTTGAAATTTATGATATTAATTTTAATATATTTAATTAATCTTATTTTTTTTTTCAAATTTATTTATTAATATTGAGATCCAAATATGTTTTTTGATATAAATGACCAATGGAGTAGGTTTTTAGTAGTTAGTAATGTGACAACAACGTGAAGTGTGCCGACTCTGGGAACTTTGACGAATGGATTTAAAGTTTGTCTATATGGCATTTTTTAAATTAATTATATATATATATTTTTAGTCAGGATGAAAGAAAAGTGTTTTTGTTGAGAGGGAGATCCATACATTGAGTCAGCGTACATGTAACGTAGAATTTTATTTTTATTTTTTAATGAAAAATGATAAGCGTTAGGTTGATATTAATTTTTCAATTTTTTTTATTTTTTTTCTTGATTTATTAATTATATTGTTATATTATAATTTGAATTATCAAAATTAATTTTGAAAATGCTTGGTTTCCTACAAAAGAGATAAGAAAGAAGTTATAGTATAATTAGATATTAAGTTGGATAATAATTCATAGAGTTTGTAGTTATATTAGATACTTGATTTAATTTTTTAATAAAATTATATTTGTTTAAACTTTATTTTGGAAGGTAGTATCATACTTTTTTAGAAGGTGTTAATTAACCGACCAAACGAAACCATGTTTCGCTTATAATATTATTGTATAGATAGTACTACCCTAAAACCCGTGCGATGCACGGTTTTTTTTAATATTATATAATTTTTTGAATTTAATTTGAAGAAAAATTATAAATAATATTTATTTGAAATTATAATATAATTTTATAATAATTATAAATACATACATAGGTGTATAAGGAAGTGATAATTTAGTTTTAAAAAATTTATTTATTTGAATAGTACATATTCATTATTTTAGTCTGACTCTATTATACTAACAAATGAATCATCCCTATTTTCGTTTTATTAAAATAATATGTATATGATAGAAATTAAAGAAAACCCATAACTATATAAACTCATATATTGTACATACAAATCAACTATCAAATTTTAATATTTCGGCTAGTTTGGATCCTAGTTATCCTACTCTTTTAAGCCTATATTATACCTACCATCAAATTAGTTAGATTCTTTGATTTTATTTTATCTTGAATCAATAATATAAGAATTATCTTTAATTTGAATTTATTTCTGGTTTTAGAGAAGTTCAATAATATATATTATTCTTTTTTAACCCCAGGTCGTTATATCTGACAGATCCGGCTAATACCATTAGTTGTTTTAAATTTCATTTTAACTCTAGGTAAATATTACTCCCTCCGTCCCTTCCAATTGTTATCGTTTATAGGAGAGTGTCCGACACGTAATTTAAGATGAATCGAAAGTATAGTTCTATAATTTTTTTTAAAAAGTTTCTTTTTCTGAATGAAAATAGAATGTTTAAACTTTTTTTGAGAAAAATAAAATTTTTAAAAAAAGTTAAATAACTATACTTTATCTTCATCTTAAAATGTGTTGACTTATTTGGTTAAAAATGGGATAACAATTGGGAGGGACACATGGAGTATAATATTTGCCAAAAACGATAACAATTGGGAGGGACAGAGGGAGTATAATATTTGCCCGCAAGGGTTGGCTTACTTGGTTAAAAGGGGATAATTATCCTCTTGGTCACAGGTTCGAATCACACGGGAGGAGAATTTATGATTATGCCTCATGTTTACTTTAAGATAGCTCGGGTGGGCACTCTTAGCCAGAGTCTGTCGCTTAAATGCGGTTTAACTTGGTTCACGTGGTTTGCAGGCTACTGTGTGAACCCGTGGGGTTTACCCAGTGCACACTCGAAGGGTAGCGGCTGCGGGTTCCCTACGATAGAAAAAAAATATTATAATATTTTAAAATGAATAAATATATATTTTATTTTGTTTTAGCATATTGACATTATACCCATCAGCAAATTACCATTCAATTTTTTTTATCTCGGTTCAATAATATATTTTTTAGTCAGATCGGTAGTATTTATTATTTTATTTTAGCATGAGTTATCAAATCTTTATTTTAGCTTGAGGCCCATTATATCAACTAAATCCGGGTAAATATAATTAATTTTTTGTTTAATTTAATTTTAGCCCGTGGTGTATATTATTTTGTTTTAGACCTAAATGAATAATATATATTATTTTGTTTTAACTTGATGACATTATATCGACCAAATAAATTTTCTTTCAAAATTTTCTTTTATTTTAGTCCGGTTCAATAATGTTATACCCAAAATTTGGTATGAGATCAATACGGGTCAAACGCGGACTAAGTACTGTCAAGCTCGGTATTGCATTGTAAAAGGTGAGGACGCGTCAATAAATACAGGACGCGCCCAACTTTGAGGGGGTGTTTTATGAAGGATGGTTTTATGAAGGATGCATTATCCGTGAAGTTCTACGATTACGGACGAGCCTTGGGCCTTTGCGTTTGGGCCTCATAGTTGGACATTGCTAAGCTAGCGGAAGATGGATTCTGGATGGGCTTCTACCAGGCCTAGGAATAAGAAGTCTAAGCCCATTAGATTTGTTGTTCTCCAAGAACAACGTCAGGCTTGATCCCTATATAAAGGGTACATAGGCACATTGAGAGGGGTAAAAAGTTGAGAGCTGATAAGGGAGCCAACACTTACTCTGATCAATCTCAGTCTGAAACAACCACAAACTACCACACACTGCTAGATTTTCCGGCGAAGAACCACCGTCATAGATCTTAATTCCGGCGAGAAACCTCAATCTTTGTTGTTACCAGATTCCCCCGTCAACAAATTGGCGCTAGAAGGGGGGCTGTTGTTTAAGATCGTAATCTTGGGAGGAAAAGATGTCTTATAATCATGATGGAAGTTCTTATGATGGAAATGATAGTAGATCTGAAGGAGAAGGCGAGAGAGGCTACACTCGCCATGAACCCTACGTGCCCAGAAACATAGCAGATCCCCCGAGAGCTCCAGATGTGGGAGGAACACCTCCAGTTCTCATCAGGAACGCTCATATCCTAGAACAGTTGTACCGCATGGGGATACACTTAATAGTTTTCAGTCGAGGCTGAATACGGTGGAGCGTCGCAAGACGAGGAGGGGTCGTCGTTTTCCCCGTCACGGCCACGCCGTGGAAAAAGCACCCGTAGTTGAGGGAGATGCCCAGGCTAGCGGAGAAAACCCGCGAATCACTCCGCGGCGCTTGGAATATTCTGATGATGTAGAACCCATTGTGGAGATTGTCGATGAGGACACGGACGGTAGAGCGAGGCCTCGTCCCGTCAATCAGGATGTACCACATCTACATAGGTCTGGGCGTATGATGGACGAGCGTCGTCGTGCGGAAGATTCAGAACCCAGATGAGGAAATAATAGATTTTTCGACCTTGAAGAGAAGGCTTGGCATAAGGTTGGGAGATGATGATTTGAGAATGCTGCTGGTGGAATGACAGAAAAAAAGAAACGCTGAAGAGACGAGGCCCCGTGATACAACGCGTGTGGCCCTACATACCCAAGGGATGATAGGGTGCGGCACCGCGAGCACGAGCGTGCCCCTCCGCGAGGAAGGTTTGGAAATTATGGCCGAGGCTATCAGGAGAATGGACGAGAAATGATGGGATACCATCATGGAAGGGCGCCATACAATGAAAGAAGAGATGGCACGCCCTCTATTGGGGAACCCCTCGTCATTGTTCCTGTAGCTTCCCACAGTGTTACGGGCAATGGAACCAAAACGCGTCCTCATGACCGGGATGACGCACGAGGTCAAGAAAGGTTGCAAAACAATGATGAGATACCACAGCGCGGTCAGGAGGAACTTTGTTAGGAATATGTGTATTAGTTTGATGATAAGTTAAGCAAAACACTTAAGTAGAAATCTAGTGTTTGTAGCCTCAACGGATAAGACCATCTTCGCTATCCGTTGAAGGAGTAGCCTTACTTAGCAATAAGTTTGGTATTGTAGCACATTTCACTCTCTAGTTTCAAGCTGTAATTTTTAGATGTTGTTAGGAAATAATCAGTCATGTTGACTACTAATGGATGTACAAATAGGAAGGCTAATTGTAAATATTTCATGCCTTGTAATTTTGTATAAGTGAAGAAGTGTCAACGGATATTGAAGACCTTCAACGGATAAGAAACAAAGCTTCAACGGATGTCTATAATGCTTCAACGGATAATATCCATCAATGGATAAGTGCTTCAACGGATAAAGCTTCAACTGCTAGAGTATCAACGGATAAAGCCATCAACGGATGAAAGCTTCAACGAATGCTCAGTCTCATAGCAGTTGATAGTGACAGTTAACAAAGCTGACAGAGGCACATGGATTGACAGAGATGTGGTAGCCTATTTCAGGAACAGCAGAAAAAGCAGCCATTTTTAGTCTGGTTCAAAAGGAAAGTCAACAGATAATTCCATATTACACTGGATAAAAATGGAATAGAAACAAGTGGAGAACTATTTTCTTATTGTACTTTATCTTTGTCTTCACTTGTAAACTTGGTGATATATAAACCAAGTAGTAGCTAGTAATTAGATGTGAATTTTCCCTGAGCTGTTTAGAAATATCAAGAGAGAAAATCATCTAGTTTGTACTAGGAAGCAGCTGTGATTTAATTTTGAATCACAGATTTTCTGAAATAACACATCTCTGGTGGAACAACAAATCCACCAGAAAAGTTTTTAAGTTCTTTGTGTTCATTACATTTGTGTTTGAATATATATCTGTCTGCATCAGCTCCAAGCAATTCACACACATTTGATCACTCAAACACTTAGCCTTACAAACTGCTCAAAACTTGAAAAAGTTTTGAGATTTACATTCAACCCCCCTTCTGTAAATCTCATTGTTAGTCCACTGGGAATAACAATTGGTATCAGAGCAAGCTCTTAACATATAAAGAGTTTAAAGATCTATTCTGCTAATATCATGAGTGCACAGAAGAACTCTCCTGTTACCATCATGAATAGGAAGGATATTGGTGTAAAGATTCCAGTCTTGGAAAAGAATAATTATCATCACTGGAAAGTGAAGATGCATTTACATCTTCTTTCTCAAGATGAAAGCTACATCAACTGTATTGAAAATGGTCCTCACATCCCTCACAAGGTAGCCACAGCTGCTACTGCAACAGTTGCTGTTAGACAGTCTATTCCCAAGCCAAGAGCAGAATGGACTATTGAAGACATGGAAGAAATCCGCAAGGATAAGAGAGCCATGAACATTTTGTTTAATGGCTTAGATCAAGATATGTTTGACAATGTCATCAATTGCCAAACTGCAAAGGAAGTTTGAGACACTGTACAAATTATCTGTGAAGGTACTGAGCAGGTCGGAGAGAACAAAATGCAGCTTCTTATTCAACAGTATGAATATTTTCACTTTGAAGAAGGTGAATCATTAAATGATACCTTCAACAGGTTTCAGAAACTGTTGAATGGATTGAAGCTGTATGGTAGAGTGTACCAAGTCAAGGATTCCAACTTAAAATTTCTTAGGTCTCTGCCAAAGGAATGGAAGCCCATGACTGTCTCTTTGAGAAACTCTCAAGATTATAAGAACTTCACACTTGAAAGATTATATGGAATTTTGAAGACTTATGAACTTGAAATGGAGCAGGATGAGCTGTTGGAAAAGGGAAAGAGAAAAGGAGGAACAGTTGCTCTTGTAGCTGACTGTGAGAAGATGGAAGCCAGGAATGAGGAGAAGACAATGCCAAGTCTCAAAGTTGGTACAAACAAATCAGAATCAAGCAAGGGTAACGAGCAAGTTGCTGAGGATGAAGACAATTCCAGTCAGGATGAATCTGATGATATTGAAGAACATTTGGCCTTTCTGTCCAGGAGGTTTGCAAAGATGAAGTTCAGGAAAAACACAAGTTCACTAAGCCAAACAAAAACATGGCGGACAAATCAAAGTTCAAATGTTACAACTGTGGCATTAGTGGACACTTTGCAAGTGAGTGTAGGAAGCCAAATTCTGAGAAAAAGAAATTTGAGCAAGTTGATTACAAAAAGAAGTATTTTGATTTGCTCAAATAAAAGGAAAGAGCATTTCTCACTCAAGATGATTGGGCAGCAGATGGGGCAAACGAAGATGATGATGTGGAATATGTCAACCTAGCCCTGATGGCTAATTCTGATGAAAATGAAACTAGTTCATCAAGCAACCAGGTAACTACTACTGATCTCTCTCAGCTCTCTAAACATAAATGCAATGAAGCCTTAAATGATATGACCAATGAATTATATCATTTGCGTGTTTCCCTTAAATCTCTAGCAAAAGAAAACACTAGGATCAAGGAGAATAATGTGTTTTTAAGTGATAGGAATGCTGTGTTAGAGGATCAGGTAATTGAGCTTGAAAAGATAAAACTTAAATGCCTGACTGTTGAGAGTGAACTAGCAGAAGCTGTTAAGAAAGTGGAAATTCTTTCTAAACAGTTAGAAATTGAGCAAGAGGTAATCAAGGCCTGGAAAACATCTAGAGATGTCAGTGTTCAGATTGCAAAGGTCCAGGGAATTGAATCATTCCGTGAGGATGCCTGGAAGAAAAACAAAAAGAAATTAGAATTAATTGATGGATTGTCAACGGATGTGGAATCAACGGATGATGAAAGTTATCCGTTGAAGGAAGAAAAGGAGCATCCGTTGAAGGCTCATCAATTAAAACAGGCAAGTTCTTTTAAAAATAAAAATCTAAATAAAAAGAATGATTCAACTCTCAAGAACTTTGTCAAAGAAGGAGCTAGCACATCCAGAGATGTTAGTAAGGTGAATATAGGATATATGACTTTAGATCAGCTAAAAGATCGACTTAAGTTGGTTGAGGATAAGAAGGAAACTAAAAGAAAATCTAAAAGAAATGGGAAGGTAGGGATTAATAAATACAACAATTACACACCTGATAGGTATGCTCCTAGAAAAAGCTGTGTGCATTGTAAAAGTGTTAATCACCTATCTGATAATTGCAAATCTGTTAAAAATACTCCCATGCCTTCAAATCCCTCCATACCTAACATGTCTATGTCATCTCTGCATGCTATGCCTGTTATGTCTCACCAGAATCCCCATGCACATTTTACAAACATGCCATACAGTAACAATCCTTATTTTACTGTATTTAGTATGCCTCAAATGCCATACAGTATGCCTATGTGGAATAACATGCTTGCACAACATATGCCTTATCAAATTCAATCAAATGTGTTAAATGATTCTGTGACTAACCCTACACTTCAACCAACCACATCTGAGACCAAGGTTGACCCAAAGTTACCTAAGTCAAAAGATGCAGGAGGAATGAAGTCTAGGAAAAAGACTAACAAGGGTGGACCCAAGGAAACTTGGGTACCAAAATCAACATGATTGACTTTGTTATGTGCAGGGACAAAGAAGGAATCTATGGTACTTGGACAGTGGTTGTTCAAGACACATGACAGGAGATTTCACCCTGCTCACAGAGTTTAAGGAGAGAGCTGGCCCTAGCATAACCTTTGGAGATAACAGCAAAGGATTCACTATGGGATATGGCTTGATTTCAAGAGAAAATGTCATCATTGATGAGGTTGCATTGGTTGATGGTCTCAAACACAATTTATTGAGCATCAGTCAACTATGTGACAGAGGGAATACTATTTCCTTCAATTCTGAAGCCTGTATTGTCACAAGTAAAAAGGACAATAAAGTGGTTCTAACTGGAGTTAGAAAAGGGAATGTGTACTTAGCTGATTTCAACTCTACAGATGCAGAATCCATTACTTGTCTTCTCAGCAAAGCAAGTCCAGTTGAAAGTTGGCTATGGCACAAGAAGCTGTCCCATTTGAATTTCAAGACAATGAATGATCTAGTCAAAAAGGACTTAGTTAGAGGAATGCCTCTAGTGGAATTCACAAGGGATGGACTGTGTGATGCTTGTCAGAAAGGAAAGCAAAAGAAAGTATCATTCAGTAAGAAGCTTGAATCTGCAATTGATGAACCACTGCAACTTCTATACATGGATCTTTTTGGACCAGTCAATGTATTGTCAATTTCAAGGAAAAGATACTGCCTAGTGATTGTAGATGATTTCTCAAAGTTTTCATGGGTTTATTTTCTTGGATCAAAGGATGAAGCTAGTGAAATCATCATCAATCATATCAAGCAAGTCAACAATCATCCTGATTTCAAAGTAAGGAATATTAGGAGTGACAATGGAACTGAGTTCAAGAATTCAACCATGAAGATGTTCTGTGAAGAAAATAGGATCATGCATGAGTTCTCAACTCCAAGAACTCCACAACAAAATGGTGTGGTGGAAAGGAAGAACAAATCACCAATTGAAGCTGCAAGGACAATGCTTGAGGAGTCAAAACTCCCAACTTATTTTTGGGCTGAGGCTGTTAACTGTGCATGTTACACTCAGAATATTTCTCTAATCAATCAAGCAAAATGCATGACTCCCTATCAATTATTCAAGAGAAGAAAACCAACTTTAAACTTTCTACATGTCTTTGGTTGCAAATGCTACATCTTAAGGAATCAATCTGATCACAAAGGAAAGTTTGATGCAAAGGCTGATGAAGGAATATTTATTGGTTATTCTGCTAGAAAATCATATAGGGTCTACAATCTAAGAACCAATATTGTCATGGAATCTGTACATGTTGTGTTTGATGATAAAAAGATTGATGGACTAACAGATGAGGGACATCATGAAGGACTCAAATTTGACAATATTGAGATATATTGTGATGATAGTGAAGATGAGAATGATGAAGAAGGCATCTCAAGAAGAAACCCGAGTCTGCCTTTGGATAATGCACAGAATGCTGCATCCGTTGAAAGTCATAATTCAGCTTCCGTTGAAAGAAGCAATGCAGCATCCGTTGAAAGACAAAGTGCATCATCCATTGAAGTTCATAACGAAGCATCCGTTGATCACAGTCTGTCAACGGATAATCAATTCACCTCATCAATTGATAGAACTCCCAATTCCTTTCAAAGGATCAGCAACTCAGGGGGAGTTTCAACAAATCAACATTCTATCTCACATCATGACAATACTGAGGCAACCTCATCAAGGGCTAATCTACCACCTCAAAGGAAATGGACCAAGAATCACCCTTTTGAACTAATCATTGGTGATGCTACATCAAAAGTACAAACTAGAAGGGCTACTCAAGATGAATGTCTGTATAGTAGCTTTCTATCACAGGAGGAACCTAAGCGAGTGGAAGAAGCTCTTTTGGATCCATATTGGATTTTAGCAATGCAAGAGGAGCTAAACCAATTTGAGAGGAACAAAGTATGGAAGCTGGTACCCAAGCCAAAGAACAAGAGTTCTATTGACACAAAATGGGTATTCAGAAACAAGATGGATGAAAATGGCATTGTCATAAGAAATAAAGCCAGATTGGTTGCTAAAGGCTACTCTCAACAAGAGGGAATAGATTTTGATGAAACATTTGCTCCAGTTGCCAGACTTGAAGCCATCAGAATCTTTCTAGCCTATGCAGCTAATGCCAATTTCAAAGTCTATCAGATGGATGTCAAGAGTGCATTTCTAAATGGAGAATTGGAAGAAGAAGTTTATGTAAGCCAACCTCCAGGTTTTGAAGATCCAAATTTTCCAGACCATGTGTATTATTTGTTGAAAGCACTCTATGGACTAAAGCAAGCACCTAGAGCCTGGTATGAGACTTTATCAAAGTTCCTTCTAGATAATCACTTCACAAGAGGTATTGTTGACAAAACTCTCTTCTTTAGAAATGTTAATGGCTCTAAGATACTTGTACAAATTTATGTAGATGATATTATATTTGGATCTACAGATGATAAACTTTGTAAAAAGTTTGCTAAATTAATGCAAAGTAAATATGAAATGAGCATGATGGGAGAGCTAACTTACTTTCTTGGTTTACAAGTTAGACAAGTTAGTGGTGGAATTTTTATTAGTCAAACTAAATATATTTATGATCTTTTAAAGAAGTTTGACTTAATGGATTGTTCACCTGCAAAAACTCCCATGGCCACTGCCACTAAGCTTGAATTAAACAAGGCTGAAAAGTCTGTGGATATTACAAGTTATAGAGGTATGGTTGGCTCACTTTTATATTTAACTGCTAGTAGACCTGATATTATGTTTTCTACTTGTCTCTGTGCTAGATTTCAAGCTGACCCTAAAGAATCTCACTTAGTGGCTATTAAAAGAATTTTCAGATATCTCAAGGGGACTCCAAATCTAGGAATTTGGTACCCTAGAGAGTCTGGTTTTGATCTAATTGGCTACTCAGATGCAGATTATGCAGGTTGCAAAATAGACAGGAAAAGCACAACAGGCACCTGTCAATTTCTAGGGAACAAGCTTGTATCATGGTTCAGCAAGAAGCAGAATTCTGTTTCCACATCAACAGCTGAAGCTGAGTACATTGCAGCTGGTAGTTGCTGTGCACAAATACTATGGATGAGGAACCAGTTATTTGACTATGGTATAACTGTTGACAAAATTCCAATATTTTGTGACAACACAAGTGCCATTGCCATTACTGAAAATCCAGTGCAGCACTCAAGAACCAAGCACATTGATATCAAGTACCACTTCATTAGGGAACATGTGATGAAAGGTACAGTGGAACTTCATTTTGTTCCAAGTGAAAAGCAGATTGCAGACATATTTACCAAGCCACTTGATGAATCAACATTCACAAGATTAGTAAGTGAGTTAGGTATGCTTAACTATTCATAATCTATGTCATCTATGTAATCTGTCTTGTAGCCTGAAATGAATTTGCTGCAAGAACAAAGTTGGCTTTAATCAAGACTTATCCTGTCAACGGATATTCCCTATCCGTTGAAAGCCAAAATTGCTCTATCAACGGATATTCGTCATCCGTTGAAAGACAAATACATTTCTGGTAATTTTATCCTTCAACGGATAAAATGGTGTTGTTCATCAACAGATAACTATTTACCTTATCCGTTGATGTGTCACGTCAGTGAGTCACAGCCGTTGATTCTTTTACTCAACCGTTGATACAGATATACAGTGTTGTATGTATTTGTATTTACGGTAGTTTTCAGAATTTCTACAGTTTTATTTATTCCTGAACGGCTGTCACTTACTTAAAAGTATCATTTAATTATTTTATTTATGTTTTAATTCAAGAAAGTATAAAAGCCCAATTGAATTCTTATTTTCACTTTACGCTTTCTTGCAATTATCATTCTCTTTCTCTCTTAATTCTCAAGTTTTTCTCTGCAATCTCTACTCACAACAATGGCACCAGTAGTCAAAATTATGTCTCAAACAGGATTTGTTTATGAAAAGAATAATTTCATAGTCTTAGTTGAAAAGAATGAAGCCCATTCTGATTATCACAAGATGATGGACTTCATCAAGAACTGCAAACTGAGCTATGCAATGCTGGAAGCCCCAACCATCTACTGTGAAGTGATTGAGGAAATTTGGACAACTGCAGAGTTCAACTCCACAGATATGACTATTGCCTTCTCTCTCAAAGGTAAGGACTATTGCATTAATTGTGATGATATACAATCTTGCTTTAAGTTGCCTGAGAATAATGCCATGACACCACATACTGATAAAGATGTCTCTGCAATGCTAGATTCCATAGGCTATGCTTTTGATTCTGCTAGTTTAGGTAGTATTAGAAGGAAAGGCCTTAGGAAAGAATGGAGTTTTCTTAAAGATACCTTTATTAAGGTTTTCTCTGGGAAGATTAGCAATTTTGATGCTATCACTTCATCTCTTGTTAATATGCTCTATATGCTAGTTTCTGATAGGTACTTTAATTTTAGCAACTATGTTATGCTAGAATTAGGTTCCAGATTAGGTAACAAAGCTAATAGACCACATAACATCTACTATGCTAGATTCTTTATGTTATTGGCTAACCATGTTGCTGAAGGTTTGGTTATATCCAATGAGAATAATAAACTCAAATGCTGGGCACAAGAGAAAAGGGTCCTTGCAGACCTTTTGAGAATGAACCTCAACAGCCAGGTGCCATTGGTATACTTGCCAATCATGAATGCACCACCGGTAAGTGAGGTAAATGTTTCTATAACTCCTACTATTTCCAACCCCAATGTTTCTTTGCCTTCTAGTGTGGCTATGGAACCTGTGTCTTTGTCCAAACAGGCTCCTACCAAAGCCACCAAATCTAAAGTTTCCAAAGTCAAGTCAAAGAAACCTACCTCTGTTGTTTCTCAAAAGACAACAGTTGTAACAACTACCATAAACCCTGAAGGGAGTGAACAGGGTGTGAGTGGTGAGGGGAGGGGTGAACATCAAAAAGCCCCCCAGGATAAGGTGGGAGAGGTGAGTGGTACCCAAATCAGCCAAGCCACAGTCTCTCAAAAGACTGTGGTGGTTCAAAAGGAGTCCAACACATCCCTAGTTGCATCCTCCCAAAAGGTTGTAACTATTGAAAATAGTCCCCAACCAGGGACACAGAACAAAAGAGGGAGGGACACTGAAGCCACACATTCACCATTTAAAGCCTTTTCAAGGAAGTAGAAGGCCAAGACCCTAGTTTCCACACAAGGGACACACACAGCACAGATACATCCACCTGTATCTGTGCCTTCTCAAATTCAGCTTGATGTGATTCCAACAAATGTGGAATCACAGCCCCATTCTCTCAATATAGAAACATACCATTCATCAAACTCTCCAACACCCTCTCTGGATGTGGATATGATATTCACATCAATTCCTGATTCTCCCTCATTAAAACTCAGGGAGGAGCCCCACTCAAAACCTGGTGATCATCATCTTTTAGATGATTTGTTGGATCATCAGCCAATTCTTTCAGATGTAGTTGCAGAATCTGTGTCACCACACTTAAAATCAATCCACACAGATTCAACAATTATGTCACTTTCTATATTTACATCTTTTCCTTCTTCAACGGATATCTCTCATCCGTTGACAAATGGTTGTTCTTCAACGGATAAGCTTAACAGCAGTTATCCGTTGATACCATCAGTTTCCACTTCAACGGATACTCCCTATCCGTTGATGGCCTCTACACACTTAACAGAAACAATTCCAACTGTAGAGGACATGGCAACTGTACAATCACTTTTAGGCTTGAGGGAAGGGAGTGATTTTTTGAGTGAGAGGCTGGGTTGCTCCCAGGCAAAAGGAGAGGTTGAGAGTCACCAAATGCATGCTATTTCTTCCAGCATGGCAAAAGTAAGTGAGAGGAGTGCCACCTTAGAAGGTGAAGGTGAGGGTGTGAGGGTGTGTGTGAGCCAGGGGGAGCCCCTGATGCAAGAACAGAGAGAAATTGAGAGAAAGGCAGGTACAGAAGCTATAAGGGTGGATCCAGCCATTGCTAGTGAGTTAATGAAAGTGGATGAAGCAGATAAGGAAAGACAATTTCAGCAACATTATAAAGCTATCATTGATAACATTTCCTTGGATGCTGACACTTTTACTCACCCTGTTTCAGCCTTTCAATTTTTGGCTGCTCAGGGCAATGTGGAGGCAGAACAGACACTACACATTGTACACACTTCAGAATCTCTTCTCAGAGACAAAGCTGCTGTCAACAGGCTGCCTTCTCAAGCTGGTGAGCCATCTGAAGAATTTGGAGTAAATTCTAATGATGATGACTCTAATTCTTTGAATGAGAGCATGAACTTAGGGGGAGTAGAAGGCCCAAGTTCTGCTCCTGCTCTTCCTGAATGGGCACTGGCCAAATCACCAACACCAGGAGAATTTGGTGTCACTTTGGTCAGACAAGTCATGACAATTCAGAAGGCCTTTCAGGAGACTCAAGATGCTGGTACCAAGGCAATTCTTCAAGCTCATCTGGAATCTCTGCATCTCTTGCAGTTGCAGCATTACCAGCAAAATCTAAGTGTGGATGAGCTCAAGCAGGACATTGCTGATCTGAAATCCTACAATGCTGAGAAATTGGATTCAGTTATACCCTATGGTACTATGCAAGATTTGTTGGGGAGACTGAGGAAAGCATCTGATGCTGACAAGAGGCTGGCCAGATTGGAAGATAGGGTTCAAATCATTGAAGACTCTATGGTCACCATTCTTCAGAATCAACAAACTCAAACAAATCTACTCATGCAGCTGGAAAAAGCACAAGGATTGACCCCTACCCTTGATGATAACAAAAAGGGGGAGAATAAAGGGGAAGGGGAAGGAGAGCCATCTACAACAGTTCAGATTTCTCAAGTGCTAGTTCCTGTCATCACAACTTCTCCACCAATTTAAGTCAAAGGAAAGCTAGATGGAATTGATCTAATCCAGATAGCAGCAGCTGAATTGCAAGTCAAAGAGCAAAGGAAGAAGATTGATGAAAAGATGCAACTAATATTTGGTTATACAACTTCTCAATCACAATCTGTGAAGCATAGCACAAAAGTGGAATCAATTATTATGGAACTCAAGCCAGTAGGGAGGCATAAGGATGGAGAAACTTCTTCCAAAGATCTGCAACCTATGGTTCTCAAGCCCAACAACAGCTTCAACAAGGACTCTATAAAGAACCCTCTAAGCCTTGCTCAAATGAAAGGAGTGGATTTTCCTCTTCCAAAGCCTGATGAAGACAAGCTTTTGGGTAGAAGTATCATAAAGCTCAAAGAGAACATGGATGAGGCTGTAAGGAGGAACATGGCTGTTATCTTTAGAGAGGGAAAGAGCATCTATGTGATGCAAGGACATCCCAAATTCTCAATAGCCAAGAGGGAAGAAACCAAGAGGTTGAAGGAAGAAGCCAAACAGCTAAAGGCTAACAAAAGAGCACAAGCAAAGCTTGAAAAATAGCTAAAGTTAAGTCAGGCTGAAGAACAGAAAGAAATTGAAGACAAAGGTGAAGATAGAGCTATGGGGGACATGGTTGGTACTAAGATGGAGGAAAGAAGTAAGGAAGAATGGCAGAAAGGGAATAGAAAGAAGGTCAATGCAAAGAGAAAGATGGTAGATGAGACTGAAGAAAACCAATCAATATCCAAACCACTACCCTCTATTCCTGAACCCATTGTGCCTGACCCCTTCATAAACATTCATGGTGAACCAATCATTCCTAAGGAGGAACCAATTGATTGGGGCACCATCAAATTGCCCACCTTCCTAACCTCTTTTACACCATCAAAGAAGCAGAAAAGAAGAATCAAATCAACACCCTCTAAAGCCTCAATCAAATTCACACAGAAGCCTAAGCCTAAACCTCAAACCTCTAAAGATGATTATGTTCACATCTGTGACATAAAAGAATTTTCAGACATTGAACTCTATCTGGATGAGCTGGAGGATGTAAGGGGAATAACTGCCTACAGACAGCTACTAGAAAGACTAGTGTTCAAATACAAAGGAGCTGGGGAAAGAACATGGCCTCTTCACAGAATTCTGAATGAAGGCTGCTCTACCTTGATTAGAGTCTACTCAGCCATACAAAAGGATTCTGGCTTTACCAGGACTGCCAGGACTGAGATTCTCAATAAGATTGCCAACATAAGGAAAACTTGGTGGGAGCCCAATGCCTTGCCTAGAACTTTACTCATTCAAGAGAGAGGTATTACAATTCACAAATCACCTCATTGGTTGATGGAGTTCAGAGACAACAAAGGAGTCAGAAGATTTTTCAGAATTGAAGATCAGCTAAAGATTGCCAGTAATGAAACTCTCAAGGATATGCAGTCTAAGTTAGATATCAATGAAGAAGATGAAGCTGAATTCTACAGACAACTTCAACTTCAAATAGAGGAGAATGACAGGAGGTTAGGAAAGAAAACCAGGGATCAAAGGAAAAGAAAGTAATTTGCTCAGGCTAAAGGAGCACCCTTGGAAACAATGTATTTCTTCAACTTCATCTCAGCATATACACTTTTGTAGCACTTTTGAATTTCTGCTTTGTTACAGTTTATATATTTGTTAAGTGTTTTGTTATCATCAAGCTAAACCCAAATTTATGCCTACAGTTCTAGTAGACATAAATAGGGGGAGATTGTTAGGAATATGTGTATTAGTTTGATGATAAGTTAAGCAA
This sequence comes from Apium graveolens, assembly GCF_009905375.1. Lineage (NCBI taxonomy): Eukaryota > Viridiplantae > Streptophyta > Magnoliopsida > Apiales > Apiaceae > Apium > Apium graveolens. The sequence goes on from NC_133652.1 coordinate 18,255,129, forward strand.
AACACTTAAGTAGAAATCTAGTGTTTGTAGCCTCAACGGATAAGACCATCTTGGCTATCCGTTGAAGGAGTAGCCTTACTTAGCAATAAGTTTGGTATTGTAGCATATTTTACTCTCTAGTTTCAAGCTGTAATTCTTAGATGTTGTTAGGAAATAATCAGTCATGTTGACTACTAATGGATGTACAAATAGGAGGGCTAATTGTAAATATTTCATGCCTTGTAATTTTGTATAAGCGAAAAAGTGTCAACGGATATTGAAGACCTTCAACGGATAAGAAACAAAGCTTCAACGGATGTCTCTAATGCTTCAACGGATAATATCCATCAACGGATAAGTGCTTCAACGGATAAAGCTTCAACTGCTAGAGCATCAACGGATAAAGCCATCAACGGATGAAAGCTTCAACGGATGCTCAGTCTCATAGCAGTTGATAGTGACAGTTAACAAAGCTGACAGAGGCACATGGATTGACAGAGATGTGATAGCCTATTTCAGGAACAACAGAAAAAGCAGCCATTTTTAGTCTGGTTCAAAATGGAAAGTCAACAGATAATTCCATATTACACTGGATAAAAATGGAATAGAAACAAGTGGAGAACTATTTTCTTATTGTACTTTATCTTTGTCTTCACTTGTAAACTTGGTGATATATAAACCAAGTAGTAGCTAGTAATTATATGTGAATTTTCCCTGAGCTGTTTAGAAATATCAAGAGAGAAAATCATCTAGTTTGTACTAGGAAGCAGCTGTGATTTAATTTTGAATCACAGATTTTCTGAAATAACACATCTCTGGTGGAACAACAAATCCACCAGAAAAGTTTTTAAGTTCTTTGTGTTCATTACATTTGTGTTTGAATATATATTTGTCTGCATCAGCTCCAAGCAATTCACACACATTTGATCACTCAAACACTTAGCCTTACAAACTGCTCAAAACTTGAAAAAGTTTTGAGATTTACATTCAACCCCCCTTCTGTAAATCTCATTGTTAGTCCACTGGGAATAACAAACTTCATGCACAAGGGAATGCTCAAAATCAAGATGGAAACATACCACAGCCGCAGACTCAGGGCGAGGGGCGGCAAGATCCACCAGTGCACCCGAGGGGTAACCAAGGGGAACAACCCAATGTCCAGACCATTCCTGAGGTAGGGACGTTCAATGTGAATGATCTTAAGAGGTTTCTCAACCACCTTGAAAGAGGTAGGGTAACAACGACTTTGCAAGCTCCATCCCCTTTTGCTGCTGTTGTAAGGGAAGCGCAGTTGCCTGCAGGATATAGGAACACAACCAATGACTTGCATTTTCATGGGAACTCCGACCCCGTGGAATTCCTGGTGCGTTTCAACATTGAGATGAATGTATATCAAGTACCTGTCTTGGCATGATGCCGTCTCCTGGCAGCCACCTTCAGAGAAGGTGCTCAATAATGGTTCCAAAAACTTGGTCCAGGGGTGATCACATCTTGGGAACAGATGAAAACCTTGTTTCTAACTCAGTTCCAGGCTGCGATGAAGTATACGCCACCAGTTACCACGCTGGCCAATGTGAAACAGAAAGAAGGGGAAAGCTTGACCTCATACTTTAAAAGGTTCAATGCAGAGTCTACTTTGGTAAGGGGCGCAACTGATGAGACACTGGAAATATTCCTTATAGCTGGTCTGCGCGTGGGAACGGATTTCTGGATACACATGCAATAAAAGGACCCTGTGTCATTAGCTGATGTACTTGCGCAGGCGAAGTCCTTCAAAGCAATCGAACAGTCACTCGTCGAAATAAAGAAAAATAATAATACTCATAACTCCAAGGTGCGAGCTAAGAGGAGATATATATATGCGAGCCCAGATTACCGGCGGAGTACCTGAAGCCCTAATAGGGTAAAAGATGTGAACACGCGGAGAGAATGGAGCCCACCGTCAAACTATGAAAGGAGGGTAAACAATTACACTCTGCCGGCAGCATCCATTGATCATATCTTCGAGGTGAATAAGGATAGAGGAATATTCAAGAAACCAGACCATCTAACCTCATGGCAGAGTAGAGACAAGAAAAAACATTATGACTACCATGAGTCTACCGGCCACGACACCCACGAGTGTCGTCACCTAAAAGATGAAATTGAAAAAATGATCAAGGCCGGATATTTGGGTGAGTGGATTGATAAGGTGAAGCGACACGGAGGAAATGATGATAAAGGAAAAGATGAAAGACCTGCGAAGGATGTCGAAAATGCGGCGGAGGTTAAGTTTCAAAGGGATGGAAGTATTCGGGTGATCTTCGGAGGACATCTGTTCGTTGGCGATAGCAATCGAGCGTTGAAAAGGAATGCACGAGAGGCGCGACACCCGCCGCTCACCAACATTCATAGCTTGGAAGACAGACCTCCAAAAATATTTAAAGGGGAATCTGCTGATATTACATTCAGGGAAAGAGAATCAATGTGGGTGCATCATCCCCATAATGATGCGCTGGTGATTACTATGCTTATTGGGGCAATGAACGTGCATCGAGTTTTCTTGGACAATGAGAGATCTGCTAACATCCTGTATTACAGCACGTATAAAAAATTGGGTTTCCCAGATAGCGACATGTATTTCGAAGATGCACACGTCTATGACTTCACTGGGGAATCAGTGAGAGTTATGGGGTCGGTTAGGCTTCCAGTTACACTTGGGGAAGGAGCTCTGTCTGTCACTCAAATGATAGACTTCAAAGTGCTGGATCAGGACTCCGTGCACAACATGCTGATGGGAAGACCTTGGTTGCGAGCGTTCAGGGTGATAACCTCGATACATCACTTGATGATAATAAAGTTTCCAACACCTAACAGAGTGGGCAGTCTGAGAGGGTCGCAATACGAATCACGCGACTGCTATCACAAGGCTGTTAAAGAGTTTCGTATAAGAAGATATGAGGGAAAAGGTCTTCCATTTGAGGATGCAGAGGACATTCAGACAAAGCCAAGTGGAGAGGTTCATGCCCATTATTTTGTGGTAGGTCCAGAGGAAGAAGAAACTCAGGCTACCGAGACCCCTGTTTTGATATTGAGGAATGCTTCGAGGATCCGTAGTGTGGAAGAAGTTGTGGTGAACTATGTAGAAGGGATCACACAAAGGGAGGTTAACGGAGAAAAGTTGGAAGGCAGAAGTGAGATTTTACAAAGTCTCGAAAGTAGCCTCAAGGTGGACGCTCCTCGAAATGAGGACGCGCCCTTGAAGAGTGAAAATGGAAGTGAGGTTGATGCTCCTCGAAAGGAGGACGCACCCTCCACACCTGCATTGCACAAAGCCATGCCTTATTCTGAGGTAGATGCTCCCACACATGGGGACGCGCCCTCGGATGCTAGAATGGAGGTCGAGGAACCCCGAGACTTTGATTTTGATCTGGATCCCACGATCCCTATGCCTGCCGAGAAAACGGGGCCGGTCGAAGACACAATATCTGTTCCGGTCGACAAGGATGACCCATGAAAGGTTTTGAAGGTGGGATCCCAGCTGAGTGATGAAATGAGGGAAATACTTACCCGTTTTTTGGTTAAAAATCTCGATGTCTTTGCATGGAGTCATTCAGACATGGTGGGAATCGACCCATGGGTAATGTGTCATCGGTTGAACATCTTCCCTAATTACACGGGCATACGACAAAAGCGTCGCCCGGTGAGCGAGGAAAGGGTGATAACATTAAAGGAAGAAGTGGACCGGTTGTTGGAAGTGGGGTTGATTAAAAAATCTTACTACCCCGAGTGGCTCGCGAATCCGGTGCTTGTGAAAAAACCGAATGGGAAGTGGAGGACATGTGTAGATTTTACAGATCTAAATAAGGCTTTACCGAAGGACAACTTTCCGCTCCCACGAATTGATCAGCTGGTTGACACGATGGCAGGGCATGCCTTGTTAAGATTTATGGATGCATACTCCGATTACAACCAAATTCCCATGTACGGTCCTGATCAGGAGCATACATCCTTCATTATTGATAGAGGACTATACTGCTACGTAGAGATGCCATTTGGATTGATCAACGCAGGCACGACCTACCAAAGATTGGTGAACATGATGTTCAAGAATTAGATTGGGAGAACCATGGAGGTATATGTGGATGATATGTTGGTAAAATCCAAGAAGGCAAATGATCATGTCAAGCATTTGATGGAAATGTTCAACATTCTAAGGACCTTTCGCATGAGGTTAAATCCGCAGAAGTGTGTGTTTGGAGTAGAGTCAGGAAAGTTTCTGGGGTTCATCGTCAATCACAGAGGAATTGAAGCTAACCCTGCAAAGATTAAAACACTGTTGGTTATGAAATCTCCCACCAATGTGAAGCAGGTGCAAAGTCTAATTGGGAGGATCGCCATGTTGAACAGATTTGTCTCTAAATCATCCGACATGTGCAAAGAATTCTTTAAGGAAATCAAAGTGGTAGGGAAGGACTTTGTATGGACACCAGAATGTGCTGAAGCTTTTAGGAAGATCAAGGAACAACTGGGGAACCCTCCTATGTTTTCAAAACCATTAGATGGAGAATCCCTAATCCTATACCTTGCAGTTTCTGAGTATTCAATCAGCGCTGTGCTGGTAAGGGAAGAGGATGCGCAACAGTCACCGATATATTATGTGAGCAAGTGATTGCACGATGTTGAAACTCGCTATACAAGTATGGAGAAGTTGGTTTATGCCTTGATCCTCGCGTTGAGGAAGCTTCGCCCCTACTTCCAGGCTTATAGAATTGAAGTTCGTACAACATACACTCTGCGGCAAGTCGTTCACAAGCCAGAATCATCGGGGAGAATGCTGAAATGGGCCGTGGAATTGGGACAGTTTGACTTGGTAGTGTTGCATCCCCCTCATACTGAGGAATATTTAGAGGAATTTCCATATACCTGATGGATCTTGCATGTGGATGGGGCGGTTAACAATGGAGGAGCAGGCGTAGGCATAGTGCTCGTATCTCTGGAAGGCCATCATCTGATGAGTGCAATCCATTTCAAATTTTACGCAACGAATAATGATGCGGAATATGAGGCATTGATCAATGGCCTCAAGATCACTTTGGAAATGGGAGTGCGGAATCTAATTGCAAAGAGCGACTCGGAGCTGGTGGTAAACCAGGTCAATGGAGGGTTTCAGGCTCGAGGACCGTGAACGGAATTATACCTAAGGTGCACGCAGCGCCTGACTGAAAGATTGAAAGAGGTTAGGCTGGAATGCGTACCGCGGGAGAAGAATAGCAACGCAGATGCCCTGGCGAAAATGGGATCCTAGCAGGAGGATGTGTTGTTGGGATCTATACCTTTAGAAATCCAGGAAATTCTTAGTATCCCGGAGGTAGAGGCGATGCAAGTAGATGAGGCTCCCAAGGAAACATGGATGACGCCCATTTTTGCCTACATTCACAAGGGAGCACTCCCCAAGGATAAGTTCAAGGCTCATCGACTCCGCTACCAGGCTGCAAGGTATGTGGTATACGATAAAGTTCTGTATAAGAGAGGCTTCAATCAAACGCTGCTCAGATGTGTCGATAAAAAAGAAGGAAATTATATTCTAAGGGAGGTACATGAAGGAATTTGTGGTAATCACTCGGGGGGTAACTCGTTGACAATGAAAGTTTTACGCCAAGGATACTATTGGCCCACGATGAAAGAAGATGCTGCGAATTTCGTCAGAGCATGCGATCGCTGTCAGCGCTTTACAAACTATTCATCTATGCCGGCAACGCTCCTAACACCTATGGTGAGCCCCTGATCATTTGCCATGTGGGAAATAGATCTTATTGGAGAATTGCCCAAGGCTAAAGGGGATGTCAAATATGCGGTGGTCGCGGTTGATTACTTTATTATATGGGCAGAAGCTATGCCATTGGCAACTATCAGAGCAAAGAAAATCAGAGATTTTGTCTTTAACTCCATCATGTGTAGATTTGGAATCCCTTACATGCTTGTGTCTGACAACGGAAAGCATTTTAACAGCAAGGAGTTGTGATGGTTATGTGAGGATCTCAAAATCAAGAAGGAGTTTGCAGCGGTCTATCATCCTCAAAGCAATGGGAAGACAGAGGCTGTGAATAAAATAATAAAGCATACTCTCAAGACCAAACTGGAAGTGCGCAAGGGAAATTGGTCTGAAGAACTCTTAAAAGTGATGTGGTCCTACAACACTACTCCATGATCTACTACGGAAGAAACTCCGTTTATGCTGACTTACGGCTATGAAGCTATGGTCCCGTGGAAGTTGGTTCAGGATCGCTTCGTAGAGATCGTTACACGGAGGAAGATGCAGAGGTTAATCAAAGGCTTCATTTGGATCTTTTGGAAGAAACAAGGGAAAATTCTCAGCTGAGGCTTGTAGTATATCAACAGCGTGCTGCAAGGTATTACAACAAGAAGGAAAAGGGACAACTGTTGAAGGTAGGGGATTTGGTGCTTAGGAAGGTGATGCCAAACACTAAGAATCCCCAGCATGGAGTGTTTAGAGCTAATTGGGAAGGACCATACAAGATAAAAGCAATCTTGTGGAAAGGGACTTATCACCTTGAGGATTTGGAAGGAAAGCTGGTTCCGCGAGCGTGGAACGCAGAACATCTCCGAAAGTATTATCAGTAAGGCGCGACTTTGGCCCCTTACATATCTTTTTTATTATATACTTAGGGTTGTGCCCAGATTATAGACTAGAAGCAATAAAATTCCTCCTAGCCTAGGGGGGTAGTGCATGTACTACTTACTTTAGAACTAGTTGAAAGATCATTTTTTCGAATAAATTCCCCACAGAGCATAGTAGCCGTGGGACTGGTGCACTTTTGACACCAGAGCGCACTATTAATAAAAACTTTGAAAAATTCCAATGGTTGTTTGCTTGTGGATCTGCTTGGTTATATGACGCGTCCTCATAACAAGATGCGCCCTAATAAATAATCCTTTACTTACATTTACAAGAACACGATTGGCAAAAGGGAAACTAAATAAAACTCAAGTAAAGATGGAGGCAAGACGCGTCTTGTGTCTAAGGACGCGCCTAAGTGATCTTGGTTGATGCTCCTTGAGTTTTATGTTTCTTTGATTTTAACATTCTATAACAAAAAATGAAGACACATCCTCACTAAGGACGCGTCCAGCCTGACATGTCAAAATCATTATCTTCAGGAATAAAAGATAGACGCGTCAGGAAACTAGAACGCGCCCATCTATATTGTGCTTTGCCTAAATGCAAAAATATATGACATGTTATCATGCTAAGAGAAGAATATACCATCCAGAAAGTTCAAAATAGCCTAAGTAAATGGAATAATCTAGACGTACCCAAGTATAAGGACACGCCCTACGGTCTATGGTGTTGGAAATGAATTAATAAGGAAGATGTGTCCAGAAGCGAGGACGCGCCCTTGCATAAAATCTTATTAGCTTGTAATGAGGAAGGGGAGAATAGTAAGATTGAAAAGGCAACACGTCCTCAGCGTAAGACGCTCCCATATGCATGACATAACAAGATTAAGAAAATAAGCATAACATGCATAAAGGTAATTAAAGGAGAGAAATCTCATGAAAAGTGCAAACAAACGAAGTCCAGAGATAATCATTACAATTTGCAATTCTTGAAAGGGCCCACACCCTTAAAGTAGTTCAGATAAAAACTGCATGAATAGACATAAGACGCGCCCTAAGCAGGAGGCGCGTCCTGGGGCTTGTCTTGGTTGTCTGGAGGAGGAGGCTGAGTCTGAAGTGGAGAAGGTGCCGGGGACGCGTCATCTTCTTCCAGGCCAAGGATGATTCTCTTGTTTTTGATGGAATCTGCAGCCCTGATTTTGAAATCATTTATCCACTTTTGGGTGTATTCATCAAACTTGGAAAAAGTGTATTCTGGGTCATTGGCTATGAACCCAGAAAACCACTCTTCAAACCCAGCTGCAAAGCCATTCTGGTAAACCAATTTTTTCTCTTCCTTCCATCCATGTAACCTGTCATCGTTTAAAGTGTCCAGCTCCAGTTGCATGGTGGAATTTAAGGCTACAACACTCTCCATGGCCTTCTCCACAGAGGTAACATTACCTTCCAGCAGTGCCTTCTCACCCTCAAGACGCGTCCTGTCTTCCTGTAGTCGCTTGATTTCAGCATCTTTCTCGTGGATAAGCAAAGTAATGTTCTTTTCCAGAAGTTTGATCTTGTCTTCGGCCTAGTTTTTAGCAGTGTCAGTAACAGCAAAACGCGCCCTGAGTCTAGCGGCCATGTTTACACTTTGTCTAGCATGCAAGTGGAGCTCGACTGCGGCTCTCACCATGGCTTGCTCTGTTTGTTCTTCTGTCCTGAAAGTCCACCCTCGAACTTCATCTTCAGTGAAGTCTCCAGCCGAGGACGTTCCCAGATATCTGAGAACAAAGGATTGCTCATCTGACACTATTTTCTGACACTTTGAGGGCGTGTCCTCCTTATCAGGGATGTCTGAGATTGTGGTATCAATGATTCTTGGTGGAGGGGGAGGAGTGACAGCAGGCATGGGGTCTCTAACCTTTGGATCAGGCTTAACAGGAGTTTGCTTTATGGCTCTCAGCTTTTTGATGGCCCCAATAGCAAATCCTTTTGGGAGAGAAGTCATATATGTGACATAAACATGGGAAAATTATTATCCAAGTAATGTAGACGCGTCCTGTGTGGTATGACATACCTTTTGAAAACTATGTAATGCAATAATATTATATGGGATGCCAGGATGCGTCCTGATAGTAAGACGCGCCGAGAATTTTTTTTATAAATTGTCAATACATATATATATGTCAAGTAAAGTGCATGTAAAGGCCTGAAGGACACATCAACTATAACATGGATTATGAGGAAAGTAAGTAACAAACTAACAACATCAGTCATGAATATTATAAGAAGACGCGTCCTAATAGTAAGGCGCACCCAAAGCAAAAACATGGATGTGGGAAACATCTGCAGGTTAGATTAAGTTAAAGTTATGCATTTAAGAGAAAGGGCGAACATATGCATGGCGCGTCATAAACGAAGGACGCGTCTTAATGATTCTTACCTTGCTCTAAATCCACTTGTCTACTAATGTCCAGTTGGACAAATTCTGTTGCGTTGAGCCCTCTAGCTATCTCAGAAGCAGTTAGGACATGTTTTCCATTGTAAAAATCACGGTATGTTAGGTCCCAATAAGTTTGTAGAGGGGGGGGGGTTGGATACAAACTATACCGTTTAATCGAATTTAATGCGGAATAAAAAGGTTGACCAAAATTTAAGTTAAATGAAACTATTATTAAACTTGAAAGGTGTTACAACAACGGTATCGTTTACAAGGGATTAATCTCAAATAAATTATCACAAATCTAGAATAAATTCAACATTAACTTTTTCTATTTTTGTAATAAAAAGATCAAATGCTAGAAGCAATTTGAGATTAAGTTCTAGGGATTTTGATCCGCTAGATAGTTACACAAGAACAAGAGAATGATTTCTAGTGGTTTAGATTTAACTTTAATTGCTAGAAATATATGATCTTGAATTGCAGTAGTGAAGAGATGAAATGTTGTATTTTTATTTTCTGCGGCTGCTGCTTATGTTCTTGAGTAGATGAAGTGTATTCACTGTGTGTTGAATGTCTGTTGCTGTTGTCTTTTAATAATTCAATCAACAGAGATCAAATGAACTGGCAAGACAATCAGTGAGACAATCTGTTGAACTAGCAAGACAATCGGCATTACAATCTGTTGAACTAGCAAGAGAATCGGTGAGACAATCATTTGAACTAGCAAGACAATCAGTGAGACAATCATTTGAACTAGCAAGACAATCCCATAGCTGGTAGAACTTTCGGTATGACAATCCATTTGAACTAGTATGACTTTCAGTATGACAATTGATTGTCATACTGGTTCAATTGATTGCCATGCTGAATTAATATTGAATATAAATTCAAAATCATATCTGAAAATTCATAATATTAATTCAGAATTAATTAATCAATTAATTCAATTAATCAATAAATTAATCTTTGGAGATATAATTTATTTTCTTAATTAAATTATATGACTTAATTAAATAATAGAGAATTAATACTACTCTTGAACAACAACCACTCTTCTGAAAATCTTCTGAAAATCACTGAAAATTATGAATCAATTCCACCACTTCAATGTTGACACTCGATGTACTGTCTGGTTCATGAGTGACTAACTTCCGTGACATTTCTTCATGTCTTGACTTTGATAACTTGATTTTCTTCAGATTAAAACCCTATAATTATCTGATACCCTGACAAGATCTCTGACACTTGATTAAATCCACAATCTTGATTTATATCACTGAGACTTGATCAATTTCTTGAACTTCTTCCAGTGAATTAATTCCTCAAGTCTGTAGATGAACATTGTTTCTGAATCCTTTGACAGATGTTATTTTGAGAGATCTCTTTGACGGTAGATCCACTATTTACTTGTTACATTTTTATTTGAGTTGAGTAAAATCCTCGAATAAACAAATAGGCTATGACATATGCCTTTCACGGTATTTACAAATGGAACCAACCCTTGCAGATAAAGCCCCAATCTTTTTGAGATTGGCCTCCATAATCATATCCTTAAGGTTAAAATGCTTCTCAACATACTTCAACACCTTCTCTGCCCTCCTTTTCTTTCTTCCTGTCAGCTCTTTCTGAGTTCTTTTATCTATGGAAGAAAGATAAGGGTTACAAAAGGGAAAAAGGGAAGGATAACAAAAGAGAAGACGCGTCATGTAGAAGGGGACGCGTCCTAGACGTCGCACTTACTTGGCTCTAAGTTAAAACGAACGCGAGCCCTTTTGACATCATAGATGTAGAAAAATGGCTCCTTCCAGTCTCGTTCATGGCTGATCTTGCCCTTATTAAACCCTTTATTGTTCAACCATTTGTTAACAACCAAGAAGTGGTAGCCTTGGATGGACTTCCTAATACTGAAGAAATAGCTGAATTCTTTCATGGAGGGCACGCCCAACCTTAAATTATGATACATAATGTACAAGGCCTATGCTAGTTTGTATGAGTTTGGGGACAGTTGGACTGGAGCCACATCATACTACTTCAGAATTTTCTTGATGTACGGGTGCAAGGGCGCGCCCATACCCAGGGAAATGAGCTTTGGAGTGAGGACCATTCTTGGGATCCTTAGATTCTCCATGTTAAAGATGTGGGGTCTCATCATCCTAAGAGGACGCGCCCAGATGCCTTCCATGTCATAATACTTCATCGTCCAACCAATCTCCAAATCTGTTACAGTAGATTTCATGCCAACACAGGCCGATTTATTTTCCCTCTTCCTCCAAACATTCTTCTCAGTCTCACGGAGGTCTTCTAGCTCTTTCTAATCGAAATCGAGCTCTACATCGCTTGACTCCCAATGCTCCAATAGGGAGACAGACTGTTGAGGGGAGACGGGGTACTTGTCAGGCTGAGGGATTCTCTTCCCAAATTCACCCTCACTATGAGGTGAGGGCGCATCCTCAACAGGAGACGCGTCCCTGGCTGGAGATGTTTCTTGAGCAGGAGACGCGTCCTCATCGAGAACAATTACGCGTGAGGGCTGTTGGCTGGTTGTGGGGACAATCTCATCATCAGACCAATCTTCAATGGTCGATATAGTATTGAGAATTGGAGTTCTTTTGTGATTTAATTTTCCTCTTTTCATCCTAGCGCTTATAGGGACATGATCCTTAGAGTCAGAACTCGAGTCTGCCATGATCGAGGATTATGATTTGAGAGACTCGAAGACGCGTGCTTCTGTCTCAAGAAAGGGAGTAGTCCTATGGAAGTCAGATGGTTGGGGTTCGAAAGAAAGTGGGGGAGGAGAGTAGACCCCTATACGCTTGTTGAGAGCCTTAAAAGGATGAAAAGGAGAAGAAGACGTGTCCTCCAGCTGAAATAAGAAGGAAAAAAATTTCGAGGACGCGTCCATGTTTACAAAAAAAAGATATTAAAAAAAATAATAATAATAAAGAAAGTGGGAAGAAAGAATTCAATAGGAAGGCGCGTCATACGAGTGTGACGCGTCCTGGTATGGTCGCGTGTCCTTAATATATGCGATAAACAAGCACTAGGATGCGCCCTACATGGTAGACGCATTCTAAACTAGCAAAAATACATGGGAATTTTAATCGACTATGAGCGATTTGGGGAAAATTCAATAAAACCCTAGAAACATATACCCAGGAATCAAAGAAGCAAAATATGTTACTTTAATCGATACATACATACACACACACAATAAAGATGAAGAACAGTTCGTGGGGAAATGAAGTACATGAACAGTTTTTTATCTATTACAGTCGATTTGCTCGGTGAAATTAAGATGTAATGAAAGATTTACATACCTTGTGTGTAAGTCATATGTCATAGCCTATTTGTATATTCGAGGATTCAACTCAACTCAAATAAGAATGTAATAAGTAAATAGTGGATCTACCGTCAAAAGAGATCTCACAGAGTAATATCTGTCAAAGGATTCAGAAACAAGGTTCATCTACAGACTTGAGGAATTAACTCACTAGAAGAAGTTCAAGAAATTGATCATGCCTCAGTGATATAAATCAAGAGTGTGGATTTAATCAAGTGACAGAGATCTCGTCAGAGTATCATTAATTACAAGGATTTAATTTGAAGAAAATCAAAGTATCAAAGTCAAGACATGAAGAAACGTCACGGAAGTTAGTCACTCATGAACCAGACAGTACATCGAGTGTCAATGTTGAAGTGGTGGAATTGATTCATAATTCTTAGTGATTTTCAGAAGATATTCAGAAGATTGGTTGCTGCTCAGGGTTAGTATTAATTCTCTATTAATTAATTAAGTCATATAATTTAATTAAGAAAATAAATTATATCTGCAAAGATTAATTTATTTGATTAATTAAATAAATTGATTAATTAATTCAGAATTAATATTAAGGATTTTCAGAATTTAAATTGGATTAAAATTCATTTAAATTCAGCAAGTCAAACTGATTGTACTAGTATGACAATCGGTATGACAATCAATAGTCATACCGAAAGTCATGCTAGTACAAACAATTGTCTTGCCGAAAGTTACACTGGAAGAGAATTGTCTTGCTAGTTCAATCAGATTGTCTTGCTAGTACAAACAATTGTCTTGCCGAAAGTTACACTGGAAGAGAATTGTCTTGCTAGTTCAATCAGATTGTCTTGCTAGTACAAACAATTGTCATACCGAAAGTCTCTCCAGTTCAACAGATTGTCTTGCTAGTACAATTGGATTGTCTCACCGATTGTCATTGCAGTTCATTCTATTCTGTTGTTTGATTAAAAGAAGCAGAAGCAGAACACATTCATTCAATCCAACAATACAGAACCCGAGAACAAAAGAAAAAGAAGCAGAACAATATTTCATCTTCTCTGCAAAACTTCAAGATCAATTTCTAGATTGTAAAGTTAAATCCAATCAACTAGAAATCTTTATCTTGTTCTTGTGTAACAATCTAGCAGATCAAAATCCCTAGAACTTAATCTCAAATTGCGTTTAGCATTTGAATCTTTTTATTACAAAAATAGAAAAAGTTCATGTCGAATTTATTCTAGATTTGTGATAATTAATTTGAGATTAATTCCTTGTAATCGATACAGTTGTTGTAACACCTTTCAAGTTTAATAATATTTTATTTAACTTGAATTTTGTTTCACATTTTTTTATTCCGCATTTAATTCGATTATTCGGTACTGTTTGTATTCAACCCCCCTTCTACAAACACATTGGGACCTAACAATTGGTATCAGAGCCTTCTGATTAACGAACAAATCAAGATCCTAGACTTTTGTGATTTTTCAACTCTTTGAATTTTTATTCATTCAAAAATTCATAATGACTTCACATAAAGTTGGAACCGTTAAAATTCCACAATTTGATAAAGAGAATTATATTATGTGGAAGAAGAAGATGCTCTTGTTTTTACAAGTTGCAAATCCCAAATATTCAAGCTTGTTAAAAAAGGGTATAAAAACTCCGATGGTTATTGAACCGGAGGTAATAATAGATGGTGTGGTGACTACTAAAGCTAGAACCTATCCAAAAGAGCCCGAAGATTTTACTCCTGCTGAGAAGGAAGAAGCCTCCTTGGATGCCAGCCTTCAATTAATATTAATTGATTCCCTTGATCCTTTGATGAACAGACATGTGATGAACTGTAAAAATTCTAAACACATGTGGGAAACTATTGAGGTAATTAATGAAGGCACAGAGGAAGTTAGGGAGAACAAGTTGGAAATCCTAACCTCTGAATATGAACATTTCAAATCAAATCCAGGAGAAGGAATTACTGAAGTGTTTGAGAGGTACAATGCGTTGATCAACAAACTGAACATCAATGGAAAGTATTATTCAATCAGGGAGGTCAACAAAAAGTTCCTTTTAACACTGCCAGCTCATCTTGAACATAGAATCACTGCCATTAGAGAAGCTAGAGATCTGAGTGAGATTTCTTTGGACAGGCTCTATGGAGTGTTAAAAACCTATGAGTTGGAGCAGATTCAACAGAAGGAAGTCTACGGGAAGGATAGAATGATCAGCACATCTACTGCACTTGTAGCTGAAGGTCAACAACAACAACAATCTCAACAGTTAGAAAGAATGGTACAGTTTTCCAAGGGTGAGGAAAATGAGTTAGTAGCAGAATATGATCCTCCTACTACAAATCAATCAAGTGATGATTTTTATTCCTTGGAAGAGCTGGAGCAATTGGAAGATGAATCAATGGCCCAAATTGTCAAGAGATTCTCTAATGTCAGATTCAGGAGGAATCCCAAGCTTAAGTACAAGTCCAACTATAACAAATTCCAGAAAGGTGGATCTTCATCCTCTAACACCAGCAGTGGTGGGTACAAAACATGGATGGTTGATCGAAGCACCATTAGATGCTATAACTGCAATGAGTTGGGACACTTTGCCACAGAATGTAGGAAGCCAACGCAAGTAAGAAAGAACTCTGAAAGGGCTTATCTGGCAAAGGGAAGATGCTGGGATGATACTGACAGTGAAGATGAAGAAGAAGGAAATCTTGCTCTTATGGCTATTGATGGAAAAGCTTCATCGTCAAGAATAGAGGTAAAACTTTCTGATGCTGAAATGATTTATCATCTAAGAGGTAACTTAGATTGTGCACGTCGTGATAATGAACTGTTAAGTTTACAGATCACAGACCTTGAGAAAGAGGTCAATGAATTAAGACTTGTGCACATTAATCAAGACAAATTAAAAGAACAGGTATCTTTTCGAGAGAATAGAGTTGACTGTTATAGAAAACTCGAAACTATTCTCAAAGACAAGATCACCGGTCTTGAGACTAAGGTTAGAGCCTACTTCAATTCTTGTTCGAAGGCTAAAGAGTTCTACAGTAAGCAAGCTGTTAATCAAACATCTGGAATAGGTTATGATTACAATGCTGCTATTGGAGAATTAGGCATAAACTCCCCTACTCATGTCTGTGCTAAAGGGAGGGAAGTACCACATGTGCTTAAGGGTGTTGATGAACCCCTCTATAAAGCATCAATTGCTGAACCATTTGATGCGACCTCTTCTGTTATTCAAGAAGAAATACGTGCTGAGGATCATGCTTATGAGAATATTGTTTCCAAGTCATGTGAGTCGAAAGTTCCAGTCAAAGTTGTGCAAGCAACTGAGATTAACTCAGACACACATGAGTTGGATAACAATAATGCCATGTCTACCATGCATAAATTGCCTGCTGTTAATCACTCTCATAGAGCATGTAGTATTGCTAATTGTATGTCTTGTGCTTTTAATATGATATATGCTTATTTTAATGGTAAGCATGTGTCTAATGATAAGACTACTCCTCGTCAGCATGTGAATAACAAGAAGCATGATAGGTCTAAGACTGCTAGTCCTTCTAAGGCTAGAAAGGAGACATTTGTGCCTAAGCCTAACCAGAAATTTGTTAAGGCTATTTACAAGGTCAAATGTTCAGTCATTGAGAATGTTGAGATCGTTAAAATTAAAAATGTTGTTTTGCCTGACAAAGGACAATTCTACAAGTATGCCGGGCCCAACCAAGTTTGGGTTCCGAAGAAGGTCTAATCTATTTGAAGTGCAGGGCAGTATACAGGTGTAACCGGTAGTGTGGATTCTTGACAGTGGATCATCAAGACATATGACCGGAGATAGAGCCCTGCTATCAAATGTGGATTGAGAAAGCTGGCCCCCTGGTTACCTTTGGAGATAACAGCAAAGGTTTATCTGAGGGATATGGTTGTTTGCAAGCTGGATATGTTATCAGTGAAATTTTGTATATTGTGCTAGGTTATTATCAGGAAGCAGTATCTAACATATAGCACCAGTGACGAGACTTGAGAATATTACGACATATCAGGCACTTGCTGCACATTACACTTGGAATTGTACTCTAGTAAGATGTGTACAAGTGTACTCCTGGTTGGTGAGTTAAAAGAGGAAGTCAGTGCACCACAGTTCATGGACTTTGCAGCTGCAGATCTATTGGACTATGCAATCTCTTCTTCACATTCTCACTTCTGGTTTGTATGAACTAGTATACTGCTCAAGCAATCGTCAAGGACATGGTATGGCACTCTAACTGCAGTTACAGTTTTATATGAACTAGTAGAGTCGTCATATTTATAACTATCTTATCATTAGGCACAATCATATTGTTTTATATGTGCAGTGATATATTGATAATGCAACATAACAATTAGTATCTAAAGTACTTGACAAGTATCGGTCAATGATATGTTGTTAACATTATGTTGCAGATATTTGTAAGCTTTTGACATGAATGAGAATTACTTAGACTTTACCCTAAGTGATCAATGTTTTATCAAAAACTCATTCATATTGAAAAACAAAATTAAACTTCTTTCTACATTAGTGATTTCTTATTTCATGTAAAATCTTTTAAAATCACTATTGTAAATCATTTTCTCTCTATTACCATATATTCTATGATACAGGTTCAGTCTCCATTGACTTTCTTTCATTGACAGTCATGAGGTTGAAAACCCACAACGTCTATCCCAGACTGTAAAGACAAACACAAAAACAGAACCAACCAACACTCTCTTATCACTAAATGTAGTATGAATGAGCGTGAGGGAGATAGTGCCTCAGTGCACCACATAAGGATGGTTCTGTAGTCAACCCAGTAGCTCTGTCTCCTACATAGATGAGTAGTATTTAAACCGAGATAACTGCTAGCCCCCATACATCTTCTCAAAAAGATGTAATGGCTGAAAAGGCACAAAAACAGTTACTAGATTCATTCTCTCAACAGGGTGTGTCTATTGAATTTTTCCTGTCGGCCAAGGTATCCGATGTAGTGTCACCACTTCAAACATAATCAATTCTTGATGCACAAGGAAAGGTTACACACACAAAGGATGAGTTGACGGAAACAAGAGTTTTGACCATTTTAAGGTCAGATTCGATTGTTTAAGGTTCGTTAATGAACCAATTGCCTTTACAGGTGTTAGGAGAGGATACTGATCCAAAAGCCATATGTCAGTGGTCAGTGTCTACCTCCCCAGGCTTAAATCCCCTGGATGCATCTGCGGATAGTGGATCTGACATAGGCGCAGATCGGCAACTTGTTGACAATGATTCAGATATTACCTGATGAGTCACAAGGAAATGTCTTCACAGACATTAGAAGGGAACCTTGATCTTTATGCTAAATTCTTTGGATCATTGTTTACCTTCCCAGAACTCAAATCTGGAACCCTAAAAGGGAAACTAGCAACTTGTAAATTATGACTCAGATTCATCTGACGAGTTTAACAAGGATCGGGATTTGTGAACTCCCATTGCACCACCTGTGACCTCCTTAAGGATGGCTAAGGTGATTTTCCTTGCAGGTACAGCTGGAATATGGAGCTATGAGAGGAGTGATACACTTGTGAGAAAGAGTGTAAACATGAGTGGAGAGAAGAGTGAAACTCATGTGAGGTACACTAAACAGAATCACACACTCACAATGAGGAAGAAAGAGAAACTACTTGTTATTTGTTTTCCAACCAAGTGAATATGAGAACTCCTTCAGACGACGGCATACATTCCTTCTTTAAGGGGGAGATAAAAGCTTAAGTAATAGTTTGGAGGATTCCTCAACTAAGGGGGAGAAATAGCAGGGAGGAAGAAAAAGGTGAAGAAAAAGATCCTACATGTACACTACACCACACCATTGTTGTTTGTAACTACGGATCCTATTGTACGGGAGAGGTGGTAAACACAAGGTGATTTTCTAGTAAGGGAAAAAGCTGTTTTCAAAAAAGGAGTACCATTGGCTTTTATCTGCGGATCCTATTGTACGGGAGAGGTGGTAAACGAAGGTGATCTTCTTTAATCAGTTGATTCTCATAGGGGGAGAAGCAAGAGAGATATGGGCTTCTCAACAGGAAATGTGGTTGTACAAATGAAGATGGAACTACTTGAAGATATGTTCAGTCTAGAGGAACATCTACTTGGAATCTGGAAAATGTTAAATCTAGTCCAGAACTTTTCTACTATTTACTTTGCATTTCTTTTTATATCTTTTTCTTATTTGTTATTTGAGTTATCCTCTAGGTATTTGTGTGTTATTGTCTAACAAACAAATAGGGGGAGATTGTAAGTCATATGTCATAGCCTATTTTTATATTCGAGGATTCAACTCAACTCAAATAAGAATGTAATAAGTAAATAGTGGATCTACCGTCAAAAGAGATCTCACAGAGTAATATCTGTCAAAGGATTCATAAACAAGGTTCATCTACAGACTTGAGGAATTAACTCACTGGAAGAAGTTCAAGAAATTGATCATGCCTCAGTGATATAAATCAAGAGTGTGGATTTAATCAAGTGACAGAGATTTCGTCAGAGTATCATTAATTACAAGGATTTAATCTGAAGAAAATCAAAGTATCAAAGTCAAGACATGAAGAAACGTCACGGAAGTTAGTCACTCATGAACCAGACAGTACATCGAGTGTCAATGTTGAAGTGGTGGAATTGATTCATAATTCTTAGTGATTTTCAGAAGATATTCAGAAGATTGGTTGCTGCTCAGGGTTAGTATTAATTCTCTATTAATTAATTAAGTCATATAATTTAATTAAGAAAATAAATTATATCTGCAAAGATTAATTTATTTGATTAATTAAATTAATTGATTAATTAATTCAGAATTAATATTAAGGATTTTCAGAATTTAAATTGGATTAAAATTCATTTAAATTCAGCAAGTCAAACTGATTGTACTAGTATGACAATCGGTATGACAATCAATAGTCATACCGAAAGTCATGCTAGTACAAACAATTGTCTTGCCGAAAGTTACACTGGAAGAGAATTGTCTTGCTAGTTCAATCAGATTGTCTTGCTAGTACAAACAATTGTCTTGCCGAAAGTTACATTGGAAGAGAATTGTCTTGCTAGTTCAATCAGATTGTCTTGCTAGTACAAACAATTGTCATACCGAAAGTCTCTCCAGTTCAACAGATTGTCTTGCTAGTACAATTGGATTGTCTCACCGATTGTCATTGCAGTTCATTCTATTCTGTTGTTTGATTAAAAGAAGCAGAAGCAGAACACATTCATTCAATCCAACAATACAGAACCCGAGAACAAAAGAAAAAGAAGCAGAACAATATTTCATCTTCTCTGCAAAACTTCAAGATCAATTTCTAGATTGTAAAGTTAAATCCAATCAACTAGAAATCTTTATCTTGTTTTTGTGTAACAATCTAGCGGATCAAAATCCCTAGAACTTAATCTCAAATTGCGTTTAGCATTTGAATCTTTTTATTACAAAAATAGAAAAAGTTCATGTCGAATTTATTCTAGATTTGTGATAATTAATTTGAGATTAATTCCTTGTAATCGATACAGTTGTTGTAACACCTTTCAAGTTTAATAATATTTTTATTTAACTTGAATTTTGTTTCACATTTTTTTATTCCGCATTTAATTCGATTATTCGGTACTGTTTGTATTCAACCCCCCTTCTACAAACACATTGGGACCTAACATTGTGAGTTGGGGATTTGATTAAGCTAAGGAAATCGAAGAATAGGCGGAGGAATGACCGGATTCTTGAACTTAAAACCTCTGCTTGAACGATGGTGATGGTGACAGTTGAGAGAGAGGAGAAATGGTGGAGAAATTTTATTCTTTGGGGTATTTATAGAAAAGGGGATGGCTGACGTGTATCAGCTATCAAGCAATGGTCAATCTCGGGAAAACGAATTTTGGGCGCGTCCAGTGTTCAAGACACGTCCTGATTTTTAACAGATAGGCAATCCAAAATTTTGCTTATGGTTTTAAGTAAAATTCCAATTTTGTTTTCAATTGCAAATAGAATTTGGGGGGTAGTTGTTATACCCAAAATTTGGTATGGGATCAATGCGGGTCAAATACGGACTAATTACAGTCAAACTCGGTATTGCATTGTAAAAGGTGAGGACGCGTCAATAAATACAGGACGCGCCCAACTTTGTGGGGTGTTTTATGAAGGATGGTCTTATAATAAGAAAGCTTGAATGCACATGATTAGGACAGAACGCGCCTAGGCGTTGTGGACGCGTCCACCGTTGTGGAAGTATTTAGTAAATGTAGTCCTTTTTGGTAATGAAGGTTGGAACACGCGCCTAGAGGTCGAGGACGCGTCCTGTCTTTATGGAATGTTATGAGAGGTAGTTGCTGGAAGAACAATACAGGTTTCATGAAGGTTAGGACGAGCCCAACATCCTAGGACGCGTCCTATGTGTGGTAAATGCATTCTCAAAGGTGACCTCAGGACAAAGCGTGCATGTGAAGGAGCAATGGAGATTATTTTCACTAACATATTTGTTGCAGGTACTCTTTGAAGAATTCCCTCCTTGAGACGGTCAAAGAGGGGGGGTGTCCGTGAAGAGCTTGAAGACCTCCAGGGGTATGCCTGATGATTGAAGGTCTCCTCCTGTATTCAATGGATGTCCTCGTTGGAGATGCGGGGTTAACTTTGGTGTGTGCTTTGGAAACTCTGTTCTTGTATTCAACGGGTATCCTCGTTGGAGAACTTTGGAGTCATCCTACCCTTTGCACCCAAGAGCTTGGGATCACCTGTCCTGCTATCAGGTGGGTTATCCTCATTCGGGGGACAGAGACGCATCCGGCATTTGGGGTGAACCGTGGCTATACCTGCGTCCGTAAATCAAGGGAGATAGTTGTAGCGGAGTGTTATCCTTGCGCAGGATGAATTCCTACGATTACGGACGAGCCTTGGTCCTTTGCGGTTAGGCCTCATAGTTGGGCATTCCTAAAGCTAGCGGAAGATGGATTCTGGACGGGCTTCCACCAGACCTAGGAATAAGAAGTCTAAGCCCATTAGATTTCTTGTTCCCCAAGAACTACGTCAGGCTTGATCCCTATATAAAGGGTACGTAGGCACATTGAGAGGGGTAAGAAGTTGAGAGCTGATATGGGAGCCACCACTTACTCTGATCAATCTCAGCCTAATTAACCACAAACTACCACACACCGCTAGATTTTCGGGCGAAGAACCACCGTCATAGATCTTAATTCCGGCGAGAAATCTCAATCTTTGTTGTTACCAGATTCCCCCGTCAATAAATAATATAATATTTTAGCGGGATCAATAGTCTATTATTTTATTTTAGCCCGAGCCTAAAAATCCAACTAACTACATGTATTTATTTTCATTTTTTTATTTAAGATTTGATCAATAGTATAATTTTGTTTAACCCGACCTAGGTGAATTATATATTTTTTTGTTTAAACCAAAATCATGAGACATATTATAATTATGTTGTGAATATATATGTTATGAGAGTGTTTATTTTAAATATTACTATAATTACTATAAATATTATAGAAGATAGATCGATTGATAGATAGATAATCAGCATATATTAAAAATAATTGTCCATAATATTTTAGAGAAAGATTTGTTTTATTTGGAGAAAATAAAAAAGAAAACATATTTTACTTATAAAATGTATAAATTAAAAAGAAGTGTCTAAAATATTTGTAGAGAACGAGTTGTTTTAGTTGGTGTAAATAAAAGATGCAACATATTTTACTTATAAAGGTAATTAGTTAGATATTAATTAAGTAAGGGCAATTGAGTAAAATATTAATTTTTTAAGAAAATGCAATTATGTAACTGAAGGAAGAACAATAAAGTTTCGTATTTAATATAATAATATAGATAGATAAATAAGTCGACTTCAAAAATTAAATATTTATTTTATTTTGTTTATGTAATTGAATTGTAAGCTAATGCTTACTTTACGTATATTTGTCTTTACATTAATAGGAAAAATTATATAAAATAAATATCTTTTATTGTGAAGCCGTATAAAATATATATGCGACAACTACCGGTTAAATGTGCATATGATTTTGACTTATGCATTGTTTTAAGAACATAGGGTTTTTGCCTTAAACGATGGGATGTGAATATTGTTGTTGTTGTCAAATCAATAAGGATGATGATACTAAGTTGTTCTTATAGAGTTAAGAAATTATGGATTGCTAAAGTCAAGAAACTTAACAAAGTTTTTAAGTAAAACAATAATTAAATAAAATAAACAATTAAGTAACTGATAATAGTAATTTATTAGTTATTAGTGGTTATAACATTATTATTCTATTTTATTAAATAAATTTATCCGTGATATTTAGAGAATTTGTTTTAATTGAGATAAATAAAAAAAGATAACTTGTTATAATTGAAAATGATTTTTATTTATTTTTCTATTATAATTCGATTACTAAGGTTAATAAAATAGAGTACTTCAGTAAATTGCGTGTATATCAAAAAATATGCACGGTACCAAAACTTTCAACGTTTCGTCTTTTATATTTTGACTTTTGCATTATTTTAACAACAAAGCGTTTTTGCATTGTTTTAAACGATGAGATGAGATGGTTGTTGTTTTCAAGTAATAAGGATGACAAAGTAATAAGGATGACAATTAAGAATTTATGGATTGTTATAGTCAAGTAGAAACAATAATTAAATAAAATAAACAATTAAGTAGCTGAAAAAGGTAATTTATTAGTCATTAGTGGTTGTTATTTATTAGTTATTAATAGTTATAATATTATTATTTTATTTTATTATATAAAGATATTTAGAGAAATTATTTTAATTGAGAGAAATAAAAAATATAACGTGTTATAGTTGACAAAGAATTTTTTTTTTCTATTATAATTTGAATCCTAATGCTAATAAAACTTTTAAATAAAATAAGGGTAATTCAGTAAATTCAGTATGTACCAAAAACATGTACTGTACCAAATTTTTTAATATTTCGTCTTTTATATAATAATAATAATGGATAGATAGATAGTGTAGATTAATGTAATACTGGTAAGAAAAATTGGTAAGGAGATGACTTTTTAAAAATAAACATTTGTTTATAAATTAAATATTAAATAAATAATTGTTATAAAAAGGTTACCATAAGATATAATTTATAAATATATAGTTAGCTAATAATTGTATATCAAATAAACTATGTTAAAAAATTCTAAAAATTATAATTTAGTACAAACAAAGTAATTAAATCAAAGATAAATGCATTCCTTCATTTTAGACTTTTGGATTATGTTATAATGATATTTCAAATTGTTTACTTAAATTTTGCATAAAAGTTTATTATATTAACAAATATTTAAACAAAAATTTAAAAATATTCTTACAAAGAATATACATGATAAATTTTAAAACATCTAATATACCCGCTAAATCTTAATATTTTGAAAAATGCATTTAATTAAATAAGAACTATAAATACCAGCAAAGTTAAGTAATGTAAATTGTAGCTAAATTAAAACAAACCAATACTTTGTAGATTGATGTATATAAATATAAACGCATGACTTTTTTTTGCTTTTATTTCACTATCTTTATTTTTCTTCTTTTGATTAAAATATGTTTTTTAATGTAATATAAATGTAATCTTAAAAACTTTGACCACTAATTTTTTAAAAAAAAAACTTTGATCAGTACATTAATCTTGTACCGTTACTAAATTTTTCTTCAAAAATTTAAATAATTAAATATATACAATTATACACGTTATACATATTTAAGTTAAGGCACATATGTGTCATCAAAGAACCGTGTTTGGATTTCATTGAGCCACGTTATGCTTTGCATGCTACGTGTTATTTTACCAAGCTCAATGAACGGTTGAGATTGAAACAAGCCTTTTTTACATAGCTCTAACTCGGTCACTAAAGTGGTCTGCCGTCATTTCATCTCTCTCAGTAGCAAATAGTCCTCCTCAGTTCTCCACACCTCCATCGAGTCTTTATCAAAATATTTCTTCTTAGACCAAAACCTAATATAATGGAGAAAACTATGTCTGGAGACATTAAGAATGATAGCTCAAACACAAACTCGAAACAGAAACTATCAGCATCGTGTATAAGAAATGCACGAGCTTCTCGTCACCAGAAGTTGGAGTCAGAGTCAGGCCGAGCTAAGGATGTGGGTGGTGGTGAAGAGGGCAGCAAGCGTCGAAAGATGCAGATGTTCCCGGGTGGTAAAGGTGTGGGTGGAGTGGACAAGGGAGATTTAAGCCAAAAGATGGAGGCAAAACTAGAGGAGGAGAAAGATGGTGAGAGTTTGGACAAGTGTCCTAAGTTTGGACTGGCGTCCATTTGTGGACGGAGGAGAGACATGGAAGATTTTGTTGCTATTCACCCTTCCTTTTGCAGCAAAGTGAAAGGAGATGCTTCTGAGTTTCATTACTTTGCTGTTTACGACGGCCACGGATGTTCTCATGTATGTTATAGTATCTCTTATTCAAATTCAAATCAATATATACATAAACATAATAATTTGTATCTAGTTTATACAGTCCGTAGACCAAAATGAACATATGTATGGTTTTTTTTTAACTTATTTGTAATATGTTTAATTAAAGGTGGCGAAGAGGTGCAAAGAAAGGTTGCATGAGCTTGTGAAAGATGAGCTTGGAGGCAAGGAGGTGGTGGAATCTGTGGAGTGGAAAGAAGTTATGGAAAAAAGCTTTGGTCGGATGGATGAAGAGGTGATTACGTGCAAAGAAGCTGTGATATCAGCTGCTGGTTGTAGATGCCTACTACCTTCACCAGAGTCTGATGCTGTCGGCTCCACAGCCGTGGTTGCTCTTGTCACTCCTGATAAGATTGTGGTGGCTAACTGTGGTGACTCTAGAGCTATTATGGCTCGAAAGGGGAAAATTATTCCCCTCTCCATCGATCATAAGGTGATCATTTAACTGATCTATATATTATTCATACTTGTTTTGTTTCTGAATATATTATATTTGATGATATTATGCTTATTTATGTGTGCAGCCTGACCGTCCTGATGAACTTAGCCGGATCCAGGCTGCTGGTGGCCGAGTCATATACTGGGATGGAGCACGAGTTCTTGGCGTTCTCGCCATGTCACGAGCTATAGGTACAAAGTATAAATAAATAAATACTCTATTGATTACTTATAATCGCTTTAGTTCAATTAGAGATTCATTTAGCCTACAAACTGAAACAGTGTGATTCATGTAACCTGTAAGTTTACTTGAAATTGTTCAAATTCTAATCGAATTGCAAATAATTAAGTGTATTTTGTGTTCAGGTGACAGCTTTTTTAAGCCATATGTGATTAGCCAACCTGAGGTGACAATCATAGACCGTACCGAAGAGGACGAATGTTTGATACTGGCAAGTGATGGACTATGGGACATGGTGTCAAACGAGACTGCAAGTCGCGTTGCTCGTTTGTTTCTCAAGGAAAAGATGACAATGAGGCCACCTGGTAAAATCTCCGGCGAGCATCACGACCAGGCTTGCACTGAAGCATCGCTATTGTTGACAAAACTGGCGTTGGTTAGGAAGAGCAGTGATAATGTGAGTGTTGTTGTCATCAATCTGAGGAAGGAGACTTAGACGGTCATGTCTTTTTAACGTGTACCCCCTACAATCTACATTAGTATTTTCTGTTTCTGTTGTTTTGTTTTCTGGTGTGAACGATGTATGGCATGATATTTTATTATTATGTTGTTTTGTTAAACCAAACTCTAATTATTACCTAGTACAGTTGTACTTCATGTTTGTGTTTCCTTCTCACGGCTACCGCATTGTTACCATCGAATACTCCTATCACTTGTTTAATGCTAAACTTATTTATTTTAATGAAAATATTTCTTGCAAATAGTTAGGTAATTAATGCAAAAATATGTTAGTATAATTATATAAACGGCGCCCTGGCTTCAACACATTGACATCACCCCATTGTGAGCATAGATCCGTGAACCAGCTTTTCCGGCCAGTGCACCATGCTCCTGGCACAGCTCTATGCCTACTACGCTTGAGAATCTTCTCGTCAATCATGTCTAGCAATGCCTCGTTTTTTCGAAACTGTCTTGCAAAAGCAGCTCCGCTCTGAACCATCTGTTCATAACCCGAAGTATTAAGGAAAAGAGGGTCCATCTTTGGAGGATCATCCCAAACCATACATCTCAAATCACCATTGACAGTTGTGTTTTTAAATTCGGGTGAATTGCAAATAACTGAATGGTAATACACTTCTTGGGCCAAAATTAAATTTGTACTATACATCAACATTGTACGGGGAAGGTTATTACGGCCAAGAACACAAAATTCAAGAAATGATCTACTTAAGGTGATCCACGGAGAACCTAATAAGATAGAAAATGAATAGGCAACATAAAATTAGAATATAGATGGTGATTAAATCTTGTAACAGTTGGAGCTAATTAAATCTCAACAAGTTAAGCATAAAATTGCACTTTGCCTGTGAAAACTTTGAAGGCAGCAGGCAATGTTCTCTTTTGAGTGGCATGGAAAATTTGAACTCTTCTAGCTAAGTGCCTGGATCAACAACGATTGGGAGAACCCTTTGACCCCTGAAATACATATAATCAACATCCAATTCATGCCTGTCTGATACACAAACTATCAGTGAAATACAAATGGATACTTCGAAAAACAAAGAAGGTAAAGCAGGTCATGAACAGAAAACTTCTTTATGAAGGTGCTTACTCTTTCCATCCAAGATCACTGGTATGATCAATGAAATTGAGATCTCTTCTGACAGAGGAGAACACATGGGATAAGTCTGAGAATACAGACAGTCAAATTTTAGCATTACTAACATTGTCAACATAAGATGTATTTCAACCAAGGCATTTGAATGCAATATTAGCACCACGTATACTATGAATAAAGCGAGTAATATATTAGACCAGCCATAAGAGCAACTAGCTTAAGAAATTAATCATGGAAGTTATCTAACAGAAAAAGTAATTAATCCAAGGAAGTCCAGTTAAAAATAAATAGTAAAATTGTCAACATATAAACAAATCAAAGCTACCATCTGGTAGGAAAATATATTTTGGAAGTCAATTTGTGGCATAATAATTAGCCTAGCAGTTTCTTTCTGCGGATATATGGCTCAGTCTCAAGCAATGGTTTTGCTACATGCCCTTAAAATTTGCAAGGCATGCGAACTATCAACTTTATGAAATAGAACCACAGTCTACTCAGATTTCTAAACTTTAAAGATAAGCTTCGAACTAATAATATAGCTTGGAATTAAATTAGTAGCCTGACTTTAGTCTACCAAAAAAGCCTCTTTGACTGCAGGTCTGCAATCAAGTAACTTCATAGCGAGCTCTCCTCTTGACTGCTTTTACTATGATTTGCGTTTCATAAATAATTATTCGGAAAGCAAATACCTTCACAGTGTGCTCCCCTCTAAAAGACTGGCTTTTAATATGATTTGCATGCCATAAATAATTATTTTCAGTAGAAACATTTGGTCTTCGTAACAAGAAAATCAAAGTAAGACATTAATGGATCAGACCAGTGGTCACAGAGATCAGACAGTTAGATACAGTATCTCTAATTTACTACAACAGACTTACTTATCCTGCTGAACAGCATAAGCAGAGATAGATAGTTCCATCTCAATCTACTCTTCTTTTTCATTATGATGAGGCCTTGATCTAATTTATCAATAAAATCGTTATCAAAATATACCATTTACGTGTATGAACAAACTTCAAAATACTATGCTCAGTAATTTTTATTCACCCATTGTCAATTTGACTGTAAACTGCACAATAATTAGTCATGACGTTGAACAATTAACAGTGTTTGCATAGAATACACCAAACAGAAATTCAAGAAAAAAACTAAACTGAAGTATCATCACAACCGTGGAACGTAAATGCTAGAATTTAAAGCTTCTTTTTTTTCCAATTTTTAAGACAGGTCTATCCACAAATCCTAACATTCCAGCCTGGCTTATTCACAACTTGTCAAGTCTCAAAATTATGTCTTCATACATAAACACAAAATCAATAAGGCTTCTTTAATTTATATTTAAGACAAGATCAATCCATTATTCCTAACACTTTAGCCTATTTATATGTAACTTTTCTTAAGTCCTAAAAATTATGTCTTAATTCATAATCACAAACTACCAAAGTCCTAATTACGCTATTTTCAAACCATAAACAATCCAAAAACAAAAAGCAAAGCTTACCATCCTGCGTGATCAACGGATAATCCAATGCACTCAAACAAACAAACCAATCCCACCCCTTATCTACCTTCAACAAAATCGAAGCAGCTCGTAAAACAGCAGCAACTCCACTGGAACCCATATACGTATTAGGATCAGGCTTCCCAATGACATCAACATTCCTAAAATCTCTAATCACATTAACAGACTCAACCAAACTAACCAACTTTCTCCTCTCCTCATCCGACCCACCAGTCCCAATATGCAATAAATACCGGTTTCTTGGATGATAAACAGCTAAAAGTAACCTGTAAATCCGGTCAACATCGCCTTTAGTTCCGGTAATATAATAAGCAAATGCTGGTGGGTAATTAACGCCTCGTCGAAGAGTCGAAACAAAGGGGCTTTGAGAAGAAGCTGAGAAGTTTGAGATCAAGGAGAGAACTAAAATTAATGATATAAAGGCAGCTAAGAATAGTGTGAAGAGCCATTTTTTGTCAGCTGGCATTATGTGTTTTTTGAGCATTGAGATTAAAGTGTTGGGTTGAGTTGAGATGTGTGTGTTTTAGATTAAATGGTTGTGTGTATGTCAGAGTTTGGAGTTCAACAGAGGAGATGGAGTTTGATTTTCTTGTGTTCTGTAATAGTTCATGTCCAGTTCTTCGTGTTCACACTTTACATTATTCGTTTTCTTTCTTGCAACGACAACTTAAATGTGTTTTTTATTTGAATTTCTTGGCTTTGCCCTCCTCACTTTCAACCTTGCGCGTAGACATCACCATATATTATTATTGTTTTATTTTTGTCACTTTAACATAACATAGTTCTTTTTCCGCTTAAATTAGGGCTGTCAAAAAAATTTGAAAAATTTGATATCTTTTCGAAAAATTTGCATTTGTATCATGAAAATACGAATATTATCCGTATCCGAATCCGGAATATTCGAATCCGAAATCAAATAATACATGATATTTAAATTATATAAATATATATAATTACATATAATTTAAAATTATTCTATTAGTTTATGGTGTGTGTATATGCATTAAATAATATATTTATACAAATTTTACATGATTGTACACATACTTTATATATATATAAATATATCGTTTGAGTTTAGGGCCATAAAATTTTTAAAAAAATCTGATATCCGTCTGAAATATCTGCATTCGTATCCGATAAATAGCGGATAATATTCGTATTCAAAATAAAGCGGATATTATCTGTATTCGAATCCAACAATTACAGATGCGGATATATCCGTATCTGAATTATTCGTTTGACAATCCCGACTTAAATTACATTTTTTGATATACTACTTGACGATAGAGAGGGTACATTTTATAAATCTCACATTACTACTTAATTGTTCTTTAAAATTTAATTCCAACATCATAATGACAAGAATCTCAAATCGATAATGTCGTGATCCAAAGATGAGGACAGTCCCTAACGGTTTGCCAGAAATTTTTTATACAAAAAATAACTTTTAATATATTGGATCAACCATCCAACAACTGTAATTAATCCGCGGTCCGAAAAAATTACCTTTTTGCCCTCTTGTCACGAAATGTGGGACTTGATGTTAAGTTAATGGGGTCCATTTTTACTTATTAAATATAAATTTATTTCAGGTCTCAAGATCTCAATCGCAGACAATATTCGCAGTCCGTAAAAGTTAATTTTTTTGAACCGCTGATAATGTCCGCAGTCATTATAGATATTTTTTTTAATCACTGTCGTTATTGATTAATTCAACGGACAAAAAATTATTTTTTGCATAAGTACTCCCGGCAAACGGGACCCTCCCTACAAAGATAGTCTCACATTCGCTAAATATCACCGGATAGCGATACCATCAATTTCACGCTGATATTAATCGTCCTTTTCTTTACACGAGGTACTAATCTAATAATCTGTATCCTAAATCTACATAAGAGCTTAATCTTTTATTTTCTTAATATCTTGCTGTGAAATAACTATAACTTCACTTTCCTTTTCTAAGTAAAGTTGCTTGCTTTGTCACTGATTAGTAACCATGTTATGCCCCTTGTGTACCACTGAATAAGTAGGGGCTTCTACTTTATTAAGAGTGAGATGGTATAATTCAATTGTAATTTCAGAATACCTTTGTAATTTACAATGTACAAAGTCCCCCCTGTTAGTTGTTATACAATTCACATACATATATAAATAGACTTGGTAGCAAATGAATAAGATGGTGTCTTGCTTGTTTGATACATGCCATTGTGCACTTGTTGGTACTAAGAACACCCCAACGCTGAGGACCTCTTTTCATCTTTAATGGGGTCCATTTTATGCCACATTTTATGAAAATGGATTTTGGAAAGAAACGGTCAAAATCATCCAATATAACGGGCCAACTTCTGGTTCATAAAATAATAAAACTAAACTGTAAAATAAGGAAAATGAAAGAGAATCAGTGAAATTTGATTTAAAAATATTAAACAATCAATAAAAGATGAGTTAGGCACTGTCCACTGCGGTGGCCTTGACCATTTATGTCAGAACTCATCCAATACAAAATGGTTGAGAAAGTAGATGAACAAGTCATTTTGAGTGGCTCGAGGTAACAAATGAGCATCCATTGTGAATGCTCTAAGTAAAAGTTTGAAACTTGACCGAAACACGTAATATTTTTTTAAGGGCTATTTTATCTGAAATATATCGGGGGATATCAGTTACTAGAATATAGTTGTGCATTTATCATATTGCTATGGAAATGCGCAATGTTACTACTTACTACTGTATAACACGAGTGTGTGCTGGAATTTATTCAGTGAGATGAATTGATAGATGAACATATAATGCTGAAATCTACAACATTGCCAACAAGTGAATTGTGATCTACCTCCTTCACCTCGATTTTACTTAATATTAAGTGCTTATGATCTGACGACCTGAAGCAAAATTCGATTTTCAGCTACAATCGTGTGGGGAAAGGTGCAGGTGATGCAGATATAGAGATGATCATTGACATGGCCTTACGCTCCGGTGGCTGACCAACAAGGTCCAAGAAAACATTTACTCTCAAATTAAAACCTTCTGGGCTTCGATGGATAACATTCTCTGTCGTAGTTCTAAAAGCACTGAAGAGCTTATATATTCACCCACTGAGAAAGGTGCTGCTCAACATCGTAGTGGCCTTAGTCTTGCTGTTGGTAGCAATGTGTCAATGAAAGTCGGTACTGATAAATTACTGTCAGATTTTTTTTTGTGATCCATTCATGATCTCTTGAAGGCGTATAAATTTTGTTGCAGTCAAAGATTTGAATGTGATTGTAGTGAATTTCAGCACAGTTGTACTAAGACAAAGGCGTTACAGCTTTCTGAGGTATCACGGAGGATTAAGGATCTGAGCGGCTACACCCTTGAGCTCAAAGCATCTCAAGTACCCCCACAAGGAGGCAGGCCAAGGTCTATTTATTAATGGTGAGGCTAATATTGGCGCCATTATCACATTTTACCTTAGCATGGTACACTCTCCAGCACATTGTCGTTACATACCTGGATATCCAAGAGTGAATGCACAAAACCTTTACTTGATCACAAGTTACGATGGAAATGTTATAAATGCGCAGCCTTGGGGCACTGGGGGTGAAACGCGTGAAATATGGGACGGATTTAGCGTGCCTTAATTCAGACCACATATACAAGGTGCTGATACGGGGTCAGACGAAAATGCTTACTAAACCTTTATATGCAACAAGCCTGGGAAGTAATACTGGAGCGAAGAAAAACCCACTACCTTTTTGCTCATTTGCAAATCACCCAGCAATAGGAATGTACCCAAATGTCATGGTTTATTCTTATGATTCTCCCCTTTTTAAGAAAGACATGTGAATGTATATAACGAACATAGTATTTGAACGAAGGGAGGAAGTGTTATCAATCTTGTACGATAAAGACGTTATTATATATATATTGAATATATAACTAATTCATAAGAACATTGCTAATTCTTAAATCACATAAGCATATAAGAATTAACAATTAAATTAGGAGAAGGGTTTGAGAAAATAAACAGAGATTGGATTTAATCTCGAGTCCAGAAAACTGTCTCCTTAAAGCAGTTTCGCCCCGCACCATCCGTGTTTAGCGATCTGCTTCCCAGGATAAAACGAGATACTAGTATAATCGATAGATCGAATATACTCTCAGCGAACTTGAACTGAGCCCGAGAACTATCACCGGAATATTGAAAAAATTTAAGACTAAAGAGACCAAGAATGAAAGAGATGACTCTTATTTCCTTGACTTAATAAAACTGGTGCCCTAAGACTCTATTTATAAAGAGTGGCTTGAAAGAACTTGTTTTTCTTTTCGATGTGGTACATGGTATTTATAAGAAAAACTAAGGAATAGGTTTGTGCTACTCTCGATATGGTACAAAATCACTTTTCATATTAAAAGGTAAAACTTTGGAACATCAGTTCTCATTCACCTTTTACTCATTTTGAGCGTGTTAATATGCGTTGAAATCCCCTCGAAGAGAAGAATACGTTCCAATAAATACACACCACTAACACATAATGTGTCTCACTCATATAGAGTCTCAAAATGATTCACAACTTAGTCTAAAATACTAAGTTTGTCCAACAATCCCCCACAAATGAGATTGATGGTCCAGTAGCACGCACCACATAGACACCGCATAGACAGACAGACGCGGAGCTTGACTTGGTGATAGTTCTGACGGTCAGATATAGCATACGATAGGTAGAGAATGCTCCTTGAACCTTCGCTCGAATAAGTATATCGACTTTACTGGTAGACAGTATGACGCGATATCCTTGAACTATTCGACCGTTTGTGTAAACGATGACATACTCATCACTATAACTTTCCTGACTCATTCAGTTCTCATGATTATGTCCATTTTGGCCCTGGAACATCGTCCTGGTTCTGCAAGAGTTTCTAAAGAATTGTGCCTCGCAATTCTCCTTTGAAGCGGCCATACTTCTCTCTTACATAGGTGATCTTTATCTTATAGAGTAACCCGCTTTTACTCAACCGAATATTATGTATTCAAACTTGAAATCCTTGTATTCGTCAAAGATCATTAAAAATATAAAGCTTAACCTCGTACCTTACGGGTCTCACTGTTTCATCATCATAGAAATAGGCCAGGAGTTACCCCCACAGTGATTTGGTCATCATGATTTAGTTGTCCCATTGAACCAAGTTCTTGGGATCTCCAGTCAACAAGGTTGGGTGTCCACCATGACGCCGTTAAGCAATAGGCAAGGCTCATTCCTCTCGATGATTTGACAACTATCTCTCGGTCTAACTAGATTCCCTTGTCTTAACAGATTCACTCAGTTTAACCATCTGGTTAGTGGATCCAAACATTATCATTTGACTTTACATAGTCAATCATGATAATTCTCGTTGAGAATAGTTGTTTAATGGTATTATGTCCTCATCATAGATGTGAGACATACCATTTCATACACAATAATGTGATCTCCCAATTTGCATATTGATTACACGATATATGCATATTGAAGACACATTTTCCTTGTCATTTAGGAATATCCTTACAAAGTGGCTACTCAGCCATTTAACTGCATTTATTTTATGCACCAGACTCGTATTCCATCATGAATCGAGCTAAATTTAGGATTTCCATGACACGACTGCTAAGTGTGAAATGTATTCTCGAATGACTTTTAAGTTCTTAAAGTCAAATATCTAATTTACATACTATATTCACATAGTACAATTAGATATCTTTCATATTACAGTCCAAGCTCACGAGCACATATCATACACCTTAAATCTCATTGCAATCACTTTCAAGTGACCAATTTCCATTGTACTCATGCATCTACCCAGTTTACCAACTGTGTAGCCTATGTCTAATTTTGTACAATTTTAAAAAGTACAACAGACTTGCAATACTTCTTGAGAGATCCTTGTTCATCTACGCTTGGATAAATATAAATCCATTCCAGCTATGACAACTTTAGCTTCGTTGATCTCTTCAAAATTCACATCACCAACATGTGACATGTATCATCTAAAACTTTTAAAGTCACGAAGATTGTAATCTTCAAATAAAAACTTTTCAATCTCATCAAGATTTTCAGAGATGATCCTCTTGTCATTACTTCTCGTAATGATCAAATCACTCACATGCAATCAATTATGACTTGCATATCATGTGTAAATAACACATGCACACTTGTCAATTCTCTGATTTTGAATCAGTTTGACATCTCATATTGACATATTTCACATTTATGAAATAACTTTACTAGTTATTACTTAAGGCTTCACTTGTTATTGATATTACCAGCTTTTAGCGTCCCAAAAACCAGCAATTTCAGTTTGCATCATTACCGAGTTTAAGCGTCCTTAAACTGGAAATCCTTATTCACATAGCAACCAATTTTGAGCGTCCTCAAAATGGCAACCATGTCATTTATTTGAAGCCATTGCTTATCATAGCAATATCAAATTTAATATGTCACTATTTCGTGTCAATGTTGTTTCACTCAACATGATCACCGAAAATACAGATTTTCTACTCTTGCTTTATCTAGAGCAACCCTCGGGTTCACGTAAATAGATATTTCTCCAAATATCTATTTAGAACCATCTCAATGTTCATTGATGCACTTTTAAATTTCACAATACGATAATTTTAGTATCATCTTAATGAACCTTATTCTCAAAACTCGAGAATATTTCATAAATTATATAAGGTCATCATTTTCGACTGTAATATTTTTGTATCAGTCTGACCTTATACTTCCTTCAGACCCAGATATATTTTCCCAATTTAAAAATTCATTTGGATCCTAATGCTTCTATCTCGTAAGAAGATCTATATATTTTTTTAAACAAGATTCTGTCAAACAGAACCACTCTCTCTATTTCTTAACATCCTTTCCCCCACAAAGGACATAGAGAGAACATGCACAATCCATTTTCTAGTACACATGCTAGAAAATCTTGATTTATTGACTCTCAGTAATAGTCAAATTTTCTCTTGATATATTCACTTATCAAGAAATTATACGAGAAGCGCATTGCTTCTATTAAATTTACGAGT
Source organism: Apium graveolens (assembly GCF_009905375.1). Classification (NCBI taxonomy): domain Eukaryota; kingdom Viridiplantae; phylum Streptophyta; class Magnoliopsida; order Apiales; family Apiaceae; genus Apium; species Apium graveolens. The sequence continues at coordinate 18,290,746 of NC_133652.1, forward strand.
TCACCTTCAAGCAAATTATCAAGACATTCGGGACTAGCAATTATCCAAGTCTTTTGCTCTCTGCAGGTTCATCCTCACATTCATCCAATAACTCGTAAGTTCATTTAGATGACTTTTAATTACAGATCTACTAGGATCTACTAGCTTATCGCATAAGCATTCCTAAACTCTGTAATAGTATTTATACGAGTCTCAAAAATTAGATTCATATATCGGATATTATTAGACTCAACCATTGTCTATGTATCCATCCAAAATATCTCAATTGATTTTGGATCTCATGCTACCAACAGAGGTATTGGTATCAAGTTTCGAGATACCCCCACATTTCAATTATTTTCAAGAATGTTTCATTACATTCCACTATTCATAGAAAATTCAATAATTTTCTATTTTAGATACCCCCACAATTTTAATATTTTACAGAATGTCAGAAAATATTCCAAAACTAATAGGAAATTTAATTATTTCCTTCTGTGGTATCATGTTTAAGGAACGATTAGCCCTTCGTAACTAATATCCTCAAATTCAGTGATAGTCTGAGCTGATCACAATCGTTTTGCATCTCTCTCAGAGCGCAACTCAAGCCTGCATCTACTCCATTTATTTAATGCGAGTAAGGTGCAACGACCTCATGAATATTCACGTTGCAAACAGAATTTGCCCGGTGATTATTCATCATCAAATTTATTCACTACCATCTTAATTATCTGTATTAAGTTGGATTTACCCTTGAGTTTATAGAGCCACATCTCTCTATTTAGCTTCAATATTGACTCGACTACGAGTACGAGTGATAAATGTTTTACTATCAAACCAGACAATAAACACGTATCGTGTCACTACCTCTCATCTGAGCAGGTTTTACGTCATTCATTAAAACCTATAAGATTTTAATATCATGTTTAAAGAACTTCCTGTGGTTCTTATCATTAAAAATTCAATTACCGAATTTCTCTAAAATATTTACATGGTTCACACGAACCTACATTTCTGGCTCACCTACTGGTGCAACCATAAAAGGCCCAAGGAAGAACATAAATCTTCAATAACCCCACATTCAGTGATCCTTGATCAACTGATGTGTTAGGGTTAACAACTTTTCGGATTCTCTCCGAAGTTCAGCATAACTACTGAGATCAATATTCGCCGTATTAAGTATCATATGGATCACTATAATAGGCTCGTGTATCACTGCCGCAGCAGACCGACACCAACACGTGAAATTACTATTTAACTGGAGGAAAAATCCAACCAGAAAAATATAATTTATGTGCCGACCCATAACCTGTACTCCAGACCCATTAGGTTTTTTAATGTGGAGAATCCTGAGCAATTGTAAATCTGGTTCACTTCAGCTGCCCACCTCGTCACATTATTTAACAACAAACATGTTACTGCATTATATCCAGTATTACAAGTTTGTGATATAACTCCATTATTAAAGATTAAACAATAATAATTGATGGCTTATCATCACTCAACAATGATTAAAAAATTAATCACCAAATAATCAAGTTCCATCATGAAGGGTCACATTTATGTAGCCATATCATTTAATTGCATGGCAATATCATGTTATGAACTTGCAAACACGCATGTAAACTATAGCATATACGATTCTTGTATCAGTGTACTAATAATTCCAAAATCAATTCAGAATTAAGAAATCAATCACCATGTTAACAAAACATAATAAGCTATCTATTAATAGCGAAAACATGGACGAATTATAAATTTGGGTTTAATCTACCAATTTATAATGATCAACCCGAGAGAGATGTCACCAAATATGTCCACTTGAATATAAGTTGATCATAAATCAATAACCATTAAAGCATCAATAGCCTTATAAGAAACCAATTATCCAACAACTTTGTGCTTACTTTTGCCTCGTATCTGTTATGCTTAAACAAAGCACCACTTAAAATCAATTTTATATTAACTTCAAGCACATGGCAACAAGTGATCAAAGAAATTAACGCACTAAATTTAATTTAATTAATGAGACAAATAATGGTCACTCATATACCCATAAATAAATCCAATTTAAACAATCAAATTGACTTTTGCGTCTACTCACAAGAAAGTATGAAAATTGAAGTAAACTGCTTTAAGATTGTTATCAATCTTGTACGATAAAGACATTATTATATATATATTGAATATATAACTAATTCATAAGAACATTGTTAATTCTTAAATCACATAAGCATATAAGAATTAACAATTAAATTAGGAGAAGGGTTTGAGAAAACAAACAGATATTGAATTTAATCTCGAGTCCAGAAAACTGTCTCCTTAAAGCAGTTTCGCCCTGCACCATCCGTGTTTAGCGACCTGCTTCCCAGGATAAAACGAGATACTAGTATAATCGATAGATCGAATATACTCTCAGCGAACTTGAACTGAGCCCGAGAACTATCACCGGAATATTGAAAAAATTTAAGACTAAAGAGACCAAGAATGAAAGAGATGACTCTTATTTACTTGACTTAATAAAACTGGTGCCCTAAGACTCTATTTATAAAGAGAGGCTTGAAAGAACTTGTTTTTGTTTTCGATGTGGTACATGGTATTTATAAGAAAAACTAAGGGAATAGGTTTGTGCTACTCTCGATGTGGTACAAAACCACTTTTCATATTAAAATGTAAAACTTTGGAACATCAGTTCTCATTCACCTTTTACTCATTTTGAGCGTGTTAATATGCGTTGGAATCCCCTCGAAGAGAAGAATACGTTCCAATAAATACACACCACTAACACATAATGTGTCTCACTCATATAGAGTCTCAAAATGATTCACAACTTAGTCTAAAATACTAAGTTTGTCCAACAGGAAGTAAAGATAAAAAGCCTCGGCAGTTTTTGGTTTAAATCCGGGACTCCTAGCAGTAGTCATGTTTCAGATAATCCTGTACTGAAGACTCTTGTTCTTGTGGCTACTCGTAGTCGTCGCCACTCGGGACCTTAGCAATGAAGAAATTCTTTTGAATTACAGGCTAAGCAAGGCAAAGAAGCGACCAACCTGCATGTTACCCTGTAGACGAGGAAGAGGACGGAAGGAGATGGAGCTAAATCCAGGGACTGACAATTTTCAAGTCCTTTCAGATGATATTACATAATAGTGCCGGATAATCTTTTTGGTTAGTTTTATTTGTTGTGCTAATTGCTATTACAGTTTCATGTCTTTTAGTCTATGCGCGCTTATCTTCTTTGTATAATGACAGTTGAAAATTTGAGTCTAATGACATGGTGAATTTTGCTAGACATGCACTGAATTCTGAGTACTAGGGCGAAAGACTGAGAACTCCCATTGCCGGTAATAAAACTTTATCAATTCATACATTGCTCGTTTTTTTGTTGTTGAAGTATTCACGCCTCGAGAACTAACAATACTGTATAAAATTCCTATTTTCACAAAAAAAAAATCCCAAACACAATTCGCGCATTAGATAGTTTTTTCAATTCTTGAAGTGATACTTCAAATTACACCTGTTTGATTTCTGCATTGTACCTTGCAGCTTCCAGCTCCCGGGCAAACACTTGTCAACTGCATTTGCTGTGTGGATCCACTTCAATCTAAAGACTAAATTAGAATTTAAACTAGAGGACCAAAACTTAAATTCGAACTCTTCAGCTAGGGGATTGCATTCATGATCCATCTTATTAAAGATGACACCTTTTCACTAATGAAAAGAAAAAACTCAACACCAGTGTGTCACGATCGGAGAGTTGATCATATCGAACTGTATACGAAAGTGACTAATATATATATCTAAATATGGCCAACTCAATCAAAGATTTGTTGATGATCTAGCTCTTAGTTTGTTGATGAGAATTGGACAATAATGCAGCTGCTAGGACATACAGGGCTCCAGATCATTTACTCTATAAACTTTCCAAACCATTCGCTTGTTGACAACTCCTTTAAACCATATCTAACTCTACAGCTACTTTATCAAAACTTCTTGATCATCTCATAAAATATGATTTTTTATACACTGCTTTTCTCCAAATTACAAACATGTACTAATAAAGTAAAGCATTACATACAGTTTCTGAAAGTAATGTAATTGTCATTTGCACAAGTTTTGAACATGGCAACGTTCTGTGACTAGCTAGTACACCTATTAAAAGTTCAATAGCGACAATTATATTAAATAAGAGTGGTGAAATTATTATCGTCGCGGCATGGTGCAGGGGTGATCAATCGAATTGGAAAAGTACCGAGAACCAAAATTAAGAATTTTAAGGAACTGAATCGCAACCAAGAACTCAAAGCAAAGTGTCGTAATTTTATTGTTGAAATGAACTGAGGTTGCATCCTCATAATTTGCCCCTCCATCAAACCAAAAGTAAAAAAAAAATAAACCCCCTTGACATGAGATTTTAATCTTGGAATGGTTTTTAGAAAAGATGGATCAAAGTGATTGTTTCTATTTCAGTTTATGTGCTCACTATCACACTTATGTATAACCTAATGCTCTATACACTACAGGAACAGCCCACTCTATATTTTATCAAAAATAGATTGCTTAGACACAACAAGTCATTTAGTGCTGCAAATTTTACACAGTTTGGCAAGAAAGATGAACTCCTTTTAAAAAATAAAATACAACAATACTTTACTATACAATTCCAGAAGCTTACCCTAGGCCTACACATACAGTATCCATATTGTCCAAAGCCTCTCCCAGTCCCAATATATAGTTACCACTCTTTTTATTCATATTTTTCAAGTTGCGAAGTTACAACACAATTGCTCCTCAAGAAAAGGCAAGAGAAGAGAGTGAAAGAAAAACAGAAAAATAAATATGGGAGTTCTTGATCATTTCTCAGACTTATGCAGCAGTTCCTCCACTAGGAAGAGCAAACGCAAACCCATGCAGGTCTCTCCATCTCCCAGTAGCTTAATTTATCTTTCTATTTATCTTCGAGATGCTTATTATCTGTTTCAGTTGTTCCTTGATAACTGATTTAATCGATATTTCAGACAGTTGATATTAAGGTGAAAATGGACTGTGATGGCTGTGAAAGGAGAGTCAAGAATTCTGTTTCTTCTATGAAAGGTTCTGATTTTTCCCTCTTACACAACACAACATGAAGCTTTGATGACAAAAAAGTTACTGCTAGCTAAAAAAGATTAAGGTTATCACCAACTAAAATCATGATATCTAGTAATCTTAGGTTGATACAGAGTAAAATATTTTGAATTTCTTGCACCTAAACTGGAATAGAGGAAGAGAAACTGTTTATGATGCATGCATGTATATAACTAATTACGCCTGTAGATCACGAGTTAATCTGTATTAACTTCAAGCTTAGCAATATTGTTGAGTAAGAGTACTAAAACCTGAATAACTAGTTTACTTCACCAGTATTAAGCTTTGTTTCCCATTTCTTTTTTGCTTATTTTCTCTATTCTGGACCTAATTCTTTTGGCCATGTTAAGATGTAATTAGAGGTTTCAGGGTTTTGAAAGTAACCCAAGAAGGTGTTCATGGGACACACTAGTTAGCTGTCTCCCGAGTCCTGCCTATTTCTCGTCCTCTGCAAGATTATGAGTTTGAATCCTTAAAATCAGCTAACCTTAAAATTAAAGGGTAAGAATGATCCTCCAGAAACCTTGTTCAGGACCTTAAAGTGCAGAAATCAAAGAACTAATAGGCACATTAAATTCATCTAATAATTTAGATTTCGGAAACTCCATAATTTCATGAAGTATGTACTTAGTGAAGTAGTACAAGGTTATATTTGTGAATAATTTTCTCAATTCTCATCCTCCCATTGTTAGAACAATTAGGTGCAATAAATTCAACAAGACGTCTCAACAAACCAAACGCCCTAATGAATCCTCCACAAACCAAGAATTTTGATTAGTAACTATTTGCCAGGTCGCATCACATATATAGCTAACCGTTCTTATCAACACAAGTGGTGCATTGCATGTTGTTTGACTCTGATATCCTAACCAGCAATCAACTTCCATTCTGAACACAGGTGTAAAATCGGTGGATGTAATACGAAAACAGAGCCGGATAACAGTAACAGGGTATGTTGAACCGAACAAGGTGTTAAAAAAGGTTAAGAGCACCGGAAAGAGAGCTGAGTTTTGGCCCTATGTGCCATATAATTTAGTGGCTCAACCTTATGCACCTCAAGCTTATGATAAGAAGGCTCCTGCTGGATACGTGAAGAAGGTTGTTCAGAGCCCCAGTGCACCTGTGGAGAGATATACTACTATTTTTAGTGATGATAATCCTAATGCTTGTTCAATCATGTAATCAGGGGCTCATTACCCATGGATGTTTGTTTGATCACTTTGTAGTAAATTATAATTTGGATGCATGCAAACTTTGGTTTGTTTTGAAGAGAGAGTATTGCCTAAATTAGTACGACTCCTAAAACTTAAAAAAATAGGATGTATTCTCAAAATATATCCCATATTTCTCCTGCGATTTTGATTATTTAACTTAGTTAATAGCAAGTTTGTAAATTGCAAGGCAAGAAGGTTTGAACAAATTGATAAAAATAAAGGGCATTGTCTGTTTCATTTATCAATGTATGAAGCTGGTTGGAAGTAATTTTTAAAATGAAAAAAAAAATACGATTAGTTACATTTTTAAAACCATATAGCTGCTCGGAAGTAATCTTTAAAATGAAAAGAATTCGATCAAAATAATAAAAATAGGAAGCGTACATGCTGCAATTGGTGGCAGGTAAATTGGTGGGTCCGTATATTCTTTACCGTGTATCCGTAGACCAGACGCGCCGAAAATCATCTTATGATGCTGATATAACTTGCACTAGTACTAGTAACAATTATTTATTTAATTACTTTGCTCATTAAAATACACGATTCACTGGGATCACACACGTATGACGTACCCTTTGAATCAACCAGCTTTTACAATTGAGGCCAGGGGATAGGCAGTTGTGGACAATTTTACGGGGTTTGTCGTCCCCCGGCTAAGATTATAATTTTGTCCGAGCGAGACAAGTTTTGAATCAGATGAATTTGAGTTATAATTAATTGAGTCGAGCAGACTTGTTTAACTAATTGAGCTTGTTCATTATAGGTCCAACAAGATTCATCGAACGAAGGCCAATTAAGCTACTGGGCCGAAGGTCCTTCAGGACCGCGAAACGAAGGCCCACGGAAGTCCCAGGCCAAGGCCCACTCTTCTTCCTGACCGTTGGAAAGGATAAGAGGCATAACACCCACTTTTCACTCCCTCCTTAATGACGAGTAACGGATGAGCATTCATGAGTAATATGAGTATAAAATCACCTGGAAAGTAAGACAACATATATATATTCTCGTATACACTCTGCTTTTCTTGTGTTATTTACCCATCTTTGCAACCAAATTTTTATTCTCACGCCAGAGGTGAATCGGGGGTATCCACCCTCGCATTCTCTTCACTTTCAGGTACTGGTCGAATGCATTCTTAAGGCAGCCGAAGCCTGTTCACTAAACCGAAGGAGTCTGGGCGTAACATTTGGCGTCGTCTGTGGGAAACGAGTGTTACAAGCTGAGAACGAGAACATGACAGAAATAATTCATGAGCATTCACCGCCGCCTGGTTTTTCCGACAAAGGACAACCATCCACCCTAGTGGACGAAGATGGGGTCATCACATTGACTCCCGAAGAAGATGCCTTACTCCTAAAGATCCGGGCAGAAAAGGCCCCTCCATCAGCAGCCTTCTTTTTGGTTGCCTCTTCTGCGACCCTCTTTTCGGCCGCTGTTATGGATAAAAAACTAAGGTTATTATTTGCTGTATTTAGTACTAAGATTCGGGAGCTCAAGGCCTTTAATGGCTGCTCTCGTGTTTCGTGGCTCGATCTGCCTTTACGAGATGCCTACGTATCTCTGTGAATTAGAGAATCAAGCCAAAAAAACGTAGTTCTGATCTGTGGGGTGAGGCCCCTTATATAGATGTTGGGAGTCCTTGAATTGGACTTGGTATAGGAGACTTGATGGGCAAGTCTCATAATTAGAATGGACTTTGGAGTCCTAGATAGTAGGAAACTGATTCCTTATCCTTTTAGGTCCCCTTGAGGCTAATCTATAAGGATTTATATCCTTATCAGGACTCTTCTCAATAGCTGATTTTTCCCTTATTAATTAACTACGAAATTAATTAATAATCAGGGCTTTTGGGCCTTCTTTATTCCATCAGGCCTGATCTGGTCCATCAGGCTTAACCTTTTCGGTCTGAGTATCATATATCTTTTTATTGGGCCTAGCAGCCCATATCTTGCAGTATTTAATTATACTATCATAATTTATTTATCCCTATCATTTGCCCCCCAACTTTTGGGAAACATTGATTAGGTGTCGCAGAAGTTAAATTTATTTGTTCCCTTACAGGGTTTCGTTTTTGCGTAAAGTGTGGAGCGACCTACACATTTACAATGAATCTTCCTTAATTTTTAGGAATTTTTCCCTAATTTTCTGGGATTTTCCCTAATTTTCTGGATTTTCCCTAATTTTCTGGGATTTATCCTTAATTTCTGGATTTTTCCCTAATTTCCTGGGATTTATCCCTAATTTTCTGGGATTTATCCTTAATTTCTGGATTTTTTCCTAATTTCCTGGGATTTTATCCCTAATTTTCTGGGATTTATCCCTAATTTCCTGGGATTTATCCTTAATTTTCTGAATTTTTCCCTAATTTTCTGGGATTTATCCTTAATTTTTGGATTGTTCCCTAATTTCCTGGGATTTATCCTTAATTTCTGGATTTTATCCTTAATTTCTGAATTTTTCCCTAATTTCCTGGGATTTATCCTTAATTTTTTGGATTTTTCCCTAATTTCCTGGGATTTATCCTTAATTTTCTGGATTTTTCCCTAATTTTCTGGATTTTTCCCTAATTTTCTGAAAATATTAGTATTTTTCAGAAATTATTTAAGGAATTTCCTTATCTTTCTGTAATTTTTTAGGAATTTTTCCCTCCCTTTTTCTTCTTTTTTTCTTCCTTTTCTCTCTTTTTTTTATGCAGATTTCGACCAGGAATCCATTCGACCAGGATCCTGGTCGAATTAACCTCCATATTGCCCTGGTCGACAGGATTTCGGGTAGGATGGTTTCGATCAAGAATCTTGGTCGAATTTCGGCCAGGATTTTTTCCTCTTTTTTTTTATATATATATATATTTCGAGCAGAATTTTTCGACCAGGAATCCATTCCGGTCAGGATTTCATGTTTTTTGACCGAATTAGCCGTCTTTCTTGCCTTGGTCGAAGCAATTTCGAGCAGGATCCATTCGACCAGGATCTTGCCTTGCTTTCCGGTCGACAGTTTTTCTGGTTTATTCGTTCTCGATCAGAATTCTGACCCTTTCGATCAGGAACTAATATTTTGACCGATTTAAGCATCATTTCGTGCCTTGATCGAAGCAATTTCGACCTCCAGTATTTCGATCAGGATTTCCTCATGATTCCTGGTCGAATGGGGTCATATTCCTGATCTTTTTATCCACTTTTCCCTGGGCTTTATTTTTGGGCCACCTTCACTTAGCTGGGCCTTTATTCTTTTGGCCCGTTATGACTGGATTTTGGCTTATGGGCTTTTAACCTCAAATATCTGGGCCCTTTTCTGGGCTTTTGTTTTTATTGGGCCCATATTTATTCAACTGGGCTTTTATTTTAAGCCCAAGCTCCAAATTCTTCTGGATTTTTCTGGATTCTTCCAGATTCTTCAAAAAAAACTCAAGTTTTCTTCTGATTTTTGCTAGAATTCTCTTGAATTTTCCAGGAATTTCCTGGATAATTCCAGAACCTTCCAACTTTTGGGCCCAAATGGGCTTTTTAAGGCCCATTATCCACTTATTCTTCCTATATATAGGTGGGGGGAGTGTGCATTCTCTTCACACTCTTCACTCTTCACTCTTCCATCTTATCTCAAAATTTCTAACCTTCTCCTCTCTCAAATCCCCTCCTTTAGCTTTCCAGGCCTTTTCTAGCTTTACTAAATGGCTGATAAGAGTTCCGAGAGGGCAGCCAAGATAGCCTCGGCTTCAAAACGAGGTAAGGATATCGAGATCCGTTCTTCGTATATGTCTTTAATCGATATGATTAATACTAGGGGGGATGAATATCCCTCCACTGCACATCTCGATTCTTTTAATCATTGTAATACTTGGCACAACATAGATTTCAATAAACTAAATGCTCGTTATAACGTCCTTCCTCCTTTTAGATTAGTTCCAGTCTCTGGTGGTGACCGTACTTGCCACTGGAGACCCGACACTCTCTTCATTTACACAGATGCCCTTAATGCTGGGCTTAGGTTTCCTTTTCACCCTTTTATTCCTCATCTTTTGGCTGATTTACAAATCAACCCGTGTCAGCTTCCTCCAAACGCCTGGAGGAACATTCTATGTTTAATGGTTTGCTGTCTTAGGGAGGGCTTTCCTCTTTTTGTAGCTGTTTTTAGGAAGGTCTTTCAGTGTTATAATAGTTCTTCTAGTATCTGTGGCTGGGTCTATGTCAAGCAAAGGCCCAAAAGCAAACATATCTTTAACAGCGCCTCTATTCCTGATAATAATCGAAATTGGAGGAATAGTTTCGTTGGGTTACGTTGGGAGAATGGTGACTGGGGCACACTTTTTCGATCTTCCTTCGGGAAGGTCAGTGATGGTAGCCTCAAATCCATTCACTTAACTCCTGAAGAAACTATTATTTATAATAGGCTTACTCAGGATGATGGCACCACCACCAGCTGGACTCTCTTAGAGGAGTTTTCCCCGATTCATGTGGGACTATCCTCTGTTTCTCAACAGGGTATTTTTCTTCCCTTCTCAATTTTACTTCATTTCATGCATTATTAACATCACTTATTTTGTCCTTTGCTTTGTTTCAGCTGCTAAGGAGATTAACGAGGACAATGTTCCTTTGGTTGAGGAGACAGCTAGGATGAAGAAAGCTCGGCTCGCAGGCCTAGACACCCGGGGAAAGGCCACGGAGCCTATCTTTTTGAAGAAGCACAAAGAGCCTATAGGGGAGACTTCAACTGAAGGAGCTGGGGGCCATGGTGCTCCTATCACTGCTGCTGCCCCTACTGCTGCTGCCACAGGCGCCTTTCAGCCTCTCTGGGGATTCCGCCGAGGGGACACCGTAGTTGGTTCCACGAAACATGCTTGGGATTGGTCCTACCATAGCGTGACTCCCAAGGACTTTACTGATGTGGTGGCCACCCCTGATCTTGAGAGGATTAAGCTCATGGGAGCTCAGTCTCTGGCTTCGGTATGCCTTCTCTTTTTTGAACTTATCTTTCGTTCTTGTAGCATTTTCTTGCCTTATACTTTGTTAATTGCTTTGTTTCAGTCTAACGCCTACTTTCAAGGCGCTGTGAGGCAAGGCGAATCATGGAAGCGGGCTTCTGATAAGGCCGATAATGCCCTCAGGAGGCAACAGAAGAAGTATGCTACCCTGGAGAAGAAGCTCAAGCGCAAGGAGGAAGAACTCGGAGAGTCTAACGCCGAGCTGGTGGTACTTCGGGCGGAGAAGGATAAAGCTATAGACAACTATCTGGACTCGGAGGAGTTTGCCCAATCCATGAGGATTAGGGATGATTCAGTCTTTCCTGGGTTTTTTAGGACTGGTTGGGACACGACCCTTGGGACCGTGAACGAGGCTTGTCCTGATATTAACCCGGCGGACTATATCTGCCCTGATGACGAGGCTTTGCTACAGAGGTTTCGTACTCGAGTAGTTGTCTCGGACCATGTTCCTCAGGATCCACTCCTTCCTCCTCCCGAGTCTTCTTCCAGACCTGCTGAGGACGACAGTTCTTCCTCCTCCTCCGAGACGACAGAAACATCCAGCGAGAGTGGAGAGGACGATGATATGGATGCCGAGGGCACCTCAGCTCCTTAGAGCTTTTTCAGCCCTGCGTGGCTTGTCTTATTTTCGAGACTTTATTTATCAAATTTCTTGTAATATTTATCTGATCTTATTTTATCACCTTTTATGCTTGCATCCATGCATTTGGTTTTTATTCGTTAGTCCACAAACATACTTTGAAGAATTCATGAATTTCATAAAATTGTCTGGGATTCGTCCCTTACACAAGTCTTAATAAACTTCGTAATAAAACTAAAACATATAAATCCTAAGCAAGCAAAGCTTCAAGGTGCTTTTTAACCTACTCGCCATCCTGACGAGTGAGAATCGTATCCGGCTGCCCTATACATGGTAAACCTTCAGGTTTTGTGCATGCCAAGTTCTCGGAACTTCAAAACCATCCATAGTCTCTAGCTTGTAGGTTCCTCTACCTTGAACACTCTTGACTCTGTACGGTCCTTCCCAATTCGGGGCAAGCTTCCCTTTTTGTCCTACACCAGATGCTTCTATCTTCCTCAAGACTAGATCGCCTTGTTTAAAAAACCTTTCTTTGACCCTTAGGTTATAGTAGAATGAAGCCTTTTTCTGATATTCTACTATCTTTGCATGTGCCCTATCTCGCACTTCATCGATCAGATCCAGGGCTAACCTCTGCCCTTCCTCATTTTCTTCTGCATTGAAAGCCCGAATCCTTGGAGAGGAATGTGATATCTCTACTGTTTGTTCGAAAGCAAGAGTTTCCCCCCCATCTTGAATCACTTATCGGTATATCTTTTCTACTAGAACTACTGCTTCTGCCCCATATGCAACATGAAGAGAGTTGCTCCTGTCGTGACTCTACAGGTAGTCCTATAGGCCCATAATATGGGAAGTATCTCGTCCACCCAATTATTTCTTGACTTCTCGATCCTCTTCTTTAATCCATCCAGGATTATTCGATTTGCAACTTCTGCTTGCCCATTAGCTTGTGGGTGAGCCACAGAGGTGAACCGTAACTCAATTTCATTTTCTTCACAATACTTCTTGAATTCCTCGTTGTTGAATTGTGTTCCATTGTAAGTGACGAGGATACGGAGAATTCCATATCGGCACATAATGTTTTCCCACAGGAATTATGCAACCTGCTTAGTTGTGATTTTGGCCAAAGGTTTGGCTTCGATCCACTTGGTGAAATAATCAATGGCTACAATCAGAAACTTCCTTTGCGTCGTGGCCATAGGAAAAGGCCCTAGAATATCCATCCCCCACATAGCAAAGGGAATAGGCGAGTTGATAGAGGTCAGCATCTCGGGGGGTTGTCTAACAACTGGTGCATGTTTCTGATAGCGATCACACTTCTTTATATATTGTTTGGCATCAGCCATCATTTCTGGCCAATAAAAGCCTAAACGGGTTATCTTATGAGCTAAGGCCCTGCCCCCCAAGTGTTGTCCACAAATACCTTCATGCACTTCCTCAAGAGCCAAGCGTGCCACATCGGGCCTGAGACACCTTAAGTAAGGAACCACAAAAGATCTTTTATACAGAATCCCATCTATCAAAGAGTACCTTAGTGCTCGAACAGTTAACTTTCGTGCTTCAGTTGCATCGCTTGGCAACCATCCGGTTTGAATGTGAGCCTTAATGGGATCGATCCATGACGTTCCCAGGCCTATGGGAGCCACAAGCTTAACATCTATGCTTCGTGTCTTCAAAACACGGAAGTATACACTTTTTGAACTTTCTTCTATCTCAGATGAAGCAAACTTTGATAGCGCATCTGCCTTAACATTTTCTTCCCTTGGAATGTGTTCAACATGACATTCATTAAATTGGGTCATCACAGCCCTTACTAGGCGGACATACTTAGCCATCGTATCATCCCTTGCTTCAAATTCTCCCTTTACCTGGGATATGATCAGCTTCGAGTCTCCACGGACCTTTAAGTTTTTGACTCTAAGTGTCCCAGCTAGACCAAGGCCAACTATCGGGGCTTCATATTCTGCCTCATTATTTGTGATTGGGAAGTCTAGCTTCATAGCATACTCAATCAAGAACCCATCAGGGCTTTGCAAAACCAACCCTGCTCCACTGAAGTTTGTTTTTGATGCTCCATCAAAATAGAGAACCCAATATTCTTTCTTATCCTTCTCTTTGCCCCCATTATCGACTCCCTTGTCTTGAGATATGGCATCTTCCTGCCCCCCGACTTCTTGGTTGGGTATAGTACACTCCACCACGAAGTCAGCTAGTGCCTGGGCTTTTATTGCCGTACGTGGCTTATACTTGAGATCGAACTCTCCTAGCTCTATTGCCCACTTAATCAGTCTCCCACTTGCCTTGGGACTGTGAATGATATTTCTCAAGGGCTGATTTATTAGTACCTCAATCTGGTGAGCCTGAAAATAAGGACGCAACTTTCTTGAAGCCATTATCAAAGCTAAAGCGAATTTCTCAATAGTTGAATAATTCAACTCAGCACCATGCAAAATTTTGCTGACATAGTATACGGGTTTCTGGACTTTCAGTTCCTCCTTAACCAACACCGCGCTCAAGGCGCTCTCTGAAACAGCCAAGTACAAGAATAAAACTTCATTCAACACTGGTTTGGCCAACAACGGGGCCTGACCCATATACTTCTTTAACTCTTTAAATGCCTTCTGATTTTCCTCACTCCATACAAAGTCTTTAATGTTCTTTAGTGACTTGAAGAATGACAAGCACTTGTCTCCTGACTTGGAGATGAATCGTCCTAGCACAGCAACCCTTCCTGTGAGCTTCTGAACATCCTTGACAGTTTTTGGGGGTTCCATGTCCAGGATTGCCTTTATTTTATCGGGGTTAGCCTCAATTCCCCTCTTTGAGACCATCAATCCCAAGAATTTTCCAGATCCTACTCCGAAAGCACACTTCGTAGGATTCAACATCATCTTGTGGTATCTCAGGACCTCAAAAGCTTCCCTCAAATGGGTTATGTGATCAGCCTTTACTAGACTCTTGACTAACATGTCATCAACATAGACTTCCATAGTCTTACCAATAAGATCCTTAAAAATTTTGTTTACCAACCTTTGATAGGTGGCTCCTGCATTCTTGAAACCAAACGCCATAACAAGATAACAATAAACACCAAAGTCAGTGATAAATGATACCTTTGGAATGTCATCCTTATGCATTTTGATCTGGTTGTATCCGCTAAATCCATCCATGAAACTCAGCATCTCATGTCCAGCAGTGGCATCAATTAAAGTATCAATTCTCGGCAGCGGAAAACAGTCTTTGGGGCATGCATCATTCAGGTCAGTGAAGTCTATACACATCATCCACTTTCCATTAGCCTTCTTCACCATTACAGGGTTGGCTAACCACTCCGAAAATTGGATCTCCTCAACGAAACCCGCTTCTAAGAGCTTTTCTACTTCCTGTTTTATAGCCTCTTGTCTTTCCGGGGCAAAATTTCTTTTCTTTTGTTTCACTGTCTTCCGGCTTGGATCCACATTTAGCTTGTGAGTAATTAACTCCGGGTCTATGCCTGGCATATCAGCTGCTGACCATGCAAACAAATCACTATTTTCTTACAAAAATTTCACCAACTTCCCTCTAAGGGGTTCCTCTAACGTGGCTCCAATGAAAGTCATCCTCTCAGACTTCTCGGGGTCTAAAGGAATAGAAACCAAGTCTTCTGCTGGCTTTCCTCTCTTCTCATCATTTTCTCGGACATCCATATCTTCAATAGGAAGAACCTGCCCCCCGACTCCATCCGCCCTCAAAGAGGCCACATAACAGCTTCTAGCCATTTTTTGATCTCCTCTCTCTTCTCCAATCCCGTTTCGGGTGGGAAACTTTATGACTGAATGGTAGGAAGAGGGGACTGCCTTGAAAGCATGTATCCCTATTCTACCCATGATAGCATTATAAGTTGAACTAGCCTTTACTACTACGAAATCCAGCATCTGCGTTGCTTGCCTTGGTTCCGTACCTATGGTGGTTGGCAACTTGATTATCCCTTCTACAGGACACTCTACTCCAGCAAATCCATATATCGGCATGTCGGTAGGTGTTAATTGGGAATTGTTATACCCCATCCTTAGAAAGGCGTCATGGAGCAAGATATCCACAGAAGCACCATTATCAACAAGAACCATCTTGACCGGGCTGTTTCCTATTATAGGTGTTATGACCAGCGGGTCGTCATGAGGAAACTTGACTCCCTCTAGGTCAGAATCATCAAAAGCCAATGTTACTTCTGTCCTGGCCCTTTTCGGGGCTTCTCCTACAATATGCATAACCTCTCTAGTATATACCTTTCTGGAATTTTTGGACAATCCAGCAGCAGTTGGACCTCCAAAGATCGTGTTTATCACATGCCCTCGAGGTCTCGGCCCTCCATAAATGGTGTTTATAACTGGTCCTCTAGGCTGGGGATTTCGCCCCTGATCGTCTTGGTCCCTCCTACGATCTTCAAAGTTCTTCCTTCCACTATTATTCCTGTCCCCTCCTTCTCCAGTGTATTTGTTCAATCTTCCTTTTCGAATGAGGAACTCAATTTCATCCTTCAATTGCCTACACTCATCGGTGTCATGGCCAACATCTTTGTGAAACCTGCAGTACTTGCTTTTATCTAGCTTGGCGGGATCAGCCTTCAAGGGCTTAGGCCAGCGAATATCTCTGTCTTTCTCAATCTCCATCAAAATCTGACTTCTAGGAGCATTCAACTTAGCGTATTCAGTGAACTTTTGCCCAGGTCCTCCCTTCTTGGGGGTTGAATCAGGATTTTGTTCGGTTCTAGGATACTTGTCCTTAGCGATATACTCCAGATCAGTTTTTCGTTTCTTGCCTCCAGTGGGCTCATTACTTACTACGGTCTTCCTTATGCTTTCTTCAACCTTGATATACTTCCCTGCCCTCTCTTGGAGTTGCAACATATTTTCAGGGGGACGTTTGGCCAAGGACATCTTGAAAAACTCATCCCTAGTTCCTTGTTGCAGTGCTATCATGGCTACCTTATCATCAAGGTCCGGGACTTTTAAAGCCTCCTTTGTGAAACGATTCAGGTAATCTCTCAAGGATTCCTTAGCTCCCTGCACAAGACTCATAAGAGATGCTGAACTTTTCTCATGGACTCTTCCACTGATGAATTGCTTAATAAAAGCCTGACTTAATTCTCTGAACGATCCAATAGAATTTGGGGGCAGGCAAATGTACCATCTTTGAGCCATACCCGACAGGGTTTGAGGGAAGGCCCGACACTTTATAGCATCATTCACGGGTTGCAGCAGCAGTGCATTAGAGAATGTCCTGACATGATTAGCGGTGTCTCCCGTGCCATCATAGGCTTTGATAGTGGGCATCTTGAATTTCCTTGAGATATGGGAATTCATTATCTCTCCTGTGAAGGGTGGAGTTGGATCATCAGGATCTCCAAGGGGAAGGAGATTGCTTGGATCAGTTCTTGGGACAGCAGCCCTTCTTCGTACCGGACCATCCAGGTCTATGACAGGAGGAGGATTTCTCCCCCTAGGAGGTATCTGGGGTCTGGTGGCCTGGTGAGCCTCCAAATCACGCCTCAGCCTTTGGATTTCAGCCTCATGAGCCCTGATCCTTTCCTGCACTTCTTGGGGATTCACCCCTGGGGTGCTTTGGGGGCGTTACCTTCCATTGGCCATTGGCTCTTTTCCAGGACGCCTCCTTCTCGGGGCCACTTCATCATCCGAAGATTCGGAGTCTCTCTCAGTGTAAGGACTAGAAAATTCCCGATCCTCAGGGATAGGACCCAAACCTCGTATATAGGGGGGCGACTGCCCTCGTGCTTCGCTTCACCCAGCATATCCGCTTCCTCCAACCTCAGGGTGAAGGGGCATCCCATAAGGGGGGTTAGTAGTAACAATAGTTGAATATTCATACCCGACGGGTCGAGAATTTACAGGTATATGTACTTGTTGAACTTGAGGATTCGTACCTTGAATAGTCGGGGGAGTTGTCCCTTGTAGCTGAAGTTGAGTTGCCCCCCTGTCTGGGCTTCCCCCTGAGTAGATGCATAAGTTGAATGGGGAGGAACCTCCACGGTTGTTGAAATCACCTGGGTTGTCTCTGATGGTGTTCCTTCCTCTAGAGCTCCAATTGTTCTCCGTGTTCTCGCCATGGTTGTTGTTGTGCTTTCCCACAGACGGCGCCAAATGTTATGGATAAAAAACTAAGGTTATTATTTGCTGTATTTAGTACTAAGATTCGGGAGCTCAAGGCCTTTAATGGCTGCTCTCGTGTTTCGTGGCTCGATCTGCCTTTACGAGATGCCTACGTATCTCTGTGAATTAGAGAATCAAGCCAAAAAAATGTAGTTCTGATCTGTGGGGTGAGGCCCCTTATATAGATGTTGGGAGTCCTTGAATTGGACTTGGTATAGGAGACTTGATGGGCAAGTCTCATAATTAGAATGGACTTTGGAGTCCTAGATAGTAGGAAACTGATTCCTTATCCTTTTAGGTCCCCTTGAGGCTAATCTATAAGGATTTATATCCTTATCGGGACTCTTCTCAATAGCTGATTTTTCCCTTATTAATTAACTATGAAATTAATTAATAATCAGGGCTTTTGGGGCTTCTTTATTCCATCAGGCCTGATCTGGTCCATCAAGCTTAACCTTTTCGGTCTGAGTATCATATATCTTTTTATTGGGCCTAGCAGCCCATATCTTGCAGTATTTAATTATACTATCATAATTTATTTATCCCTATCAGCCGCCCTGGCCTTCTTTCTTTCAATCAGGGCCTCCTTGGAAGACACTGAAATATAAACAAAGGAAAAATGCACCAGATAAAGAGACAGAATAAAGGAGCGTATGAATGAACGAAAGACAGCTACTAAAATATTCCGATAGATAAAGGAGAAGTTTGTTACCCCCACCCCACAAACTTAGTAGCCAGTCTCTATCCCGAAACTCCTCAGGATCCAACTTGCTCACGCTGACGTCTACCAGGGCCGCGGAGTCCTCCTTCTCCCTCTCTGTTAGGCTCGGAGCGAGGAGCAGCGAAGGGTTCACGTCCCGCCAGACGGACAATGGAGCCAACTTCCGACCACTCACGAAACACCAGTGAGTATGGGTCTGCTTATTGCTGGAGTTGGTAGCCTTCCAACCCTCCTTAATGATGAGTAACGGATGAGCATTCATGAGTAATATGGGTATAAAATCCCCTGGAAAGTAAGACAACATATATATATTCTCGCACACACTCTACTTTTCTTGTGTTATTTACCCATCTTTGCAACCAGATTTTTATTCTCACGCCGGAGGTGAATCGGGGGTATCCACCCTCGTATTCTCTTCACTTTCAAGTACCGGCCGAAGGCATTCTTAAGGCAGCCGAAGTCTGTTCACTAAACCAAAGGAGTCTGGGCGTAACATTTGGCGTCGTATGTGGGAAACGAGTGTTACAAGCTGAGAACGAGAACATGACAGAAATAATTCATGAGCATTCACCGCCGCCTGGTTTTTCCGACAAAGGACAACCATCCACCCTAGTGGACGAAGATGGGGTCATCACATTGACTCCCGAAGAAGAGGCCTTACTCCTAAAGATCCGGGCAGAAAAGGCCCCTCCATCAGCAACCTTCTTTTTGGTTGCCTCTTCTGCGACCCTCTTTTCGGCCGCCCTGGCCTTCTTTCTTTCAATCAGGGCCTCCCTGAAAGACACTGAAATATAAACAAAGGAAAAATGCACCAGATAAAGAGACAGAATAAAGGAGCGTATGAATGAACAAAATACAGCTACTAAAATATTCTGATAGATAAAGGAGAAGTTTGTTACCCCCACCCCACAAACTTAGTAGCTAGTCTCTATCCCGAAACTCCTCGGGACCCAACTTGCTCACACTGACGTCTACCAGGGCCGCGTAGTCCTCCTTCTCCCTCTCTGTTAGGCTCGGAGCGAGGAGCAGCGAAGGGTTCACGTCCCGCCAGACGGACAATGGAGCCAACTTCCGACCACTCACGAAACACCAGTAAGTATGGGCCTGCTTGTTGCTGGAGTTGGTGGCCTTCCAATCCGCCCAGCCATCCCGACGAGCAATGGTATAAAATCCCAGGCTCTTCGGGTTCCTTCGGAAGTCGTAATGCCACCAGAATAGCCTCGGAGTTGGGCGAACTCCGGCATGAAGGCAACTATTCTGGAAGCAGTTGATATGGATGAACCCATTGGGATCCATTTGCCCCAGAGCGATCCCCATCTGTCTGAAGAGATACTTCACCATCTTCAGTATCGGCACTCAAAAGCCGCACTTGAACGCCGCCTCCGAGATCCCGACAGCACAGTCGCCGTACCCTTCCGGCACTCCACGCGTATCGTAAATCCGCTCGTTCTCCTTAGGGGCATAGAGCCAGAAGAAGTTCCGAGGGACAAAAAAATCAGAATACATCTGAATTATCCTCTCCTTCGACAACTCTGATCGGTTATTCGCTGCCGGGTAATTCGCCACTGATCCAAAACGATCCCGACCCGTTCTCTCGGGGCGAATAAAAGATGTTCCCACCAAAGTGCCCGACCTTGGGTCTTAAGTCTCTGGGGGCGATTCGCTCGGTCCATGTCCCTGTATTCGGAAACAGAGAGACATTAGTCCATGTACTCGGGACAAGATAAAAGAAAAATGAAAAATATTAAAAGGCCGAGTACACGTCCCAGAACCGAGCGAACATAAAAAGATCTGGAGTCGGCTCCCGAAGGCTGTTCCAAAGGGCAGGTTTCCCGAAGGAAGTTCTCGCCCCCATAAATCCTTCTCCTGCCATCTTTAGACTCCAAACCGCCTATCTGTCCCTAGGGTCGGCTCCTGAAGGACGTTCTTAGGCCAAGAACCCCCCGAAGAGAGTTCTTGGCCAAAAAACGCCTCGCATGCCATTTTTAAACCCATGGGGGAACCCAGAAAACTCCTATTGACTACCCAAAAGTACCCAAGATTTTGAAAGGGTGAAAAAAACACAACAACACAAACATAAAACCCAGAAATGTCCCATAAACTCAAAGACTTGACGAAAACCACCAAGCCCACATGTAAACACCCTAAAACTCAAAAACTAGTATGCATGTGCAAAAAGCAATGGAAAAGCGGAAAAGAACTTACTGATTTGAACATGTTCCTGGATTAAGATGGGATAGTCCGGAAAGACGGAATTGTTGTTGCCCGTGATTGAGAAACCCACCACAGTTCGCTGCTATGTATAAGAAAATGGAAATGATAAAAAGAAAAGGAAATGCACAGATGGACTTTATATAGGCTCCTAAAAAGAATTCAGAAAGGCGACATTTGGGGGTTTTTAAATAGACGTCCCAGATTAAAACGGTTGAGATTCAACGGCTGAGATTGAGCCATGGAACGACGTGCCAACAACTGTCGCTTTAATGCACTACAAGTTCCCACAAGCTGGCCACGTGTACGACCGAAGATCGAGGCGGAACTGAAGCAGTCGCCCTAGGGTTTCTTCGCCCCAATATACGAGACCGGTGTCCGTCGGCCGGCCCGAAGGCCCGGCCGAAGGACAGGGACATGTTGGTTATAGGCCCATCGAACGAATGCCCAATGTGCAATTAAGCTACTGGGTCGAAGGTCCTTCAGGCCCGCGAGACGAAGGCCCACGGAAGTCCCAGGCCAAGGCCCACTCTTCTTCCTGACCGTTGGAAAGGATAAGAGGCATAACGCCCCCTTTTCACTCCCTCCTTAATGACGAGTAACAGATGAGCATTCATGAGTAATATGGGTATAAAACCCCTGGAAAGTAAGACAACATATATACATTCTCGCATACACTCTGCTTTTATTGTGTTATTTACCCATCTTTGCAACCAGATTATTATTCTCACGCCGGAGGTGAATCGGGGTATCCACCCTCGCATCCCTTCACTTTCAGGTACCGGCCGAAGGCATTCTTAAGGCAACCGAAGCCTATTCACTAAGCCGAAGGAGTCTGGGCGTAACAGAGCTTAAATCTCTGACGAAACTCAACTTATTTAATATCACGAGTCGAGTCGAATCAGCTCATTTAGCTTAACGAACCGGGATTCACAAGTCGAGTGATTAATTTTACACTTAATCAAATCTAGAATAATTTCACGAGTCGAGTCGAGCCGACTCGTTTCGTATCAAGCCGACACGTTTAATTAAACGAGCCGAAACCTCTACCCGAATTCGATTTGTTAAGTTAATCAAGTCGAATTGAGCATATTTAAATGAGTTTGAGATAGACGAGCTTGCTAGCGGTCCTACTCGAATTAAAGCTAAGGGGTTGAGTTTAGGCCCAACGGCGGTCATCGTACAGATAGCTTTCACTTTTAGCCAAGGAACTTCCGACCAGGTTCGTTAGAAACTTTGTTTCAACTTCCAATAAGAAAATGTACTACTGTTACTACAGCCGGAGTTAAGTTAAATGTTGCGTGTTCCAAACTCTTTTGAGATAGGAGGAGTGAAAAAGGTTTTCTCACCTGACGTGGAAGGAATCGCGCGGGAAAACAAAATCGCTACGAAACAAAAGTCTTGAATTCTGGTACTATGATGACCGAAGAGGTAGAAGCTAGTTTACCTGTATTTATTTTTTTTTTTTAAAAAAGAAAATTCTAAATAGTAGTATAACTTTGTATAGATTTAATAATGTCCGATATGGAAAATTTTATGCTTTATTTGTGTAACAATTTACTAAGTTTAGCTGCTCTAGATAAGCTTGTATGGTAAGCAAAATGAAAGTGAGTGTGGC
This sequence comes from Apium graveolens, assembly GCF_009905375.1. Classification (NCBI taxonomy): domain Eukaryota; kingdom Viridiplantae; phylum Streptophyta; class Magnoliopsida; order Apiales; family Apiaceae; genus Apium; species Apium graveolens. The sequence goes on from NC_133652.1 coordinate 18,313,320, forward strand.
TAAGAAATTGAAGGGGAGGAGAGGAGAGGAGAAAGCAATGAAAAGAAGCGAAATGTGAGAAAAACTAGGGGGGACAATATCCTGGAGGGGCTACTGGTACAAAAATACCACACTGCTGCTGATATCCACTTTTACAGGATGATGCATGATCTGCAGCTACAGGGTGGTGCAGGCAGAGGCTGTGTTGTGTGTTGTGCTTTCAACTCCCCATTAGCCTAAGCAATGATGACCCCTGAAACACCCCTACCCGCACACTCTATTTCATCTTTTTATGTTTACTTCACTTCTCCCAACCAACTGCTTCTCTCTGCCTCCCTTTTCCATTTTTTACCAACTTTATTTCACTTGTACCGTTTTACTAATTCAGTTTAAAAAATAAGAGCATTAGTTGTACTCTCAATCCGTTTCCAAAATATTTCCCAAATAACCGTAACATGATATTTATCGCATTTAACTTGTAGACATATATATATACACAAGAGGTACCATCTGATTATTAGCAAAGTTAGTAAGAGTATACATATTACTCCCTCTATCCCATTTAATTATATACATTACTTTTCAGCACATTTTTTAATGCTCCTTTAAAGAATAACTCCACAATATTTTTTTTAATTTTTTTTTTCTGAATAAAAGTTTCATGTTTAAACTTTTATTAAAAAAAAATATTAAAAAAATTTATGAAACAATACTTGATAAAAGTCTCGAAATACGTGCAAACAGTGGACGTATAAGAATCAACGGGACGGAGGGAGTATACATCTACTCCCTCCGTCCCTCCCAAATATTTATATTTGGGTGGGGCGCGGAGTTTAAGAAAAATGATAAAATAGTGGAGGAAAGTTAAAAAAGTTAGTAAAGTAGTGGGACCGATTAATATTATATGTATAAAGTGGGTATAGTGGAGAGAAGTAGTGGATGTAGTTATTTTAAAAATTATAAAAACCTTACTATTTTTGGAAAGTTTTGAAATGTAAACAATTGGAAGGGACATCCAAAAAAGGAAAGTGTAAACAAATGGGAGGGACAGAGGGAGTAACATTTAACAATAATTTTGGGAACCGTTACGAGACTATAGCATTCATTTAAAAATAATAATGTATTCATTTAAAAATAATAACATATTTAAAAATAAGAACGTGATGGCATCATTATGGAGACCAAAAGAAGGTATGGAAATTCATGACTTGGGAGATCATCGATTCTCATTTGTGTTTTTTCATAAACTGGATTTGCAGAAGGTTGTTGAAGGCGGCCCGTGGACGTTCGAACAAAGTTTGTTGCTATATCATGTACTAGGGGAGAATGAGAACCCACATACGGTGCCTCTAAACAAAATGGATATATGGATGCAAGTATATGACGTGCCAAAAGGGCTGATTTCTGAGAAGCTACTGCAGAATATCGGAGATTTTGTGGGTACTTTCGTCAAATCTGATCCGACTAATATTAATGGGGTATGGAAAATGTTTATGCGTATTCGAATCACGATGAATGTAGAAAAACCCATCAAGAGAAGGATGAAGATTAAACGAGAGGGTGGAGAGTGGAACTGGGTGAATTTTAAATATGAACGGCTGAGTTTATTTTGTTTCGTGTGTGGAGTTTTGGGACATTCAGAACGAGATTGTGCAGTTGTATATGCAAACTCGGATAAGATGATAGAGAAGGCTTATGATACTTGGCTCAGAGCTCCGATGAAGGGTGGCAAACAACAGAATTTAGGAGCTAAATGGCTGAGAAACACGGGGGGGACGAGCAACATGGATGATCGGAAAACAGAATCAACAACCGTGCAAGCACGGAACAGGGTGGTGGCGAATTTCATGGAGATAGACGGAAAAGTTGGCGAAAATTTAGGCGATAGTGGGGGGATTTGCTTGGCTAACAGAACGGTGGATGTGGGAGAGAATATTACGATAAATCAGGGGCATGATAGTAGGGATATCGGGAGGGAAAAGGAATTTGAAAATGATATGACAATATTGGATAGTAAAAGAAAACGAGTGGATAAGGGAACAAGTATAGTAGTAGATGGGCTGGATAACATAACTGACTCAACAGCTTTGGTTGGGCCAAAAAACGGGAAAGAGGCGGGTCCTGTGGTCCAGGCCCGCCTTCAACAATGAGTCTTCTAGCTTGGAATTGCCGTGGGCTGGGTAAACCATGGGCAGTTCAATTTTTAAAAGAAATTACCCAACAGCTTAAACCTAGTATTATTTTCTTGTCTGAAACATTATCAAAAATAAAAAAATTTGAAGAAGTTTGTAAAGCTTTGCAATTTGCTGGATGGTGGGGAATAGAAGCTCAAGGACATAGTGGTGGCTTGGCCTTGTTATGGAAAAACGAAGGGGGTTGTACGATTTTGGATGGGAGCAAGCACTATATCGACTTTGAGGTGGAAAACAATCAGGTTGGAAGATGGAGATATACGGGCTTTTACGGATGCCCTGAAAGGGAGAGAAGACGAGAGTCTTGGGATATTATTCGAAATCTAGCGGGTCGGTCAACACTTCCGTGGTGCATTATAGGAGACTTTAACGATATGTTGTTCGCAGATGAGAAAAAAGGGGGTCGTGTTCATCCAAGAAGCTTATTAGTGGGATTTGGAGAGACGATTGCTTCATGTGGCTTGACTGATTTGGGATTTAAAGGGGAAAAGTTCACTTGGGAGAAATCTCGCGGAAACCATGGGTGGGTTCAGGAGAGGTTAGACCGTGGTTTGGCAAATAACTCATGGAGAAGTATGTTTCCTATGGCGGAGGTTCAGGTATTGGAAGTGGCTACATCTGATCACCTATCATTGTTTTTAAATTTGCAGAGACAGGTCTTTGAAGTTAAAGAAAGGAGATTTCGCTTTGAAAATAGTTGGGTTAAAGAAAAAGACTGCAGAGAAATTGTGAAGCAGAGTTGGCAGGGGAACGATAGTCAGGACCTAATGACGAAGATTACCATGTGCTGTAATAGATTACAGGAGTGGGGGGGAGGTGTAAGTAGAAAGTATAAACAGGAGATAAGTAAATGTCGAGAAAGACTGCGCAGGTTGAGATCAAGGAGAGATGGGCCGGGGATTCGAATGTATAATGATGTTAGATGGGAATACATGCAATTGCTGGAAAAACAAGAAACGTATTGGAAACAACGAGCCAAACAGTTCTGGCTACAAGGTGGGGATAGGAACACAAGTTTCTTTCACAATTATGCCTCTGGGAGGAAAAAAATAAATACATTGCAGCGGATTAAAAACGATGAAGGAGAGTGGAAGGAAACTACCGAGGAGATTCAAGAGGTCATCGAGAATTATTTCTCGAAGTTGTTTACAGCACAGACGACGGATGGAAAATTGAGCGATAGGGAGAGAGTCAGTAGGGTGACTGCAAGTGACAATGAAGATTTGTTGGCGGAAATTACACCTGCGGAAGTTAAAGAAGCTGCTTTTTCTATGCACCCGGATAAGGCACCAGGGCCAGATGGCCTAAACCCAGGTTTTTTTCAAGTTTACTGGAATATAGTAGGAAAGGATGTGGTTTTATTTTGTAAAAAATTCATGCAATCAGGTGAACTGCCAAATGAGGTGAACCATGCTGTAGTACGATTGATCCCTAAGACAAAAGAGCCACAAAATATGACTGAGTTGCGTCTGATTTCTTTGTGTAACGTGCTAGTCAGAATACTGTCTAAGGTAATGGTCAATAGACTAAAACCATGCCTAGGTTCTGTGATATCTGAAGTGCAGAGCGCTTTTTTGGAAGGGCGATTATTAACGGATAACGCAATGATTGCATTTGAAGTAAACCACTATATGAAGAGACGTACGCAAGGAAGCAGGGGTTTGGCAGGATTAAAAATAGACATTTTGAACGCTTATGATAGATTGGAGTGGGGGTTTATCAAAAATATGATGATGAGGTTTGGGTTTCATGAGATATGGATTGATAGGATTATGAAATTTATATCGACAGTGTCATATGGATTTCTACACAATGGAGCAGAGATTGGACGAGTAATTCCAACACGGGGGGTACGTCAAGGAGACCCAATTTCTCCGTATATATACATCATGTGTGCAGAAGGTTTAAGTGCAATGCTGCGAAGAAATGTCGATGATGGGCTCATACATGGGTGTACAGTGGCTAAGAACGCACCAAATATCTCGCACTTATTTTTTGCAGATGACTGTTACCTGTTCTTCAAAGCTACAGAGGTGGAAGCTGACAATATGAAACGGATTCTAAACAGGTATGAGCTGATCTCAGGGCAGCGTATTAATTTTGGGAAGTCTACAGTGGTTTTCTCCCCTAACACAAGGGTGGAGGATAGAGCAAAGGTCTGTGATAAGTTGGGAGTGATTGAAATAGATAAACCAGGGAATTATCTGGGAATGCCCATGAGTATTAGTAGAAATAAAGTTGCAACCTTCTCTTTTTTACTTGATCGGGTAGACCAAAAATTGCAGACATGGGGGAATAAAACACTGTCTAAAGCTGGAAAAGTACTTTTACTGAAAACGTCAACTCAAACAGTTCCAAATTTCTGGATGAGCTTGATGTTAATTCCGTTAGAAATTTGTGATGGAATTGAGAAGAAATTCAATGCCTTTTGGTGGGGGAAGAACAGTTCGGGTGAAGGAATAAGATGGCTTTCATGGGATAGATTATGTGAAGTAAAGGAGGCTGGGGGTCTTGGATTTAAAAAGCTACGAGAGTTCAATGTTGCAATGCTGGCAAAGCAGGCATGTCGCTTGATAAACAACTGCAACCATGTAGTTACATCTTTGATGAAAGCCAGGTATTATCCACAATCGGATTTCTTAAATGCTAAACTTGGAAACAACCCCAGCTACATTTGGCGTAGTATTCTTGAAGCCCAGAATGTGGTACGAATGGGAGCGAGGAAGAAAATAGGAGATGGAAACAGCACGTTAGTGTGGCAGGAACCATGGTTGCCCTGCGTTGACAATGGTTTCATGACAACTGAAAGGTACCCCCAGTTAGAACAAATTACAGTAGCTAATTTGATGGACGAGAATCAGGAGGGGTGGGATGAAGATATTTTGGACGATTTATGCAATGAAAGGGATAAGAAATTGATAAAACAACTTCATGTCCCCATGCGTAAACGAAATGACTCATGGTATTGGTTATTGGATGACACAGGAAGATTTACGGTAAGGAGCTGCTATCGTAAAATTAAAGGGAAGAGTGATTGTCCTGATAGAAGTTTTTGGAGTAAAGTTTGGGGACTCAAACTTCCAGGAAAGGTGATAAATTTCATATGGAGAATGTGCAGAGAAGTGCTCCTGACAGCTGCAAATCTAATTACCAAGCATGTTAATATTGTTGATAGATGTGCTTGGTGTCAAAATTATGTTGAGGACACGGCCCGTGTAATGTTTCTTTGTGATTTTACAAGAGAGGTCTGGGCTGCTGTAGGTATGCTGAGCCTGATCGCAGAGGACCCTGGAGATACGGTGCTGCAGGTTACTAAACAAATCTTTAACAAGGGTAACAATGAACAGAGGGCTATGTATGGTATGATTTGTTGGGCCTTATGGTACAGGCGAAACAAATGGGTATGGGAGAGAGTGACAGTGTCATCTTTCGGGGTGAAATCTATGGCATTAAACATGAAGACCGATTGGAGCAAGGCTAGGGAGGTTGAGGAGCAACATGAAGTTCAACAACAAATGAGGGTGCATACATGGTGTAAACCACCAGAACAATGGATACAAATAAACACGGATGCAGCGTGTCATGTGAATGGAGAGATGACTGGCCTAGGATGTGTGGCAAGAGATGATTCTGGTCAATTTGTTCGAGCAAGAAGTAGGAAGGTACAGGTTGGACATCAACCACGAATTGCTGAGGCTTTGAGCATGCGAGAAGCACTCTCATGGACAAAGGAATGGAGATCGAGCAAGTGTGTTTTTGAAACAGATGCTAAGACACTGGTTGACGCAATCAACAAAGTGAAGGAGAGCCAAGGGGAGTCGATGTTCGATACAATTGTTGATGATTGTAGGGAGTTAATTAAACACTTTGAGAAAGTGTTAATTGTTTTTGTTCCTAGATCAGCGAATAGTGTTGCCCATTTGTTAGCAAAGGGTGCATATTCTATGTCTGGTTTACAGGAGTGGGTTAATACTGCTCCTGATTTTCTCATTTGTAACCTTGATTTAGACATGGTTTGATTAATGCAAGTACGTTTATTTCAAAAAAAAAAAATAATAACGTATTGTATGATGGTTTGGGTAAGTCCAAATTTCTTCTTGGGAAACTATGTACTTGAGTGAAGTGGGTATGTCATAAATTTGTAGTACAAATTCAAAAAAATGGTAATTTATATTAAGATTTTTTTAAGTTTTTTGCTATATAAGTTCTAAAAATTTAATGTTTCAACAATTTAATCTCTAACATATAATCATATAACTACAAAAAAAATAAAAAAATAGCCCAAATAATGACAGATTTACTAATATTATAGTTGAAATTAAATTTTAAGCAAGAGCATTTTATAAAAAATACATATTCTGTATCTTACAATTTTAATAAACATCACTATTTTATCTTTTTGCTGGGGCACCTCTGCCACGTGGGCTGCATAAATATGCCCTTTGAGTTATACTCGGGAAGGATCAAGTAAAGATCACCGAGGACACGTGTCCCTCATAAAATCAAATTTTATATTTTTAAATTATTAAAATTTATAAAAATATCTGAAATTGTCGTCTCAAAATTTAAATATATAAAATATTTTCTCAAAATTTGTCCGGTGTCCCTAAACAAATTTTTTTAGATCCACCCTTGATTGTACTAGATAATGATGTGAAAATTTGGAGATGCTCTAGTCCATTAAAATTCGAATCACAGAAACAGTTTCGCTATCACTGATTCCAGCTATCTATGTCATTATATAATTAGCTTTAGAAATCTAAATTTAAGCTTCCTTTAGTTTTGATGTATGGCTTCATGCATGTGACCATGCATATATTAGGAAATCGGAATGTTTGTCTATTGATCCAGCTGTTCATTCTCAATGACTGATTAATAATACTACCATCAAAGTGGATATGCTCCTCTGAGACAATAAATCTGTGAAAAAGGGCATGTATCGATTTGGTTGTGCTTTTCTTACTACATCGAAATTGAATTAAAAACCGAATTAATAAAAATCAAACCATAAAAATAAAATTTAAACTGCGATAATTAAGTTCTAGCAACCGAAAACTACATTATTGTAGTTGCAGTATGTAGTTAAAGACCGTATTAACACACTCTTAAGTTTTTACCATTTTCGGCAAAGGCGTATATGTCCTGCATAAGACTGCATTAAGCCACAGGAGTAGATGTACTCTGCAATGTATTTACTACAAGATTAATTACTAATAAAAGTACATTTGAATATATTTAATTAGTGTATATTTTTACTTAGTCCAGTCTAGCTTTTCAGAATTCCATAGTACAATTTCCCTCCATTAAGTTGTAAGTATCTTCCTCTGCACTGCACTTCTCTTTTTCTGTACACAACCTCTTTGTCTTCTCATTTATTTTGTTCTTTTTTTCTTTACTTTTAATCTTTTATTACCACTGAGGCATTGACTACAAAGTCCAGGGTAAAGTAGAAACAAACAACTCTAGCTCAGGGCACTTGTTTCTCTCTCTCACACACACCCCTCTGCAGTTCAAACAACACTCAAGAAATGGCTAAGGATGGTGACTTCAAGCTTCTTAAGATCCAGGTTCTCATGTTCCTTATCTTCTTTCTTGTTTGTTTTTCTCTTACACAATGTTTTGCATTTTTTGAGGTTCTTTTTTCTTTTCTTTTCTGATGACTTTAAGGTAACTAAAGTTGGGTATAAGTGTTTTCCTACTAAAAATTGTGTTTGTATGCGTTGTTTCTTTTCATTCTTTACAGACTTTTGTTCTCCGGGTTAATATTCACTGTGATGGTTGTAAGCAGAAAGTCAAGAAACTTCTTCAAAGGATTGAAGGTACTGTGTTTTTTTACTTATAATAATGTCTCCACACACACAAACACATTCTAGGAAAGGATACATTTTACCCCTCCAAGTACTAAATGTATATATCTTGATACCTGTCTTTACATGTTATACCCTAGAGCATTTAAATCTTGATTTTTTAACTTAAAAAAGGTGGCTTTTTTTATGTAATGATGAAGATGTGATTCTTGATATGTGCTTTATTTTATGGTACTTATTTGTTACCTTTTTCACCATGTTGGTGTTTACTCTATATATTTTTTCACTATGTTGGTGTTTACTCTTTGTGCAGTAGAGCATTTTAATCTATCTTTTTGTGTTTGAGGTTAAAGAAAATGAGTCTTTTTGAATTAGCAAAAAGAAAAACAAGAGTCTTGATGCTTTCAAGTTTTTTCAATGTCATAAAGGCCTATGATACAGACACAGTAACTTTTTGTTTTTGGTTACTGTTGTGTTAATTGTTATGTTATTTTACCCCTTTTTGTGAGCAGGAGTTTTCCAAGTACTCATAGATACAGAGCAGCAAAAAGTCAGTGTTTCTGGTTGTGTAGATTCTGCTACATTGATCAAGAGATTGATCAAGGCTGGTAAGCATGCTGAAATTTGGTCAAATAAGTCTAATCAGAACCAGAAACAGAAAGCTAACTGTATCAAGGATGACAAGAACAACAACAAAGGCCAAAAGAAGCAGCAAAAGCTTTCGAATTTAAGGTTCTTAGAAGAAGATGAATATTTTGGTGAAGAGGATGAAGAAGAAGAGTTAAAGCGACTGAATTTTCTAGTCCAGCAGAATGCTGAAGCTAACCATGCTAGACAAATGCTTGAAGCTGTTCAGAATATGGCTCAAAACAAAGCCAAAACGAATAATCAAGGCGGGAAAAGGGGAAATCAAAATCAGAATGCGGGGATTAATGTTAATGCAAGTGGTGGAATTGATACGAATCTTCTTGCTGCAATGATGAACAATCAAGGTGGAATTGGAAGGGGTGGAGCACCGAATGATGTGAATTCGATGATGATGGAGAATATTGCTGCAGCTCCAGGAGGGATTTATCAAATGCAACCAAATGGCGCAATTCAGGGAGGGTCTTCAAGTGGGCTTAATTTTTCAAACCATCCAGCGTACAACATTAATTATCCTCAGCAGTTCAACAGTCCAGCAGCTGCAGCAATGCTGATGAATTTGCAGAACAGGCAAGTTATGATGCAGCCTCAAGCCCAAGCTCAGATGATGCTTCAGAGGTCTTCTGTTGTTCCTCCGAGCACGACTGGGTACTATTACAACTACAATCCAGGTCCATACCCTCCTTACAACGAGCCCATTTATTATACAAGTACTGGTGCTGGTCAATCTGCTTCTCATATGTTCAGTGATGAAAACACAAGTAGCTGCTCAATCATGTAAGATCTCAAGTAATTAAAGGACTTGGTTATAGTTTTTGAAAGCCCAGTTATGCATTGACTATATGATGTTTCCTTGATTAATTACTAGTCATGTTATGTCCTTTTGACAAGCTTTTGTTTTAGATTTGGTTACTGGTGCTCTTAGTTGTAGTAATATATATGCAGTGGTGGTATGTAAAAGTCAAGATTCTGGTTCTAGTAGTATTATATATGGATAATGCAAGGCAATGTTTGGTGGTTTATCTTCTATCTCTATTCCTGCAAAGTAATCTATGTCCAGGGACACAGGGAGTGACTTTGGTTTGTGTGATACTAATTCAGAGACATGATAACATTATTATGCAGCCATGCCTAGCAACTGTGGGGTTGATTCTTTGGTCAAACATTTTGTTTATATATGCACAAGTGCGTGTCACATGCACGTGCATGAATATGTAGTATTTACTTGCTCTATTTCAATTTGAGTTGCAATCTTTTCATGTTTTGTACAGAATAAGTGGGTTGAGGTTCTATACTGGATTCTGGATGTCAATAGAGTAAGTTGCAAAGTAGTTAAAGTGTTAATAGTTAATACAAAGTCATCTTCTTAGCTGCAAAGTAAGGGGTCTTTATTAGAGTTTACTGTGATAGTATGAATTACATTTGAGGGATTCATTTCAAAAGGGAAAACTGTGTTAGGAACGCCTGAATTTGAACTAGAAATTGTGATTATCAACATATGCATTATCCAGGTGTAAGATTATAACATCCGCGGTTTCTGAATGCAACAATGCTCTCTAGCTACTGCGATACATGTTATATGTTGAGGGCTATGCTCTTGTAGATATGCAGAACGCTTATTTGCATTACAACCAGCTGTTCACGCAAATATCAGAACCACCATGTTGCTTTATATAAATTTAGGAAGGATATATGTGTTGATGACTGAGTTGATAATGCTACCAAGGACTACGAAACATTTCATTATCTTTTGCTTTCTTTGGGAGTCTGGTTAAATTGTTTCTTGATGCTGCTATAGAGTAAGAGCTCTTTCTTCAACATCTATAAGTGGTTGACGCTCGCTTCACTTGAATTGCCTGTTTTAATTACGTTTTAAATGTAACCTTTGCTGGTATGTGATACGACTGGTTCTTTCGTATGCATTTGTGGCGCCAGGTTTGGGAATTTACAAGTAGCTGTTTATATTATAACCATCTAATTACAGGATATCTTTCTCTGTTACAAAATGATGTCTCCAACTTGCTTATTAGTGCTAACAAGCTTACAGTAGAGGCAAGTGACAGTTAGGTGCATAAACCGATAAAAGAAAGGAATCAGTTCCAGGAAACAAGTACACAAAAATTTTTTTGTTTTGGTTTTGCATTGCAAGTGTATGTGAATACGAGTTTGAGTTTAAATTATATAGTATTTTGTAATATATCTCGACATTTAGCTGATTAGAAATTTGCTAATATTGTTTGGTTTCTTTCATCTTTGACTAGGGAAGTAAATATAAGCGGCTAGCGTAGACCTGGCAATTTGTTCGTGTCGTATACTTTCGTGTCGCGTATTTTCGTGTTTTGTGTACTTGAATGCCAAATACAAAACCGACATGTTTAGCATTCGTGTACATTCGTGTTCGTATACTTTCGTTTTGTATCGTTTCGTGTCGTGTATGTCGTGTTAATTGAATATTAATATATATTAAATTCAATATTAATACAAATTAAAATATAAGATTTTTAGGTAGAAAAATTATAAAATATATGAAAAATATATATTTAGATCTCAATTCTATACAATATAATGAAAATAAATAATATTTTAAAAATAAATATACATACAATTATTATAATTCTACATATATTTATAAAAAAATATTAAAATTTAATTATAATATTTATTTATGTCGTATACTTAGTGTCGTGTACTCGAAGGTTAAACACAAAACCGACACTAAATCTCGACTGTGTACTTTCGTGTTCGTGTACTTTCGTGTCGTGTACTAAAAATGCAAACACAAACACTAAATTTTCGTGTCGTTTCGTGTCGTGTAAGTCGTGTCGTGTCATAAATTGCCGGGTCTAGCGTATATATATTTTTATCTTACGTATGAATGTCGACACATTTAAGAAGTCTAAAAATTGAGAATAAGGGAACTTCACGGGTATGGGGATACGAAAATCATCAATATACTTATATAAAGGATAAGACGGGGACGTTAATGTGGCGTCTCTCAAATTGTCTCATTCTATTTTTCTAATTTTTTCGAATTTTTGAGTTAATAAATATCAAAACCTACAATTAACTTATATCCTCCTAAATATTTTATCATTATTCATAATATCCTCCTAAAATTTCTATAAAATCTTCCATTAAGATTTTTGAAATCAACTTATCATTATATTCTTCTAAAACTTCTCTTTTCAATTTAAATCAACTTACCATCTTGGTATTCTCATAAATTTTGTTTTTACTACGATTTCTCCTTCTTCTCCTAAAATCAACTTACTATATTCTATTTTTTAGCCTATAAAATATTGCAAAGACGGATATCTATAAATTTTTATCGTCATTCATAATATTCTCCTAAATTTATACAACATCTTCCATTAAAGATTTTTTAAATCAACGTTGTCATCATAGTATTCTCCTGCCACTTCTACTTTCTATTTAAATCAACTTAACATCTTCATATTTTTCTAAATTTCCTTTTTAATATCATTTCTCCTCTTTTTCTTAAAATCAACTTACTATATTATATTTTTCTGAAATTTTATTTTAATTTTTAGCATATGAAATATTACAAAAACAAATATCTATATATATTGCGGTTAGGTGGCGCATCTCATATATTTTTTTACAATTTTCTCAAATTTTTACATTATAAAATAGAAAAAAAAATTACATTGATTATTGACTAATAAATAATACAATTTTATGATATTATATTTATGAATAATGAGAGAACGACACATTGGAGTAAACATGTTTAACAAGAGAACGAATTTTTAAACTTTCTGATTTATTATATATTTTTATTATTCTTAATTTCATAATGACAAAGATCAGATAAAAAATACAAGGGAAAAGAATTCAAAATATTATTTTAGAAGGTCGCTGCGAAGCGCGGTTTAGTAAACTAGTTTCATTAATAAACAACTATGTTAAGTTACACATTTAACAATAAAGTAACAAGTGAACTTCGATTAAACTTGATTTTCTAAAAAAAATTGCTAATTTGCTATCTTACCTATTTTTATCACATTTTCGCTTTTTTTTTCTTCATAAATATTTATTTCGAATACTAAATGTGACTAATATTTGATCTATAAATTAGTTGAGGTTTCCATATTGCAGTAGAAAAAGGTGTTAGTGTCTGAGTATCTAAATAACCGACACATATACGATAACCTAAATTGAAGAGTCACATTAATATAGGTGTACTAAGAGGTTGTTATAGTTAATATATGCAACTCCTCTGAGGCGGATAAGTGGTTTGATGCAACATCCTGACTCCTACAAAGAATTTTGCATACATTGATTGACCGATTTATGGTGGCTGCCGTTGCAATGTGGCAAGGTTGCCGAATGGTGATGTTGAAGACGCATATCACATATATTGACAAGGAACCGTAAGATAATCAAACAGATAGAAGCACTTACGGTAACAAGTAACAACTCCTTTAACAGTCCAACAATCATCTAGTTGAATACTTTAACTATGAACTTGGCACCTGGCATTGTGTTACTGTAAACTCAAATTCTCTCATTAAGCATTACTTCCATACCAATTTAGCTCGGCTAGTTAAATCCTGTGCGCCAATCTTATTTTGTTGCAAATTCCCTTGTGTCCTCAATTTTTCTGCCAAATGTAATTGGTTCATAAATTCTGTGCCTTGTTTGAAAACAAGCATTTCAATTGAAATGCTGGATTTTAAATGATATGATTTGAGTTGTCATTTCAAATTCTCATATTTGCACTAAAATTTGATTGTCTTGAATTTTAAATTAAATCCAAATCCAAATTTTTTAACTTATCCAAACATGTTATTTGATCAAATTTAGAATTTTAAATGAAATCCAAGTTACCAAACGGGTAATAAGGAAGAAGGATTTTGGCCGGTGCCTTCACAAAGTCGTCTATTTGTATGTATTAGTGGACGTGACAAATTAATGTATCTTGACGTGTTGTGTTTTTTTCTTGAAAAGAGAATTCTATACTTTTATTCTTTATTAATAAGCGAAACCATGTATAAGTTTGACTTCTAAACTTTATAAACTTTGTTTTTAACATAAATCATTCCATTCTTTATAAATTTTATTTTCTTTACAAACTATTAAGTAAATTACTAACATGAATTGATTTATATTCTCTATAAACTTTATTTATTTATAAATTATATAAAAAATTATTAAATTACATTAAATTAAGTAAAATAACATATATTTACTTTTATTTTGAAAAACTACTAACCGTAAATTAAACTATTAACACGAATTGACTTCTATTCTCTGTAAACTTTGTTTTCTATTAGTTAGTGTCAATTCTAGTGCCAGTTTACTTTTAAATTGGATAATATTATTTTAATACTAATTAAGTAATAACAAATGACTTTAGTAAAATTTATTAACTTTTAAACTGAAAATTATTGATTTAACGATCGTATTTGTTACTGTCCATCACAACGTTTATTTACTTAAAATTAAAAAATATATTTAAACAATAACAAATTTATGGGCTGTATTTAGATTATATTAAGTAATATTAAATTAAGTTTAATAACATCTATTTACTTTTATTTTATAAATTAATTTTTTTATCAATAATTAGGTAATATTAAATAAACTATATTGAAAAGGCGAATTATAAGATAATTATCATATAATATTAATTAATATTAAATTATCTAAAGAACATATATTTGGTTCGTAAGATAGAGATACAATTCGTTTCACAAAAATAAAACTAATATGTTAGATTTCTATATCAAGGAAAACAATGCAAAACTAGAATTATAGTAGAAAATTTCATAACCGATTCGATTCTTTTTAACCACGTAACTATTTTTACAAGTACCAATTTAATATTTGATATTAATATATTAATTTTAATTCATGTTTCGCACAGATTATGAATAATTCTCTACAAATATTAATTCGATATTTTTAGTCTCGGATCCGTGTTTCGCACGGGTTATCAACTACTCCTGTGTCCCTAAATATTTTTCCTTTTTGTATTGTACACGTTTGCCAATGCACACTTTTGATTGTTAATATTTTTAGTTTCGTATTAGTATTAAATATAAAAACTTCATTGTATTAAAGTACTCATAAATACGAATCCAACAAGATCACTCATGACTATATTTGATCTTATATATTACACGTAAATTAGTAGTCAATCGATTACCGTAAATAATGTAAAAAGTCAAAACATGATATGTGTTTTGGGACGGAGGGAGTATCAACTTATATTAATAAGCGAAATCATGATTATATCCTAAATCTTGGTACTCACTAAAAAATTATAACTATTTTTAAAATTTTATGTAATAAAATCTCTAAGTGACATAAATTAACTTCTACTCTCTGTAAATTTTACTTCAATTTTTATTTATTGCTGAACATCCAAACGTCAGTTTACTTTAAAATAATCGTATTAGAAGTTAAAATGTCAGATTTGTATAAATAAATAATTAGGGGCATGCATAACGAGAACTATACTTTTAGAGTTACACTTAATTTTGATTTTTTTAACTACATATTTTAAAAACATTTTATCTATTATATTTAGATCTGTATTTTGCACAGATTATGAGTTTCATTTCAAATAATAATGTAATATTATTATTTTTAATTTCGGGTCCGTGCTTCGCACGGGTTACTAACTAGTAATTAATAATGAAAAGTCATACGGTATCTACTGATCTACACATATGATCGAAATTGAATAAATGTATAAATATATTGATGTTGAATCCTTACTTTTTGTTAAGCAATCAATCAATTTATTGAAATGATATGTACATGATATCAATTGTTTTGAGCAATCGACCACAAATGTATCATCATAAAAATCTTTATCAGATCTATAATTTCGAACATGATAAACTGCAAATAAATCAAATAAAACAAAATTCTCATAAGGAGAGATAAACAAAACCCAAATATATTAGAAACTTATTGAATTTCAACAAGAGATGAGATAAGAGATGAATTAACAATAATAAAAAGAAGAATAGATCGAGATTTTTCACCGGTAAAAATTGATGAAAGCCCCTCGGAGATAATAAAGAGGCTGCTTTAAGGTTGAGAGAATTTTTTGATGTGTTGTGTTATTTACATTTTTATATGTTGCCCCGTTTTATTAAATTTAGTTTTATAATTATATAGAAAATATATTTCGATTTCACATTAAATCAAAAAAGGAAATAATAGTAATTAATTACTTCCTCTGTCCCATTTCAATTTTAATTTGCCCCTCATTATTGTAACTTGTATTTTCCAAGCAATAGAAATACTTTATCTAATTTATTTTAACTATCATTTAATTTTTCTGTATATATTTATACCAGTCAATGTGTTTGTTAGGCTAAAAGATCAAAATAGTAAAATTTAATATAAAATATATATATCTATATAAAGAAAAATCACTCGTGGCTGACGTGACACCTCCCTTTTGTGTTTAAATTATTTTATCTGGATTCTAAAGCCCCTTACATTTTTTTATATTTCTCTTATCTTATTATCTCAGTGTAACTGCACAACAAAGAAAATGAACGGACAACTCATGATGTACAGATATTACTACCAAGAAAATTAACAGTCAAATCTCCTGTTTCAGTTTTGGACTCCCTATCTACCTTAAATTGGGTTCATCATGTGTTTATAAGGAAAGCACCTCATTTCTCCTTCCAGTTTCGAATATTTTGTTTACATCTTATATCTACTTTTATATTGTTAGGGTTCTTCTCGCCAGAATACCAACAAATATTTCAGGTATTCGTGTGAATCAATTATTTATTCTGTTTGCATGATTTACTTTGTAGATTTTTCATTTTTCTAATGCTAATTATATTTTTAGCATCTAAAGTTTTAGGTTCCTGCTCTCTAAGAGTATGCTGAATAGGAAAAATATCTCAATTTATTCGTATATCATGATAATTTTTTGATAGTTTCTTCTATATATACTTATATCCTTTGACACAACCTGGCAGATTTTTAGAAATATTTTGATTAATATCTATTTTTGTAGTCACATTTACAGTGTTGTAGTATCATTTTCCTGTCATGCAGTATCATATTTTCAAGTTTATGAAGGATGAGGTGGTGGTTCTGATGGCTGGTTATTTAACTGGGACCTCTGAGGCGTGTTTAAGTTATTTTCTCATAGTCCTCACACACTGTCCATTTTCTATTTGTCCCTCATTATTTCTTTGTAATTTTGTTAAAGAAAATCAGCAAGAAATAATTAAAGCACAAAAATTACTACCTAGAGAATCAACAACCAAGTCTTGTAATTCAGTCGTGGACTCTCTATCTCCCTTAATTTGGCCGAGCATGTGTATAAAGGAGGGCCGACCACCTTTTCCCCTTCAAGGTTTTCTGTTTTATCATTAGTAAATATGAGTGTTTTGGTTATTTGTTATGTCTGTTTTTTATATTATTAGTGCTTTCCTCCCCATTTGTTACAAATTATCAGCATATATTTCAGTATCCCCAACATATAATTCGGGTATCCCTGTTAAATTAAAAATTTATCAATTTATTCTATTTATCTGGTTTTATTTGAAGATTTGCCATTTTGCTAATGCTAAATATATTTTTGCGATCTACAGCTTTAAGTTGTTCTCGAGAGAGTACATTGATTGCAATATAGCAAAATGTATCATTTTTGGCGCACGCTGTAGAGACATGGGTTGTGTTCATTATACTCCTGCTGACTTAATTTATCCTGTATTTTACATGCTATCTCGAGTTTACTGAAATATCAAAGTTACTTTCATGACTTATTATATCTTTACAAACCTTGATTAGAGCTCTCATTTAGTGTTGTATATATGTATTATTTAATGCAAGTCACTGTGAATATAGTAATTTGCCTTTTTTAATTACATTCATAAAGAAAACTTGTATTATTATAGACTTGTCATTCGAAATTTTCTTGAATATAGTTTTAGCTAGGGTTTGATGTTGGTATTTAATAATAATGTATGCTCTATAAACAAATATTGGTTTGGCTTGCTTTGAGGAGTAGTGGGAGACCTGGCTTTCCTTTCCCTTATTTATAACTCGAAAGTAAAGGGTCTTGAATTAACTTTAGGAATGGGATCAAAATGCATCATGTTCAAAGCTATGGTTATATAGTTATTTTCTTCCAGTAATTTATTATTTCAACCATGAAATTAACCTTTACCTAATAGGTGTTACTACCCTGATCTGATAAAATACATGTGACAACAAAAACAAAATGCAGATTCAAATGCAAACACAATTCCAGAGTTGACTGATTTTGACCTTTTAGTTATATATTGTATTAGTTAAAGATATCTAACTACATTATCATTTTTCATATTCAATATTTATGAATTGAAACCACACTAACTTCAACATTGTGGTTTATAACATCTTTGTTTGGATTTTATTTAAACTTTTAATACATGTGTAGTTATGAAGGCTGCCTTGCACTCTGCAAAAATAATTTTTTTAATTTTTTTTTGTGCTTTATAGATTGAAGAACCTGAATTATTGTTTATTGGTCATGGATGAGGTCGGAGAGTATTTGTCACCCCCAAAATTGTGCGAAATGTTGTGAAATTCATCTCACTTCACACAGTTTTATATGGAGGGGATTTCATTTATCTACTGATGTATTCAGTATCCAGCTCCTCGCCTTAAGATCTGCGACTTTGGTTACTCTAAGGTTTGGATTTATAATAATACACACTTTGCAAACATACCATTAATCTTTTAAGTTTTTATGGCTTGATTAAAGTTTTGATAATGCAATTTGATGTATAACTACTAAACCGTTACAGGCATCTCTGCTGTACTCAAGGCTACCAAAATCACTTGTTGGTACTAAAGGTTCGAAAGTATTAAGATGTTAAACATTACTTCTCTTAAACCTGATAAATTTTTATATTTGTGTTGATTTATATTGTGTGATATTTGCCGATATATATGTAATTGTGCTTGATGCCGAGAAGCAAAAAGGTTGTTTGCGCCTAACAGAGGTAAAAGTTATAATCCTTGAAAAAAAAGATAGAAAAGGACTGAAATCTAAGGTGCGTGGCATGACAGGCTATTCGTTTTACTATTCATTTTTCGTGTTTTCTTTTGCGTCCAAGTTTTATCATGTTCATGTAGTGGCTTTCGACATGCATATACCTTAGTTGCCAATTTATTACAAGGCATATCAACATGCAAACTTCAACTATTTCATGTCTATAATTGCAACAATCTTCTCAACTTTGTGCAATCTTCTTCACTTCCTTGTCTCAATATAGTGAAAGTTATATATATTGTGTAAGATCAAGGAGGCTGGCATAAGAGAATGAAAATTATTGTTGTTTAGATATGCATCTCCTTATTTTAAAACAGTATCATGATTTACATTTTCTCTTTATTTTTCGGCACCTAAAGGTACCACCATTTCTATAATGATAGTTTTGCTCTTTAGTAATCAAGATTCTTTTCTATTTTAGTCTAACATTTGTTGGTTTTCATTTTTAATCTAAAGGACTTTATCATGCAATGTAAAATTTCTATGCCAGTGCTAAAGACAGAATAACAAGTTCATATAGTTAACCTTATTGCTTTGCATTTTGGTTGGCTTTAGAGAGAGTATATGATGACAATGTACTTGCAGATCTAGAACTGAAATGGAGATATATATGGGAGTTGTTGAATGATGTAAGAATGTTATTATCTTTTACTTGTGCTTACTATGTTGGTGAGTATTAACGATTTATTATATCGATTTTTTTTGTAAAATATAAATTATGACCTTGGATTTGGAACCAGGACTACAAGTTCTACATGTAATTAGTGTATATTTTGTATTAGTTTAATTTCTGTGTAATTACCTAAGTGTTAGTTTAGAGACTCTGGCATATTTTTTTCCTTTTATGTTAATAGTTCATCTTGATAATTACAGTCCGTGAGTAATGTTCTTCTTTTTTAAAGCAATCCAACGGGGTTTAATTTATACATAGATTTAAGTTTTAGCATGTTTGATCCACCCTTGCATTTGATGCTCACGTGCTGCAAGGTGAAATACAAAATCTTCTAACAGTTTGAAAAGAACTGCATTGTGTATATCATGTACACTCTTAAAATTTTTTTGCAATAAATAATGTAAGTGAGATTTTTTAATTTTTTTGCAACATTTTTTTAGCATTTGAAAAATATTTATCTACATACTTTATTTATACTTTTTAAATTTTTTGAAACAAATTTCTACAACCACACGAAACGCGGTTTTTTCACTTAGTTAATATAATAATTGAATAACTTGAGAAGGTGTTCAATTCAATATTATAATTAACAAATTTTGAAAAATGTTTCATATAACTCTTATATAACTGAAATTATGTATATTGACCATCACAGGACATGGCAAATCATTCGCGTCGTCTAGTTTTATGTTGTATATTTTCGTATTTTGTTTACTTTCGTGTTTGTTTACTTTTATTTCGTATTGTTTCATGTCATATTTTTCTGTAAAATTGGATATTAATATAAAATAAATAAATAAATAAATAAAAATATAATATTTTTTGGTAAAAAATTTACAAAATTTACAAAATATATATTGAAGTCACATGTAAATACAATAATATGAAATCAAGTATTATATTTAAAATAAATATGCATACATTTATTATAAATATACATATATTCATTATAAATATTAATATTTAATTATATTATTTATTTGTATCGTATACTCCGTGTCTTGTGGTGTATCCGAAAGGTAAACACAAAATCGACACTAAATCTCAATCGTGTACTTTTGTGTATTAAAAAAGTAAAAATAAACACCAAATTATTGTGTCATTTTGTGTCGTGTAAGTCGTGCCGTATCCAAAATTATCGAGTTTAACTATCAAAATATTAGTTCTTCTTGTGTTGTGTACAAAGACATAACCACATCTCAGTATATATTCCTCTTCTTATTTAATTTTATCCCCGAAGTCTTTATTTTAAAAATCGCCGATAAATGACTTAATAATCGGTCAAATTTTTTTGTCCGAAATTGACCGATTTCCGATAAATCGCCGATAAATTATCCGATTTTTTAAAAATCATCTGATAAATCACAAATCGGTACCTCAACAGAATAATTCCGATTTCCAAAATCTGTAAAACTACCCGGAGTGTGTAATAAATGTTTTAATATTTATTTGAGATTGAGGAAGATGTATGCCCTCTAATATCATACTCCTCCCTATATTTTTTTATATGATATTTGACTTTTGTACACTCACTTTTAAGTATTTTGACCGCATATTTAAAATCATAATTTTTATTTTTTTTGAATAAAATTGTATAACTAAAACTTTAATTCACAAAAAAGATTTAAAAAATTATTATTATTTTAAGTATGTGATCATTGGACTTAAAAGTTTGTGCATAAAAGTCAAATGTATAAAAAATAGATTGAATATTAATAATACCTACAAGTGCTATTTAAAGTATTTAAAATTTTCAAATGTTGAATATTATTATTTAGTTAATGCAGTTGAAAGAAATTGTAATAGGAGTCTAAATGTTTATAATTTGTCCATGAAGACTGTTGTTGAAAAAGTAAATTGCGTCTGTCATAATATGTACTCGTTTCAAAAAATTTAAAATAAGAAATTTATGATTTGATATTAATAAATAATTTTTAAATGATAGGTAAATAAATACTTATAAATTAAATAAGTGTTTGGATAATTTTATTTATAAATCTTAATTTTTTTACTTTAATAAACTAAAAATAATTTTTAAATACAATTATCTTAATTCATGAATTTTAAATTAGAAAAATATTTAAAAACATAAATGTTAAAAGTAAAGTTAATAAAAAAGCGGAAAGTCAACGGAAGTTGAAAAGAAGTACTTCGTTTTTTACATTCAACTTGTTATTTTATAAGTTATAAATTCGACTAATAAGTTTGGTTGCATACTTGAAGTTGTTTTTGAGTCAAAATTCAGTTGTATTTAGTTAAATTTGACCTTTTTTGGTCGTATTTACTTCAATAAGAACGATTTTTGGACCGTCGTATTCGCTTGAGTTATATTTAGTAAAATAGTCATTTTTAGTATACGAGTGGCTAAATTCAACCGTTTAAATTCGATCGAAAATGCTTAAAAAAATCTCACCCAAAAATTGAATTTTTGATATAATTTGAAATGTCCGCCTAAATATAAATTTGACCATATATGGTTAAAAACATTCTTCTAAATTTGACGAATGCGGTCGAATTAACGAGCACCAAATTATTTAAAAAAAAACTTATCGGAAAATTCTCAAATTCCGATGAGTTTCAAAAAATCAGCGAACAATTCCGATAACTCCGATGTTACCAAAAATGGGGTTTTTTCGGTTCAGTTTCACACCACAAATCAGTCTTAAACCCTCACACGCCATTGCATTCGTTTTTTCACCCACCTATCTCGCCTCCTTTTTCGATTTTATCACATTCCCACTGGCACCAACCATCTTATTCAGTCATTCGGTCAACAAGGTAACGTAAAACAAGCCCTTTATTTCCTTTCTCAAGGGACCCCCATCTTCAAATTTTTGAGCTTTGAATCTATTCTTGCTCCATAAAAACTCATCTTTTGATGTAAGAACTGTTCATAATCATGTTATTGATAAAAGATTTGATCAGAATCCTTTCTTGCTACTAAACTTATTGGTATTGTTACGCCCAGACTCCTTCGTCTTAGTGAACAGGCTTCGGCTGCCTTAAGAATACCTTCGACCGGTACCTGAAAGTGAAGAGAATGCGAGGGTGGATACCCCCGATTCACTTTCGGTGTGAGAATAAGAATCTGGTTGTAAAGGTGGGTAAATAACACAAGAAAAGCAGAGTGTATGCGAGAATGTCCCTCTGTTGTCTTACTTTCCAGGGGGTTTTATACCCATATTACTCATGAATGCTCATCCATTATTCGTCATTAAGGAGGGAGTGAAAAGGGGGCGTTATCCCTCTTATCCTTTCCAACGGTCTGGAAGAAGAATGGGCCTTGGCCTAGGACTTCCGTGGGCCTTCGTCTCGCGGGCCTGAAGGACCTTCGGCCCAGTAGCTTAATTGTACATTGAGCCTTCGTTCGATGAGTTTTGTTGGGCCTATAACCAACATGTCCCTGTCCTTTGGCCGGGCCTTCGGGCCGGCCAACGGACACCGGTCTTGGCCCATATTGGGGCGAAGAAACCCTAGGGTGACTGCTTCAGTTCCGCCTCGATCTTCGGTCGTACACGTGGCAAGCTTGTGGGAACTTGTAGTGCATTAAAGCGACAGCTGTTGGCACGTCGTTCCAAGACCCAATCTCAGCCGTTGAATCTCAACCATTTTAATCTGGGATGTCTATTTTAAAAACCCCCAAACGTCGCCTTTCTGAATTCTTTTTGGGCGCCAATATAAAGTCCATTTGTGCATTTTCCTTTTCTTTTTATCACTTCCATTTTCTTATATGTAGCAGCGAACTATGGTGAGTTTCTCAATCATGGGCAACAACAATTCCGTCTTTCCGGACTATCCCATTTCAATTCAGGAACATCTTCAAATCAGTAAGTTCTTTTTCGCCTTTCCATTGCTTTTTTCACTTGCATGCTAGTTTTTGAGTTTTATGGTGTTTGCATGTGGGCTCAGTGGCTTTCGTCAAGTCTTTGAGTTTACGGGACATTTCTGGGTTTTATGTTCGTGTGCTGTGTGTTTTTTCCCACCCTTTTAAAATTTTGGGTACTTTTGGGTAGGCAATAGGAGTTTTCTGGGTTTCCCCATGGGTTTAAAGATGGCATGCGAGGCATTTTTTGGCCAAGAACTCTCTTCGGGGGGTTCTTGGCCTAAGAACGTCCTTCGGGAGCCGACCCTAGGGGCAGATAGGCGGTTTGGAGTTTAAAGATGGCAGGCGAAGGGTTTCTGGGGCGAGAACTTCCTTCGGGGAACTTGCCCTTTGGAACAGCCTTCAGGAGCCGACTCCATATCTTTTTCTGTTCGCTCGGTTCTGGGACATGTACTCGGCCTTTTAATATTTTTCATTTTTCCTTTATCTTGTCCCGAGTACATGGACTAATGTCTCTCTGTTTTCGAATACAGGGACATGGACATAGCGAATCGCCCCCCAGAGACTTGGGACCCAAGGTCGGGCACTTTGGTAGGAACATCTTCTATTCGCCCCGAGAGAACGGGTCGGGATCTTTTTAGATCGGTGGCGAATTACCCGGCGGCGAATAACCGGTCAGAGTTATCGAAGGTGAGGATAATTCAGATGTATTCTGATTTCTTTGTCCCTCAGAACTTCTTCTGGCTCTATGCCCCAAGGGGAACGAGCGGATTTACGATATTCCTGGAGTGCCGGAAGGGTACGGCGACTGTGCTGTCGAGATCTCGGAGGCGGCGTTCAAGTGCGGCTTCCGAGTTCCAATACTGAAGATGGTGACGTATCTCTTCAGACAGACGGGGATCGCTCTGGGGCAGATGGATCCTAATGGGTTCATCCATATCAACTGCTTCCAGAATAGGTGCCTTCATGCCGGAGTTCGCCCAACTCCGAGGCTATTCTGGTGGCATTACGACTTCCGAAGGAACCCGAAGAACCCGGGATTTTATACCATTGCTCGTCGGGCTGGCCGGGCGGATTGGACGGCCACCAACTCCAGTAACAAGAAGACCCATACTCACTGGTGTTTCGTGAGTGGTCGGAAGTTGGATCCATTGTCCGTCTGGCGGGACGTAAACCCTTCGCTGCTCCTCGCTCCGAGCCTAACATAGAGGGAGAAGGAGGACTACGCGACCCTGGTAAACGTCAGCGTGAGCAATCTAGGTCCCGAGGAGTTTCGGGATAGAGACTGGCTACTAAGTTTGTGGGGTGGGGGTAACAAACTTCTCATTTGTCTATCGGATTATTTCAGTTAGCTGTCATTCGTTTATTCATACGTTCCTTCATTCTATCTTTTTTATCTGACATATTTTCCTTCGTTTATGTTTCAGTGTCTTCCAGGGAGGCCCTGATTGAAAGGAAGAAAGCCAGGGCGGCCGAAAAAAGGGCCGCAGAAGAGGCCGCGAAGAAGAAGGCTGCTGATGGAGGGGCCACGCCGAATCCTTCCGGGGAGACCGAGGAGAGGCCCTAGGCGGAGAGGGTCACGCCGCTTCATCAGGCTCCAGTGGCCTCTGATAATGATGAGGATGAGCCGGTGGTGGTGAGGGAAGGGAACCCTTCCAAGAGGACCCGCAGTCGGGAGGGGATCGTTCAGTCTTATCTTCCTGGCTGGGGCGTGTTGATGTCTGATCATACTGTCTACCCGGTGAGGCAGTCTACGAAGTAGGTGGCTTCAGACTAGTGCCATGGCCTCCAGCTCCCGGCCGATCTTCCGGCCTTTGCTTCGGCTTCTCCGACCGAGGCTTGCACCGAGCTTTTGTCCTTTTTGTCCCTGGTATGTTTTTAAATTTTCTTTATTTTTTCTTTCGCTCATCTTTTACTCTTCCGCACCTTTCTCTTTGTTTAATGCTTCTTGTCTTTTTTGTAGGCTGCTCCTTGGGCTGCGGCCGTGGAGGACAAAGTTAGGGACATGGAGGCTCGGATGGCTGAGGTGAAGGAGCTGGAGAGGAGGGCCACGGCGGCCGAGGAGGAACTTGAAAGGGTGAAAACCCAGAACAAGGTCCTGGACGACCAGGCCACCGTGCTGAAGGGGGATAAGGCCAAGCTGGAGGAAGCCCTCAAGAAGGCGAACCGGAGGATCTCCCACCGGAACGTCCAGCTGAAGAAGTCCCGCAAGGAGCTTCGGAAGAAGCAGAAACAGCTGGACCAGACGGAGGAGCGCTGCTTCCAGTTCGGTGCTGACTATATTTTGGAGAAGGCCCATGGCCTGAACTGGGACTATAAGCAGTTGCTGGACCACAACTTGGAGGATCCTATTGGCCGGCCTGCAGTTGAAGCCCCTCCTGTCTCCTCTGGCGAAGACGAAGAGCTCTCAGATGAAGACCCTCAGGCCTAAGCTTTCAGCACTGAGGTGCTTGACATGACTGAAGATGATCTTGTTGCGAAGTTTGTCGTTGGTTTTTCCATGGTCGTACCTAACTCTTGCAGCGGCTTTCTTCATTCATCTTCTTGTAATGTTATTTTTAATAATCAATACTCCTGTATTCGAGCTTTTGTAATTTAAGTAGCCTTCGGGCTTTTATATTTTAATGCATCTTTCATCTTTTGTCAGCATTGTTTCTTTTATTTTAACCGTGTATTTTATTCGTCTTAACGAATTGTATCTTCGGCCTTGTTAATTCGCCTTAACGATTTTAATAGAATGAATTGTATCTTCGGCTTGATTTGCCTTAACAATTTTACTTAACAAGATGAATCGCATCTTCGGCTTTCGCCTTAGCAATCTAGTAGAACGAATTATATCTTCGGCTTGATTTGCCTTAACAATTTTATTTAAGAAAAACAATTTTACTTAACAATTTTACTTAACAAAATGATTCGCATCTTCGGCTTTTGCCTTAGCAATTTTGATGCCTTACTACCCCTCGTGGCCCCGAGGGTTAAAGGCCGAAGGTAAATTTGGGCTGTTAATGCTTTAAGTTACTGCTCTTGGGTGAAGGAACAGGAATGCTGATCGTTCGGTGATTGCCCCTTGACCGACATGTCATTGTTCGTTCGGTCAATAAGAAGTTTCGGCTTGTCTTCTTCGGGGTTGCCCCTGGACCAGGCCGTCTTCATTCTGTATTTGTTTGTAAATACAATCGTGATTGAGGCCGAAGGATCATGTCCTTTTCTATATTGCCCCTGGACAGGGTTTCCTTCGGACCTCTTTAATATATCATGAACAAGGGAATGGTGAAAGATATGGGCTTATCTTAGGATTGCCCCTTAAGGCCCTTCGTTCGTCCTTTCTACGTGCAAATTAAATAATAGTGTAGTGAGGGATGTTTGAGTTTTGTGGGATTGCCCCTCATGATATGTAATTCATTAACAAATTTATCGAAGGCGGCGACCGGAGGGTTTATCGTCTTCGGGGTCACCCTTAGATAATACTCAGGCGGTCGCAGCTTTGGTACTTAATAAAGAAATGTGACAGAAAGTGCACCTTTATTTATAATCGAACTGCTTACATTCCTCATACGGAATTCAAGTACAAACTTTAACTTTTAAAGAAATTTCTCACTGATAAAACTTCCGAAGGCGACTGGCGTGCCAAGTGTTTTTGATTGCTTCGCCCGATAGTGTTTCAAGCTTGTATGTTCCGTGACGGATGACCTCGATCACCTTATAGGGCCCTTCCCAGTTAGGCTGAAGCTTTCCTTGTTTGGCCGGCATAGATGCGGCTAGCTCCCTTAGGACCAGGTCTCCGACTCCGAAAGACCTCTTCTTGACGTTGGAGTCATAATGTTGTGCCGCTTGTAGAAAGTATTTCATGTTCCTTTGATGGGCAGCTTCTCTTTCCTCCTCTAATAAGTCTACGTTCGCCCTTAGCCCGAAGCTATTAGTTTCTACATTGTAGGTCTCAGTTCGATATGATTCCAAGCCTACTTCGACTGGAATTAGGGCTTCGGTTCCATAGGCCATTCTGAAAGGAGTTTCTTCCGTTGATGTCCTAGGGGTCGTTCGGTAGGCCCATAAGATCCAAGGGAGTTCTTCCACCCATCTTCCTTTAGCTTCTCCCAGCCTCTTCTTTACTGCTTGAAAGATTACTTTATTCGCCACTTCTACTGCTCCATTCCCTTGCGGGTGGGCGACTGAGCTAAACCTCTGTTCAATTCCCAAGTGGTGTAGGAACTTATGAAATTTGTTTCCAATAAACTGGGTTCCATTGTCAGAGATGCAGATCTTCGGAATCCCGAATCGGAGAATAATCTGTTCTACGAAGAACTTCTTTGCTGCCTCTTCGGTAGTGGCAGAGAGAGGTCGGGCTTCAACCCACTTGGTCATGTAATCGATGGAAATTATACAGTATTTTGCTTGCCTCGTGCTTTTTGGGAGAATGCCCACAATATCCACGGCCCACACGTCGAACGGAATGAGACTTAGCACCGAAGTCATCTCTTCTGGGGGCTGTTTTGGGACAGTGGCGAACAATTGGCACTGTACACACCTCTTTACATAGTTGCTGGCGTCGGCCTTCAGGGTGGGCCAAAAGAATCCCTGTCGGAGAATTTTAAAGGCGAGGGACCGACCGGCCAGTTGCTCGCCGCAAATTCCTTCGTGCACTGCCTCAAGAGCCTGTCGTTGTTCTTCGGTGTTTATAAATCGCAGAAGGGGTTGACTAACTGATTGGCGATACATCCGCCCACTAATGATTGTGTAGCTCGACGCTCTATATTTTATTTTTAGCGCCTCCCCTCGGTCTGGAGGTAGAATGCCTTTCTCCAGAAAGTTCCTGAGGGGGGTCATCCAATCGCTCCCCTGGTGGATCTCCAGACATTTTTTCTTCTCGATCAAAGGCATCTTGGCTTCGGTGAGGTAAATAGAACCAGTTAGGTTCTGTGTCTCGGCCGAAGCTAGCCTGGAAAGGGCATCCGCCCGAGCATTGTTCTCCCTGCCGATTTGACTTAGCTCAAAGGTTTCAAATGACAAAGAAGCATCTCTTACCTTGGCAGCATAGGCTTTCGTTCGGGGATCTCTTTGCTCATATTCCCCCGTGAAGTATTTCACAACCAGTATGGAGTCGCTGAAAGCCCTTAGATGCTTCGCCTCAAGGCTTCGGGCCAGCTCCATCCCTGCGAGGAGTGCCTCGTACTCTGCTTCATTGTTCGTCAAGGGAAAGTCGAATCTTATAGCCTGGCATATCTCAAATCCTTTGGGGCTGGAGAGAATTAAGCCGGCCCCACACTTTTTTCCGGCTACCGACCCATATACAAAAAGTTTCCACTTCCCAGGGATCCGGATTAGCTGTTCGTCGGGTGTAAGATCCTTCGGCCCCGAGAAGGTGCACTCGACCACAAAGTCGGCCAGAGCTTGAGCTTTGATCTCCGTCCTGGGGACATACTTGAGATCAAATTCCCCAAGTTCAATGGACCAGGCCACGACTCTTCCCGAGGCTTCGGGCCTCGTTAAAATCTTCTTCAGAGATTGACTAGTGACGACTTGAATCGTTTGGCCTTGGAAATAATGTCATAATTTTCGGGAGGCCATAACCAACCCATATGCAATTTTTTTGACATTGGGGTACCTTGTCTCTGCATCCTTGAGGACATGGGTTACGTAGAACACAGGGTGTTGATTGCCTTCATAGTTTTTCACAAGCACCGCCCCCAGAGTTCTGTCGGACACGGCTAGATAAAGCTGGAGGGTTTCCTTCGGATCGGGCCCCATTAAGTGCGGTGCCTTTGTAAGATACTCTTTTACTTCCTCGAATGCCCTTTGGCACTCGGCTCCCCACTCAAAATTCTTTGACCCTTTGAGCACGGCGAAGAAGGGGAGTGCCTTCTCGGCTGACCGGGAAATGAAACGCCGAAGGGCGGTGAGTCGGCCGGTCAATTTCTGGATGTCTCTGATGCATTTAGGAGGTTCCATATTAATGAATGCCTCGATCTTCTCTGGGTTCGGCTCTATCCCCCGGGCGCTGACCATGTAACCAAGAAATTTTCCACTAGAGACTCCAAAGGTACATTTGTTCGGATTGATCCTCATGTTGTTCCTCCGGAGCGTTTCGAAGCATTCTAAGTCTTCGGCATGATCTTGGAACAGTGATTTTACAATCATATCATCCACATATGCCTCCATGTTCCTTCCGATCTGCTCTTTAAAGACCTTGTTTATCATTCGTTGGAATATGGCTCAAACGTTCTTCAGTCCGAAGGGAATTTTAATATAAGCATAAGTCCCCTTCGGAGTTATGAACGCTGTCTTGGGCACATCCTCGTCATTCATAGCAATTTGATGATAATAAAAAAAAGCATCCAAAAAACTAAGTACCTCATATCCTGCCGTGGCGTCTATCAGTTGGTCGATATTATGCAAGGGGTAGTGATCCTTCAGACATGCTTTATTGAGATCCGTATAGTCCACACACATCCTCCACTTCCTATTTGACTTCTTGACGACCACCACGTTGGCCAGCCAGTCGGGATATTCAATTTCTTTGATAAATTTAGCTTCCAACAATTTTTCTACTTCGGCCTCTATGACCTTCTGTCGTTCGACTGCAAATGTCCTCTTCTTCTGCTTCACCGGTTTGGCCTCGGGCTGCACATTCAAGCAGTATTTTGCCGTCTTGGGATCCAAACCGGGCATGTCTTCCGGCCCCCAGAAGAACACAACATGTTATTGCTGAATGACAGCTATTACCTTCGTCTTCAGATCTGCCCCCATGTTTTTCCAATCCGAACCATCTTTCCCGAATGGCCCGCGTACAATTCCACTTCTTCGATTTCTGCTGTGGGTTCGGCAATCGGGCTCGAGAGGTCGGCCCCAAATTTCTCCAGCTCAATATTCAATGTTTCTCGGCTTTCGCTGGGCTCAGATACAACCCGCTTCTTCTTTCCAGTTCCGTCCGGCCCTTCGTATTCCTGATCCTTCTCGAGATCTTCCAGCATTATGATTCGGGCGGTTTTCTGATCACCCCTCATTTTTCCTACCCCTTTCTTAGTTGGGAACTTGAGCTTAAGATAGGGTATAGACTCCACCGCTTCAAAGGTTGACAATAAGGGCCTCCCAAATATTGCATTGTACGGGCTTTCGATCCGAACCACGTAGAATTTTACTGGCTTCTCAATAGTATATGGCAATTTGCCTAGGAGGACTGGGAGAGTAATTTTTCCTTCAAACTGAATGGGATGCCCTCCGATGGCGTAAAGGAGAGCCTCATTGCAGGGCTCAAGCTGTTCTCCGGCCAAGTTCATCTTACAGTAGGTTTTGTGAAGCAATATGTTGGCCGAGCTGCCGGTATCCACCATTACCTTCCATATCTTATTTTTCCCGATGATAGGATTGATGATAAGAGGGTCCTCGTATGGGCGAATGACATCCTCATAGTCTTCTGTGCTGAAGGTCATGGGCATATGGGCCTTTGCCTGCCCGAACTGATATAGATTGTACACTTGTCAGGCATATTTCTTCTTGGTTGTCTTACTATCCTTATCTAGGATGTTGCCTCAAGATATAGTTTTTACTTCACCCCTTATCCAGTCCCTTCGCTCTGGCGCCTCGGCCTCTATCTCCTCCTCCTGATTCTCCTTCGGCCCAAGCCTATCTCTCAGATCTCGGACGAACTGATTAAGCTCGCCGTCTTTGATCATACGCTCAATGATCTTTTTGAGGTGATAGCACTCATCAGTGTTATGCCCCTTGTCCCTGTGATAGTCGCAATATTTATCGGGGTTCTTCTTGTGGTTTGGGACCTTCATTTTGGTGGGACGGACGAATCCGGGTTTGCCCTTGATCTCATGGAGAATCTTGGAGATCGGCGCATTCAGAGGGGTGAATACGGCCGAATCTCTATCTCGTCGTCGTTCGGCCCCACAATCCGTTTCTTTTCTTCCTTCTTTCCTACTATCCCTTCGGTCAGCGCCTGATCTTGAGCCTTCGTATTTGTCGGCTCGCTTTGATTGGTCATCCCTTCTTGAATCCTTATACCCCCCAATGCTTTCCATTTTTCGGCGAATGTTCTCGCCTCTCACATATATATCATTCAGGGATTTCGGGGGAAAATCGTAAAAAGATGAGCGAAGCTTTTTACCTATATAGGGGTCCATCCCCGCCGTTAAGAAGCCCATCTCCTTGATTTTTTCCAGATTAGTGACCATCCCAGCTTCTTCCTTAAACCGTGCAAGATAGTCCCCCAACTCTTCGTTCGCCCTTTGTCTGCAGTGGACCAGGGCTTCAGTATCCTTCGCCTTCCGGTACAGGTGCGAGTAGTACTTCAAAAACTTCTTCTTCAACTGCTCGTAGGATCCAATGGACCTGGACTTGAGGGACTTGTACCACATCGAAGCCGACCCCTTGAGATAGGTCTTGAACATTTTTCACAACATAATATCATTGTGACCCATCCCAACCATCAGGAGTTCGTCTTTTTCGCAGTGGTCCTCGGGGCCTCCTTTCCCATTGAACTCGCTCATCTTAGGGAATTGCCTCTCTTCACCTGGGGGGATCGATACTGCTCAATTTCTTGTATCACGACCGATTCTCTATCGGCCCTCCTATCGCCGAACATGGCCTTCTCTAGGCGATTGAGCTTGAGGCGGGATCCATCGGGTTCCTCATCCGAATTAGAAGAAAAAGGTTGTTTGGTCCTTTTCCTTCGGGGATGCAAACAGAGTTAGACTCATCTTCTTCGTCATGCAACCGATGTTCTCTTCTATCCTTATTCGTTCCCGGCTCGTCGGACCGTATTGCTTCACGCAAGGCTCGCTCTTGCAATTCAATCTCCCCTCTTTGAAGCTGCAGGGCCTTTAGCCGGAGCACGTCAGCCTCTTTTCGCTTCGCTCGGGCTTCTGCTTCCTTGTCAGCTTGATCAGTTTTGGCCTTGCCCTTCTCCGTGGCCTTTTCTGCTCGGATCTTTAGGAGTAAGGTCTCTTCTTCGGGAGTCAATGTGATGTCCCCATCTCCGTCCACTAGGGTGGATGGTTGTCCTTTGTCAGAAAAACTAGGCGACGGTGAATGCTCATGAATTATTTCTGTCATGTTCTCGTTCTCAGTTTGTAACTCTCGTGTTCCCACAGATGGCGCCAAATGTTATGCCCAGACTCCTTCGGCTTAGTGAACAGGCTTCGGCTGCCTTAAGAATACCTTCAGCCGGTACCTGAAAGTGAAGAGAATGCGAGGGTGGATACCCCCGATTCACCTCCGGTGTGAGAATAAGAATCTGGTTGTAAATGTGGGTAAATAACACAAGAAAAGTAGAGTGTATGTGAGAATGTCCCTCTGTTGTCTTACTCTCCAGGGGGTTTTATACCCATATTACTCATGAATGCTCATCTGTTACTCGTTATTAAGGAGGGAGTGAAAAGGGGGCATTATGCCTCTTATCCTTTCCAATGGCCTGGAAGAAGAGTGGGCCTTGGCCTGGGACTTCCGCGGGCCTTCGTCTCGCGGGCCTGAAGGACCTTCGGCCCAGTAGCTTAATTGTACATTGGGCCTTCGTTCGATGGGTCTTGTTGGGTCTATAACCAACAGGTATGTTCTTTGATTTAGGTTTAGTTGATAATGCATGTCAAGTGTTTGATAGAATTTGTAACAGAAATGTGTTTGTGTAGAATGCTTTGTTTTAAGTGTTGGTTAAAGTTGGGTACGGTGATAAGGTTTGTGTATGTACAGGAGGTGTTGTGCTTAAAGAAGGAAAAATTGAGGGAGAGGGAGCGGGGAATGGTGGTTGAATGATGAGAGAAGGGGGGGGGGGTAGGAGTTAAATAATATTAATTTTTAATTTTTTTATAAAATATAAAACTAACCGTTAGAATTATATTTTAGTACTTGAATCACTGACGGGCTAAAACTAAATACAACCACAGTCAATTGAATTTAGGAGTGCCAATTCATAAATTCAACCGACTTCGTATATTATGTATTTTCTATTATGAAAATTAAAATTCAGATAATATCTATAAAAAATATTGTAATTTGTTAATCTTTTTCTTAAAATATTATATTTTTATAATTTATTTTAAAAAGTTAATATTTTAATAAAAAAATTGAAATTGTGATTTTGATCAATTTTATGATAAATTTCATTAACAAGAGTGTGTTGTCAAATTTAGAATTCTGTTTAATTATACTTTATTTGTTAAAATAATCGAGATCTAATGATTGAAATACATTTATATTTTTCTAAATTTTTTTATCATATCATTAAAATATATAAATCTTGACATCCGTAAAATTGGATCATTTATAAACATTTTTTAAAAATCGGAACATCGGTATGTGATTAAACGCTAGTTAGAAGTACCCGTCAAATTACCAGTTGATTGTTAAAAATATTAATCCCAATACATTTATTTTTTTCTAAATTTTTTATCATATCACTAAAATATATAGATATTGATAAGGTCGGATAATTCATAAATATTTTTCAAAAATTTGAAACATCGGTATTGGACTAACACTAGTAAATACTAGTCAAACTACTACTTGACTGTTAAAATAGCAAACCAAATATATTTATTTTTTTCTAAATTTTTTTATCATATCAGTAAAATATATGAATATTGACATCGTTAAAGTTGGATCATTCATAAACATTTTTTTAAAAAATTGAAACATGAGTATGAGACTAAATACTAGTAGGAAGTACTGGTCAAACTACTAGTTGACTATTAAAATAACAAATCAAATACAATTATTTTTTTTAATTTTTTATCATATCACTAATATATATAGATATTGATATCATAAGGTTGGATCATTCATAAACATTTTAAAAAAAATCGAAACATCAATATGAGACTAAACAATAGTAAGAAGTACTAGTAAAACTATTAGTTGACTGTTAAAATAGAAAACCAAATATAATTAATTTTTTCTTAAAATTTTGATCATATCACTAAAAAATATATATATTTACATATATAAGATTGGATCATTCATAAACATTTATTAAAAATTCGAAATATCAGTATGACACTTAACACTAGTAAGAAGTAGTAGTCAAACTACTAGTTTACTGTTAAAATAGCAAACCAAATACAATTATTTTTTCTAAAATTTTAATCATATCACTAAATTATATAGATATTGACATCCGTAAGGTTGGATCATCCATAAATATTTTTTAAAAAATTGAAATATATGTATGGGACTAAACACTAGTAAGAAGTACTGGCCAACTACTAATTGACTGTTAAAATAGCAAACCAAATGCATTTTTTTTCTAAATTTTTTATCATATCACTTAAATATATAGATATTGACATCTGTAAGGTTGGATCATTCATAAACATTTTTTAAAAAATCAAAACATTAATATGAGACTAAACACTAGTAAGAAGTACTAGTCAAACTACTAGTTGACTGTCAAAATAGCAAACCAAATATTAATATTTTTTTCTAAATTTTTTATCATATCACTAAACTGTATAGATATTGACATCTATAAGATTGGATAATTTATAAATATTTTTTTAAAAATTAAAACATCAGTATGGGACTAAAAACTAGTAAAAAGTACTAGTCAAGTTACTAGTTGACTGTTGAAATAGAAAACCAAATATATTTACTGTCTCGTTTTGTGCGATGCAGTATGATAGGAGATACAATAAACCTTGATTGTGTTATTAATATTGCATTAATTGCATTTGGCTTGGACTACATACAAGGCCCATTTATGAAGGCCCAATAGCCCTGAATATTAATTATTTTCGTAGCTAATAAATATGGGAAAAATCAGCTGTTGGGAAAAGTCCTATTAAGGATATGAATCCTTGTGGATTAGCCTCCAAGAGGTCTCATAAGGTAAGGAATCAGTTTCCTACTTCCTAGGACTCCAAAGTCCACTCTAAATCTGAGACCTGTCCACCAAATCTCCTTTCCCTAATCTAATTTCAAGGCTTTCCATGCCAATATAAGGGGCCTCACCCCATAAATTAGAACTACATTTTTGACTTGATCCTTGGCACACAACAAGGTACGTAGGCATCTTGTTAAGGCAGATTGAGTCATGAAACACAAGAGCAGTCAAATCGAGTCTCGAAGCTCACGAACCCTAGCAATAAATACGACCTAGTTTTTAATCCATAACATTTAGCGCCATCTGTGGGAAAGCATAATAACAACCATGGTGAGAACATGGAGCGGAAACAACGCCCCTGAAAGAACACCAGCTGAGATAACCCAACTAATTTGGTCATTGGTAGAGATACCCCCACATTCAACCTATGCCACTACCAAGAAGGAACTCTGGTGGGAACAACCGAGTCACAACCTCAAGGGACGAATACTCCTACTCTTCAAGGGACGAATCCCCAATTTCAGTAGCTACTAGCACCTGTGAATCCTTAACCTGTTGGGTATGAGTATTCAACAATTATGACCACTAACCCCCTTTACGGGATGCCATTATACCCAGAGGTTGGAGGGAGTGGGCACTCCAATCGGAGTGAAGCACAAGGGTAGACTCCCCATTACATACGTGGTTTGTCTCCTATTTCGGAGGATCAAGAATTCCCTAGGCCTTATACTAAGAGAGACTTCGAATCTTCAGATGATGATCTGGCTCCAAGAAGGAGGCGTGCTGGTAAAGAATCAATACCTGATGCTAATCAACGCCCTAGGAGCACACGAGGGACGAATTCCCAAGAAGTATAAGAGAGGATCAGGGCTCACGAAGCTAAGATCCAAAGGCTGAAGCGTGACTTGGAGGTGCACTTGATGGATGGTCCAATACCGAGAAGAGCTGCTGCCCCAAGGGCTTATCCAAGTGATCTCAGGTCCCTAGGAGATCTTGATGATCCAACTCCACCATTCACCGAAGAGATAATGAATGCCCACATCTCAAGGAAGTTTAAGATGCCCACCATTAAAGCTTTTGATGGCACTGGGGATCCCGCTAATCATGTCAGAACATTCTCTAATGCACTGTTGCTACAGCCCGTGAACGACGCTATTAAGTGTCAGACCTTTCCTCAAACCCTGTCGGGAATGGCTCAAAGGTGGTATAACCATTTGCCTCCAAATTCAATTGGATCCTTTGGAGACTTAAGTCAAGCTTTCATTAAGCAGTTCATCAGTGGAAGAGTGCATGAGAAGAGTTCAGCATCTCTCATGAGTATTGTGCAGAGAGTAAGTGAGTCCTTGAGAGACTATCTGAACTGTTTCACCAAAGAAGCTTTGAAGGTCCCAGACCTTGATGACGAGGTGGCTATGATAGCACTGCAGCAGGGAACTAGGGATAAGTTCTTCAAGATGTCATTAGCCAACCGCCCCCTGAAAGCATGTTACATGTCCAAAATAGGGTCGTGAAGTATATCAAGGTGGAGGAAAGCATGGGGAAGACGGTGGTGAATAATGAGCCCGTTGGTTGCAAGAAGCAAAAGACTGATCTAGA
This sequence comes from Apium graveolens, assembly GCF_009905375.1. Taxonomy (NCBI): domain Eukaryota; kingdom Viridiplantae; phylum Streptophyta; class Magnoliopsida; order Apiales; family Apiaceae; genus Apium; species Apium graveolens. The sequence goes on from NC_133652.1 coordinate 18,349,901, forward strand.
ATATAATGCTGAAGACAATTATCTTAGAACTGAGCAAAACGCTGATTTAACCCCAAAGAAGGGAGGACCCGCACAAAAGTTCACCGAATATGCTAAACTGAATGATCCTAGGAGTCAGATCTTAATGGAAATCTAAAGAGATAGGGATATTCGTTTGCCTAAGCCCCTGAAGGACGATCCTATTAAGCTAGATAAAAGCAAATAGGATGATATCCCAAAGGTATCATTCATCACTGATTTTGGTGTTTTTTGTTATCTTGTTATGGCGTTTGGTCTTAAGAATACATGAGCTACCTATCAAAGGTTGGTAAATAAGATTTTCAAAGATCTTATTGGAAAAACTATGCAGTTTATGTAGATGACATGTTAGTCAAGAGTCTTGTGAAGACTGACCACATAACCCATTTGAGGGAAGCCTTTGAGGTCCTTAGATACCACAAAATGATGCTAAATCCTGCAAAGTGTGCTTTCGGAGTGGGATCTGGAAAGTTTTTGGGATTGATAGTCTCCAATATAGGAATTGAAGCAAATCCTAACAAGATAAAGGCCATTTTGGACATGGGGCCTCCACGGTCTATTAAAGATATTCAGAAACTTATTGGAAGGGTTGCTGCCTTATGACGATTTATCTATAAATCTGGAGACAAGTGCTTGCCATTCTTCAAAGCCTTGAAGAAAGTAAAAGATTTTATATAGACCTAGGAAAGTCAAGAAGCGTTCGAAGGATTAAAGAAATACATTGTTTAAGCCTCGTTGTTGGCTAAACCAGTCCTGAATGAAACTTTGTACTTATATTTGGTCGTCTCAGACAATGCCTTGAGTGTTGTGTTGGTTAAAGAGGAACTTAAAATCCAGAATCCCATATACTATGTCAGTAAGATTCTGCATGAAGCAGAGTTGAATTATTCGACTATTGAAAAATTTGCTTTGGCCTTGGTGATAGCCTCAAGGAAGTTGCGTCCTTACGTCCAAGCTCATAAGATTAAGGTACTAACAAATCAGCCTTTGAGAAACATCATTCACAGTCCCAAAGCTAGTTGGAGACTGATTAAATGGGTAACAGAGTTGGGAGAATTTGACATCAAGTACAAGCCGCGAAATGGAATAAAAGCCCAGGTATTGGCTGACTTCGTGGTGGAGTGTACCATACCCAACCAAGAAGTCGAGGGCAGGAAGATACTGTACCTCAAGACACGGAAGGTAACAAAGGAGATGAAGAAGAGGGCGCTAAAGAGAAGGAATATCGGGTTCTCTATTTTGATGGAGCATCAAAAACAAATTCAAGTGGAGCATGGCTTGTTTAATAAAGCCCGGATGGATTCTTGATTGAATATGCTATGAAATTAGATTTTTCAAACACCAATAATGAGGCCGAGTATGAAGCCATGATAGTTGGCCTTGGCTTAGCATGGACGTTGAGAGTCAAAAACTAGAAAGTTTATGGGGACTCAAAGCTAGTGGTATCCCAGGTCAAGGGGGAGTTTGAGGCAAGAGATGAAATAATGGCCAAATATATCCGCTTAGTGAGGGTCGTGATGACTCAGTTCGATGAATGCCATGTTGAGCACATTCCTAGAGAGGAAAATGCTAAGGCAGATGCATTATCTAAGTTCGCCTCATCAGAGATAGAGAAAAGTTCAGGGAGTGTATACTTCCGTATTTTGAAGACACGAAGCATTGATATTAAGCTTGTAGCCTCTATAGGGCTGGGGACATCATGGATGGATCCCATTAAGGACCATATTCAAACTGGATGGCTTCCAAATAATGTGTGTGAAACACGAAAGTGGGTCGTGCGGGTACTGAGATATTCCTTGATCGATGGAATTTTATACAAAAGATCTTATGTGGTTTCTTACTTAAGATGTCTCAGGCTTGATGAGACGCGTTTGGGTCTCGAAAAAGTATACGAAGGTATTTGCGGGCAACACCTGGGGGGTAGAGCCTTGGCACACAAGATAATTCGTTTAGGCTTATATTGGCCAGAGATGATGGCCGATGCCAAAGAATATGTGAAAAAGTGTGATCGTTGTTAGAAACATGAACCGGTTGTTCGACAGCCCCCTGAGATGCTGACTTCTATCGATTCACCCATTCCCTTTGCCATGTGGGGAATGGATATACTTGGACCTTTTCCCATGGCCACTGCACAAAGAAAGTTCCTGATTGTAGCTATAGATAATTTTACTAAGTGGATTGAAGCTAAACCTTTAGCCAAGATCACAACCAAACAGGTTGCACAATTCCTGTGGCAAAAAGATCATGTGCAGATATGGAATCCCTCGTATCCTGGTCACCGATAATGGAACACAGTTCAACAATGAAGAGTTCAGGAATTATTGCGAGGAGAATAAGATCGAGTTGCAGTTTACCTCCGTAGCTCATCCACAAGACAACGGCCAAGCGGAAGTGGAAAATCGTATAATTCTAGATGGGATGAAGAAGAGGATTGAAATATCCAGGAATAATTGGGTGGATGAAATACTCCCAATACTTTTGACTTATCGGACTACTTGTAGAGTCACTACCGGAGCGACACCCTTTATGTTGGCATATGGAGCGGAGGTAGTTGTTCCTGTGGAAATATCGTACTCATCTCCCAGGATCCAAGCGTACAATGCTGAAGAAAACGAGGAAGGGCAAAAGCTAGCCCTGGATCTAGTTGATGAAGTACTGATAAGTGGCATTTATATCCACTTCGAATGCTTCGTAAAGGCTCGAATTGGTGTTTTGTACTCAAGTTGTTTGTATTTTTGATGTTTTTTATATTGTTTGCATTTCAGGGCATATTCGAAAGAAGGATTTGATTTTACATATTTTATGCTTGAAAGAGTGTTAGTATGGAACCTCGGTTGATTGCGCATAAGAAACCAGCATGAGAAGGTCAAGAAAGCAGAAAAATCCAGTTTTTTCAGAAGCTCAGGGCGGCCGCGCTACTCTTGGGAGCGACCGCACTCATTTGGTAGGAACTCAGGGCGGCCGCACTGAATTTTAGGGCAGCCGCGCTAGGTCGATTTTCAGAAATCCTGATTCTATTAGAAGATCGATTTGCTCGACTCCTGATCTATTAGGCTGGTATTTAAGGACTTTTAAATGACGTTTCTCATAAGGAGGAGAGCAAGGAAAGAGTAGCAAGAAGACCTAATAGCACAATACAACGAAGGAGAAGAAGATCTTGTTTTTACTTGTGATTCTTTGCTTAAGTTGTAATCTTGGATGCTTGTTTTCTTTGTTATTTGTGTTAGGAATATGTTGTGAACTTGATGATAAATTAAACAAAACACCTTAGTAGATTTAACTTAGTGAATTTTGTAGCACTCAACGGATGATCAAATATAGTCCCGACGGATGATTTAATATAGTCCCCACAAATGATGATTTGACATCCATCGAGTGAGTAGCTTATGTAATAATAAGTATTGTAGCACATTTCTGCAAATAACTTTGTGTAGATTCTTTAGGAGCATATGAGTCATGTTGACTACTAGTAGATATGCAGAATAGGCTGATTAATTGTAAATATGAGATGTCTTGTAATTCTGCATAAGTGAAATTGAGTCAAGTGACAAATAGCTACCCGACGGATGATCAACAAAGCTACCCGACGGATGATCAACAAAGCTACCCGACGGATGACAAGCACGTATCCGACGGATGATCAAATTCAAATATCTGTTGACAGTGACAACACAGTCACATGCATCGAGTGTTTGCAAAAGGAATGTGGCAGCCTGTTTAGCAGGGATTTGAGAATAAAGAAACATTACCATTTCCATACTATTATGAAGATATTCAAAGATGCTAGAATAGAGTAGTGAAGTAGCATGGAGTTAGACTAGATATGTTTTGTTTTATTATCTTGTCTTATTGTCATGTAAAATTGGTGATATATAAACCAAGTGTAGCTAGTAGAGCAACAAATAACTAACTAAGCACACACATTTTCAGAGAAACATTTTCAAGCTATATTATGTAGCATTTCTCTGTAAGTTTAGTTGTTCTACTTGTAAGCAATGTGAGTTATTCAAGCTTCAATAGGAACCTGTCAATTTCTAGGGAACAAGATTGTAACCTGGTTCAGTAAAAAGCAAAGTTCAGTTTCTACTTCTACAACTGAAACTGAATATATTGCTGCTGGTAGTTGCTGTGCACAAATTTTATGGATGAAAAACCAATTGTTGGACTATGGTCTACAAGTGAATAGAATTCCCATTTTCTATGATAACACAAGTGCAATTGCCATCACTGAAAATCCAGTGCAACATTCAAGAACAAAGCACATAGACATCAAGTACCACTTCATTAGGGAACATGTGATGAATGGTACCGTGGAACTTTATTTTATTCCAAGTGAAAAGCAGCTTGCAGATATGTTTACCAAGCCACTTGATGAATCCACTTTCTTAAGGTTGGTAAGTGAGTTAGGTATGCTTAATTATTCTTGAATTATTTCAGATATTTTTGCAAGTGGAATACAGCCAGAAACTTAATTGATTTTTCTGTTTTTGATGAAATTTTGGCTAAGTCAAAATTTACATCCCGACAGATGCTCATTATCCATTGAGTTTGATCATCCGTCGGAATATTATTTGTTAATAAAATCAATTATTTTTCTGGAGTATTTTATAACCCGACGGATCTTATTTATCCTCATCCATCGAATTGTCTCAATCTTAGCCATTAAAACTCTGAAAATTATCCATTGAGTATACTTACAGTTTATAAGCATGACATGACAGATAAGTGAAAGAATTTTTACAGTTTATTTATCTTTAAACGACTATTTTGGGCTATTTTGATTGGTCACTTTATTTCTCTTTATTATTTTGACAGTTTATTTCTGAGATAGTATAAAAGCAGAATTCATTTTTATTTTACTCTTTTATCATTCTCAATTCAATTGCTCTAACTTCCTTTCTTCTCCAAAGCAAAAACTCTCTCTGCGAATTTCTTATTCTCTAACAATGGCACCAGTCGTCAAAATCATGTCTCAAACTGGATATATCTACGAAAAGAACAACATCATTGCTCTTGTAAACAAGGAGATTCAACAGTATGGAGAGTTTCACAAGATGATGGATTTTGTGAAAAGCCGTAAACTCAGTTATGCTATGCTGGAATCACCCACAATCTACTGTGAAGTTATGGAGGAGATATGGACAACTGCAGTGTATAACTCTACTGACAAGACCATCACTTTCACTCTCAAAGGTGAGCAATTTTGCATTAATAGTGACATTGTCAAAGCATGCTTTAGAATTCTTGATAATACTGCTACTGTTCCACACACAGACACTGATATAGTTAACATGCTAAATTCCATGGGCCATGCACTTTCCACTTCAAAGTTAAGTGAAATTAGGAGGTTAGGTCTTAGAAAGGAATGGAGCTTTTTGTGTGATGTGGTAACTAAGGCATTTTCTTGTAAGATTAGTAACTTTGATTCTGTTAACATTTCCATGCTTAACATGCTAGTTACTGATAAGTACTTTAATTTTAGTGACTAGGTCTTGTTTGAGTTAGGTTTTAAGTTAGGAGAACTGAATAAGAGAGGCAAAAGTGTCTACTATGCTAGATTATTTATGATGCTTGCTAACCATCTCATTGAGAACATTGAAATTGAGAACCCAACTAACAAGCTGAATTGTTGGGTTCAAGAAAGGAGGATTATTGCAGATCTCAACAGGACAAATCACGACAAAGATGTGCCTCTCCTTTATTTTCCAATCATGGAGGGACCTCAGGTAAGTGAGGTAAGTTCTATTGTCTCCACTCTTCCAACCTCACACATTTCTTTGCCTTCTAGTGTAGCAATGGCATCTGTGTCAATGACCCAACAGATGCCTACCCAAGCTACCAAAACAACAATTTCTAAACCCAAATCTAAGAAAGCCCCCTCTGGTTTCTTTCAAAAGAAATCAGTTACAAAATCCACTAAACACAAATAGGGGAGTGTGAAGGTGAGTGAGCAAGGTGAGGGACCGGGTGAAAATCAAAGAAACCCTAAGGATAAGACTGGTGAGTTGAGTGTACCCAAGCCTAGCCACACCACAGTTTCCCAACAAACTGTGGTTGTTAATAAGGAAATTAGCTCAATTCTAGTTTCATCCTCCCAAAAGGATGTTACTATTGAAACAAGCTCCCAACCAGGAGCACTAGCCAAGAGGGGTAGGGACACTAGTTCACCATAAACTTATGCTAGAAAGAAAAGATCAAAAAGCCTTGGGGATGCAAAGGGAACACACACAATGCAAACTAGTGCTAAAGATCCAGTCACTGCTCCTTCTCAAAGTCAGATTGATGTGACTCCAATAAATGTTGAGTCACAGCCAAAATCTTTAACAATTGAAGCCCCTGAAACACCAAATTCACCCACACACTCACTGGATGTTGATATGATCAATACATCACTACCAAATTCTCCATCTTTAACTCTTGTAGAGAAGCCAAAAATCCAAGCAAGTGAGCATCATCTTTTAGATGATTTGTTGGCTCACTTGCCATTTCTTTCTGAGTTTGTTGAGACATCTGTGCCTAAATTTTCATCAATCTGCACAGAGTCTATAATAGTCTCCACTCCAAACTCATTCATTTCTTCTATCCCGATGTATATTCATCATCCGTCGAGTAGTGATTGTATCCCGACGGATAAGCCTAACAACAGTCATCCGTCGGATAACCATACTACTGTTCCAATGGATATTGTAATAACCCCAATTTTTGGAATTTTTGAAACACGGATGAATAGTAACTTTTGCTGATTAAGGAAAATTATCAGACCACACTATATAGGAGTACTGTTATGGAAATTCTAAGATCGTATTAGTGTTCCATAAAGTAAATAAGTGTATGTAAAGATCGTCAGAATCCAAATTCGAACACTTTGATTTTTCTCGAAAATCCACCGGATACCGAAAGAATTGAGTATAAGATAACATGATTAAAAGGATTATAAGAGAGGATCATAAAAGGAATATAAAATATTGAAAAAGGTTTAGGGGAACCCAAATAATAAGATCCCGAGTATGATCCCTCAAACGATAAACGAGAACAAAAGTTAAGCGAACCGTATAACAGATAAGCGGTCATTAGCCAAGAAATTAGGGGTTAATCAAAGAGGTTAGTGGATGATGATGCCGTCACACTACATGGAGAAGACATGTGGCAATTGGATGACATAAGAATGATGACCTAAGCATGATAAAAGGAAGTGTGTTGTTGGTTGATTCTTGGCCATGCAAAAGTTACCATGGAAAATCCAAAAAAATTAGCCAAGCCATAAACAAAGAAACAAAACAAAAATCATCACACAAATACCTAGGCAACCAAGCAAGAAGCATTTCTTCTCCCCATTTTCATCTTTGCTCTCGGCTTTCAAAGAAAAAGCAAGGAAGAAAAATCCAGAGTCCAAGCTCCACTCAAGCATAAATTCCATGGTTTGTTTTTATGGATTCTACATTTCATAACTTAGCTTTGGTATGATTTTAAGCTCTTGATTCAAATGGATTCATAGCTAATTAATTCACCAAAGATTAGGGTGAATAGTGTTTTCAAATTATAACTTTGTGTTTCTTGATTTCATTTGCAAGATCAAGGTTATATAAGGATAGATCAAGGTTCTTTGAGGCTCCCTAGTAACTTTCCACCCTCCAAGAAAGGTATAAATCTTCACACCCTTTAGTAATAAGTTTGAATGTTGAAGTTTTGAGATGGTTTGGATGGATGAGTAGTAATTTGAATGATAAGCATGATTTGAGCTTAATTGTTAAGTAGTTTAGTTGAATTTGGAGATGTTATAATATTTGATTGGATTGAGATCCTTGAGCTTATTTTGACTTAAATCAGTAGCCTATAAATGGATCTGAAGTTGGTTTGATGTGAATTAGTATAGTAAAAATTTGGGAATCGCTAAAGTATAGCCGTCGTAATTTCCGATTTATCTTAGACTGCTTTTGTTCTTAACATCAGGACCCGTGAATTCACTGTTCAGTTTTGACCATTACCATGATTAGATATTTCATGTTACGAGCTTCGTTTTGATATGTGGTTCGCTTGAATCCGATGTACGGTTTAGGAGAAACGACCGTTTTAAGTAACGGCGTTTCGAGAACGAACCATTACCCCTCGCCTTACTTTAAAACCTTGATTAAGGCCCTTAAATGACTAATTGGAGTATGAAACAATTATGTAAAGTGGATTAGGCAGTTGGTAGGGTATTCGTGAAAGAATTGCCTTAAAATTCTTAATGGTCAATTTATTAAAATGGTGGAGCCAAGGGTACTCGAACGACTTATGTGATTCGTTAAGCGTAGAAGTGACCATGAGCGAACGTTAGGGTTCAATTGGTTAAAGTCTAGTTTCTTAAGCGACCGGGGTTTAATTCCGACTTATGTTGTTCTAAGCTTAAGTCTATCCGGGAACACTCAGGCAAGTTTTCTACCCGTTAAACTGTTGTTGTGATGTATACATGTATATGCATTATCTTGTGATAGATGCATGATGGTTAATTAGCAAATCTTGCAATATATTGGAGCATGCTGATATGGTTTATATGCATGTCTGTTTAGTAATCTTGATATCTATCTGTTGATTCCAATGCTTATAATTGCATAATACCTATGCTAGAGATAAGCAGTAGTTGCGTATACCCTTAGTATAGGGGACCCAAAGACGAACATTTTCTAAAACCGGGAGTCGATGTTCTCGAGTATATTATATATTTATATATATATAGATATAGTTTTCAAAACTATTAATCGAATAAGGTTTATTCGATAACTTTATTTTTATTAATGAATATTACTTTGAATATTCATTCGAGGACTTATGACTCGGTTTATTTTATTTAAGGAATATTATCTTGAATATTCATTCGAGGACTTATGACTCTGTTTATTCTATTTAATGAATATTATTTTGAATATTCATTCGAGGACTTATGACTCAGTTTATTTTATTTAAGGAATATTATCTTGAATATTCATTCGAGGACTTATGACTCTGTTTATTCTATTTAATGAATATTATTTTGAATATTTATTCGAGGACTTATGACTCCGCTTATTTACTAAATAATGTTCTTTGTTTTATTAAAGAATAATGTTTTGATAATCAAACTTATTTTTGATTATTCAAATAAAGATCGTACTTTCGTATAAGTATATCTTTGGTTATTTAATATTCATTTCAAGTATGAGTTTTAAAACTTCTACTTCAATTATTTTTATAAAGATTATTCTTAATGGGAATATTATTTAAATAATAATATTTAGATATTTTCTAATATATTGGGACTGATTTATTTTATTAAATCAGCATTACTCCAAACATTCTTAAAAATATTTTCGAGTCTTTAAAATGATTTTTAAAAGTTAGGGCGGATCCCAAAACTCATTTTTTTATATTTAAGATCCTCCTTTCGAAGGGGATTTAAATACTCGCTCAAAACATGAGGGATCCGGCTCTGTGGTGTATTTTATATTCACAACAAGGTTGTTATTTTGATAAATGAATTGATTACTTACCCAACATTCGGGAAGTAAGTCCAATTAATTGAGTCGGCATAAGCGACAGGCCGGGGTACGGTCTATCAAAGTGTAAGTGGCTGGGTGGCAGCCCATCAACGCGTAAGAGGCCGGGTGGTGGTCTAGCACAAGGTCCTAATGAGACCAGGGTGATGACCGGTGGGGGATTCATCCATCTACTAGTAGAAAAGGTTACTTATTTGTATCTTTTCCTGATCAACAAGATATCAGGTTTATGCCAAGGTTTTCTCCTTTCCAAATTCATTGGATATTGCAACTCTGTTTATAATTTTTATAACAGAGGTTTTCAAGGAGTGTATGAAATGTATATATATATAGGTGTATATATATATCGGGACTTAATGAATATCTCGTAACTTCATTATTTATAATGATATTTCAAAGATTGAATCTATCCAAGTCTTTTCTTGTAGTCTCATCTATGTGATGAACTTTTGAAACTGATTGTACCTTGAACGGTGGTAGTTCAAGTAGTATTCGGAAAATATATAAGTATATTGGAGTATCTTGTAACTTCATCTTTTCAACTTATATCTGGTTAATGATTATCTTATGCATGACAAAGATTTTCACAAAAACGTTGAGACATGGTTATATATATGAGATCACCTTGCAACGATATTTTTATACAGTTATAAACTGGAACTCTGTATATATTATGCATGGAATAGGACTTCCAAGATTTTGAAAAGTATATATACATATATACTGAATATTTTACGACTTGGTCGCGATAAGATATCAAACTTGGTTCATTCCTTTTTGACCAAGACTTTCATGAGTACTATGAGGATGCTCACATATTGTAAATTATTATACATATTATTTTGGTGGGCTTGTTGCTCACCCTTGATTTCTTCTTTCATCACACAATAACAGATAGACAAGATGAACAGGACCAAGCTCCCAATTCGTGAGTGGATAGGAAACGTTCCGCAGTTTCCTGTGGGCGTTGATGCCGTTGTAGCTGAGGTAGGAACTACCAATAGGCTAGGCTTTCAACTTTTGATGTACCAGACTTATGTATACTTATGAATTGTAATAATGGCAAAGAATATGTAAATTTATTCAGAAACCCTTTTAAGGTGTAATGGTTTATAATTGTGGAATAAAATGACTTGTGTTATTTTTGGTATTCATCTCTGAGACTATAACTTGTGGTGTGTGTGTGTATATTGTGGGGTCACAGTACGCAGTAGTTGGTTGATTATTAAGATTAAGTATTATTAAGGGAAATGGAACTCGTGACAACCCAGATCCCCGACCCCGGATTTGGGGGTGTTACAGAAATGGTATCAGAGCCAAGCGTTATAAACCTCAGAGATGATGTGACGTTAAGATAATAAGTTCACTAAGATAATAAGAACTCTTGCCAAGTTCATAGTCGGACTACCTAACGTAGTACTGACAGTTAAAACCCTTGTGGGAACCCTTATAAATATCGTGATAGAAGCGTAGTTCGTTATCGTATATGGTAGCGGGACTCCGAACCCTGAGGATGAGGATCAATAGCGCGATGATGTTTTATTACTTATTGGAGACCAAATTGTGTATCCGATAGAGCGTTCTCATGAGGGACTAGATGATATTCATATTGAGTATGTAGCGGTTGAGGATGTTGTCCTAAGAAGGGATTGTTGCTGAGGAGGATCCCGTGGGGGATCCTGACAAGAATGAATAAAGGACCACTGAGTAATTGATAACCATGGATAGGGAAACTACCAGAGGTAGGATTGGTCGATCACTACCGGAGGTTCGTTCAAGTTCATAAAGATAGTAGCCCCTTTAACGCGGCTTACTCATAAGACTGAGAAGTTCGAATGGACAGAGAAATGCGAGAACAACTTTCAAGAACTGAAGCAATGGTTGGTGACAACTCCTATGTTGGCGTTGCCGGATGGGAAAGGAGATTTTTTGATTTGTAGTGACGCTTCGTATAAGGAATTAGGGTGCTTCTTATACAACACAACAAGGTAATCGCGTATGCGTCAAGACAATTAAGGGAATATAAAATTCGATATCCCCATCCATGAGCTTGGGCTCGTGGCAATAGTTTTGCCCTAAAGATTGGAGGCACTACTTGTATGGAGAGAAGTGCGAGATTTACACAAGCCATAAGTGCTCTAGTGCATTTTCACGCAGAAAGAGCTCAATATGCGCCATAGGAGGTGGTTAGAGCTAATCAAGGATTACGATTATGAGATTCTTTATCATCCATGGAAAGCCAAAATGGTGGCTAATGCCCTTAGTATAAAGGAGAGACTCAAGATTTGAGAGAGTTGATAAGAGATTTTGAGAAAATGGAAATAGAAGTGAAGGTAATCGGAGTTGGTACCGAAACGCTGTTTGAGATTGCAATACAGCCCGAATTATCGAAAAAGATCATATTGTGCCAAGAAAAAGTGATGAATGAAGGCAGAGAGTCAATGACTGGAGAATAGATTAATACCAAGAAAGATGATAAGGGAATAACGAGGTATTCCTACAGAATTTGGGTTCCAAACATTTAAGAGCTTAAGGACTGGATCTTAGATGGAATCCATAGCTCGAGGAATAAGATTTAGGGCAAACCCTGAATGTGATAGTCAGGGAGGTCGCCATTAAGAAAGAAGGAGCCCATAACATAATGAAGTGGAAAACAAGAATTTTAACGTATAAGATAACCCCAAGTATGGGAGAAGGATGAAACATTTCATACTAAGGAAACAGAAAGTTGAGTAAGGAAAGGAGACCCGAGACGGTACTCCTATACGGCAATTCATGGACCTGTCTAAAAAAAAATTAGACTATTATCCCCAACCACCACCCTGAGGAGACAGTGCGGTGGGAAATTCTTTCAGGACCTTTAAGTCGCTAAGCTCTCAGAGTTCCAAGGAACAGGCTGACCCAGTCGAGGCAAGAGCCTGGCTAAAGGAAATATAGGAATCATTTGAGATTCTAAATGATTAACGAAGCGCAAAAGACTATTTTTGTCACTTACCTTCCTAAGAGAGAGGCCACCCGATGGTGAAAGACCAAGAAAGGCACGGAGCCAGAGGTTATAATAAACTGATTAAAGTTCAGTCAATTGTTTCGGGAAAGTACTTCCCAAGGATATGGAGTTAGTGTAAAAGCTTTAGAGCCAGAACAAAGGTGGACGAGTATGATGAATTATGAATCTAAGTTGTAAAAGTTGTCAAGATTCGTTCTGAGGACACGAATTCCAGAACGACGTGATGTTTGAAGTCAATGATTAGTGGGTTCATGAAATGATTGTAAGAGAAAGGAAAATAAAAAAGAAACTGAAGTGGAAAGGAATATAAAGGCAATAGAGTTTGAGGAATGATAAGGGAGTTAGGTATGGGAAACCCTAAGAAACCCTTGCAATAAATATAGAGAAGTGTGTCATCATCAGCGTGATGGTGATTGATCATGAGTTAAAATTCAAGGTTTAAAGGCGTAAGCGATACGTATAGTTAATTCCCTTGAAGTTGACAGTATTCGATGAAAATTTGAGATAGATCGATTGATTAATAAGGAAACACAGATGGACTGAGGAGACAAGAAAGTAAGAAATTAGGAAAATTGGATGAAGGAAGTGACCTTCAAGAATGTGAAGTGTAAGATCGGGGGCATGATACCCAGAAAGGGAGACGCCAGGTATGAAAAATATCCCAACATTGAGATGACTGTTGAGATAAATAAAAGAGGTAAATGAGTAGTTAGAACTAAAAGGTTCACATTGAACACGACCAATATCTTCTAGAACATCCCTGTTATCATTACTGAATCAGGAAAGAAAAATAGATAACTGTTGTTATCTTTTGGATGCCATACTGATTAACCTCATTTTGAATACATATGTTATTGTGAAATTGGTATAGACTATCGAGGTGGGAATGATTGAATAAGACACCCTTATCAGGGATACATGACTTGATTTATCTATGGAAGGATGCAAGTACCTTTTCAAAAAAAGTGGAATTAAGGATGGAACCTCGATAACTTGAGATAAACCATAGAGGAATGCATAAAGGTTAGCATTTCACCCTTAATAGGGATATTATGAGTTTGGGAAATACGGAATGAAGGATTAAGGTAACAACAACCTTTAAGGATCAGTGGAGAAATTTTTCAGAAGTATTAGACAATGATTCTGGTATTAGTAAATGGTATCTTGATATGCCCTGTGCCTAGGGTGTACCTGATGAAAGATTTAAGGATAACCTTAGAGGTTTTACAAGGAAAAAGGTAATATTCAAAGTTCTCAAGAATAGAAATTTTTGATGAAGGAAATATGACGTAATTATAATAATGCCAGGTGGGGGCATGTGTTGAACCATAAGGAAGTATAGATCGACCCAATGAGGGTCGGGATTGGTGAAAACAGGATGGACCCAAGATAAGAGACGTCCTAAGTATGATCGAGAGTCAGTCGTGACAATGTTCACATCTAAAGACTAAGGCAATGACTTACGGAAAAATGGTGATTTTTTTTCTTTCTCACCAGGATTTAAGAAAAGCATTTTCACATAAGCATTGATTGAAATGAGGTAGAAAATTTAGTTGAAGGTGGTTAAAATGACATTGATTGTAAGGAAATTTTACTATCAGGAAAGGCCAAAGAGGTGGCCGACACTTTAAGTGTAAGAGGACAATTATAAGTGCTCGTGCCAGAGGAATACAGTAATGATGGTTAAAGCCGTGAATGTGGTATTATGGTGTGAAAGATTGACATTCCTTCTGATGATTATGCGATACTCAACCATAATAGTAGTTTGGTAAAGATTTAATTCACGTTATCGCTGTGAGCGGGCTACATATCTTAGAAGGTCCTATCTTGAGATAAACCAGGACCATGTTATGAAAGGACTAAATGAACCCTTGAGCTTCATGTCTCCCAATGAAGACATAGGGTTAATAATGGTATTAACCTGCTATCGTTGCTTTGATTGAAACTCTTCTGCAATTTTATCTGCTTCATGTCATGAAAATACGTCAGGATCTGGAGTGTTCTTCATGAATTATGAATGGTGATTATGTTAACTCCTTAGAAGAATTTGATACAACAGGTATGGACTCCGTATGGTTAGCTATTAAGATTCCAAGGAAAATGAATGACGACAGTAGGTCAGTGGTGGACCCTAGTAATGCAGCAACGATTCTTTGAATAATGAGCCGATTATAACTGTGAGAGTTGTAGTGTAATGGATGTTGAGATTGGGTACCACTAATCGGGTTGTGGTGATGTATAAGTTATCGTTAATAGACTAATTAAGTCGATTATTTACCTATTAAATACTTATTCCTTCTTATCAATAGAGAGTCGTATTACTATACGAGGAAGGTTGCGGTGCAAGTATAGAATTCTAGTAATGATGATGTCTAGAATGAGATCCCATATTCGATTTTCGATGTCGAGGGAGTTTCAAAGGTGATTGTGTATAAGCTCGAGCAAGAGCATGGGTCCATAGAATGATGGATAGAATATCAAAAATATTTAGGCATGTGAAATACAATTCTATAATACCTGATGTTGATATATATATATATATACGTATATGTTTTGTTCTCTTATGACAAACCTCTATAGTTCAGAGGTAGATTCCAAGCCAGATATTTTGTGGCAGTATATTTTATATATATACAATTCTCTTCAATTCATTCTTTTCTCTCCTTTTCATTTTGTATAAGCTGAGAAGAACAACCCTTCCAGAAGGGGAGGTATTGCCGAATGACTATCTATCTGTGTGATAGAAGCCTAGTAGGATACCACATGTTGTTTAATTGCTTGTCAAGTACTAAAGGCTGGCCACCTTCTGTACTAACTATGTGATATAACAAGTGTTCATGATCATAGTGATCTCTCAATAAATTCTTTTACTTCTATATGAAGGACCAATCTTTTGAAGATAGAAGCAGCTAGAAAGGAGTAGTACCAGTGCGGTGGTATTCCGAATCTAACACGTTCATGATACTAAGGTTGACGTGGTTATTAAAAGGTTATAGAACGCTAACGAGCAAAAGTGTAATTAGTATAAAATTTGGTACGGAAGATAATAACGATTACGAACAAGAAAAGAAGGAGTATTGAGAAGCAAAAGCTATAGTGCTAGAAGCTATGATGAGAGTTTGTGCTAGAAGCTATAATGAGAGTCTGTGCTATAGATCGTATGCCAGTATCGAGATGTCGCCTTATGAGACCCTTGAGGGAACACAATGTCGATATCCCTTATGTTAGGATGAAGTTGTAGAGCGCAAGATGCTCGGACCCGCAGTACTCCAAAGGACCAAGGATATAATAGATCTAATCAGAGGACGGCTGGTAGTAGCCCAAGATGGACATAAAAAGTATGTTGATTTGACACGAAAGGACAAAGAATAGGAAGTAGGGGACCTGGTGCTGTTATAGGTATTCCCCTGGAAAGGATGGATGAGGTTCGGAAAGAAAGGAAAGCTAGGCCCACGAATTGTTGGACCCTTGGAGATATTAAGACGTATTGGGAAGTTAGCATATGAGCTAGCCCTACCCCCGAACATGTAGCAAGTTTATAACGTGTTCCACGTATCAATGTTAAGGAAGTGTAATTCGGATGCCAGACAAATAGGGGCATATGAGCGCATAGACATGCAACCAGACGTAACCTATATGGAGCAACCAGAAGGGTTATAGATTGAAAAGGAACAAGTACTTAGGAGAAGGGTTATCAAACTAGTCAGAGTTTGATGGTAGAACCACAATGTATGAAAATTTACTTGAGAGTTAGAAAGTGCATGCTAAGAGAGCATCCCTATTCATTTTCTATCCGATTCCGGGACAGAATCCTTTTAAGGAGGGGAGACTGTAATAACCCCAATTTTTGGAATTTTTGAAACACGGATGAATAGTAACTTTTGCTGATTAAGGAAAATTATCAGACCACACTATATAGGAGTACTGTTATGGAAATTCTAAGATCGTATTAGTATTCCATAAAGTAAATACGTGTATGTAAAGATCGTCAGAATTCAAATTCGAACACTTTGATTTTTCCCGAAAATCCACCGGATACCGAAAGAATTGAGTATAAGGTAACATGATTAAAAGGATTTAAATTCAAGGATTATAAGAGAGGATCATAAAAGGAATATAAAATATTGAGAAAGGTTTAGGGGAACCCAAGTAATAAGATCCCGGGTATGATCCCTCAAACGATAAACGAGAATGAAAGTTAAGGGAACCTGATAGGGATAAATAAATCCTGATTACATAATAGTTTGGGCTGCAAAGCCCAATAAGAAGATGTATGACATTCAAGACCAGAAAGGTTAACATGTCGATCAGGCCTGATGGACCAGATCAGGCCTGATGGAACAAAGAAGGCCCAAAAACCCTGATTATTTATTAATTTCGTAATTAATAAATAAGGGAGAAAAATAGCTATTAAGATAAGTCCTAGTGATGATATAAATCCTTGTAGATTGGCCTCCAAGGAACCTCATGGGATAAGGAATCAGCTTCCTACTCCCTAGGACTCCTAAGTCTATCCTAATTCAGAGACTTGACCACCAAGTCTCCTATACCAAGTCCAATTCAAGGACTCCCCAACATCTATATAAGGGGCCTCACCCCACAGATCAGAACTACGTTTTTTAACTTGATCCTTGGCAATCAGCAAGGTACGTAGGCATCTTGTTAAGGCAGATTGAGTCACAAAACACAAGAGCAGTCAAAATCGAGCCTTGAAGCTCACGTTCCTTATTATTAGATACATCAATTATATATATTAGTTTTAATCCATAAAATTTGGCTCCGTCTGTGGGAAGGCACAACAACAACCATGACGAGAACACGGAGAACAACTAGAGCTCTGGAGGAAGGAACACCATTGGGAACAACCCAGATGATTTCTTCCACCGTGGAGATACCTCCCCACTCAACTTATGCATCTACTCAAGCGGAAACCCAGATAGGGGCAACTCAACCTCAGCCACAAGGGACGACTCCCCCGACTATTCAAGGTATGAATGCTCAAGTTCAACAAGTACATATACCTGTGAATTCCCGAACCGTCGGGTATGAATACTCAACTGTTGTTACTACTAACCCCCCTTATGGGATGCCCCTTCACCCCGAGGTTGGAGGAAGTGGATATGCTGGGCGAAGTGAAGCACGAGGGCAATCGCCCCCTATATACGAGGTTTGGCTCCTATCCCCGAGGATCGGGAATTTTCTGGTCCTTACACTGAGAGAGACTCCGAATCTTCGGATGATGAAGTGGCCCCGAGAAGGAGGCGTCCTGGCAAAGAGCCAATGGCCGATGGAAGGCAACGCCCTCAAAGCACCCAAGGGGCGAATCCCCAAGAAGTGCAGGAAAGGATCAGGGCTCATGAGGCCGAGATCCAAAGGCTGAGGCGTGATTTGGAGGCTCACCAGGCCACCAGACCCCAGATACCTCCTAGGGGGAGAAATCCTCCTCTTGTCATAGACCTGGATGGTCCGGTACGAAGAAGGGCTGTCGTCGCAAGAACTGATCCAAGCAATCTCCTTCCCCTTGGAGATCCTGATGATCCAACTCCACCCTTCACAGAAGAGATAATGAATGCCCATATCTCAAGGAAATTCAAGATGCCCACTATCAAAGCCTATGATGGCACGGGAGACCCCGCTAATCATGTTATGACATTCTCTAATGCACTGCTACTGTAACCCGTGAATGATGCTATAAAGT
This sequence comes from Apium graveolens, assembly GCF_009905375.1. Classification (NCBI taxonomy): domain Eukaryota; kingdom Viridiplantae; phylum Streptophyta; class Magnoliopsida; order Apiales; family Apiaceae; genus Apium; species Apium graveolens. Next base: position 18,368,136 of record NC_133652.1, read on the forward strand.
GTCGGGCCTTCCCTCAAACCCTGTCGGGTATGGCTCAAAGATGGTACAGTCGCTTGCCCCCAAACTCTATTGGTTTGTTCAGAGAATTAAGTCAGGCTTTTATTAAGCAGTTCATCAGTGGGAGAGTCCATGAGAAAAGTTCAACATCTCTTATGAGTATTGTGCAGGGAGCTAAGGAGTCTTTGAGAGATTACCTGAATCGTTTTACAAAGGAGGCTTTAAAAGTCCCAGACCTTGATGATAAGGTATCCATGATAGCACTGCAACAAGGAACTAGGGATGAGTTTTTCAAGATGTCCTTGGCCAAATGTCCCCCTGAAAGCATGTTGCAGCTCCAAGAGAGGGCAGGGAAGTATATCAAGGTTGAAGAAAGCATGAAGAAGACCGTAGTAAGTAATGAGTCCACTGGAGGCAAGAAGCGAAAAACTGATCTGAAGTATATCGCCAAGGACAAGTATCCTAGAGCCGAACAAAACCCTGATTCAACCCCTAAGAAGGGAGGACCTGGGCAAAAGTTCACCGAATACGCTAAGCTGAATGCTCCTAGAAGCCAGATCTTGATGGAAATCGAGAAAGATCGAGATATTCGTTGGCCTAAGTCCTTGAAGGCTGATCCCGCCAAGCTAGATAAGAGCAAGTATTGTAGATTCCACAAAGATGTTGGCCATGACACCGATGAGTGTAGGCAATTGAAAGACGAAATTGAGTTTTTGATTCGAAAAGGAAGATTGAACAAGTATACTGGAGAAGGAGGGGACAGGAATAATAATGAAAGGAAGAACTTTGAAGATCGTAGGAGGGACCAAGACGATCAGGGGCGGAATCCCCAACCTAGAGGGCCGGTTATAAATGCAATTTTTGGAGGGCCACGACCTCGAGGACCTGTGATAAACACGATCTTTGGAGGTCCAACTGCTGCTGTATTGTCCAAAAATTCCAGAAAGGCATATACTAGAGAGGTTATGCATATTGTTGGAGAAGCCCCGAAGAGGGCCAGGACAGAAGTAACATTGGCTTTTGATGATTCTGACCTAGAGGGTGTAAAGTTTCCTCATGACGACCCGCTGGTCATAACACCAATAATAGGAAATAGACCGGTTAAGAGGGTTCTTGTGGATAATGGTGCTTCTGTGGATATATTGCTCCACGACGCCTTTCTTAGCTGAATGCTCCTAGAAGCTAGATCTTGATGGAAATCGAGAAAGATCGAGATATTCGTTGGCCTAAGCCCTTGAAGGCTGATCCCGCCAAGCTAGATAAGAGCAAGTATTGCAGATTCCACAAAGATGTTGGCCATGACACCGATGAGTGTAGGCAATTGAAAGACGAAATTGAGTTTTTGATTCGAAAAGGAAGATTGAACAAGTATACTGGAGAAGGAGGGGACAGGAATAATAATGAAAGGAAGAACTTTAAAGATCGTAGGAGGGACCAAGACGATCAGGGGCGGAATCCCCAACCTAGAGGGCCGGTTATAAATGCAATTTTTGGAGGGCCACGACCTCGAGGACCTGTGATAAACACGATCTTTGGAGGTCCAACTACTGCTGGATTGTCCAAAAATTCCAGAAAGGCATATACTAGAGAGGTTATGCATATTGTTGGAGAAGCCCCGAAGAGGGCCAGGACAGAAGTAACATTGGCTTTTGATGATTCTGACCTAGAGGGTGTAAAGTTTCCTCATGACGACCCGCTGGTCATAACACCAATAATAGGAAATAGACCGGTTAAGAGGGTTCTTGTGGATAATGGTGCTTCTGTGGATATATTTCTCCACGACGCCTTTCTTAGCTGAATGCTCCTAGAAGCCAGATCTTGATGGAAATCGAGAAAGATCGAGATATTCGTTGGCCTAAGCCCTTGAAGGCTGATCCCGCCAAGCTAGATAAGAGCAAGTATTGCAGATTCCACAAAGATGTTGGCCATGACACCGATGAGTGTAGGCAATTGAAAGACGAAATTGAGTTTTTGATTCGAAAAGGAAGATTAAACAAGTATACTGGAGAAGGAGGGGACAGGAATAATAATGAAAGGAAGAACTTTGAAGATCGTAGGAGGGACCAAGACGATCAGGGGCGGAATCCCCAACCTAGAGGGCCGGTTATAAATGCAATTTTTGGAGGGCCACGACCTCGAGGACCTGTGATAAACACGATCTTTGGAGGTCCAACTGCTGCTGGATTGTCCAAAAATTCCAGAAAGGCATATACTAGAGAGGTTATGCATATTGTTGGAGAAGCCCCGAAGAGGGCCAGGACTGAAGTAACATTGGCTTTTGATGATTCTGACCTAGAGGGTGTAAAGTTTCCTCATGACGACCCGCTGGTCATAACACCAATAATAGGAAATAGACCGGTTAAGAGGGTTCTTGTGGATAATGGTGCTTCTGTGGATATATTACTCCACGACGCCTTTCTAAGGATGGGGTATAACGATTCCCAGTTGACACCAACCGACATGCCGATATATGGATTTGCTGGAGTAGAATGTCCTGTGGAAGGGATAATCAAATTGCCAACCACCATAGGTACGGAACCAAGACAAGCAACGCAGATGTTGGATTTCGTGGTAGTAAAGGCTAGTTCAACTTATAATGCTATCATGGGGAAAACAGGGATACATGCCTTTAAGGCAGTCCCCTCTTCCTACCATTCAGTTATGAAGTTTCCCACCCGAAACGGGATTGGAGAAGAGAGAGGAGATCAAAAAATGGCTAGAAGCTGTTATGTGGCCTCTTTGAGGGCAGGTGGAGTCGGGGGGCAGGTTCTTCCTAATGAAGATATGGATGTCCGAGAAAATGACGAGAAGAGAGGAAAGCCAGCAGAAGACTTGGTTTCGGTTCCTTTAGACCCCGAGAATCCTGAGAGGATGACTTTCATTGGAGCCACACTAGAGGAGCCCCTTAGAGGGAAGTTGGTGAAATTTTTGCAAGAAAATAGTGATGTATTTGCATGGTCAGCTGCTGATGTGCCAGGCATAGACCCGGAGCTGATTACTCACAAGCTAAACGTGGATCCAAGCCGGAAGACAGTGAAACAAAAGAAAAGAAATTTTGCCCCGAAAAGACAAGAGGCTATAAAACAGGAAGTAGAAAAGCTCTTAGAGGCTGGTTTCATTGAGGAGATTCAATTTCCGGAGTGGTTAGCAAACCCTATAATGGTGAACAAGCCTAATGGAAAGTTGAGGATGTGTATGGACTTCACTGATCTGAATGATGCATGCCCTAAAGACTGTTTTCCATTGCCAAGGATTGATACTTTGATTGATGCCACTGCTGGGCATGAGATGCTGAGTTTCATGGATGGATTTAGCGGATATAATCAGATTAAGATGCACAAGGATGACATTCCAAAGGTATCATTTATCACTGACTTTGGTGTTTATTGTTATCTTGTTATGGCGTTTGGTCTTAAGAATGCGGGAGCCACCTATCAAAGGTTGGTAAATAAAATTTTTAAGGATCTTATTGGTAAGACTATGGAAGTCTATGTTGATGACATGCTAGTTAAGAGTCTAGTAAAGACTGATCATATAACCCATTTGAGGGAAACTTTTGAGGTCTTGAGGTACCACAAGATGATGTAGAATCCTACGAAGTGTGCTTTCGGAGTAGGATCTGGAAAATCCTTGGGATTGATGGTCTCAAAGAGAGGAATTGAGGCTAACCCCGATAAAATAAAGGCAATCCTGGACATGAAACCACCAAAAACTATCAAGGATGTTCAGAAGCTCACAGGAAGGGTCGCTGCGCTAGGACGATTCATCTCCAAGTCAGGAGACAAGTGCTTGTCATTCTTCAAGTCACTAAAGAACATCAAAGACTTTGTATGGAATGAGGAAAACCAGAAGGCATTCGAAGAGTTAAAGAAGTATATGGCTCTGGCCCCGTTGTTGGCCAAACCATCTTTGAATGAAGTTTTATTCTTGTACTTGGCTGTTTCAGAGAACGCCTTGAGCGCGGTGTTGGTTAAGGAGGAACTGAAAGTCCAGAAACCCGTATACTATGTCAGCAAAATTTTGCATGGTGCTGAGTTGAATTATTCAACTATTGAGAAATTCACTTTAGCCTTAGTAATGGCTTCGAGAAAGCTGCGTCCTTATTTTCAGGCTCACCAGATTGAGGTGCTAACAAATCAGCCCCTTAGAAATATCATTCACAGTCCCAAGGCAAGTGAGAGATTGATTAAGTGGGCAATAGAGCTGGGAGAGTTCGATCTAAAGTATAAGCCACGTACGGCAATAAAAGCCCAGGCACTAGCTGACTTCGTGGTGGAATGTACCATACCCAACCAAGAAGTCGGGGGGCAGGAAGATGCCATACCTCAAGACAAGGGAGTCGATAATGGGGGCAAAGAGAGGGATGATAAAGAATATTGGGTTCTCTATTTTGATGGAGCATCAAAAACAAACTTCAGTGAAGCAGGATTGGTTTTGCAAAGCCCTGATGGGTTCTTAATTGAGTATGCTATGAAGCTAGATTTCCCAACCACAAACAATGAGGCAGAATATGAAGCCCTGATAGTTGGCCTTGGTCTAGCTGGGACACTTAGAGTCAAAAACTTAAAGGTTCGTGGAGACTCGAAGCTGATCATATCCCAGGTAAAGGGAGAATTTGAGGCAAGGGATGATACGATGGCTAAGTATGTCCGCCTAGTAAGGGCTGTGATGACCCAATTTAATGAATGCCATGTTGAACACATTCCAAGGGAAGAAAATGCTAAGGCAGATGCGCTATCAAAGTTTGCTTCATCTGAGATAGAAGAAAGTTCGGGAAGTGTGTACTTCCGTGTTTTGAAGACACGAAGCATAGATGTTAAGCTTGTGACTCCCATAGGCCTGGGGACGTCATGGATTGATCCTATCAAGAATCACATTCAAACCGGTTGGTTGCCAAGTGATGCAACTGAAGCACGGAAGTTAACTGTTCGAGCACTAAGGTACTCTTTGATAGATGGGATTCTTTACAAAAGATCTTTTGTGATTCCCTACTTGAGGTGTCTCAGGCCCGATGAGGCACGCTTGGCTCTTGAAGAAGTGCATGAAGGTATTTATGGACAACACTTGGGGGGCAGGGCCTTGGCTCATAAGATAACTCGTCTAGGCTTTTATTGGCCAGAAATGATGGCTGATGCCAAAGAATATGTGAAGAAGTGTGATCGCTGTCAGAAGCATGCACCTGTTGTTAGACAACCTCCCGAGATGCTGACATCTATCAACTCGCCCATTCCCTTTGCTATGTGGGGGATGGATATTCTGGGGTCTTTCCCTATGGCCACGACACAAATGAAGTTTCTGATTATAGGCATTGATTATTTCACCAAGTGGATTGAAGCCAAACCCTTGGCCAAAATCACAACTAAGCAGGTTGCACAATTCTTGTGGGAAAACATTATGTGCCGATATGGAATTTCCCGTATCCTCGTCACTGACAATGAAACACAATTCAACAACGAGGAACTCAAGAAGTATTATGAGGAAAATGAAATTGAGTTACGGTTCACCTCTGTGGCTCACCCACAAGCCAATGGGCAAGTGGAAGTAGCAAATTGAATAATCCTGGATGGACTAAAGAAGAGGATCGAGAAGTCAAGAAATAATTGGGTGGATGAGATACTTCCCATATTATGGGCCTATAGGTCTACTTGTAGAGTCACGACAGGAGCAACTCCCTTCATGTTGGCATATGGGGAAGAAGCAGTAGTTCCAGTGGAGATATCACATTCCTCTCCAAGGATTCAGGCTTTCAATGCAGAAGAAAATGAAGAAGGGCAGAGGTTAGCCCTGGATCTAATTGATGAAGTGCGAGATAAGGCACATGCAAAGATAGTAGAATATCAGAAGAAGGCCTCATTCTACTACAACCTAAGGGTTAAAGAAAGATTTTTCAAACAAGGTGACCTGGTCTTGAGGAAAACAGAAGCTTCTGGTGTAGGACAGAAAGGGAAGCTTGCCCCGAATTGGGAAGGGCCGTACAGAGTCAAGAGTGTTCAAGGTAGAGGAACCTACAAGCTAGAGACTATGGATGGTTTTGAAGTCCCGAGAACTTGGCATGCACAAAACCTAAAGGTTTACTATGTGTAGGGCAGCTGGATACGATTCTCACTCGTCAGGATGGCGAGTAGGTTGAAAAGCACCTTGAAGCTTTGCTTGCTTAGGATTTATATGTTTTAGTTTTATTACGAAGTTTATTAAGACTTGTGTAAGGGACGAATCCCAGACAATTTTATAAAATTCATTAGTTCTTCAAAGAATGTTTATGGCCTAACAAGTAAAAACCAAATGCATGGATGCAAGCATAAAAGGTGATAAATAAAATAGATCTGATAAATATTACAAGAAGTTCAATAAATAAAGTCTCAAAAATAAGACAAGCCATGCAGGGCTGAAAAAGCTCTAAGGAGCTGAGGTGCCCTCAGCATCCATATCATCGTCCTCTCCGCTCTCGCTGGATGTCTCTGTCGTCTCGGAGGAGGAGGAAGAGCTATCGTCCTCAGCCGGTCTGGAAGAAGACTCGGGAGGAGGAAGGAGTGGATCCTGAGGAACATGATCCGAGATAACTACTCGGGTATGAAACCTCTGTAGCAAAGCCTCGTCATCAGGGCAGACATAGTCCGTCGGGTTAATATCAGGACAAGCCTCGTTCACGGTCCCAAAGGCCGTGTCCCAACCAGTCCTAAAAAACCCGGGAAAGACTGAATCATCCCTAATCCTCATGGATTGGGCAAACTCCTCCGAGTCCAGATAGTTGTCTATAGCTTTATCCTTCTCCGCCCAAAGTACCACTAGCTCGGCGTTGGACTCTCCGAGTTCTTCCTCCTTGCGCTTGAGCTTCTTCTCCAGGGTAGCATACTTCTTCTGTTGCCTCCTATGGGCATTATCGGCCTTATCAGAAGCCCGCTTCCATGACTCGGCTTGCCTCACAGCGCCTTGGAAATAGGCATTAGACTGAAACAAAGCAATCAACAAAGTATAAGGCAAGAAAATGCTACAAGAATGAAAGATAAGTTCAAAAGAGAGAAGGCATACCGAAGCCAGAGATTGGGCTCCTACGAGCTTAATCCTCTCAAGGTCAGGGGTGGCCACCACGTCAGTAAAGTCCTTGGGAGTCACGCTATGGTAGGACCAATCCCAAGCATGTTTCGTGGAACCAACCACGGTATCCCCTCGGCGAAATCCCTAGAGAGGCTGGAAGGCGCCTGTGGCAGCAGCAGCAGGGGCAGCAGCAGTAATAGGAGCACTATGGCCTTCAACTCCTTCAGTTGAAGCCTCCCCCATAGGCTCTTTGTGCTTTTTCAAGGAGATAGGCTCTGTCGCCTTTCCCCGGGTGTCTAGGCCTGCGAGCCGAGCTTTCTTCATCCTAGCAGTCTCTTCAACCAGAGGAACATTGTCCTCGTTAATCTCCTTAGCAGCTGTGAAACAAAGCAAAAGACAAAATAAGTGATGTTAATAATGCATGAAATGAAATAAAGTTAAGAAGGGAAGAAAAATACCCTGTTGAGAAACAGAGGATAGTCCCACGTGAATGAGGGAGAACTCCTCTAAGAGAATCCAGCTGGTAGTAGTGCCATCGTCCTGAGTAAGCCCATTATAAATAATAGTTTCATCAGGAGTTAAGTGAATGGATTTGAGGCTACCATCACTGACCTTCCCGAAGGAAGATCGGAAAAGTGTGCCCCAGTCACCATTCTCCCAACGTAACCCAACGAAACTATTCCTCCAATTTTGGTTATTATCAGGAATGGAGGCGCTGTTAAAGATATGTTTACTTTTGGGCCTTTGCTTAACATAGACCCAACCACAAATACTGGAAGAGCTATTATAGCACTGAAAGACCTTCCTAAAAACAGCTACGGAAAGGGGAAAACCCTCCCTAAGGCAGCTGACCATAAAACATAAAATATTCCTCCAAGCGTTTGGAGGAAGCTGACACGGGTTGATTTGTAAATCAGCTAAAAGATGAGGAATAAAAGGGTGGAAAGGAAACCTAAGCCCAGCATTAAGGGCATATGTGTAAATGAAGAGAGTGTCGGGTCTCCAATGGCAAGTACGGTCACCACCAGAGACTGGAACTAATCTAAGAGGAGGAAGGACATTATAATGTACATTTAGTTTATCGAAATCTATATTGTGCCAAGTATTACAATGATTAAAAGAATCGAGATGTGCAGTAGAGGGATATTCATCCCCCTAGTGTTAATCATATCGATTAGAGACATATACGAAGAACGGATCTCGATATCCTTACCTCGTTTTGAAGACGAGGCTATCTTGGCCGCCCTCTCGGAACTCTTGTCAGCCATTAGTAAAGCTGGAAAAGCCTGGAAACTTTGAAGGAAAAAGGGCTGGAAGCTAAGGGAGGAAAGTTGAGAGAGGAGAAAGCTGAAGAATTTGAGAAGTGTATGAAATGAGGAGTGAAGAGTGTGAGTGATACACTCCCACCCACCTTTATACAGGAGGAAAAGAGGGGAAAATGGGCCTAGGAAAGCCCATTTGGGCCCAGGTTCAGGAACCTTCTGGAATGACCTACAGAATATTGAAAGAATTTAGAAGATTTTCTAGAAAAATACAGAGAATTCTAGTAAAAATCAAAAGAAAAACTTGAGTTTTTTCAAGATTCTGGAAGAATCCAGAAAGATATTAGAAGAGTTTGGAATTTGGGCTCAGAAATGAGGCCCAATTCTAGAAAAACCTTGAAAAAATCAAGCTCAGTTAAGGGCCCAAGTGTTTAAAAAGCCCAGGTAAAAAGTCCTTTGTATTAGGCCCAAATGATTTTAGGGGTGAAAAAAAAAGCCCAATTAAAAACAAAAGTTAGCCCAATAAGGGAGGGGCCCAATTAGCTAAAAACCCATTGAAGGGTTGGTCCCAGAAAATTCAGCCCAAATTAAGGGCCCAGGTCAAATGGATCAAGGTTAAAATAAATATATTCTGAACTCTTGACCCCATTCGATCAGGACTTGCACCAAGATCCTAGCCGAATGCATTGAGGTCGAATTTCCTTCGACCAAGGCTGAAAAAAAGGGCTAATTCGGTCAAGAAAAGAATTCTTGACCAAAATTCTTGGTCGAAAATACCGGAATAGTTTTTAACCCTGCTTCTTGACCCAGCTCGACCAGAAATCATAAGAATTCCTGATCAAAATGCTTGAGGTCGAATAGAATTCGATCAAGGCTCAAAACCAGACTTAATTCGATCAGAATTTAGATCCATTCGACCAAGAACACGAAGGAATCCTGGCCGAACCAATCCTGCTCGAAATAGCTTCGACCAAGGCAAGAAAAATGGTTAATTCGGTCAGAAACACAAGAATCCTGACCGAAAGGGACGAAAATTCCTAGTCGACAAAAAAAGAAAAAAAGAAGAAAAATGGGGTGAAAATCCTGGCCGAAATTCGACCAGGAATTGAGGTCGAAAGCATCCTGCTCGAAACCCTGTCAACCAGGGCAATCTGAAGGTTAATTCGACCAGGATCCTGGTCGAATGGATTCCTGGTCGAAATCTTTATAAAAAAAAAGAGAGAGAGAGAAGAAAAAAAAAGGAAAAAGAAAGAAGAAAAAGAAGAAAAAAGAAGGAAAAATTCCTGGAAAATTACAGAAAAATAAGGAAATTCCTTAAAATATTTTCTGAAAAATACTAATATTTTCAGAAATAAGGAATAAATCCAGGAAATTAAGGATAAATCCCAGAAATTAAGGGAAAAATCCAGAAAAATAAGGATAAATCCCAGAAATTAAGGGAAAAATCCAGAAAAATAAGGATAAATCCTAAAAATTAAGGGAAAAATCCAGAAAGTTAGAGAAAAATCCCGGAATTAAGGGAAAAGTTCCTGGAAATTAAGATAATTCCTGAAAAAAAGGAACAATCATTGTAAACGTGTATGTCGCTCCACACTTTACGCAAAAACGAATCCCTGTAAGGGAATGAATAGACTTAACTTCTGCGAAACCTAATCAATGTTTCCCAAAAGTTGGGGGGTAAATGATAGGGATAAATAAATCCTGATTACATAATAGTTTGGGCCGGAAGGCCCAATAAGAAGATGTATGACATTCAAGACCAGAAAGGTTAACATGTCGATCAGGTCTGATGGACCAGATCAGGCCTGATGGAACAAAGAAGGCCCAAAAACCCTGATTATTTATTAGTTTCATAATTAATAAATAAGGGAGAAAAATAGCTATTAAGATAAGTCCTTGTAGATTGGCCTCCAAGGAACCTCATGGGATAAGAAATCAACTTCCTACTCCCTAGGACTCCTAAGTCTATCCTAATTCAGGGACTTGACCACCAAGTCTCCTATACCAAGTCCAATTCAAGGACTCCCCAACATCTATATAAGGGGCCTCACCCCACAGATCAGAACTACGTTTTTTGACTTGATCATTGGCAATCAGCAAGGTACGTAGGCATCTTGTTAAGGCAGATTGAGTCACGAAACACAAGAGCAGTCAAAATCGAGCCTTGAAGCTCACGTTCCTTATTATTAGATACATCAATTATATATATTAGTTTTAATCCATAACAGAACCGTATAACATATAAGCGGTCATTAGCCAAGAAATTAGGGGTTAATCAAAGAGGTTAGTGGATGATGATGTCATCACACTACAAGGAGAAGAAATCTGGCAATTGGATGACATAAGAATGATGACCTAAGCATGACAAAAGGAAGTGTGTTGTTGGTTGATTCTTGGCCATGCAAAAGTTACCATGGTAAATCCAAAAAAATTAGCCAAGCCATAAACAAAGAAACAAAACAAAAATCATCACACAAATACCTAGGAAACCGAGCAAGAAGCATTTCTTCTCCCCATTTTCATCTTTGCTCTCGGCTTTCAAGGAAAAAGCAAGGAAGAAAAATCCAAAGTCCAAGTTCCCCTCAAGCATAAATTCCATGGTTTGTTTTTATGGATTCTACATTTCATAACTTAGCTTTGGTATGATTTTAAGCTCTTGATTCAAATGGATTCATAGCTAATTAATTCACCAAAGATTAGGGTGAATAGTGTTTTCAAATTATAACTTTGTGTTTCTTGATTTCATTTGCAAGATCAAGGTTATATAAGGATAGATCAAGGTTCTTTGAGGCTCCCTAGTAACTTTCCACCCTCCAAGAAAGGTATAAATCTTCACACCCTTTAGTAATAAGTTTGAATGTTGAATTTTTGAGATGGTTTGGATGGATGAGTAGTAATTTGAATGATAAGAATGATTTGAGCTTAATTGTTAAGTAGTTTAGTTGAATTTGGAGATGTTATAATATTTGATTGGATTGAGATACTTGAGCTTATTTTGACTTAAATCAGTAGCCTATAAATGGATCTGAAGTTGTTATTTATTGGTAGTTGGTTTGATGTGAATTAGTATTGTAAAAATTTGGGAATCGCTAAAGTATAGCCGTTGTAATGTCCGATTTACCTTAGACTGCTTTTGTTCTTAACGTTAGGACCCGTGAACTCACTGTTAGGTTTTGACCATTGCCATGATTAGATAGTTCATGTTACGAGCTTCGTTTTGATATGTGGTTCTCTTGAATCCGATGTATGGTTTAGGAGAAACGACCGTTTTAAGTAACGGCGTTTCGCGAACGAACCATTACCCCTCGCCTTACTTTAAAACCTTGATTAAGGCCCTTAAATGACTAATTGGAGTATGAAACAATTATGTAAAGTGGATTAGGCAATTGGTAGGGTATTCACGAAAGAATCGCCTTAAAATTCTTAATGGTCAATTTATTAAAAATGGTGGAGCCGAGGGTACTCGAACGACTTATGTGATTCGTTAAGCGTAGAAGTGACCATAAGCGAATATTAGGGTTCAATTGGTTAAAGTCTAGTTTCTTAAGCGACCGGGGTTTAATTCCGACTTATGTTGTTCTAAGCTTAAGTCTATCTGGGAACACTCAGGCAAGTTTTCTACCCGTTATACTGTTGTTGTGATGTATACATGTATATGCATTATCTTGTGATAGATGCATGATGGTTAATTAGCAAATCTTGCGATATATTGGAGCATGCTGATATGGTTTATATGCATGTCTGTTTCGTAATCTTGATATCTATATGTGTTGATTCCAATGCTTATAATTGCATAATACCTATGCTAGAGATAAGCAATAGTTGCGTATACCCTTAGTATAGGGGACCCAAAGGCGAACATTTTCTAAAACCGGGAGTCGATGTTCCCGAGTATATATATATATATATATATAGTTTGCAAAACTATTAATCGAATAAAGTTTATTCGATAACTTTATTTTTATTAATAAATATTACTTTGAATATTCATTCGAGGACTTATGACTCGGTTTATTTTATTTAAGGAATATTATCTTGAATATTCATTCGAGGACTTATGACTCTGTTTATTCTATTTAATGAATATTATTTTGAATATTCATTCGAGGACTTATGACTCAGTTTATTTTATTTAAGGAATATTATCTTGAATATTCATTCGAGGACTTATGACTCTGTTTATTCTATTCAATGAATATTATTTTGAATATTTATTCGAGGACTTATGACTCCGCTTATTTACTAAATAATATTCTTTATTTTATTAAAGAATAATGTTTTGATAATCAAACTTATTTTCGATTATTCAAATAAAGATCGTACTTTCGTACTATTTGGTTATTTAATAATAATTTCAAGTATGAGTTTTAAAACTTCTACTTCAATTATTTTTATAAATTATTCTTTATGGGAATATTATTTAAATAATAACATTCAGATATTTTCTAATATATTGAGACTGATTTATTTTATTAAATCAGCATTACTCCAAACATTCTTAAAAATGTTTTCGAGTCTTCAAAATGATTTTTAAAAGTTAGGGCGGATCCCAAAACTCATTTTTTTATATTTAAGATCCTCCTTTCGAAGGGGATTTGTAAGATACCCAATTTTTGGAATTTTTGAAACCCTTATGAATAGTGATTTTGCTGATTATGCTGAATAAGAAAACTTTTCATACCACATATGTAGGGGTTCTTTTATTGATCTTCTGAGATCTTATTAGTACTCTATATGGTTTATAAGTGTATGTAAAGATCGTCAGAATCCAAATTCAAACACTTTGATTTTTCCCGGAAATCTACCAGATACAGAAAGAATTGACTATAAGGTAACAGAATAAAAAGGATTTAAATTCAAGGATTATACGAGAGGATCATAAAAGGAATATAATGTATTGAGAACGGTTAAGGAAACCTAAGTAATAAGATCCCGGGTATGATCCCTCAAACGATAAACGAAAACGAAAGTCAAGCGAACCGCATAACAGATCAGCGGTCATTAGCCAAGTAATTAGGAGCTAATCAAAGAGGTTAGTGAGGATGATGTCATCAAACCAATAAGAAGAGGACAAGCATGGGAAGATGACATAGGATTGATGACCTAAGCATGACAAAAAGGGAAGGAAGGGTGGTTGATTTCAAGCCACACAATTTTACATGGTTAAAAGATAATTAAACAAAACAAAAGCAAAACAACCAACCAAACAAATCACAAATCACAAAAACACATTTTCTCCACCTTTCCAAGCAAGAGCTCTCGGCCTCTTCCTTAAGAAATGGGAAGTCCAAGCTCCTCCACTTGCTAATTTACAAGGTAATTATCCTAGCTTCTCCTAGTTAAGTTACATACTTCCTAGGAATCTTAGCTTCAAAATCCTTTCCTAGCATTTCCTATAAATCATTCAAGAAGATGGTGAATAGTACTTTCTTGAAATTAATTTTTGTGTTCTTGATTTCTTTGAAAGATCAAGCTTGTAGGAGGTTAGATTAAGGCTTCCATGGGCATTCCAAGGATCTTTCATGGATTAAAAGCTTCAAGGAAGGTATAACTCTTCATGATCTTAGTCTTAAGTTTTGTTGTTTGGATTTCCTAATGTTTAGATGATGGGTTAGTGTACTGGGTGTGTAATCATGTTTAGAGCTTTGTTTAGTAAGTAGTTTTGTTGATTTTGGAGTTAGGAGTGATACTTGTTGGATTTAAAGTTCTTGACCACATTTTTGACTTGGTTTAGATGAATAAGTTGAGATATTGAGTTATGGTTGAATGATGGTGGAATGGTGATGATTGTGGGTTGTTTGTGAATTGAATTGGAGTTGTACGAAATTGGTAATCGCGTAAACATAGCCGTCGTAATGTCCGATTTACCCTAGACTGTTTTTGTTCTTAACATTAGGACCCGTGAACTCACTGTTAAGTTTTGACCATTGCCATGATTAGATAGTTCATGTTACGAGCTTCATTTTGATATGTGGTTCATTTGAATCCGATGTACGGTTTAGGAGAAACGACCGTTTTAAGTAACGACATTTCGCGACCGAACCATTACCCCTCGCCTTACTTTGAAACCTTGGTTAAGGCCCTTAAATGACTAATTGGAGTATGAAACATTCATGTAAAGTGGATTAGGCAGTTGGTAAGGTGCTCGCGAAAGAATCGCCTTAAAACTCTTAATGGTTAATTTATTAAAAATGGTGGAGCCGAGGGTACTCGAATGACTTATGTGATTCGTTAAGCGTATAAGTTACCATAAGTGAACGTTAGGGTTCAATTGGTTAAAGTCTAGTTTCTTAAGCGACCGGGGTTGAATTTCGACTTATGTTGTTGTTCATAGGTTATCGGACCCACTCTAAACTTAAGTCTACCTCGGAACACTCATGCAAGTTTTCTACCCGTTATACTGTTGTTGTGATGTATACATATGTATATGCATTATCCTGTGATAGATGCATGGTGGTTAATTAGCAAATCTTGCGATATATTGGAGCATGTGATATGGTATATATGCATGTCTGTTTCGTAATCTTGATATATATTGTTGATTCAATTGCTTATAAGTTGCATAATACCTATGCTAGAGATAAGCAGTAGTTGCGTATACCCTTAGTATAGGGGACCCAAAGGTGAACATTTTCTAAAACCGGGAGTCGATGTTCCCGAGTATATTATATATATATACTTATATATATATATTGATATAGTTTTCAAAACTATTAATCGAATAAGTTTTATTCGATAACTTTATTTTATTTAATGAATATTAGTTGAATATTCATTCGAGGACTTATGACTCTGTTTATTTTAATTAATGAATATTAGTTGAATATTTATTTGAGGACTTATGACTCCGTTTATTTACTAATTAATATTCTTTATTTTATTAAAGAATAATGTTTCGATAATCAAACTTATTTTCGATTATTCAAATAAAGATCATACTTTCGTATAATTATATCTTTGGTTATTAATATTCATTTCAAGTATGAGTTTTAAAACTTTTACTTCAATTATTTTTATAAGGATTATCCTTATGGGAATATTATTTAAATAATAATATTCAGATATTTTCTAATATATCAGGACTGATTTATTTCATTAAATCAGCATTACTCCAAACATTCTTAAAAATATTTTCGAGTCTTCAAAATGATTTTAAAAGTTAGAGCGGATCCCAAAACTCGTTTTCAAATTTAAGCTCTTCCTTTCAAAGGGGACTTGAATACTCGCTCAAAAATCTTAGGAATCCGGCTCTGTGGTGTATTTTATATTCGCAACGAGGTTGCTGTTTTGAGAAAACAATTTGATTACTTGCCCAACGTTCCGGAAGTAAGTCCATCTAATTGAGTCGGCATAAGTGACAGGCCGGGGTACGGTCTATGAAGGTGTAAGAGGCTGGGTAATAGTCCATCCACGTGTGAGTGGCCGGGTAACGGTCTAGCGCGAGGTCCTAATGCGGCCAAGGTGATGATCGGCGAGGAATTCATCTATCTACAGTAGAAAAGGTTACTTATTGGTATCTTTGCCTGATCAGCAAGATATCGGGTTTATGCCAAAATTCTTTTCTTTCCAAATTCATTGGATATTGCAACTCTGTTCATACTTTACATGACAGAGGTTTTCAGGAAATGTATGAGAGATATATATGGATATATATATCGGGACTTAATGAAGTATCTCGTAACTTCATTTCTTTTGAATGATATTTCAAAGATTGAATCTATTCAAACTTTTCTTGTAGTCTCATCTATGTGATGAACTTTTGAAACTGATGATACCTTGAACGGTGGTAGTTCAAGTAGTATCCGGAAAAGATATAAGTATATTGGAGTATCTCGTAACTTCATCTTTTCAACTTATATCTGGTTAATGATTATCTTATGCATGACAAAGATTTTCACAAAAAATGTTGAGACAAGGCTATATATATGAGATCACTTGCAACGATATTTTTATACAGTTATAAACTGGAACTCTGTGTATATTATGCATGGAAGAGGATTTCAAAGATTATGAAAAGTATATATACTTATATACTGAATATTTCGCGACTTGGTCGCGTTAAGATATCAACTTGGTTCATTTTTTTTGACCAAGACTTTCATGAGTACTATGAGAATGCTCATATATTATTATCCATATCATTTCGGTGGGCTTGTTGCTCACCCTTGCTTTCTTCTTTCATCACACAACAACAGATAGACAAGATGAACAAGACCAAGCTCCCAATTCGCGAGCGGATAGGAAACGTTCCGCAATTTCCTGTAGGCGTTGATGCCGTTGTAGCTGAGGTAGGAACTACCAATAGGCTAGGCTTTCAACTTTGGTTGTACCGGACTTATGTATATTTATGAATTGTAATAATGGCAAGGAAATGTAAAATATTTAGAAACCCTTTTTATGGTGAAATGGTTTATAATTGTGGAATAAAATGACTTGTGTTATTTTTTGGTATTCATCTCTGAGACTATAACTTGTGGTGTGTGTGTGTGTATATTGTGGGGTCACAGTACGCATTAGTTGGTTGACTGTTAAGATTAAGTATTGATAAGGGAAATGAACTTTTGAAAAATGTCCTGAGTCCTTCGCAAGTACTTAAGGATGTTTTTCAATGCTTTCCAGTGGTCTTCACCTGGATTGGACTGATATCTACTCGTCACACTAATTGAATAAGCAACATCAGGCCTTGTACATAACATCGCGTACATGATAGATCCTATTGCTGAAGCATAAAGAATCTTACTCATACGCTCTCTTTCCTCAGGTTTCTTAGGAGACATTTTTTCGGAAAGGGACACTCCATGGCTCATCGGTATGAGACCTCTTTTGGAGTTTTTCATGCTAAACCTTTTAAGCACTTTCTGGATGTATGTACCCTGGGTAAGACCTATCATTCTTCTAGATCTATCTCTATAGATCTTCATACCGAGAATGTAGGATGCTTCTCCCAAGTCCTTCATGGTGAAGTTCTTTGATAGCCATACTTTGACTGATTGTAGCATCGGTATATCATTTCCTATAAGAAGTATGTCATCCACATACATTACAAGAAATGTTACCGCGCTCCCACTAACCTTCTTGTAGACACATGGTTCATCTATGTTTTTGATAAAACCAAACTCTTTTATTGTCTCATCAAAACGGATGTTCCATCGACGAGAAGCTTGCCTTAAACCATATATGGTTCGCAGCAGCTTACATACTAGGTGTTCATTTCCCTTGGAAAGAAAACCCTCTGGTTGTGTCATATACACTTCCTCCTGAAGTTCCCCATTGAGGAAGGCCGTTTTCACGTCCATTTGCCAGATCTCATAGTCGTAGTAAGCAGCAATCGCAAGCAAAATCCGAATTGATTTTAACAGGGCTACAGGCGAAAAAGTTTCATCAAAGTCAATCCCCTGCCTTTATTTGAATCCTTTTGCCACGAGCCTGGCCTTATAGGTCTCCACCTGACCATCTGCTCCAATCTTTCTTTTGTATACCCACTTGCACCCAATAGGCTTAACACCTTCAGACGCCTCAACCAGAGTCCATACTTGGTTGGTATACATAGATTCCATTTCGGATTTCATGGCACTATGCCATTTCTCTGAGTCAACACTACTCATAGCCTCACTATAGGTCACAGGGTCGTCATCATCAATGATTGACAACTCATTGCCATTCTCAATGACAAGGCCATAATACCTCTCAGGTTGGCGAGACACTCTCCCTGTCCTACGAATGGGCTGTTCCACAGAAGGTTGTTCAGTCTGAACATGTGTTTCCACTTGATCCGTAGTAGTTTGTGCTTCTTGAACTTCATCAAGTTCAATTTTGCTCCCACTGTTTCCTTCAAGGATAAACTCCTTTTCCAAGAAGGTAGCATGTCTGGAGACAAACACCCGATGATCGGTGTAAAAGTAATACCCCAAAGTCTCTTTAGGATATCCCACAAAACTACATTTTACGGATCGAGATTCCAGCTTATCTGGGTCAACTTTCTTGACATAAGCTGGACATCCCCAAATCTTAACGTGTTTAAGACCCGGTTTTCTTTCTTTCCATATCTCATATGGAGTTTGAGGAACAGATTTGGAAGGCACCTTATTCAGTAAATATGCTGAGGTTTCCAATGCATAACCCCATAGGAATACTGGAAGATTCGCATAGCTCATCATGGACCGAACCATGTCTAACAAAGTTCGATTTCTCCTTTCAGATACCCCATTTAACTGTGGAGTATATGGAGGAGTCCATTGGGAGACTATACCATTTTCTTTGAGATAATCTAGAAACTCTCCATTCAAGTATTCACCACCTCGATCTGATCGAAGAGTTATAATACTGTGTTTGGTTTGTTTCTCCACTTCATGTTTATATTCTTTGAACTTTTCAAAGGCTTCAAACTTGTGTTTCATCAAATACACATATCCGAATCTAGATCTATCATCTATGAAAGTAATGAAGTACGAAAATCCACCCATGGCTTGCGTAGACATTGGTCCACATACATCTGTGTGTACCAATCCTAGCAAATCTGCAACGTTCTCTCCATGTCCACTAAATGGAGATTTGGTCATTTTACCCAATAGACAAGACTCGCATGTAGGATATGATTCAAAATCAAAGGGGTCAAGTAACCCTTCCTTATGCAATGTCCGCAGTCTATTTTCACTAATATGACATAGCCTACAGTGCCATAAATAGGTCAGATTTTCATCATCTCATTTTCTTTTATTAGTTTGTTCAATCTGAAGTAAATCATTCTCTACGTCGCATACATACAGACCATTATTTAAAATTCCACGTCCATAAAGAACATTATCTCTAAGGATAGAACATTCATTATTCTTAATAATAAATGAAAAACCATCCAAATCCAACATAGGGATAGAAACAATATTCCTCACAATAGAGGGAACGTAATAATAATTATTCAAAATAATAGTCTTGCCCATAGGCATATGTAAACTAAATGATCCTACAGATATGGCCGCAACCCTTGCTCCATTGCCCATACGTAGAATCACCTCATCTTTTTCAAGAGTCCTACTTCCCTTTAGTCCTTGCACCGAATTGCAAATATGAGAACCACAGGCGGTATCTAATACAGAAGTAGAAATTTGACCTAGTGACATATTAACTTCGATCATGAACATGCCTGAATCAGAAGCGGTAGTCTTACTACCCTTCCTCTTCTTCAATTCTGCAAGGTAAATCTTGCAGTTTCTCTTCCAGTGCCCTAACTTGTTACAGTGAAAGCAAACAGCTAAATTAGGATCAGTCAACTTGTGAGCATCTAGTATGCTCCGGAGTGATAGTGCAGAAGACGTGACGAATATAGTAAATCTGTAAATGATAAACACATAACAACACTTAGCAAATATTCAATTTCATTTCAAAACACTATATGAATCGGGTCTTTATTCATAAGTGTCTCCCAATAGTTAGTCTAATTTATTCAACCCTTAAGTGAAAATTAAGCATTCATAATGCTAGTGGGAATAGGGATCCTACATTCCATCACACAACCTCGGCTGTAGCACGAAACGTCATGTGATGTTCAATAGGCAGACAACTCTTGTCAATTACATCTTATGTTATTCCTTAATATAACTTTAGTCTCTTGAATAATTGAGTCACGGCTGTGGCACGACAAACTCAATATTCTAAGTCAAGTCTAACCCAACATTTCGTACAATTGAATCAGTCTCCAACGGCCCACGGCTGTGGCACGTACCGACCTTTAGATTCTAATTCAATGTACACATCTCTATGTAATAGACAAGTATTTCTTATTTCGAAATCAAAGCCCTCGGCTGTAGCACGAAACGACAATGATTTAAAAATAAGAACTACTTTCTATCATGTTGGAAGGCTATGACCGACACAAGCCCGTTGTGTCATTGGCCAATTACTAGTTGATATTATTTAATTTTAGAGGGTTTTATATTACATTACAATCATAATCATATTATAAAGAGATTCTTCCTTTTAAATTAAATATTTCAAATCAATAATCGATAATCAGATGATTCCCAGATCAAGTGGAGCATTGTCAAGAGGCGTCACTTAATAACCCTTTCTTACAGATAGAAATCTGTTGTTGACAGAATCATCCTTTCTCTCAATATTGAAAATTCATATTCAATTACGTGTTTCATAAACACAAGAATCTCATAATCGTATTCATAATATTTATATTAAGGTCATGAAACAATTTCACTATACTAGATTGTCTAACAAACGCCTTATGTTAATTAAGTCCACCTAAATCTATCATCGCATGATAAACTAAGCATATATCACATATATAAGCATGAATAAACGTAAATGTAGGCATGTTAAATCATGTAGCATATTGGTCTAAGCATTATACATCTCTATGTATCACATGAGGCATTTAAAAGCAATTAAAACAGTAAAAAATAGGTTTAAAACACTTCTGTTAGCTATAAACAGTTCGAAACTATTTCAGAAAATATCATATAATATACCATTAGATGCGTCTCAAAAAGACGAATCCAACGGCACCAAACACGCCCTATTCTGACCTTCCACGCGCCCTCACGC
The DNA here is from genome assembly GCF_009905375.1 of Apium graveolens. Taxonomy (NCBI): domain Eukaryota; kingdom Viridiplantae; phylum Streptophyta; class Magnoliopsida; order Apiales; family Apiaceae; genus Apium; species Apium graveolens. Next base: position 18,388,982 of record NC_133652.1, read on the forward strand.
GCCCCGAGAAGGTGACCCACACACCGCCACGCGCACACGCGCTGTCAGGCGCGTGTCAGACCGTCGCCCACGCGCCCCCACGCGCACACACGCCCTAAACCCTAAGCTGACGTCAGCATGATGTCATCTGATGATGTCAGCACTGGCTGACCGTTGACCCGCGCGTGTTTGACACGCGCCGCGCGTGACACACGAGCGCGTGTGCCCCACACGCGCGGGCCAGACGCGCGGTCCTTCCCCTTGTTCTGACTGTCGCCGTTTTCTCTTGCACCGAATTCCGTGCCGCCGTCCCTTTCCTTTCTTTCTTTCCGTGCACCATAACAGTACACCAAAAACAGCAGATGACAACTTTGCAAATATATATATATATATATATATATATATTAACAGATTATATATATATAATTACGAATTTAATTAAAACAACTTCAAAAATTCATAACAATTAATCCATACATCCTAAAATTATGAAAAAAATACCCATACGATCTACAACAATTGTAGAACCCAGATCTACAGTCAAAATTCTGAGAAACGATTTCTAATCAGTCATAATTAATCCATGATATAACTTGTCAAAATCATAATTAATTCATACAAGCACATAAAATTCTGAAATTTTTACCACAGATCTATATGCATACAACCTATGCTGTGATACCATTGTAGGATTTTATTTATCACGGAAGCATGGTAAAATAATTTTACATATATAAAATCCAAATAAAAGCATATAAATTGTGATTAAAACATATGGGATCGATTTCTAACCTTTAAAAGCGATCCAAGATCAACGAGCGGAGATCCTTAGCAGCTGCTCCTCAAGTGTGAAGCACTCCACCGGTATCCACCAAGAAAACGATGTAATGAAGGAGGAGGAGGTGGAGAGAATTAGAGTTTTTGTAAATCTTTGGGTTGAGGCAAAAATAGGGTTTATAATAGTATATTTATAGGCCAAATTTTCAGCTGAAAATTTTCCCATAAAATATTATAATTATTAACCCTTTATTATTCTCACTAATAATTAAAACACCTTTTAATTATTAATCCTTTTTCTAAACACTTTAGAAATAATTCTCTCACTTGATTTAATTTCCAAAAAATTAAATTCTTAATTAATAATATTAAGAACCTTTTCTTAATTAATTTATAATCAATTAAATCTCATTTAATCAATTATTAAATTTTCCAATTAATTATTTATTTCATAAATAAATAATTATCATCCATTATTAATTACTTCCTCCACCATTAAATCATTCTCTTTTATGGTATGACCCTGTAGGTTCAATATTAAGCCGGTAGTAGAAATAAATAATAATAAAACTATTTTATCATTATTTATATAAATTCTCTAATTCATTAAATATGATTAATTAATTAATCATATTTATTCTACATCGTGAGGGATACTTCTCAGCATATCGCGACTATCCGGATAATACGAATTCACTGCTTAGAATACCAAGAACCTATTCAGTGAATAGTTACCGTACAATTAATTCCTTCTACCCTGCAATATCACGATTAAATACAAGGCATGGAACTTGTGTCAAGCCTATCTTATTTAATCACTTGCTTTCCCATTCACTATGCTTAGTTCTATTTAATGTAAATTAGAAACTCCTTTCTAATTTCATTCACTCTGGCCAGAGATTCCAGAACTAGCATAAGTGGATCAGCATTGAACATTCTCTTCCTTCACTGGAAGGGGTAGATCCTTTATTGATCATACACTATCTTCGTATACAAATTCCTATACCCAGTAGAGCCCTTATAATTGTCCCTGGAGACTAAGAACTAAAACAAAGCATAGTTCAATGTACACAAGATTACTATGATGACCTCAAGTCTAAGGATACTTGTACAACTATCATTATGTGAACAACTGCTGACACGTGAGTGAACTCCATCAGTTGTTCAGCTGTGCGAGTCATGTTCAGTGAACCTATTCTATAATAAGCACCTACATACTAGCTATAGTGTCACCACAAAAATGTCTATAAGAACAGACATCCTTCATAATGAAGCAAACATAGTATGTACCGATCTTTGCGGATTATTAATTACCAGTTAGTAATCCTATGACCAGGAACTATTTAAGTTTAGAGTTATCATCTTTTAGGTCTCATTATTATGATCTCATCACAATTCATAAAAAGCTTTACTCTAAATCGTGGTATATCTTATTCAAACACTTAAAATTGATAGAGCCCGTAATAAAAACAAAACAAGTCTTTTATTAATATCAATGAAATCAAAACAGATTACATAAAAGTTATTCCTAAATCCTCATACATGATTGGACTTAGGACATATCTCTTTCACCATCAACGCATAAGAGGCCGGGTGGCGGTCCAGCACAAGGTCCTAATGAGGCCAGGGTGATGACCGGTGGGGGATTCATCCATCTACTAGTAGAAAAGGTTACTTATTGGTATCTTTGCCTGACCAGCAAGATATCAGGTTTATGCCAAGGTTTTCTCCTTTCCAAATTCATTGGATATTGCAACTCTATTTATAATTTTCATAACAAAGGTTTTCAAGGAGTGTATGAAATGTATATATATATATAGGTGTATATATATATCGGGACTTAATGAAGTATCTCGTAACTTCATTATTTATAATGATATTTCTAAGATTGAATCTATCCAAGTCTTTTCTTGTAGTCTTATCTATGTGATGAACTTTTGAAACTGATTATACCTTGAACGGTGGTAGTTCAAGTAGTATTCGGAAAAGATATAAGTATATTGGAGTATCTTGTAACTTCATCTTTTCAACTTATATCTGGTTAATGATTATCTTATACATGACAAAGATTTTCACAAAAATGTTGAGACAAGGTTATATATATGAGATCACCTTGCAACGATATTTTTATACAGTTATAAACTGGAACTCTGTGTATATTATGCATGGAATAGGACTTCCAAGATTTTGAAAAGTATATATACATATATACTGAATATTTTGTGACTTGGTCGCGATAAGATATCAAACTTGGTTCATTCCTTTTTGACCAAGACTTTCATGAGTACTATGAGGATGCTCACATATTGTAAATTATTATACATATTATTTTGGTGGGCTTGTTGCTCACCCTTGATTTCTTCTTTCATCACACAATAACAGATAGACAAGATGAACATGACCAAGCTCCCAATTTGTGAGCGGATAGGAAACATTCCGTAGTTTCCTGTGGGCGTTGATGCCGTTGTAGCTGAGGTAGGAACTACCAATAGGCTAGGCTTTCAACTTTTGATGTACCAGACTTATGTATACTTATGAATTGTAATAATGGCAAAGAATATGTAAATTTATTCAGAAACCCTTTTAAGGTGTAATGGTTTATAATTGTGGAATAAAATGACTTGTGTTATTTTTGGTATTCATCTCCGAGACTATAACTTGTGGTGTGTGTGTATATTGTGGGGTCACAGTACGCAATAGTTGGTTGATTATTAAGATTAAGTATTATTAAGGGAAATGGAACTCGTGACAACCCGGATCCTCGACCCCGGATTTGGGGGTGTTACAGATATTCATCATCCTTCGGGTGTCTCTGCACAACTTCAAATTTCTTCAATTCTTACAAGTGCAGAAGACTTAGTGGTAGTGCAATCACTCTTAGGACTGAGGGAAGGGAGTGAATTGAGTGAGAGTCTGGGTTGCTCCCAGGAAAAAAGAGAGAAAATGAGTGAACAAATGCAGTCCATTTCTTCAGGAATGGCAAAAGTGAGTGAGAGGAGTCCCACCTTTGATGGTGAAGGTGAGGGTGTGAGGGTGGGAAGCCAAGGGGAGCCCTTGATGCAAGAACAGAGAGATCATAAGAGAAATGCAGGTACAGGAGAAATAAGGGTGTACATCATTGTTAGTGAGTCAATGAATTTTAATGAAGCAAACAGAGAGGAACTATCTCAGCATAGTCAAGCTGTTATAAATTCCACCTCTTTGGATACTGCGACATTTACTCATCCTGTTCTAGCATATCAACTTTTGGCTGGACATAGCAATGAAAATACAGAAATGATGCTAAATTTGGTGCACACAACTCAATCCATGCAAAGAGCAAAGGATGCCATCACAGCTATGCCTTCTACAACTGGTGATGACATAGATTATGAGGCTGGTGGGTCAGAAGAATTCTTTGGTGATGAGGGTAATGATAGTGAAGAGGAGTCACTGGACATAGGGGGAGAAGTAGGCCCTAATTCCAGATCTGGTATGCCATCTTGGGCATTTTCAAAGAAATGTGAAGAATATTATTTCAAGACCACCCTCATTCAACTTATCATTCAGACACAATCGGCTCTTCAATCAACAACAAATGCTAGCACCAAGAAGCTCCTACAAGCACACCTTGATTCTCTTCAGTTACAACAAATCCAAGGCTTTCAACACAGTCATAATGTCACTTCTATCAAAAATGAGGTTAATCAAATGAAGAAGGACATTTCTGAAAGATTGGATGCTAAACTTCCAGAAGCAACAATGATTGATATTAAAAGACAGCTAAGGAAGAACTCTGATCTTGCCACAAAGGTGGAGTCCTTGGACAAAAGGATGACTGCTATGTAAGCTTCTCTCACAACTATACATCTACATCAGGCACGACAAACTCAACTGTTACAACAACTGGTGGTTGCACAATCTTCTTCCTCCACTCTACTTGATGATAACAAAAAGGGGGAGAAATCATTATCTCAAGTCAGTCAAGCAGAGCCAACTAGTAAGGGGGAGAAAGTGGTAAATGTACAAATCAACCAAGTAATTGTTCCAGAAATTACTCTGCCAAAGCCATCAGTATTGGACAACATTGATCTGATCCACATATCACCTGCTAAGCTTGAGTCAAATCAATTCCTAAGATGCCTGATGTTGCAGCTGTGGAGAAGGAACTAGATGATAAATGGAGAAAGATAGATGCAGAAATTCAACAAAAGTTTGGGCCAATTCAGAAGCCAGACAAAACATTCATTCATCACTCTCAAGTCAAGAATATTTCTGTAAATGAAATGAGTATGAATTATCTGGAAAAGGCCAAACATCTTGTATCAAATATCCAAAGGCAAATCTTATCATGAAGCCTAAAAGGAACTACTCAAAGTTCTCAGATAAAAATCCAATGGATATTGTGTATGAGACACCTAGGCCAGATGAGAAGAAGCTGTTGGCTAGGTCAATTGCATTTTACAAAGATCCAGCAGATTCATCACTCAAAAGAAGATTAGCCAAGATTTACAGAAATGGTAAGGAAATTTGTGTGGTGGCTGGACATCCTATGTTTGTGGAATCTAAAAAGGAAGAGAAGAAAAGGATAAGGAAAGAAAAGAAGCAAGCTGCTCTGGATGCTAAGAAGCTCAAACAAAAGAAGAAGCAATCTGCTATCTTAGCCAAACTTCAAGCTGTAAAAACCACAACTGAGATTTCTGCAGAACCATTTGTAATTGCTGAACCTCAAGATCAAAAAGTGTAAGATGAACCACAACAGAAAAGAAGATTCGGATACAAGCTCCACTCCAAAAAAAATTGGACTTCAGTGATGAGGGAATGGAAGACTATATTCCCAAAAAGCCTACAACTTTAACTCAGACATCAAAACCCTCAGTGGTATTTGAAGAATTTTGGTGGATCCAACTAGAAACATTCATGGTGAGCCCATTATTCCTAAGGATAAGCCAGTAGACTGGGATAGTTTACCAATTCCTGAGCTAATTTTTCCTATCTTAAACAAGCAAAAGAAGACAAAGACTAGAGCAAGCAAGAAAGTGAAGCCTGTGACTTTCAGATCCAAGACCCTAACCAAAACTCAATCTACAGTCAACAAGAGAGATTTTCTATACATCTGTGACATCAAGGAATTCTCTGACATAAACCTCTACTTAGATGAATTGGAAGAAGTAAGAGGAATTGATGCTCACAGACATCTTTCTGAAAGGCTGGTGTTTAAATATAAGGGAGGAAAAGAGATAATATGGCCACTTCACAGGATTCTTCTAGAAAGCCAATCAGTTCTAATAAAGATCTACTAATCCTTCAAAAAGAACTTTGGATATAATATGACTACAAGGAGATTAGTTCTAGAGAAGATTGAGGAGCTGAGGAGTAATAGAGCCAAATATGCACTACCAAAAATACTGTCAATTCCCTTCACAGGAAAGAAAGTGCATTTGAGGCCCTATTGGCTGATGCAATTCAGGGATGACAAGAGAGTAAGAAGATTCTTCAGATTGGAGGACCAGTTGAGTATCTCCAGCAATGAGACTCTATTGGAAATGCAAGAAATGTTAGATCTCTCAGAAGCTGATGAACTTGAGTTCCACAGAGAACTCCTAAATCAGATAGAAGAGAACAACATGAGGCTTGGGAAGAAATACAGACAATCAAGGAAATAGACTTATCTGCTCAGACTTGAGGAGCACCTTGATAATGATTGTGAGCAACTTCTTTGTATACTTTGCATTGTTCGATTTTCAATAAATATTGTAGCACTTGTCAGTTTTATCTACTATTTCTATTTTGTATCTTTTGGATGTTTTGTTATCATCAAGTTTCTCTTAATTTATGGCTACAATTCCAGTAGACATAAATTGGGGGAGATTGTTAGGAATATGTTGTGAACTTGATGATAAATTAAACAAAACACCTTAGTAGATTTAACTTAGTGAATTTTATAGCACTCGACGGATGATCAAATATAGTCCTGATGGATGATTTAATATAGTCTCGACGGATGATGATTTGACATCCATCGAGTGAGTAGCTTATGTAATAATAAGTCTTGTAGCACATTTCTGCAAACAACTTTGTGTAGATTCTGTTGGAGCATATGAGTCATGTTGACTACTATTAGATATGCAGAATAGGTTGATTAATTGTAAATATGGGATGTCTTGTAATTCTGTATAAGTGAAATGGAGTCAAGTGACAAATAGCTACCCGACGGATGATCAACAAAGCTATCCAACGGATGATCAACAAAGGTACCCGACGGATGACAAGCATGTACTCGACGAATGATCAAATTCAAATATATGTTGACAGTGACAACACAGTCACATGCGTCGAGTGTTTGCAAAAGGAATGTGGCAGCCTGTTTAGCAGGGATTTGATAACAAAGAAGCATTACCATTTCCATGCTATTATGAAGATATTCAAAGATGCTGAAATAGAGTAGTGAAGTAGCATGGAGTTAGACTAGATATGTTTTGTTTTATTATCTTGTCTTATTGTTATGTAAACTTGGTGATATATAAACCAAGTGTAGCTAGTAGAGCAACAAGCAACTAACCAAGCACACATATTTTCAGAGAAACATTTTCAAGCTGTATTCTGTAGCATTTTTCTGTAAGTTTAGTTGTTCTACTTGTAAGCAACTGTGTGTTATTCAAGCTTCACAGGGTTCTCATTCGATATATATATATATATATATATATATATATATATATATATATATATATATCTGGTGGATACTTTCAAATCCACCAGAAAGTTTTAAAAGCTTGTGTTTTTATTACTCTGTGTTTTGATTCATATAAATCATTTATTCCGCACTCTGCAAATCAAACACATATATATTATCAAGTAAGAACTGTTTTAAAATCTTAAAAAAGAAGCTAGAATTACATTCAACCCCCTTCGGTAATTCTTGTTGTATTGTTAGGGAATAACAGTTTGAACCTAATACTCTTGTTAAACGTACATTGTTATTATTATTCAGTTATTTCAGACCTAGTTTATCCTAGTTTTTATACCATGCTTTCATTGGAACCCATGATGACGATGAGTTCGGTTATGAACTAATCATTGTCATGGGGTTCTAACGGATTTACTTATGATTGTATGATATCCTAGTATTGGTTGTGCTTATTCGTCTTATGTGCGTCACGAACATATAAGATAGTTTGTTAATCTCTATTGAAGCGATAGGGAACATAGAGATTTAGAACTTGCCATGCTAGCATAGGTTCATGTATTTGTTATACATGATTCGTAGGTAATTTTAACCAGCTTACTTGCCCTATGTAATCACGATAGATAACTTGTTCATTAAACCGTTATGTTGTAAGATTCTATAGACATATAGGGTCTCATAATAATTGGTGTCTATTCAGCTTCTATCTCTTTTGTGAATGTCTGGTAGTGGGGTATTCGTACAACGAAAGTTGGCTTTTACTAGTTTCGTGTTATCTGATTAGTTGTCATCACCATTGCATGCCAAAGTTAAGAACAATGACTTTGAATGAAGTATTTAATGAAGTTAGAATCCCATATTTGTCTCATATAATTAATTCAATCACTTTATTCTTAGTTAATTGCATGTTAGTTTAATCTTAGTTATAAACATCTCAACTTGTTACCGTCTTAGCATTGAGCGATAGCCATACCATTGTTGCATAGGTGCATAATCTTAAGTTAACTAAAAAGAGTCTCTGTGGGTATGAATCTGATTTATATCTTATACTACTTGCGAACTCGTATACTTGCGTGTAGTTTTAGCGCGTATTTTCGCCCTAACAAATTTTTGGCCCCGCTGCCGGGGACTCTGTGTTAATTTTAGTTTATGTGCTTGACATCAGTAGCCGTTAAAGTTCATTGACTCATATATTTTACTTACTTGTTTGCTTGTTGGTGTTTCAAGTACTTTAGAGGGCGTGTATGTGAACGCGTTCTTAATCTCGAAAGGAAACACTGGACGAAGTTGAAGTAGCTGAAGAAGTTTTTGAAAAAGTTGTGAAAGTTGAAAAAGAAGCTATTATTGCAATGGGAGAACTAGTAGCGAATTCAAAGGCTTTGATGGATTATTCTCAACCAAAGATCAATGACATTCAATCTAGCATTGTCAAACCAGCCATCGCGGCTAATACTTTTGAAATTAAATCTAGTACAATTCAGATGGTGCAGAACTCAGTCCAGATTGGGGGTTCTCCAACGGAAGATCCCAACATGCACATTTGTAACACCCCCAAATCCGGGGTCGGGGATCCGGGTTGTCACGAGTTCCATTTCCCTTAATAACACCCAATCTTAATAAATAATCAACTACTCTGTACTGTGACCCCACAATAAATACACACACCACAAGTTATAGTCTCAGAGATGAATATCCAAAAATAATCACAAGTCATTTTATTCCATAGTTATCTGCCAATACACCTTAAAAGGTTTTCTGAATAAATTTACATTTTCTTTGCCATTATTACAATTCATAAATATACATAAATCTGGTACATCAATAGTTGAAAGCCTAGCCTATTGGTAGCTCCTACCTCAGCTACGGCGGCATCAACGCTTCCAGAAAACTGCGGAACGTTTTCTAACCGCTTGCAAATTGGAAGCTTGGTCTTGTTCATCTTTTCTATCTGTTGTTGTGTGATGAAAGAAGAAAGCAAGGGTGAGCAGCAAGCCCACCAAAATAATATGTATAACTATTTACAATATGCGAGCCTTCTCATAGTACTCATGAAAGTCTTGGTCAAAAGAAATGAACCAAGTTTAATATCTTAATGCGATGAAGTCGCAAAATATTCAGTATATATACATATATACTTTTCAAAATCTTGGAAGTCCTCTTCCATGTATAATATACAAAAAGTTCCAGTTTATAACTGTATAAAAATATCGTTGCAAGGTGATCTCATATATCTAACCTTGTCTCAACATTTTTCTGAAAGTCTTTGATATGCATAAGATAATCATTTACTAGATATAAGTTTAAAAGATGAAGTTACAAGATACTCCAATATACTTATATCTTTTCTGAATACTACTTGAACTACCACCGTTCAAGTTATAATTAGTTTCAAAAGTTCATCGCACTGATGAGACTACAAGATAAGACTTGAATAGATTCAATCTTTGAAATATTTTGAAGGAAATGAAGTTATGATATACTTCATTAAGTCCCGATATATATATACACCTATATATACATACGTTTCCTGAAAACCTCTGTCATGTAAAGTATGAAAAGAATTGCAATATCCAATAAATTTGGAAAGGAAAGAATTTTGGCATAAACCTGATATCTTGCTGATCAGGCAAAGATACCAATAAGTAACCTTTTCTACTAGTAGATGGACGAATTCCCCACTGGTCATCACCCTGGTCGCAATAGGACCTTATGCTGGACTGCCACTCAGCCACTTATGCATTTGATGGACTCCCACTGAGCCACTTACACTATCATGGACGCCCACTGAGCCCATGTTGCTTATGCCGACTCGATAGATGAACTTACTTCCCGAACGTTGGGTAAGTAATCAATTCATTTACCAAAACTGCAACCTTGTTGCGAATATAAAATACACCACAGAGCCGGATCCCTCAGGTTTTGAGCAAGTATTTAAATCCCCTTTAAAAGGAAGATCTTAAATATAAAAATGAGTTTTGGGATCCGCTCTAACTTTTAAAAATCATTTTGAAGACTCGAAAACACTTTAAAGAGTGTTTGGAGTAATGCTGATTTAATGAAGTAAATCAGTCCTAATATATTTAGAAAAAATCTGAATATTATTATTTAAATAATATTCCCATAAAGAATAATCTTTATACAAATAATTGAAGTAGAAGTTGTAAGACTTATACTTGAAATGAGTATTAAATAACCAAAGATATACTTATACGAAAGTACTATCTTTATTTGAATAATCAAAAATAAGTTTGATTATCGACACCTTATTCTTTAATAAAATAAAGAATATAACTCAGCAATAATCAGAGTCATAGATCCTCAAATGAATATTCAAATAATATTCATTAAATAATATAAACTGAGTCATAAGCCCTCGAATGAATATTCAAATAATATTAAATTAATAAAATAAACTGAGTCATAAGCCCTCGAATGAATATTCAAATAATATTCAATTAATAAAATAAACTGAGTCATAAGCCCTCGAATGAATATTCAAATAATATTCAATAAATAATATAAAGTTATCGAATAAATCTTATTCGATTAATAGTTTTAAAAACCATTCATATATATATATGTATATATATATATTATACTCGGGAGCCTCGCCTCCCGATTTTAGAAAATGTTTCACCTTTTTGATCCCCTATACTAAGGGTATACGCAAATACCGCTTATCTCTAGCATAGGTATTATGCAACTAATAAGCATTTGAACCAACAGATATATAAATCAAGAATATGAAACAAGCATGCATATATACCATATCATATGCTAAAATATATCGCAAGAATTTGCTAATAACAAATATGCATTTATCACAAGATCATTCATATACACATATACATCACAACAACAGTATAACGGGTAGAAAACTTGCCTGAGTGCTCCCGGATAGACTTAAGCTTAGAGTGGGTCCGATAACCTATGAACAACAACATAAGTCGGAATTAAACCCCGGTCGCTTAAGAAACTAGACTTTAACCATTTAGAGTCCTAACGTTCGCTTTCGCGCTTAACGACTTACTTAAGTCGCTCGAGTACCCTCGGCTCCACCATTTTTAATTAATTAACCATTAAGGGTTTTAAGGCGATTCTTTCCCGAGTGTCTTACCAACTGCCTAACACACTTAACATAATTGTTTCATACTTCAATTAGTCCTTTAAGGTCTTTAACCTATGTTTCGAAGTAAGGCGAGGGGTAATGATTCGTTCGCGAAACGTCGTTACTTAAAACGGCCGTTTCTCCTAAACCGTACATCGGAATCAAACGAACCATATATCAAAACGAAGCTCGTAACATGAACTATCTAAAAATGGCAATGGTCAAAACCTAGCAGGGAGTTCTGGGGTCCTAATGTTATGAACAAAAGCAGTCTAAAGTAAATCGGACATTACGACGGCTATGTTTACGCGATTTCCCAATTTTATACCATTCCAATTCAACCACCAATCAATCCCAATTCATTCATACAATCAACATTCATCCAAAACACACTAAAACAGTCCCAACACCTCAAGTTCTTCCAATTTATGTTATTCTCATCATGAACTTAAACTATACTTAATTTCTTTAACAAATCAACAAGATTCAACATTCATACCACTACCACTCCAACCCAAACTCTAAACAAACAAGCTTCATGCTTCACATATACTATATTACTCAGAACCATTCCTAAATACTCAAAACTAAAGCTAGGGTTTGGAGTTTATACCTTCTTGAAGCTTCTTAATCAATGAAAGATCCTTGGAATGCCCATGGAAGCCTTGATCTATGCTTAAGCTACCTTGAACTTTCATAAAAATCAAGAAAACCAAAGTTATTTCTTGAAGGTTACTATTCACCATCTTCTTCCTTAATTTATTGGAAGAGATTGTGAAGGAATTAGAAGTTTAAACTTATAGGATATCCATATCTATGTACAAGGAACCTTAGATAATTACCTTGTGATTTAACAATGCTTGGAACTTGATTTTTGATTTTTCTTCCTTTGAAAAAGAAGAAAAGCCGAGAGCAAGATGATGAGAATGAAATGATTTTGTGTTTTTTGATTTGTTTGGATTAGCTTGGTTGTTTTTTGTTTTGTTTTTAGTTGATTACCTTAATAACCTTATATTTGTGTGGTTATAAACCAACCACACCTCCTCCTTCCCTATGTCATGCTTGCATCACCTTATTGTGTCATCATCTCTTACTTGCCCTCTTCTCATTGGTTGGATGACCTCATCATCCCTAACCTCCTTGATTAACCTCCTTATTGTTTGCCTAATGACCGCTGATCTGTTATACGGTTCGCTTAACTTTAGTTTTTGTTTATCGTTTGAGGGATCATACCCGGGATCTTATTACTTGGGTTTCCTTAACCTTTCTCAATAAATTATAATCCTTTTATGATCCTCTCTTATAATCCTTTAATTTAAATCCTTTTTATCCTGTTACCTTATACTCAATTCTTTCCGTATCTAGTGGATTTCCGGGAAAAATCAAAGTGTTCAGAATTGGATTCTGACGATCTTTACATACACTTATATACCATATAGAGTACTAATAAAATCTCAGAATATCCATAACAGAACCCCTACATAGTGTGGCATGAAAAGTTTTCTCATTCAGCATAATCTGCAAAATCACTATTCATAAGGGTTTCAAAATTTTTCCGAAAATTGGGGTTATTACAACATTAGAGATTTCATCGAGATCTTTGACACTTTCAAATTCAACAATATTTCTGAAGATACTATTAAGCTGAGGCTTTTCCCATTCTCTCTGAGGGATAAAGCTAAGTGTTGGTTGAATTCTCTACCACCAGCGTCTATTACTACTTGGGAAGATCTTACTCAGAAGTTTCTTACTAAATTCTTCCCTATGGCAAAGACAGCTGTAATCAGGAACGCTCTTACTCAATTTGTGCAGCAATCAGGAGAGTCTTTGTGCGAAGCTTGAGAGCGTATAAGGAGATGCTTAGGAAGTGTCCTCATCATGGGATGCATGATCAGATGATTATCAACTACTTTTATAATGGTTTGGGAGCACAATTTAGACCCATGCTCGATGCAGCATCAGGTTGAGATTTATGGGCTAAAAGCTACGATGAAGCTTATGAGTTGATTGAACTGATGGATGCCAATAAATACCAAAACCCAATTCAGAGAGTACATCATGGCAAGGTAGCAGAAATTCTTGAGGTGGATACAACTACTGCTATAGCTGCTCAGCTTAAGGCTTTAATGATGAAGGTGGATTCTTTGGCTAATTATGGAGTTAATCAGATCACAAGTGTTGTGAGCTTTGAGCAGGTGCACATGAAACTAAGCAGTGTGCTATTTATAGTGAATCAGCTCAGTTTGTAAGCAACTTTCAGAGGTTGCAACAACCAGTTCCAGCCACTTATCATCCCAACAACCGCAATCATCCTAACTTTAGCTGGGGCAACAATTGGTGCAACAGCCTTATCAGCAGTATGCAGCAAAATAATTCAACCCTCCTGGTTTTCAACAACCGCAATATGCATCAAGTCAACAACTCCAACTTCAACAACTACCGCATGTAATACAAGTCAATCTAATGAAAAATGTGAATTGGAGGAGTTGAGGCTCATGTGCAAGAGCCAAACGGTTTCTATCAAGACTCTGGAGAATCAAATTGGGCAGATTGCTAATGCTTTGTTGAATCGACAACCTGGAACACTCCCTAGTGACACAGAAGTTCCATGCAAGAAGGAAGCAAAAGTGGAGGTTAAGGCAATTAAATTGAGGTCTGGGAAGGTTGCAAGCCCTGAAAAATCTCAAGTTCTGGAATCTGAAGTTTTGGATGAAGAAGATGTGTAGAAGGAAGCAGAAGTGGAATCAAGGAAGAAAACTGTGGAACACACTCCTTCTGAGGGTAATACATGGGAGAAATAGGTCTATCCTCCACCTACTTTTCCTAAGAGGCTGCAGAAGCAAAAGTTGGATAAGCAATTTGCTAAGTTTCCGGAGGTGTTCAAGAAACTTCATATCAACATACCTTTCGCTGAAGCTCTTGAACAGATGCCTAGCTATGCGAAGTTTATGAAAGGTATTCTCTCAAGGAAAGTGAAGATCGATGACTTGGAGACCGTTTCTCTCACGGAGGAATGCAGTGCTGTGCTACAACTGAAGTTGCCTCTAAAGCTTAAAGATCCTGGAAGCTTTACTATTTCTTGTACCATCGAAAACTTGTCGTTCGACAAGTGTATATGTGATTTTGGAGCTAGCATCAATCTGACTCCTTTTTCTATCTTCAAGAAGTTGGGTTTACCCGATCCAAAGCCTACATATATATCCTTGCAGTTGGCCGATCGTTCTATTACATATCCACGAGGCATTGTAGATGATGTCTTGGTCAAGATGGACAAACTCATCTTTCCTGCTGACTTTGTAATTATTATTTTCGAGGAGGATAAAAAGATTCCCATAATCTTGGGAAGACCATTCTTGGCTACTGGCCAAACCTTAATTGATGTGCAGAAGGGTGAGCTCACTATGCGAGTACTGGATCAGGATGTGACCTTTAATGTTTTCAATATCATGAAATTCCATACTGATAAAGAGGTGAGCTTAAAAGTGGAATTGGTCAATTCTGTGGATACTTCAGAACTTGATCAAATGCTAAGGTCTGATGCCCTAGAGAAAGCCTTGATCGGGAATTGGGATAGTGAAGATGATGAAGGTGATGAGCAGTTGCAGTATTTGAATGCTTCTCCTTGAAAGCGAAGGCTGGATATGCCTTTTCAATCTCTTGGATTGTCAGAACTCAAAAATGTTGAGGGGAGTCTCAAGCCATCTATTGAGGAAGCTCCTACAATCGAGCAAAAACCTTTGCCTGAACACTTGAGGTATGCATTTTTAGGTGATGCATCTACTTTGCCTGTTATTATTGCATCTGACCTTTCAGGTAGCGATGAGAAAAAGCTCTTGAGAATTCTGAGATAGTTAAAGTCGACAATTGGATGGACTATAGCAAATATTAAGGGAATCAACCCTTCTTATTGCATGTATAAAATTTTGCTAGATGAAGGAAGTAAGCCGACTGTTGAGCAGCAGAGGAGGCTAAATCCGATCATGAAGGAGGTTGTGAAGAAGGAAATTCTTAAGTGGCTAGACGCATGCATCATTTATCCTATTTCTGACAGTTCTTGGGTAAGCCCAGTTCAGTGTGTGCCGAACAAAGGAGGCATCACCGTGGTTGCTAATAAAAAAATGAGCTCATTCCTACTCGAACAGTCACGGGGTGGAGAGTTTGCATGGATTATAGGAAGCTGAACAAGGCCATATGGAAAGATCATTTCCCTCTTCCTTTTATTGATCAGATGTTTGACAGGTTGGCTGGGCATGAGTACTACTGTCTTCTGGATGGATATTTGGGCTATAATCAGATTTGCATCGCTTCAGAAGATCAGGAAAATACTACCTTCACTTGTCCGTTGGTACTTTTTCCTCAGAAGAGTTTCTTTTGGGTTATGTGATGCACCTGCCACATTTTAGAGATGTATGATGGCCATCTTCTCTGACATGATTGGTCAGAATGTGGAGGTATTCACGGACAATTTTTCCATGTTCAGGGATTCTTTCGACGAGTGCTTGCAAAATCTTGGCACAGTACTTAAATGGTGTGTTGAGACCAATCTGGTTCTCAACTGGGAGAAATATCACTTTATAGTGCAACAGGGCATCATTCTTGGGCACAAGGTATCTAGTAAAAGGTCTTGAGGTGGACAAAGCCAAGGTGGGGGTCATTGAAAACCTTCCTCCACCAATTTCTGTTAAGGGAATCCACAGTTTTCTTGGTCATGCGGGTTTCTATCGGTGGTTCATCAAGGATTTCTCTAAAATATCTAAACCATTATGCAATCTATTAGAGAAAGATGTCCCTTTCAAGTTTGATGATGAGTGTCTAGCTGATTTTGAGAGCTTAAATAAGAGCTTGATCGCGACACCTGTCATAACTGCACCTGATTGGAATGAGCCTTTTGAAATGATGTGCGATACAAGTGACTATGTAGTTGGAGTGGTTCTTGGGCAAAGGAAGAACAATGTATTTCATGTGGTCTATTATAGCTAGTAAGACCCTCAATGGTGCTCAACTGAACTACAATACTACTGAGATGGAACTCTTAGCCATTGTCTATGATTTTGAAAAGTTTTGATCTTATTTGCTTGAGATGAAGGTGACAGTTTTCAGTGATCACGCTGCGATTCGCTATCTCGTCTCGAAAAGGACTCAAAGCCTAGATTGATTAGATGAGTTCTTTTACTTCAGCAGTTTGAGTTGGAGATCAAGGATATGAAAGCTACTGAGAATCAAGTTACTGATCATCTCTCTCGTTTAGAAGATCCAGGTACAATTTCACATGACAAGACATTGATAAATGAGTTTTTTTCCCGACGAACAGTTGTTTGGGGTGCAAGAAGAAGAATCGTGGTTCGCAGATATTATGAACTATCTTGTGAGCAACATTATGCCCCCAGACTTAACTTATGCTCAAAGGAAGAAGTTTCTTCACGAGGTGAAGTGGTACATGTGGGATGAGCCATTTTTATTTCGGCAAGGAGCTGACCAAATCATCAGGAGATGTATTCCGTACAGCAAGACAATGGGTATCTTTCGAGACTGTCATTCAACTATTTATGGAGGCCACTGTGCTAGAGAAAAGACAACAACTCATATCCTTCAAGCATGATTCTTCTGGCCTATATTGTTTAAGGATGCGCATCAGTACGTTTTGAAGTGTGATCACTGCCAGCGTGTTGGTAATATGTCAAAAAAGGATGAGATGCCTCTGAATGTGCTTCTCGAGTTTGAGGTCTTCGATGTTTGGGGAATTGACTTCATAGGGCCATTTGTCTCATCTTGCAATAATCTGGTATATCTTGTTGGTGGTCGATTATGTGTCAAAATAGATCGCGAAGTCAAGGTTTTTCCAACGAATGATGCGAATGTAGTGCTTAACTTTCTTCTCAAGCAGATATTCACAAGATTCAAAATTCCAAGTGTCATAATCAGTGGCGAGTGATCTTATTTCTGCAATCGCAAGTTCACTGCTATGATGCAGAGATATAATGTGAATCATCGCATTGCTACACCCTACCATCATCAGACTAATGGTCAAGCTAAGGTGTCTAATAGAGAGATCAAGCGAATTCTGGTGAAAGTTGTATATCCATCAAGAAAGGATTGGTCTTTGAAGCTGGATGGAGTTGTTTGGGCATATCGGACAACATTCAAGACTCCGCTGGGCATGTAACCGTTTCAATTTTTTATGGTAAAGGATGGTCATTTTCCTGTAGAGTTAGAGCACAAGGCATATTGGGCTTTGAAAAAACTGAACCTTGATCTGACTGCAGCTGGTAAGAAAATGATGCTTCAATTGAATGAACTCGACAAGTTTCGACTTCAAGCGTATGATTACAACAAAATGTACAACGAGAAAGTTAAAAGATGGCACGATAGGGGTCTAGTGCTCAAATCATTTATGCCAGGGCAACAGGTTCTTTTGTTCAACTCTCATCTCCGTCTTTTTCCTGGAAAATTGAAGTCGAGATGGTCAGGGCCGTTTGTTATCAAAGCTGTGTTTCCACATGGAGCGGTGGAAATTTTTTAGAATGATCCAGGCCAGGCATTCAAGGTGAATGGACAATGTTTGAAGCATTACTATGGAGATACGGCAAACCGTGAGGTGGTTAGTGCCATTTTATTGTCAACTTGATCTCAGAATTCTATGTCAAGCTAGCAACGTAAACCAAGCACTTCTTGGGAGGCAACCCAAGATTATTGTATATTAGTAGGAAAGAAAAGAAAATAGAAGGAAGAAAAACGAGAAGAAAAAACAAAAAAATCAAAAAAACAGGGGACTTTTTCCAGAAACACGGCGCGCTCGCGCTGGAAAGCGGGGCGGCCGCGCTGAAACAACAGAAATATGGCGCGCCCGCACTGGGAAGCAGGGCGGCCGCGCTCAAACAGCAGGAACACGGCGTGCCCACCCTCCCATGCGGGGCGGCCGCGCTGAACCCCAGAAAAAGAAAAAATAATAAAATTCTGAAAATCATAAAAAAAAGAGAGTTACACAGCAATTATACAATCTCTTAAGCCCCAATTTTACTCCCTATTTTTCCCATATTCCCACTACTTCCACTAACCTACAATCACTACCCCATAACCCTAACCTAATTCTAATTCTTTATATATACATACACCTATATACATCCATCTTCACCTTACTTTTGTTCTCTCAAACCCTAAATCTCTCTACACACCTCTCTTATCTCACTTAATCTATTCCAATGGCACCAAAGAGAGCCCGTGCTCAAGTAAGCAGTAGCACTAACCCCACTTCTACCGATACTTCGAGTGTTGGGGGTACGAGGCCACGATTTGTTACTCCGGAGGCTGAAGCGGAGTACACAAGGTTGTTGTCTAAGCAGATAGCGAAAGAAAGGGGTTTTTCACCTTCGGGTAAGGATGGTAAGCTTCTCGAGATGAACTTGGAGATGGGATGAGTTTTGTTTTGTGAGGCACCCGAGGCTGTGCCTATGAGTATCGTTCGCGAGTTCTATGCGAACGCAAAAGCTGATAATGATGGGTATTCGGTGGTGCGTGGGTTGACAGTGGACTACGACTTGGAAGCTATTCGCAGGGTTATCAACCAACATGTGAGGCAACCAACTCAGGAGGAGTGGGTTAATAAGACGGGGGAGGACTTTGATTTGGATTTGATTGTGGCCACTCTGTGTATCCCGAATACACATTGGAAGTTCAAGAGGGGATCGAATGAGTATCTCAATTTCCCTGCTTCATGTATTAACAAGTTTGCTCGTGCTTGGAATGCTTTTATTTGTGCCAATATTATGCCTTCTTCTCATGTGCATGATGTGACTGTGGATCATATGAAATTGTTATGGGGGATTTTGTAGGGAGATTATGTGGATCTCGGTTCTGTTATTCATTAGGGTATTTTGCGGATTTTACGTGAAGGCACTACGGGGTCTATCCCTTATGCTTCGATTACGACCCATCTTTGTGTTGCGGTGGGTGTTCATTGGCCCGCACATGAACAGCTTCAGTTACCGAATGCCCCCATCGACAGTTCTACGATCTTAAGCATGCAAGAGTGGTTTGGTGGGAAGGCTGACGAGAAAAGAGTTGGGTACACCTATGATCATTTACCGGGTGGCCAGCCAGCCGATCAGATGTATGCTGGTGGTTCGACTCAGGCACGCAAAGCAGCATGTAGACATCAGGTTGGTGAGGCTAGTTCTTCACAGCAGCAGCAGCAGGCAGACCATAGTGCTGGTTTAGGCTCGACACAGTATAGGCGTTTGACGAGGCGGATGGATGCGATGTATGAGTCGCAAAGCAGGTTTGTGCAGAATCTTACTCAGGCATTGGGTACATCTTTTAGAGCCACGGGGGTTGACATACAGTGGCCAGTTTTTAGAGAGGATTCTGTGTACCCTCCTCTTGACACTCCACCCGCAGAGGGTGATGATTCTTCTTCTTCCGAGTAGGTATCCCTTGATTCCTTGCTATTACCTTCACTAAGGACAGTGAAATTTTTAAGTTTGGGGGTGATAGTTAAGGAATATTTGTGTGTGAGTCCATATAGATGCATATTCATGATAGTTTAGTTCATATAGTTTGCATATTTGTCATGTAGTTATTTGTTTTTATTTTGTGTATTTGTTATCATGTTAGTATATTGCATATAGTTGTATTGGCATTATATCATGATCCCTTAGGTTGCTTTTTCGATTAATTTGTGATGTTGATTCGAGTGTAGTGATATCGTATAGAGGAATGTTAGTCCTAACGAATTAATTTGCATGCTAGAAATAAGAAAATTTTCACTAAGTCTTATAGGTTGCTTGAGTGCTAGATCATGATCATGACTTGTTTGTTTGTCGAGGTTTAATCACTTGTTTATGTCTAGAATTTATGTGATTCTCTTTGTGATGAAATAACATAGATTTTTAAAATTGGAGAAAAATACTAGATATCAATGCTAGTTGTGGCAAGGCGTCAAATGGATAGTAGCCGGCTCATATTTATATGAGTAGTCTCGGGTTGAGCGAGATGGAGCAAAACACACTCATTCAGAACATGAATAAAAAGAAAAAGAAAAAGAAAAAGAAAAGATATGTATTATGCATAATTGATCACAAGTGGGCTCTTTAATATTTGAGTTATTAAGTTCTAAGGGACTTTGTGCCTAGTGACCTACGGATTTTATAGTCTGGGATCCCCTAACCTAACGCTCACTACATGAGTATTATTGCATAAGTCTTTTATGGACCTCGCTCATTGCACGATCAGATAAGCATATTTGTGTTTTTTATGTGTTATCAATAAAAATATGAATCCTTGTATAACTGTTAGGGTGAAAACACGCGCTAATAACACACGCAAGTATACGTGTTCGCAAGTAATATAGAATACTTTCTAGTTCATTCCCACAGAGACTCAGACTAATTATGTTCAATTAAACTCACTCACCAATGTATGATTACTTCTCAATGTTAAGACAATAACACTTAGAGTTGATTAACTAATTATTAACTACAATTAACTACTAGAATTAAGCACTTAATTAACACTCGAATTAACAATATTAAAACACTCATGAGATCACAAATTCATTACTACTTCCTTCAATAGCTATTCTTATTACCCATAGCATGCAACAGTGATGATATTAATCGAATAACACGAAACTGATAAAAGCCAACTTTCATTGTACTAATACCATTCTACCAAACATCCACAATTAAGATAGAAGTTGAATAGGCATCAATTATGTTGAGTCCCTATATGTCTACAGAAATTGACAACATAACGATTTAAGAACAAGTTATTCCTTTTGATTACACAGGGCGAATAAAACTGTTAGAGTTACCCACTAATCATGAAACATCATACATGAACCTATGCCAGCATGGCAAGTTCTAAATCTCAAGATCCACCGTCGCTTCACAAGAGATTAACACCCTATCTTATATGTTCGCGACGCACATAAGACGAATATGCACAACCAATACTAGATATCATACAATAATCACACACTAAGGTATTAAACAACTAACTAGAGAATTCCATAGTAAATCCGTTACGACCCCATGATCACGATTAGCCCACGAATGGCCGCATAATCAGTGAAACCAAAGACTATAGCCAAGAGCTCCTTCTCAGTAGTGGTATAGTTCATTTGGGCCCCATTTAAAGTCTTGCTAGCATAGTAGACCACATGAAAGAGATTATTCTTGCGCTGCCCTAGAACTGCACCCACCGCATAATCACTCGCATCACACATCATCTCAAAAGGCTCTGTCCAATCAGGTGCTGTAATAACTGGTGCAGTTATCAAACTCTTCTTAAGAGTCTCGAATGCCGTCAAAAATTCATCATCAAATTTGAAAGGCACATCCTTCTCAAGCAAGTTGTACAGTGGCTTAGATATCTTCAAAAAGAACTTGATGAAACGCCGATAAAAATCCGCATGACCAAGAAAACTATGAATTCCTTTCACAGAAATATGTGGTGGAAGATTTTCAATGACTCCCACCTTGGCTTTGTCCACCTCAAGACCCTTGCTGGAGACCTTATGCCCAAGAATAATGCCTTCACGCACCATAAAACGACATTTTTCCCAATTGAGCACCAAATTAGTTTCCACACACCTTTTGAGCACTGCATGAAGATTATTCAAACATTCATCATATGAATGTCCAAAGACGGAGAAGTTGTCCATAAACACCTCGACATTATTTCCAATCATGTCAGAGAATATTGCCATCATACATCTCTGGAAAGTGGCCGGTGCGCCACATAACCCAAACGAAACTCTGCGAAAAACAAATGTGCCAAATGGACAAGTGAAGGTAGTCTTTTCTTGATCCTCTGGTGCAATACAAATCTGATTATACCCCGAGTAGCTATCCAGAAGACAATAATACTCATGACCAGCCAACTTGTCAATCATCTGATCGATAAACGGAAGTGAGAAGTGATCCTTCCTTGTGGCCTTGTTCAACTTTCTGTAATCCATGCATACTCACCATCCTGTGACTGTTCGAGTGGGGATGAGCTCGTTCTTTTCATTTGCTACCACAGTGATAGCTCCTTTCTTGGGTGAGGTACACATTGCACGGGGCTCACCCAAGAACTGTCAGAAATAGGATAAATGATTCATGCATCCAGCCACTTCAGAATTTCTTTCTTCACCACCTCTTTCATGATAGGATTAAGTTTGTGCTGTTGCTCAACAGTCGGCTTACTACTGAAAGGCATATGTCATAGCCTATTTGTATATTCGAGGATTTAACTCAACTCAAATAAGAATGTAATAAGTAAATAGTGGATCGACCGTCAGAGAGATCTCGCAACGTAACATCTGTCAGAGGATTCAGAAACAACGTTCATCTACAGACTTGACGAAGTACTTCACTGGAAGAAGCTCAAGGAATTGATCAAGCCTCAGTGATATAAATCAAGTTCGTGGATTTAATCAAGTGACAGAGATCTCGTCAGAGTATCATTAATTACAAGGATTTTATCTGAAGATAATCAGAGTATCAAAGTCAAGACATGAAGAAACGTCACAGAAGTTAGTCGCTCATGAACCAGACAGTACATCGAGTGTCAACATTGAAGTGGCGGAATTGATTCATAAGTCTCAGTGATTTTCAGAAGATTGTCAGAAGAATGGATGCTGCTCAGGGTTAGTATTAATTCTCTATTAATTAATTAAGTCATATAATTTAATTAAGAAAATAAATTATATCTGCAAAGATTAATTTATTGATTAATTGAATTAATTGATTAATTAATTTAGAATTAATATTAAGGATTTACAGAATTTTAATTGGTTAAAATCTGTTTTAATTCTAAAAAGACAACTGATTGTACTAGTATGACAATCGGTATGACAATCAATAGTCATACCGAAAGTCATGCTAATTCAGTTGATTGTCTTCTAAGAATTATTATTTAGATTAAAATCTGTTATTAATTCAAGCAAGACAATTCATTTGAACTAATATGACAATCGGTATGACAATCAATAGTCATACCGAAAGTCTTGCTAGTTCATTTTGATTGTTTTGCTAGTTGTAAATATTGTCATACCGAAAGTCTTGCTGGCCAAAGGGATTGTCATACCAGTTCATTTGCATTCAGTTGATTGACTTAAAAGAAGCAGAATCCAATTTGATCAATAATCATCCAATATCAAACAAACAAACAAGTCAAGAACACAGCAGAAACAAAAGCATAATATTTCATTTTCCTCTCTGCTTGCCTCAAGATTAAATTTCTAGTTTGTAACGTTAAATCCAAACCACTAGAATTATTTATCTTGTTCTTGTGTAACAATCTAGCGGATCAAAATCCCTAGAACTTAATCTCAAATCGCGTTTAGCATTTGATTCTAATTATTACAAAAATAGAAAAAGTTTATGTCGAATTTATTCTAAATTTGTGATAATTAATTTGAGTTTAATTCCTTGTAATCGACACAGTTGTTGTAACACCTTTCAAGTTTAATAATATTATTATTTAACTTGAATTTTGTTTCATATTTTTTATTCCGCATTTTATCGATTATTTGGACCTGTTTGTATTCAACCCCCCTTCTACAAACACATTGGGACCTAACAATTGGTATCAGAGCCTTCTGATTTAACGAACAAATCAAGATCCTAGACTTTTGTGATTTTTCAACTCTTTGAATTTTTATTCATTCAAAAATTCATAATGACTTCACAAAAAGTTGGAACCGTTAAAATTCCACAATTTGATAAAGAGAATTATACTATGTGAAAGAAGAAGATGCTCTTGTTTTTACAAGTGGCAAATCCCAAATATTCAAACTTGTTAAAGAAAGGGATAAAAACTCCGATGGTTATTGAACCGGAGGTAATAGTAGATGATGTAGTGATCACCAAAGCCAGAACCTATCCAAAAGATCCTGAAGATTTCACTCCTGCTGAGAAGGAAGAATTCTCCTTGGATGCCAGCCTTCAATTAATATTAATTGATTCCCTTGATCCCTTGATGAACAGACATATGATGAACTGTAAAAATGCTAAACACATGTGGGAAACTATTGAGGTAATTAATGAAGGCACAGAGGAAGTTAGGGAGAACAAGTTGGAGATCCTAACCTCTGAATATGAACATTTCAAATCAAATCCAGGAGAAGGAATTACTGAAGTGTTTGAGAGGTATAATGCGTTGATCAACAACCTGAACATCAATGGAAAGTATTATTCAATCAGGGAGGTCAACAAAAAGTTTCTTTTAACACTACCAACTCATCTTGAACATAGAATCACTGCCATTAGAGAAGCTAGAGATCTGAGTGAGATTTCTTTGGACAGGCTCTATGGAGTGTTAAAAACCTATGAGTTGGAGCAGATTCAACAGAAGGAAGTCTACGGGAAGGATAGAATGGTCAGCACATCTACTGCACTTGTAGCTGAAGGTCAACAACAACAACAATCTCAACAGTTAGAAAGAATGGTACAGTTTTCCAAGGGTGAGGAAAATGAGTTAGTAGCAGAATATGATCCTCCTACTACAAATCAATCAAGTGATGATTTTTATTCCTTGGAAGAGCTGGAGCAATTAGAAGATGAATCAATGGCCCAAATTGTCAAGAGATTCTCTAATGTCAGATTCAGGAGGAATCCCAAGCTTAAGTACAAGTCCAACTACAACAAATTCCAGAAAGGTGGATCTTCATCCTCTAACACCAGCAGTGGTGGATACAAAACAGGGATGGTTGATTGGGGCACCATTAGATGCTATAACTGCAATGAGTTGGGACACTTTGCCACAGAATGCAGGAAGCCAAAGCAAATAAGGAAGAACTCTTATGATTCCAATCAGAAGAGTAACTCTGAAAGGGCTTATCTGGCAAATGGAAGAAGCTGGGATGATACTGAGAGTGAAGATGAAGAAGAAGGGAATCTTCCTCTTATGGCTATTGAGGGAAATGCTTCATCGTCAAGAAAAGAGGTAAAATATACTGATGCTGAATTAGTATATCATCTAGGAGGTAACTTAGAGAATGCACGTCATGATAATGAACTGTTAAGTTTACAGATCACAGACCTTGAGAAAGAGGTCAATGAATTAAGACTTGTGCATACTAATCAAGACAAATTAAAAGAACAAGTGTCTTTTCTAGAGAATAGAGTTAATTGTTATATAAAACTCGAAACTATTCTCAAAGACAAGATCACCAGTCTTGAGACTAAAGTTAGAGCCTACTTCAATTCTTGTTCGAAGGCTAAAGAGTTCTACAGTAAGCAAGCTGTTAATAAAACATCTGGAATAGGTTATGATTATAGTGTTGCTATTGGAGAATTAGGCATAAACTCCCCTCCTCATGTTTGTGCTAAAGGGAGGGAAGTACCACATGTGCTTAAGGGTGTTGATGAACCCCTCTACAAACCATCAATTGCTGAACCATTTGATGGGACCTCTTCTGTTATTCAAGAAGAAATACGTGATGAGGATCATGCTAATGAGAAGATTGTTTCCAAGTCAAGTGAGTCAAAAGTCCAAGTCAAAGTCAAAGTTGTGAAAGCAACTAAGACTAACTCAGACACACATGAGTTGGATAACAAAAATGCCATGTCTGCCATGCATAAATTGCCTGCTATTAATCACTCTCATAAAGCATGTGGTGTTTATAATTGTATGTCTTGTGCTTTTAATTTGATGTATGCTTATTTTAATGGTAAGCATGTTTCTAATGATAAGACTACTCCTCGTCAGCATGTGAATAATAGAAAGCATGATAGGTCTAAGACTGCTAGTCCTTCTAAGGCTAGAAAGGAGACATTTGAGCCTAAGCCTAAACATAAATTTGTCAAGGTTGTTTATAAGGTCAAATGTTCAGTCAGTGAGAAAGTTGAGACAATTAAAATTAAAAATGTTGTTTTGCCTGACAAAGGTCAGTTCTACAAGTATGTCGGGCCCAACCAAGCTTGGGTTCCGAAGAAGGTCTAATCCATTTGTAGTGCAGGGCATTAAACAGGTGAAACCGGGAATGTGGATTCTTGACAGTGGATCATCAAGACATATGACCGGAGATAGAGCCCTGCTATCAAATGTGGATTGAGAAAGCTGGCCCCGTGGTTGCCTTTGGAGATAACAGCAAAGGTGTATCTGAGGGATATGGCTGTCTGCAAGCTGGATATGTTATCAATAAAATTTTGTATAATGTGCTAGGTTATTATCAGGAAGCAGTATCTAACATATAGCACCAGTGACGAGACTTGAGAATATTACGACATATCAGGCACCTGCTGCACATTACACTTGGAATTGTACTCTAGTAAGATGACTTCAGGTTGGTATGAACTAATGTACTGCTCAAGTAATCGTCATATTTATAACTCTCTTATCACTAGGCACAATCATATTGTTTTATATGTGTAGTGAATTTTAGGAGTTAATCAAACTTTTTTTTCACATTAGTGATTTCTTATTTCATGTAAAATCTTTTTAAATCACTATTGTACATCATTACTCTCAAAAGACTAAATATATTATTTTCAGTCATTATAAATCTTAAATACATTTTATCTCTCTGTTGCCATATAATTCTGTGCTACAAGTTCAGTCTCCAATGACTTTCTTTCATTGACAGTCATGAGGTTGAAAACCCACAACGTCTATCCCAGACTGTAAAGACAAACACAAAACAGAACCAACCAACACTCTCTTACCACTAAATGTAGTATGAATGAGCGTGAGGGAGATAGTACCTTAGTGCACCACATAAGGAAGGTTCTGAAGTCAACCCAGTGGCTCTGTCTCCTACAAAGATGAGTAGTATTTAAACCGAGACAACTGCTAACCCCCATACATCTTCTCAAAAAGATGTAATGGTTGAAAAGGCACAAAAACAGTTACTAGATTCATTCTCTCAACAGGGTGCGTCTATTGAAATTTACCTGTCTGCCAGGGTATCCTATGTAGTGTCACCACCTTAAAGATAAACAATTCTTAATGCACAAGGAAAGGTTACACACACAAAGGATGAGTTGACAGTTTCGACCATTTTAAGGTCAGATTCGATTGTTCAAGGTTCGTTAATGGACCAATTGCCTTTATAGGTGTTAGGAGAGGATACTGATCCAAAAGCCATATGTCAGTGGTCAGTGTCTACCTCCCCAGGCTTAAATCCCCTGGATGCATCTGCGGATAGTGGATCTGACATAAGCGCAGATCAGCAACTTGTTGACAATGATTCAGATATTACCTGAAGAGTCACAAGGAAATGTCTTCACAGACATTAAAAGGGAACTTTGATCTTTATGCTAAATTCATTGGATCATTGCTTACCTTCCCAGAATTCAAATCTGGAACCCTAAAAGGGAAACTAGCAACTTGTAAATTATGACTTAGATTCATCTGACGAGTTTAACAAGGATGGGGATTTGTGAATTATATCTGCAAAGATTAATTTATTGATTAATTGAATTAATTGATTAATTAATTTAGAATTAATATTAAGGATTTACAGAATTTTAATTGGTTAAAATATGTTTTAATTCTAAAAAGACAACTGATTGTACTAGTATGATAATTGGTATGACAATCAATAGTCATACCGAAAGTCATGCTAATTCAGTTGATTGTCTTCTAAAAATTATTATTTAGATTAAAATATGTTATTAATTCAAGCAAGACAATTCATTTGAACTAATATGACAATCGGTATGACAATCAATAGTCATACCGAAAGTCTTGCTAGTTCATTTTGATTGTCTTGCTAGTTGTAAATATTGTCATACCAAAAGTCTTGCTGGCCAAAGGGATTGTCATATCAGTTCATTTGCATTCGGTTGATTGACTTAAAAGAAGCAGAATCCAATTTGATCAATAATCATCCAATATCAAACAAACAAACAAGTCAAGAACACAGCAGAAACAAAAGCATAATATTTCATTTTCCTCTCTGCTTGCCTCAAGATTAAATTTCTAGTTTGTAACGTTAAATCCAAACCACTAGAATTATTTATCTTGTTCTTGTGTAACAATCTAGCGGATCAAAATCCCTAGAACTTAATCTCAAATCGCGTTTAGCATTTGATTCTAATTATTACAAAAATAGAAAAAGTTCATGTCGAATTTATTCTAAATTTGTGATAATTAATTTGAGATTAATTCCTTGTAATCGATACAGTTGTTGTAACACCTTTCAAGTTTAATAATATTATTATTTAACTTGAATTTTGTTTCATATTTTTTATTCCGCATTTTATCAATTATTTGGACCTGTTTGTATTCAACCCCCCTTCTACAAACACATTGGGACCTAAGAACTACCCTCCTCTAGCAGAATCTTATGCATACAATATGATGGGCTGATCCCTTTTATGTCTGCTATGGTCCATCCAATAGCCGATTTGAATTCTCTCAAGATCCTTAAGAGCTTGTCCTCCTCACTACCTGAAAGGTCAGATGCAATAATAACAGGTAAACTAGATGCATCACCTAAAAAAGCATACCTCAAGTGTTCAGGCAATGGCTTAAGATCCAAGGTGGGTGCTTCCTCAATAGATGGTTTAAGCTTTCCTTCAGCATTTTTGAGGTTAGAAGTACCAAGGGATTCAAACGGCATGTCTAGCTTTCGCCTCCAAGGAGAAGCATTAAGATATTGTAGTTGCTCATAGCCATACTCATCATCACTGTCAAAATCCCCCACTAAGGCCTTCTCTAATGCATCAGACATTAGCATATGATCGAGTTCTGAAGTAACCGCAGAATCAAATCCACTTTTAAGCACTCCTTATCTTCTGTAGGGAATTTCATTGCTTTGAATACATTGAATGTCACATCCTGATCCTGTACCTGCATAGTAAGTTCACCTTTCTGCACATCTATCAAGGTACGGCCTGTAGCCAAGAAAGGTCTTCCCAAGATTATGGGAATCTTCTTATCTTCCTCGAAATCCAGAATAACAAAGTATGCAAGAAAGAGCTTATCCACCTTGACTAGCACATCCTCCACTATGCCTCGTGGGTAAGTAATAGAATGATCAGCCAATTGTAGAGACATGTAGGTGGGATTTGGATCTGGCAAATCCAACATTTTAAAGATCGACAACGGCATCAGATTGATGCTTGCTCCCAAATCACTCCCAAATCACAAAGGCACTTGTCAAAAGACAACTTGCCAATGGTGCAAGGAATGGTGAAGCTACCTGGATCTTTAAGCTTTGGAGGTAACTTTTGTTGCAGCACAGCACTGCATTCTTCCGTTAGAGCAATGGTCTCAAGGTCATCCAGTTTCACCTTCCTTAAAAGAATACTCTTCATAAACCTCGCATAACTAGGCATTTACTCCAGAGCCTCAGCGAAAGGTATATTGATGTGAAGTTTCTTGAACACCTCCTAAAACTTTCTGAACTGCTTATCCAGCTTTTGTTGTTGTAATCTCTTAGGGAAAGGTGGTGGAGGATAGAGCTGTTTCTCCCCTGTATTACCCTCAGGCAGAGTGTGTTCAACATTAGTCTTCCTTGGTTCTGCCGCTTTCTCCTTTTGCTTAGCTTCTTCATCTCCAACTTCAGCTTCTCCTTCTTTTGCTTTTTCAGCATCAGCAACTTTTCCAGACCTTAAGGTAATAGCCTTGACTTGCTCTTTAGCTTCCTTCCTGCCTGGCACCTCAGTGTCACTGGGAAGTGTTCCAGGTTGACGATTGAGCACTGCATTGGCTATTTGACCAATTTGATTTTCCAAGGTCTTGATCGACACCGCCTGACTCTTGCACAACAGCTTAAGTTCCTCAAAATCAGCACTAGTGGGTGCAGCCACACCTCCCTGTTGAGGATATGATTGCCTTTGAGCATACTGTTGCAGTTGCTGGAATCCAGGTGGATTGAACTGTTTACTTACGCCTTGCTGATTGGGTTGCTGAATAGCATTCTGATTATTACCCCAGCTGAAATTTGGATGATTTATGTTGTTAGGATGATAAGTAGCTGGCACAGGCTGCTGTTGTCGCTGATAATTGTTCACATACTGAACAGATTCATTAACAAGAGAACACTGATCCGTAGCATGAGAACCTGCACAAAGCTCACAGACCATAGCTATCTGATTGACTCCATAGGTGGCTAGAGAATCGACCTTCATAGATAGCGCTTGGAACTGCGCTGCAATAGCGGTGGCTGCATCGACTTCCAGAATACCTGCTACCTTCCCAGGAATCATCCTTTGAGTTGGGTTTTGATGCTCATTTGCAGCCATAATCTCAATAAGATTATAAGCCTCAGTATAGCTTTTGGCCCACAAG
This sequence comes from Apium graveolens, assembly GCF_009905375.1. NCBI lineage: Eukaryota > Viridiplantae > Streptophyta > Magnoliopsida > Apiales > Apiaceae > Apium > Apium graveolens. The sequence goes on from NC_133652.1 coordinate 18,419,734, forward strand.
GCGCCTCCATCTGCTGCATCGAGCATGGGCCGAGATTGGGCCCCCAAACCATTATAAAAACCAGTGATCACCATCCAATCGGGCATTCCATGACACTTTCTCAACATCTCCTTGTAGCGCTCCCAAGCTTCGCACATAGATTCTGTAGGTTGCTGCGCAAACTGATTAAGAGCACTCGTCATAGCAGCAGTCTTTGCCAGTGGATAAAACTTCACTATAAACTTTTACGCAAGATCTTGCCAAGTAGTGATGGACCCAGCTGGTTTAGAATGTAACCAGTCCTTAGCTTTATCCCTCAGAGAGAATGGGAAAAGCCTCAGCTTGATAGCCTCATCAGTCATACCATTTTATTTGAAAGTACTGCAGATCTTGACAAAATTCCTTATGTGCATGTTGGGGTCTTCAGTCACAGCACCTCCAAAAGAAACAGAATTCTGCACCATCTGAATAGTGCCCGACTTGATTTCAAAGGTGTTAGCCTGAATAGCCGGATGAAGAATACTTGACTGAATGTCATCAATTTTAGGCCGAGAAAAGTCCATAAGAGCTGGATCTGCCGGAACAATACGATCACCCATGATTACTGGCTCTTTCTGCTCACTTCTTGAATCCGAATCTGTAAAATCTATCTTCTCCGGAATATCAAGAACTTCGTCTGTCTCCTCAGCTGTATCTAAAGTCCTCTTGCGAGTACGAGAACGAGTTTGCATAAACGCTCGCTAAAGTACCTGAAACACAACCGGAAACAATAAGTACACACGTCTTAATCACGGAGTCCTAATGACCAATGATGGCAAGTACATAAACTAAACAAATACGCCGAGTCCCCGGCAGCGGCGCCAAAAACTTGTTAGGGCGAAAACATGCGCTAATAACACACACAAGTATACGTATTCGCAAGTAATATAGAATACTTTCTAGTTCGTTCCCACAGAGACTCAGACTAATTATGTTCAATTAAACTCACTCACCAATGTATGATTACTTCTCAATGTTAAGACAATAACACTTAGAGTTGATTAACTAATTATTAACTACAATTAACTACTATAATTAAGCACTTAATTAACACTCAAATTAACAATATTAAAACACTCATGAGATCACAACTTTATTACTACTTCCTTCAATAGCTATTGTTATTACCCTTAGCATGCAACAGTGATGATATTAATCGAATAACACGAAACTGATAAAAGCCAACTTTCATTGTACTAATACCATTCTACCAAACATCCACAATTAAGATAGAAGTTGAATAGACATCAATTATGTTGAGTCCCTATATATCTACAGAAATTGACAACATAACGATTTAAGAACAAGTTATTCCTTCTGATTACACAGGGCGAATAAAACTGTTAGAGTTACCCACTAATCATGAAACATCATATATGAACCTATGCTAGCATGGCAAGTTCTAAATCTCAAGATCCACCGTCGCTTCACAAGAGATTAACACCCTATCTTATATGTTCGCGACGCACATAAGAAGAATACGCACAACCAATACTAGATATCATACAATCATCACACACGAAGGTATTAAACAACTAACTAGAGAATTCCATAGTAAATCCGTTATAACCCCATGATCACGATTAGCCCATGATAGCACTCATCCAGAGAATAATAAATAAAACTACTTATATTAAACCAGAGTACGTCACAAGAGTAAATAGGTTCAAAGCAAGAAAACTAGCATCCAACGTTACAACGAAATAAAGAATCACAAGAAAATATGCTTCCTCTTCGTTGCGGTGTGCTAAAACGGTCTTCTTCCTTATCTCCTTCGCTCCTTGATTAATACAACGATCCAACCTTAGTGAAACGTCTCTGAAATCTACTTATATAGGAGTCCCATAAAACCCAGATTACTCAGAAGTTGGAAGCCAAACAGAAATAGGAGTCTAAAATAATTATTCTGAAATTACGACCCTGCGCGGCTGCTAAGCATAGCTGAGCGGGCGCTCAAACCCTTTCTGGAAAAATGGTCTATTTTGCTCCGTTTCTTCGCTGCAATCTGCTCCTACCTTTCCACTTGCAATGCTAAACACATGCCAAGGCTTATTATTGATGAATACTCTCCCGAAATGCAACTAATACCCTGAAATGCACAAACACTAGAAAAATGCATCAAATACACAAAATACTTGATTTCAAGACACCAATTTAAGCTATTATAAGACGTTCTAAGTGGTATAAAATACCACTTATCAATAACTCTGATAGAATTGAAGTGTTTTCAGTCATTTTATGTTTATCATTTATTATGTTTATAACCTTGTGATTATCTTGACGAGAGGTGAGTTATAATTATTGATCTAGTTTCGAGAGTATCTCTGTTAAAAATTGCACACACACACACACGTTTTTGGCTTGTGAGTAACTTTGTGTGAATAATTGCATTCATTGAGATGTTTCTTATTGATTGGTTTAGTTATTCTGAGGGGATCATTGCATTCATGTTAGTTGCATTCATGCATTTTTATTTCTTATTTTTGAGTCTTTTATGCTTGAGGACAAGCATCGATTCAAGTTTAAGGTATGATAAGTGGCATTTATATTCACTTAGAACGATTCGTAAAGGCTCAAATTGGTATTTTGTACTCAAGTTGTTTGTGTTTTTGATGTGTTTTTGTAGTGTTTGCAATTTAGGGCATATTCGCAAGAAGGAATGGATTTTACATGTTTTATACTTGAAAGAGTTTTAGGATGGAACCTCAGTTGATTGCACACAAGAAACCAGCATGAGAAGGTCAAGAAAGCAAAAAAAATCCAGTTTTTTCAGAAGCTCAGGGCGGCCGCGCTACTCTTGGGAGCGGCCGCACTCATTTGGCAGGAACTCAGGGCGGTCGCGCTGGATTTGAGGGCGGCCGCACTAGGTCAATTTTCGGAAATCCTGATTCTATTAGAAGATCCATTTGCTCGACTCCTGATCTATTGGGCTGGTATTTAAGTACTTTTAAAGACGTTTCTCACAGGGAGGAGAGCAAGGAGAGAGCAACAAGAAGACCTAATAGCACAATACAAAGAAGGAGAAGAAGATCTTGTTTTTACTTGTGATTCTTTGCTTAAGTTATAATCTTGGATGCTTGTTTTCTTTGTTATTTGAACCTAATACTCTTGTTAACGTACTTTGTTATTATTATTTAGTTATTTCAGACCTAGTTTATCCTAGTTTTTACACCATGCTTTCATTGGAACCCATGGTGACGATGAGTTCGGTTATGAACTAATCGTTGTCATGGGGTTCTAATGGATTTAATTATAGATTTCTATAGTTAATTGTTTTGATACCTAAGTGTGTGGTAATTGTATAATATCCTAGTATTGGTTGTGCTTATTCATCTTATGTGCGTCGCGGATATATAAGATAGTTTGTTAATCTCTATTGAAGCGATAGTGAATATAGAGATTTAGAACTTGCTATGCTAGCATAGGTTCATGTATTTGTTATGCATGATTCATAGGTAATTTTAACCATCTTACTTGCCCTGTGTAATCACGATAGATAATTTGTTCATTTAACCGTTATGTTGTAAGATTCTATAGACATATAGGGTCTCATAATAATTGGTGTCTATTCAGCTTCTATCTCTTTTGTGAATGTCTGGTAGTGGGGTATTCGTACAACGAAAGTTGGCTTTTACTAGTTTCGTGTTATCTGATTAGTTATCATCACCATTGCATGCCAAAGTTAAGAACAATGACTTTGAATGAAGTATTTAATGAAGTTAGAATCCCATGTTTGTCTCATATAATTAATTCAATCACTTTATTCTTAGTTAATTGCATGTTAGTTTAATCTTAGTTATAAACATCTCAACTTGTTACCGTCTTAGCATTGAGCGATAGCCATACCATTGTTGCATATGTGCATAATCTTAAGTTCACTAAAAAGAGTCTCTGTGGGTACGAATCTGATTTATATCTTATACTACTTTCGAACGCATATACTTGCGTGTAGTTTTAGCGCGTGTTTTTATGGTGCCCTCCAAACCCAGGTCAGAAGTTTGGGTTCGGCAACACACACACCATATATATAAACCTGCTTATAACAATAATAAAGATAATAGTAATATGCAGTGGCCCTACTTACAAACATCCACGGATCACAACAGGTTAAAGTATGCTCACAAGCCACACATACACACACTTATATTACAAACATTCAAATCCCAACTATTCAAACCTACAACTGAATATTAAACATTCTTACAACTTCTCAAACTTAAACTATATTCCGCTCAACCTGGAATCCTAGCTCGCACACTGGATTGGGGATCCGCGCTACCAACATGTTCCTTAACTAGAAAATAACATAAACAGGATCGCACAAATGAGCTAACTAGCTCAACAAGTCACTTTGATAATACTGAGACTAAATAATGATCAAGTGGAATGAATTAAGGTATCAAGTCTATGGCTAAGCAATGATTTAGAATTGGACATTTAACTTTCATTTTAAAAACCAAGGTTAGGATGTTGATCAGTCACGCACTAACCCCGAGCAAGGCACACAGCTCTGCTCTAATTACTGGATCCAAGGCACATATTGGCCTAACTTGACCACCAATCTGGCCTGACCACGAATTTGGTCCATATTTTATAAAATAATCTCATAATAACATAATAAACAATGTAAAGCAATAAACAGAATTATAAACAACATTGAGTTTCAAGCGTAAGATGGTTCACAATCTTCACAAGGGAACAATATGTCAAATACAAAGACTGGCAATCAGCCAGTATAAGAATTGGATAACAAAAGAATCAAAGTCTCGTGGTTATATGGATTAGTCTTCCAAGGTATAAGGTATAAAGGGTTGAGTGTTAAACAATTTCGGTTTAGTGATTGGTATTTAGTTTGTATGTATTTGTGGAGTAGTATCGTATATCCGTAGTTTGTATCTGGGTATTCGACAATTAATTGTTTAGAAAGAATAAGGCTTGCGGCTCAAAGATCAATAACTGGAATCAAGGTTTAGGGTTCAGTGCCTTAAAGCACTTGCACTTGCAATATAAAATAGAATTATCAATTATTTGCAATATATCTTGAGAAAGTTCAGAATACTTGCCTTGTCTTAACTCGCTAACACTTTTCTGGCTTTTAATCATTATTCCTTATTCCTCGACTACTTGCTTCCCTTTACTACACCTTGCTTCTTCTGCTCAGATATCACAAGTATCTATCAATATATATATATATCACTTGGTTTTATTCGGTATAAGCTTCTATCTACCCTTCGTTTTACCCAAATCCGATTTACGGATTGAAAATTTTGATTAAAACAGTCAAATGATATATATATACGCATATAACACATCAATCAATTTACATATAATACCTAATATGTAAGATATTTGATGAAAATACTTTTTCAAAGAAGATTTGATGTTAAAATGATTTTTTGGATATTTAATACAAATTTTAAATATTTTTCGGAATTAAATCGGGCCGTTGAATCATTTTAAAACAATAAACAGGGTTCGATTGCACGAATCTGGCTTTAAATTAATTTTACAATAATTATCGAGTTTTGACAATAATTTAGAATAATATTTTAAATCTCGAAACTATTTTTTGGAAATTTTCAAATCAAAATAAATAAATAAATCTAATTAAATAATTAATTAATAATTAATTAAATCAATTAATCAATTAATTTTCGAATTAATTGACCAATTAACTAATTAATTATCAACTAAAATTAATTAACTAATTAATTCAGATTTATTTTTGAATTAAAAATAATTTTTAGAATTAAAATAATAATTTCTAGGATTTTTAATAATTAAAATCGAAATTCTATAATTAAAATAAATAGGAAATATAATTTTTAAATATTCTTAAAACAGGAATCCAAAATATGCAAAGTCTGGAAACTTCAGGGACCACACTTCATCTTCTTCAAAAGAATAAGTACTAAACTATAATTTTGCAGGGGGCTCGCCGGAGAACACATTCCCAGAATCCTCACACCACCAGGAGCTCCAAATATGATCTACTCTTCACCAGGAATATAACCATACAAACCAATCACATCAATAACCCCAGAGTTGGCCGGAAAAGCTCGGAGAAAACTCGCCGGACGGCGGGTTCTTTCTTGCTCCGGCCAGCTCGATTCCGGTATCGTCTGTTGACGAGACCACCACCAATCGATTCCTCTTTTCAAACTCTACAATTTCATACCAATCAAACAATCTAATAACCCCTAGAACAGAAACCCCCAATTTCAATTGAAAACATTCAGACGGGTTATAAACCCTAATTTTGAAATTCGAAACTAAAACACAAATTTGAGCATGTTATTGAACTCCAAATCAGTCATATAATATATCAAAATTATGAGGAAGAAAAGCTCTACAACATGCAATCATCAAATCATACAAACAATCTCTCGAACAAAAATTCATATTTTAATTCAAAATATTTCGAAAATAAATAAAAATATAGAAAAATACCAGTAGTTTATGCAGTTAAAAAAGCTCTGGAATCTGAAAGTAATCTTCAAATCCTTCATTTTGGTTACTCGAGCGTTCCAATCGGACTTCGGCAACGCCTTGAAATTAGGGTTTGATTCTCAAAAACTAATATGAATATATTGTTTTTCTCTGTAAAATTATATAATTACTGACTACAAATGATTTTCTGTACAAAATAAAATACGGTAAGGGCTATTTATATTTAAGGAATATTGGTACCCCGTTGGATCATACCGGATATAAAATATTACGTTTATTTGAGATAACAGATCTAAAACGGTACCGGTTTTAGGATAATTATCCAAATCTATACATTTTATATTGCGGTCTTGGTCTCAGCGCTTTGGTTACACATATTACGAGATCATAATTATAATAATTTAATAAAAGATCCTGTTTCTCGAAAATACGGGTTTTATCGATTTACCGAAATGAATTTTGTATCGAAAATATTGCGCCGGAACCCGCACGGGGAAAACCGTACGCCGGATCGAAAAAGTCAAAACATGGAAAATGCTCGGAATATTGCAAATAGCTTAGGAAGGAGTTCTCGGAAGAGTTTCTGGTTGTAAAAACGTAAGAACGGGTGAAGTCGGTTGGTCCCAAATTATACAAAATAGTTTATAAATACTCGGGAAAATAATTTATTAAATCCATAAATCTTTTATAAAATCATAAAAGAACATAAAAATTAACAGAAAAATATGATAATTATCTACTCTTTATTTTGGATTTATAAAAATTAAAATACTCAAATTATATCATATTTAAACATCCAAACACATATACCACTTAACAATTAATTCACAGAATATGTTAGATATATTTGAGATGTCATGTCTAATCTGATTTGTGTTTAGTTTCAGAACTTAATATCAGGACTTATCAGGACTTACTGGAAATCAAAACTTACTGAAGTCAGAACTTATATTAGAACTTAAGGCCGTCAGGATTTATATCAGGACTTAAGTGCGGGTACTTCAGATAAGGAATGCAGCTGATTTACAGGAGAGGATCTGGACTAAAACAAAAGAAGATATGCATGAAGAGTTTGACAACTATAGGACTACAGAAGATAATATCTTATTGATATATTTTAGGAGACAAAATTATATTCCATATCAATTAGAAGATATCTTGTAACTGTGTACTATATAAACACAGCTTAGGGTTTACACTATATGTGCTATCATTCACGAGAACATTATTCATTGTAACCTAGCAGCTCTTAGTGATATTGTTCATCACTGAGAGAGTAGTTTAACCTACTTTGTAACAGATCTTATTATATTGAATAAACTTGATTACTGTTACATACTTCTGTTCTAAATCAATTTGATTGTATAAACACTATATTCAACCCCCTTCTATAGTGTTGTGTGACCTAACAAGTGGTATCAGAGCATCTCTGTTGATATACAAACAGTAAGATCCCGCTTATAATCATGTCTGACAAAACACAAACTCGACCTAAGCCCACCAAAACTCAAGATACTCAAAACAATCAAACACACAGTAGTTATGAGAGTATTAGGGTTCCCATACAGAGAGCATCTGAGTATCCTATATGGAAGGTAAATATGGCTATGTTTCTGGAAGCCACAAATCCAGAATACCTTGATAGAATTAATGATGGACCATTTAAGCCCACCAAGCTCTCTGTTGCAGTTGTTGATCAACCAGCAAAGATGATACCAAATGAGAAAGGTGATTACACACCTGAAGACATCTCATCTATTGCCAAGGATGCAAGGGTAAGGCATCTGCTTCATAGTGCAATTGACAATGTCATGTCAAACATGGTAATTGGATGCAAGACTGCAAAGGAAATATGGGATGCTTTGGAGACAAGATGCCAGGGAACTGAAGCCATAAAAAAGAACAGGAAGACTATACTCACACAAGAGTATGAGCACTTTGATTCAAAAGCTGATGAGTCATTAACTGATTTATATGACAGGTTTGCCAAACTCTTGAATGATCTGTCACTGGTGGACAAGGAATATGATCTTGAAGATTCGAATCTAAAATTCCTTTGAGCTCTTCCTGACAATTGGGATTTGAAGTCTACTACCATAAGAGACAACTATGACCTTACTGAAACTACTCTTGATGAAATTTATGGTATGCTCAAGACTCATGAACTTGAGATGGATCAAAGGAGCAAAAGGCATGAAAGAAAGTCAAAGACAGTTGCACTTAAAGCCGAGGAGGAATCTCCTAAAGTGGTTGTCTCAAAGAGGGGCAAAGGAAAGGCTCTCATCATACAGTCTGATTCAGAGTCATCATATTCTGATGATGATAATTCAGAATCTGAAAATTTATCTGAAGTGGATGTTGATGCAGAGATGATGCAACTGTGTGTTCTTATGGTGAAGGGTATCACAAAGATAGCCTACAAGAAATTCAGAAAGGGTAAGAAGTTTTCCAGGAAAGGTGGAAGTTCTGAAAAGAAAGGGTTCAGAAATACTGAAGGCAAAGGAGAAAAGTCTGACAGAGGAGACAACTCAAATGTCAAATGCTACAATTGTGGTGAAAGAGGCCACATCTCTCCTGACTGTAAGAAAGGAAAAAGTGATAAAGGCCAGGAACTTATCACAAAGAAGAAAAACTGGGTAGACACTTCAGATTCTGAAGAAGAGGTGAACTATGCTTTGATGGCAAATGTTGATAGCAGTTCTGAAACTGCTGAATTGAAGGTACCTCATTCAACTCTTATTTTTCATACTGATGATATTTCTGAGCTAAGATTATATATGAAAACCATGTTCATTAGTTTTAGAGATCAGACTTTAGAAAATGAAAGATTAAAATCTGAAAGTCTTGCTCTTAAAAACAGAAATGACTACTTAGAAAAGGAGTTACTTATATTCCATCAAACTCAGAAAGAAAGAGATGAGGCTTTTTATGTTAAAGATGAACTGCTAAAATTGAATAAATCTCTTAAATCTGAACTGGAAAAGGAAAATGAGATAATTAAAACTTGGACTAACTCTGGAAGAACAACTCAGAAAATATTAGAAAATGGAAATTGGAAAGAAGGTCTAAGTTACCTAGATGATAAAGAAGAAAAGGAAACTGTGTCATCTAAACCAAACTTTACCAAGAAAGCTGAAAAGCCTAAAGTTAATCTTGTTAAGTTTGTGTCCAATTCTGACAAGTCAAAATCTGAAAAGATAAAAGACTCTAAAGCAGAAGTCAAAGAAAAGTCAACTTCTGACAAATTAAAACATGATAAACTAACTGTAGTAAATGTTGGCTTAATGACAAAGAAGCAGCTTAAGCATAAGCTAAAAGAGATTAGAAATATGAACAAGGTCAAGGAAGCTAGGAAAAATAGGAATGGAAAGGAAGGTGTGAATAAAAGCAATAATTATATGCCTGTTCCTAATGCTCCTAGAAAGAAATGCTATAATTGTGGAAATTCTAACCATCTTGCTTTTTTTTTTGCAGGAAAAATAAAGATATAAACTCTTTACCTCCTAGATTAGGAGTTAAGGGTCAGTCTGTTAGGTTTAAACCACAAAATCCTTGTTTTCATTGTGGTAGTTTATGGCATTCTATTTATACTCGTCAGGAATATCATAGTTTGTACTATGATTATTATCAAATAAAACCTTCTTTAAAGAAAGTTAGTGTAATTCCTTCTAGTGTAAATTCTGATGCAAAGTCTTATATAAAGTATGATAAAAGCATGTTAGCATAAACTCTAAAACTAAGTCCGCTGCAAATGCTAATAAACTTTAAAAGGCCAAAGGATCCAAGAAAGTCTGGGTCCTTAGAACTAACCAATAGTGGTCTTTGTGATTGCAGGGCAACAAGAAAAACATCCTAGTTCTGGACAGTGGATGTTCAGGACATATGACTGGAAATAAAGCCCTGCAGACTTTATGGAGAAAGCTGGCCCAGGAGTTTCTTATGGAGATAGCAACATGGGAAAAACTCTGGGATATGGCAATATCAATCTTGGGAATGTCATAATTGAATTAGTAGCTCTTGTCTCAGGACTTAAACACAATCTTCTAAGTGTGAGTCAAATCTGTGACAGAGGTTATCATGTGGATTTCTTTGAAGAACACTGTGAAGTTGTAAGTAATTCTACATGCAAAGTGGTTCTGAAAGGTTAAAGACATGGTAACATATATGAAGCCAGACTTTCAACAAATTCTGATGGTTCTGCAATATGTCTATTAAGTAGAGCATCAATTAAAGAAAGCAGGAATTGGCGAAAGCTGGAATTGGCATAAGAGACTCTATCATTTAAATTTCAACAACATAAATGAGCTAGTAAAGAAAGATCTTGTGAGAGGACTGACAGAATCAGTATTTGCTCCTGATGGCCTTTGTGACTCATGTCAGAAGGCAAAATAAAGAAAATCTTCATTCAAGAGTAAAACTGAATTCTCAATTCTTGAGCCTTATCACTTACTGCATGTTGATCTATTTGGCCCAGTCAATGTCATGTCCATTGCAAAGAAGAAATATGCTATGGTTATAGTGGATGAGTTCACAAGATACACTTAGGTGTATTTCTTGCACAATAAGAATGAAACTGCATCTACTCTAACTAATCATGTTAGACAGCTGGACAAATTAGTCAAAGATTCTGTTAAAATCATAAGAAGTGATAACGGCACTGAGTTCAAGAATTCAATTATGGAAGAGTTCTGCAAAGAACATGGAATAAAGCAAGAATTTTCTGCACATGGAACTCCACAACAGAATGGAGTTGTAGAAAGAAAGAACATGACTCTTATTGAAGCTGCACGAATTATGCTTGATGAAGCAAAGCTACCAACTTATTTTTGGGCTGAAGCTGTGCAGACTACTTATTTTACACAAAATGCTACACTCATAAACAAGCATGAAAAAATACCATATGAGATGGTGAAGAAAAAAAAGTCAAATATGAAATACTTTCATGTATTTGGATACAAGTGTTTTGTTCTTAAGACTCATCCTGAACAGTTGTCAAAATTTGATCTAAAAGCAGATGAAGGAATTTTTGTTGGATATCCAATTTCCACAAAAGCCTTCAGAGTCTACAATTTAAGAACAAGGGTTGTCATGGAATCTATCAATTTATCTTCTAATGATAAAAATATTACTAGACTTGAAGATTTCAATGATCATGATCAGCTGAGATTTGAAAATGAAGATGTAAATTCTGATGTCTTAAATTCTAATCCTGTAGGTTCTGACGGGTTAAACTCTGATGTCATTGAAACTGTGGTAACTACTCCAAAAGGAAATGCACCTGTTTAGGGGGAGCAAGCTGATGAAAATACCACATCTCAAGACTCTCAATAAGCATCAGAACCAGTCACTGGCTCTTCAAGTTCTGATTCATCAAAATCTGATGAGCCAAATTTTGATAATTCTGGAAACTCTGATTCTTCAAATCCTGAAGGATCCAACTCAAATTCTGAAATTTCAGAGAGCATATCTACAGGGGGAACATCATAAAATGCTGATGGAGACAGCATGGATCATGGGGGAGGATCCAGTTCTAGAAATCAACTTCCATCTGCAAGGAAGTGGACCAAATCACATATGCCTGACTTAATAATTGGAGATCCTGAAGCAGGTGTCAGAACTAGAACTGCAACATCAAATGAATGTCTTTATCATTCTTTTCTATCTCAGACTGAACCAAAGAAAGTGGAAGAAGCTCTTCAAGATACTGATTGGGTGCAAGCAATGCAGGAATAGTTAAATGAATTTGAAAGAAATAAAGTCTAGACCCTAGTGCCAAGACCAAAGAACAGATCAATTGTTGGCACAAAATGGGTGTTCAGAAACAAAACTGACAGTGATGGCATAATTACAAGAAACAAAGCAAGGTTGGTTGCTAAAGGCTACTCTCAATAGGAGGGTATTGACTATGATGAAACATTTGCTCCAGTTGCTAGATTGGAGGCCATAAGAATCTTTTTGGCTTATGTACTCACAAGAAGTTTAAAGTCTTTCAAATGGATGTGAAAAGTGCTTTTCTCAATGGAGAATTGGAAGAAGAGGTATATGTTAACAACCACCAGGATTTGTAGATCCAAAATTTCCAAATCATATCTACAGACTTGATAAAGCACTTTATAGCCTTAAATAAGCTCCAAGAGCATGGTATGAGACCTTAAACTCAATTTCTTCTGGAAAGTGGATTTCACAGAGGCACAATTGATAAAACACTATTCTACCTCAACCATGGAAAGGACTTACTTTTGGTACAGATATATATTGATGATATCATATTTGGTTCTACAAATGCCAAACTCTATGAAAGGTTTTCAAAGCTAATGCAGTCAAGATATCAAATGAGTATGATGGGAGAACTTAGCTATTTTCTGGGACTTCAATTCAAGCAAAATGAAGAAGGTACTTTTATATGTCAATCTAAGTACACCAGAAATTTGCTCAAGAAATTTAGAATGCAAGATTGTTCAACTGCATCCACTCCCATGGCCACTGCAACCAAGTTAGATAAAGATACTGGAGCATTAGTAGATATTACTAACTACAGAGGTATGATTAGCTCTTTACTCTATTTAACTGCAAGTGGACCTGATATCATGTATGCTACATGTTTTTGTGCAAGATTTCAGGCTGATCCAAGAGAACCTCATTTAATAGCTGTAAAAAGAATTTTCAATTACCTCAAGGGTACAGATGATCTAGGATTGTGGTATCGTAGAGAATCAGATTTTAAGATAATAGGTTACTCAGATGCAGATTTTGCAGGATGCAAAATAGACAGGAAAAGCACTAGTGGAAGCTACCAATTTCTTGGAGGCAGATTGGTTTCTTAATTTAGTAAGAAACAGAAATCAATTTCCACATCAACTGTAGAAGCAGAATATATTGTTGCAGGAAGCTGTTGTGCACAGATTCTTTGGATGAAGAATCAGTTACTTGACTATGGGTTAGAATTTTCTAAAATACCTATTTACTGTGATAATCAAAGTGCTATTGCTATGACAGGTAATCTAGTTCAACACTCAATGACAAAGCACATCAACATTAGGTACCATTTCATAAGGGAACATGTGATGGAAGGTATAGTGGAACTGTATTTTGTCCCAACAGATCAACAACTAGTAGATATCTTCACAAAACCACTATGTGAAGCTACTTTTATAAGACTGGTAAATGAACTTGGAATGGTTTCAGGTTCTTTCTCAAAATATGCTTAGTTTTTATTCTCATGCATCAGACTTTATGATCAGTGTTCTTATCTCTAATGTAATATGTGCTTACATTGTAATATATTAAATACTATTTGTTATCTGATGTGATTCTATATACTCTGATAGTGTTTTGAATGTTCTGTGACTATTCAATCCAATGAGGATTACTGTGCTAGATGCTGACCTAGTAGTCTTTAAAATACTAGAAATCCCATGTTTGAATTAGTTGTTTATGTGGAAATTCATTAACACAAGCAAACTCTGATTTTGAGCTTAGTCAAATTTACTTTGTGTATCTTATTACTAAGTCACAAACTAGATTCTTGATTCTTATCTGTCAAATTCTGATGTCACTAAATCTTAAGGATGAACTAAATACTGGATAAGCCTCACTTATCTGAAGAAAAGAAAAGAAAAGAAAATTGAAGTCAGGTACTCCTTTGAGATCTAGAGTAAAATGTGGAAGGAAAGACCCAAGTGCATTGCTGGTATTAATTTATATGCATTAGAAAAGCAAATGAATTTTTCTTGGTGACTTTTCATATTCTCTGATTACTGGAGAAATACTCTGATAAAGCATAAATTTTGATAGCAGTTGTGACTCACTTACACTGAGAAGCCACTGTAAAAAGAATGTTAAAAGATGCATAAAATGAGCACAAATAGTTGAGGTGGATTCTTGCATAAATTTATTCTAGAGTAGACTTCGTTATTAATGACAGATTTTAAGCACTTTTCTTAGTTATGCCTTATTTCTAAGATGTACTGAAGTTTATCAGACTTTAAAATCTTTATCTGATATTTTGCTAATGCACACACTCTCACTCCATATGAATGATGAAAATTACTGTGGCGATTAAGTTGTTTTTAACAAACAGTTAAGTGTCATTTGCATAATTTCCGAGGACAAGTTCTGATGATTAAACTCTGAAGAAACTAGTCAGTTTTTGTATGAAGAATCACAGAAACAAACATTCACTTTCTGAGGACAGAAGCCATGTTCTAATGACCGTTAAAATCTGATAATAGTTAAGTTCTGATATTAAATCTTGATGGAAACTCTGATGCTTACGTGACATTATTTATTTACTTGACTTATTTGTGGTAATACTGAACGATCATATTTTATCAGAATATATTTAAGTGAGATAAAAACAGTCATAATCATTTGTTTAGTGGAAAACGTGGTTGTCTTGAAAAACTGCATGTGCACAATAATTACTGGTTATTTCTCGTGCCCACTAACTACTGCTTTAACTATTTACTGATTGTTCACATATTTCCAGGTGTAAATTGCCTGCCATGCTTCATAAATATAGTTGTTGTCACGTGGGCTGTATAAATAAGAAAGTTAAAAGATTTTCTAATCTTTTACCTACTTTTCTCATTCTCTCATCTTTCTTATTTTCTCTCACCTACTAATATTTTCTGAAGCTCTATTTTCTCACAGGCATTTTATCAAACACTTTGTGTACACACTATTCTCACTTGATTTTTCACAATAATGGCACCAAAAGACATCGTTTTCAATGGAGCTAAGTTTGTTCCTAACAACTACTTAGCTATTCTTAGAAAGGATGAAGCCCCATCAGATCTTCACTTTGTTCAGGACTTCCTTGCTAACAGCGAGATTGGGTATGCATTGACCCAACCTCAATCACTCTCAGGAACTCAGATACTGGAGTTTTAGAGGAGTGGGGTTTATGATAATGGTGGCAAAGATGGGTCCCCTAGTATTATTTTCACAACAGGGGGGGATGAACATGTGGTGACTGTGTCTATAGTTCGCCAAGCTCTACATCTGCCAGAAGACTGCACTTTTTCAACAGTTGAGGAGCCAGCTCTTCAACAGATGATGGCTAATCTGGGTTATGAAAAATCATTGTCCAAGCTAGGACAATTGAATAGGCCATACATAAGGAAGGAATGGAGTTTCTTCTTTGACTGCATCACCAGAACTTTTGTAAACAAATGTTCAAACTTTGATGCAATTCCAATCCTTAGTCAGCAAATTGGGTATGCTCTAATTACTCAATCTTATTTTGATTATGCTAGTGTTGTACTAGGTTTCATAGGTGATAGGATGACAAAAGATAGAAATACTGTATATTTTGCTAGATTCTGTCAACTTATTTACAGTTGTTATAGCTCGTGATAAGCCCCAATTAGCTATTGAGTCAATTCCACCATTTAAACTTGCTAAAAGAACTTTTACTGACTTATTATCCACTGATAATAAGAAGGCTGTAATAAAACCCCTCCAAATTCCACAGTCAGTGAAACAGGTCTTAGTAAACTCTGACCCAAACACATATACTCCCATATATCCTGATGTCCAACCATGCCAACCTCCATCAGGACCTACACAACCTATCACTTCTCAACCTCAACCAACTCAACCTACCATCAGAACATACTTCCAACTAGCACAATCCTCACAACAACAACCATCAGCACCTACCATCAGACCTTCATCCTCAAGGCCTAAAGAGCAAAATCTGTTCCTAAATCTCCACCAAGGAGAAGAAGGATGATTCTAAGGGATGAATCAGATGATGAAGAAGCACAGGGTCATGCATCAGAACCTGTGCCTGTTGAAGCTGAAAATGTCAATTTTCAGAAAGAAATAGCACCTGAAGAATCAATTCTTCAGAAAGAAAGAGTGGCTGAAGGGTCAACCCATCAGATAAATACTGAAGCTGAGGGTTCTGATACTTTGAAGAGAAAGAGAATTGTAAAATCTGATGCAGATCAAACAACTCCTTCACTATCAAGGAGATTAAAGAAAATGAGGGCATGAAGGCACATGGCTAAGCCTCCATCTGAGGATACTACTGAAGCCGAGGAAGGGGATCAGGAATCTCTGATCTCAAAGCCAATTGTGATTGAATCTTTGCCACCTCCAAATCAGGCTGAAGACACAGTCCAGGAAACAGTGATCACACCTCCTGTCTCTCCTCTTCATGACAAAGTTACAGTTGAAGATTCAGGATTAAGTCCTGAAATTGACATCCATAGGCTGAATATTCCTACTATTCTATATCTGGAAGCTCCAACAGCAGCTCAACCATCTACTGTCAATTCTCCTATCTTACAGGCTGAGATACCAACAACTCCTATTCTGGAGATAAATTCTGATGCTCAGAATTTAGATGAAGCTGGTACAGACTCTCCTTCTGTTACACACACTCTTGTGTTGTCAGAAGATGATGGATTTTCTGTAAGTTCTTGAGAGTCAGCTCCAGTAAATGCTCCAATTCTTAAAAAGGAGGCATTAATCCAAAAGTTTGTTGAACAGGATGCTCCTATTTCTTGGGAAGATACTCACAGAGGAGTGGAGTGGACCAAGAGGTGGAATGAATCTGATTTCATTCCAAGCTCTAAAGTTCTGACAGAACACATTGCTAAGGCTGATGAGCTGATGAAAAGTTCTGATTTCAAGACTCAACTGAAAGTCACAGCTCTAAGTGCCAAGACTCTTCAGGGTCAACACTCTACAACTCATGAAAAGGTTGACAAACTTCTGGAAAAAGCTGAAAAGCTGGATATGGAGACCAAGCTTGATAAAAAGAGGTTTATCAGACCTATTTCTGATAAAGTCGAAGCAATTGAGAAGATTCAGGAGAAGCAACAGACCCAAATTACTGAGGTCCTGCAGAATCAAGCTTCTCAAAAAGCTCAATTGGATGAGATTCAATCTTCAGTAGAACTTCTTCACTCTCTCCTACTACCTGATGATGCCAAAAAGGGGGAGAAGGTAGTTAAGTCCAAATGCTCACCTACTCAAATGCTGAAGAAGAAAGATGACAAAGGTGATGACCAGGGAAATTCTGATAAGAGTAAAGGTCAAGGGCAAAGCAACAAGGTTTCTTCTAGGAAACTAATTTCTGATGCAAGCAAATCTTCTACTCAAAAGAAGACAAGTTTTGAAGCTGCTCAAACTCAAAATCTGATAAAAGTGCTGATAATCAAAATCTAATATCAAGTTCTGATAAGCAAAGTCTGATGACAAAGCCTGATGTTCTGATTCAAGCTGAAAGTCAAGACTCTCAGAAGTTCTTGCAAACTCTGAAGCTAAAGGGAAAGCAGACTAATGTCTACTACAAGGATCCCAAGATTCAGACACTTGATGAAGAGATTGCTAGAAGATTATTTCTGAAACATAATCCTGGAATGGATTTAGAAAATCTCAAGGAGGAAGAAGCTAGATTTAAAGCTGAGAAGACAAATCTGAAGTCAAAAGCTTCTGTTGCAAAGAAACCTCCAAGGCCTAAGTGTAACGACCGGGAAATTTACGTTGTATTATATCATATTATTAATAAAAGATGTGTATTAATATGTCATTTAAATGTGATTAAATGTGTTGAGTCATTAAACCCTAACTGCTACGTGTTACTTGTTATTGGTTTTGATTCAAACGTGTTTTGGATATTTATTGAGTGTTTTATTACAAGTTAGATATCTTATATCAAAACCCGTACAGCTCAAAACCATGTTTTAAAAGCCCGTATTTCAAACAAAATCATTGGCCCTATTTTTCCAAAAATGCCCTATACCATATCGCTATTCTGAACCCCTAGACATTTTACAAATTGACCTTTTTCGTGAAAAATGACTTTTCCGGGCCCCTTCGGGTACCAAAAATCCCGCAAAAATCACATTTTTATTTTTATATGATCATGAAATTATCATATATCATTTTTCTTTGCATTTTTGTAATATTCACAATTTTTGGGATTTTTTAGCATTAATTTTGTATTTATTGGATATTTAAAAATTCAATATTAATACCCAAAAATTATAAAAATTGGGGCCAAATATTTTTATTAGGAGTATAATTAGCCCCTTAATTTTATTTAGGGGTATTATTTTCATAAATATAAATATCAGATTTGTTGGTAATTAATCAGTTAATTACAATTAAAAATCAGAATAAAATAAAAAGAAAAGAAATTAGAAAGTGTGGGTGAGAGTTGTGTTCTTGAAGAAGCTTGAAGATCAAACGGTGATTGCAGGAGATTTACTAAACCCCTGATTTTGTTCGAGTAACCAAATTAATCCTCTCAGAGAGACGAATCTATTGATATCAACAACTTCAACTGAGGTTGGTTAAATTTTAAAATCGAATTTTTGGTGTTCTTGGTATGAATTCGATTTTTGAGTTTAAGAAATCGTTTGATTGTTTGGTTGATGTAGTTAGTTTTGTTGTAGTTCTAGGAGTAATCAGGTATTTTTACTTTGATTTTACAACCCCTAAATCGATATGTCGAGTTCTTGGGTTTACCTATTTTTGATTTCATTTTTTTTAGATTTATATATGTTTTTGCTCGTGATTGATGTTAGGAAGTAATTGTAGAAGTCTGTAGCTTCGTTTTGGCATAAAAATCACGTTGTTTGGTGTTGTATTCGTCGAAAACGATGTCGCCGGAGTTGGGGTTGAAGGTGGCCGGTTTCTGGGCTCGTTTTGGCCGGAGGAATCGAAGGGATGATGGGGTGATGTTGTTGACGATTTGGACGAGCACATGGGAGTGTTACGAATCGTTTCCAGCCGAAATCGATTGAAACGGCTTCGAAATGGTACGCCGGCGAAGCTGCCGGACAAACCCGCCGGGAGGCGACCGATTCCGGTCGTCTTCTCCATTTTCTGATCACCTGTAGACCCGACCCGCTCAGTTGCTTGAAAACCCGTTTTCTGTAAATGTTCGACCCGGTTTCGATCTGTAATTCCCCTAATTGGGTACCTGAAACGTGTTTCTGTGTTTTAATTAATTAACTTATTTATTTTATCTTGATAAATCAGAAAATTAGTTTTAATAATTCTAAAAATTAAATAAAAATCAGTTTTAAATCCTGAAAAATATTATAATTAATTTCTAAATTATTTTATTAATTTAGAAATTCGAATTTAATTATTTAATTAATTTATAAATAAGGATTAAAAAAATAATTAAATAATATGATGAATAATCTTATAATTAGCTAATATTGCGAGTAACTTGTAATCATACGAGTAGTGATTTGATAATGAGAATTATTATTCGAGCAATAATTATTCGAAGAATGTCGTAATAATTAGTTGAATCGTATAAATTGCAATAATAATCGTAATAATTCAATAATTATACGAGAAAGGTGAATGATTCGTATTTATACGAGTAATCGATTGTTGAGTTGGATTATGATTCGAATAATGACTCAATTGTTTAATAATTAACGTACCAGTTAATGATATCGATTATTTATTTATAAATAATCGATCTAATCAAATAAATAACGATGAGTTGTAAATATTTGTAATAAATTATGATTAATTCTAATAAGGGATTAATTATTAAATAATTATCTATTAATTATTTATTAGTTATTTATTTATTAAATATTTAAAAGTGATTAATTATTTCGATAATTAGTCACATAATTTTCAATAAATCATAACTTCTTCATTTTAACTCCAAAAATTATAAAAAAATTATTTTTGACTTTGATTTTTTCTTAAATAACTATTAATATTGAATAATAAGTTGAATTATCAGTATTTAATTGATAATAATTCAACCGTTAGTCCGATTTGAGCGAAACGAAATCCTGTTGACTCAGAAAAATGAATTCTTTTCACTAAAAATAATATGAAGACCTAATTTCTTCTCGAAATTAGTTGACCTTATGGATTGCTTGATTATCAGTCGAAATACGTGCCGAGACGAGTTCGAAAAATTCCGGAAAAATGGGAAATGAAGCAGAAGGTGATCAACGGAGCAATCAGCGAATCGATTTCGATTCTAAAAATTATTTTAACTATAAAAACGATTATGCGCTTATGTGCTTATGTGTATTATGTGGTTAATCGACTCTTACTTGCTTATATGTAATATTCGAGTTGGTTATAAACGTATGGGTAAATAGTAGGAACAAAATGAAGTCGATTTAAGGTGCAACCGAAGTACAAAATGAATTAACCAGTCTATTTTGCTAACAGAAACTAAGCCAGTAAGGCTGGTCAAGTAGGGGATAGACGGAAGTGATTTAATTGTAGTAAGTCGCACAGAAGACAAGTTTCTCCTCTATTCTATTTTCCAGAATAGTGATATTCTCTTCAGATTCTTATTACATTTGCATTACCTTAATTCCTTTATTCATATCTCAGTTCGATTCTTAAACTATTCTTTTCATTTGAATTTATTATTCATATTCCAATCATTACTCACAATTATTAATATATTCTGGTGATTAGAATATATCAAAGTATACCGATTGTTCCGGTTGCTATTCCAGGGACTAGATAACATTACTTTTGGGGATTATGGTTACTTAATCCTAAGGACCGGGACATAACCGGATCCTTGAGATGGGTCGTAGTGCCTGGGTGCCCGACGGGATCTATATAGTGAGATATAGATCTGCACTGTATCCTGGCTGATCAGCAGGGTATAGCTGCGAACTTGAGTCCAGTGTAGTTCGTTTGTATTCGCCAGCAATGGCCTTCTTTTGATTCTTATGAGGTTATATCTTTGCAGATATACCTGGGATACAGATTCAGTTATATTGCTTTAACATTGTGTATATTTTGTAGACTTGTTGAGCAATTTTGGCTCACCCCTTTTTGTTGTTATTCACCTTATTGTTTTAGTTAAGAAGGAATATGAAACCCGTCAGAACACGAGTGGTAAAGAAGCGGGTCAAGCCTCGGGATCCTCTTATACCCAAGGTGTTGATCCCAATCCAGGAAGAAAGCTTTGAGTTGCCCGAGCAGGTGGAGTGTTGATAGATAGTATGTGTGTTTGAATAAAAGCTGAACTTAGTTTAAAATGAGTTAGACAATGGTTTGTAATAAAGAAAGTTTGTGAGATTTTGAATGTTGGTTTGTAATAAAAGTAGTTAGTGGTTCTTGTTTTCATACTTCAACCTACAAAGGTCCTGGTAGTTGTTAAGGGGTTTAGTTTCATTTTTTTATTATTTATTAATAAGCTTGTACAGGTTTGGTGATTAGCTCGTAACCCCTAGACTTATACCCCGGGTCTGGAGGGCATTACAGTTTGGCATCAGAGCTGTAGGTTTGGTCCCTGAAAACAAGGACATTAGGATTAAGATAGGATAGAGAGATCACATAAGATAGGGATAGTTAGATTAGGAAGAATAGTGTTAGGATTTAGGTCAGATTAGAATAGGGAAATATAAATCTTAGAATTGTTTAGTGACCTTTTCTTTTCTTCGGTATATTATTAGATGGCTTCTTCGTCAGAGCGGACTGAGTCAGACCCAGTAGCAGCACCAGTACTAGCCCCAGCATCAGTGCAGATTTTTCCTCCATTGCCACCACCTCCACCATTACCATTTGGACCAGCACCAGAGATACCACCTCCATTAGAGGTACCAGACTTTGTTGATTATTTCCCTTATGTTGAGCCAGAGATGCCTGACTTTCCACCTTTGGAGTTTCCGATGTTTGATATTCCTGATATGATTGATCTTCCACAGTGGGATGATTTAGACCCGCAGATTCCAGTACTGCAGCCTGAGATTCCAGATATTCCACAGATGGAGCCAGAGGCAGAGCCACCAGTGTATGCACCTATGGAGCAGCCAGTCTTATTTCCTGCCCCTTTAGCTATTTATGCCCCTATTCCTGGAGTATATCAGTTTCCACAGCAGGAGTTTATGGATGAGATAGTAGTCGGTGGGCCGTTACCTTCTCGAGGTTCTAGCATGGATCTTAGTGAGCATCATACAGTTACTTATCAGCATTTTCAGGAGGAGAGAGAGGAGAGGGTTCGATGGCAGACCCAGTGCAGAGAGATCCTTGGATTGTTTGAGACGCAGGCAGATGGTCCCGTCCGAGCATAACGATCAGATTACATACTGAGGGAGAGGTTACGTCAGATTCACCGAGTTAGTTCTCAGCAGCTTATGGATCTGAGACAGCAGGATATTAGTGCAGAGACAACATATCATAGAGCATTGGGACTTACCGAGACAGTGCTAGAGGCATTGCAGGAGGAGTTGAGTCATGTGCCACCAGGGTTCTGAGTCAGGGACAGATGAGACAGTGACTTCAGAGTATAGATGTATATAGAGGCAGCGTAGTATGACCTAGTGAGTAGTGTGTATGTGTGTACTAGTAGTTTAACCTATAGCAAGTTTTTGACCTGTAGTAGTAATATGACTTGTAGCCCCGATGACTTCCAGTGGAGCGAGACTTTTTGTATCAAGCATTTACACCTGAGGCTGGTGTCATATAAATAAACTGAACTTTTCAAATTTCTTTTATTTAAATTTCAGTCTTTCCAGTTTTACAGCATTTACTTTCATTTTACTGCTTTACAGTCTTTTATACTATAATTCCTGTTGGAAAAAAAACAGAAAAGGATAACCATTTTATTTAACTGCTTACATTTCTAATTTTTATATTCAGCAACTGTTTTCTTTATATAAATCATGTTATTAATACCGGATAAATTGTTTTTCTTATATACTGTCAATTGTTTATTAAACTGTTAAATAAATATCACCTGTTTTATTATCAGAAGAAGATGGCACCAAAAAGAAAGACTAGGGCTGAGACCTCTAACAACAATTCTGAAGGCCAGACTAATGAAACCATGAACCAAATGTTCCATCTGATGCAACAACAGATGGTAATGATGCAGCAGCAGATGCAGCAGCATATGCAGCAGTAGATGCAGCATCAGCAGCAGCAGATGCAGCATCAGCAACAGCAGATATAACAACAAATGTTACAACAACCACCTCGTCCTGAGCCTCAACCTGTTGTTACTTTTAAGCAATTTCAATCAGTTAAACCTCCAGAATTTGATGGGTCTACTGATCCTATTAAAGCTACCACCTGGTTAAAGGAAATAGAGAAAGCTTTTGTACTAGTGAAGGTAGGTGAGAACCAGAAGACTGATTTTGCTAGTTACTTATTGAAAGGAGAGGCAAATTATTGGTGGGAATCTAAAAAGGCTTTAGAGGGTGAAGATGTTATTGCTTGGGATAAGTTTAAAGAGTTATTTTTAGAAAAGCATTTTCCTCGCTATGTAAAGAATCAGATGCAGATAAAGTTTTTAGAGCTGAAACAGGGAAGTATGTCTGTAACAGAGTATGAAGCCAAATTCAATGAATTGGATAGGTTTGTTCTGGAACAGATGGACACTGAAGGGAAACGAGTGCAGAGATTTCAAGAGGGATTACGACCATGGATACGCGGACAAGTTGCAGTTTTTGAATTAGCAACATATACTGCCGTAGTCCAGAGAGCTTTGATCATCGAAGGGGAAAGTGAAAGGTCTCAACGAGACAGAGGACAGGGAAGTTTCCAAGACCGTTTCAACAGAAAGCCGGGATTTCAAGCCTGGGCAAATCTGAATTTTAAAAGGATAGGACAGGGTACATAAAAAGCAGGTAATCGTTTCCAAGTCTCCAACCAGCAGGGAATTGTTAAGGTTTCAGTGTCGTATTGCAAAACTTGTTGACGCAAGCATACCGGCGTATGTATTAAAGCAGAGGTGACATGTTTCAAATGCAAGCAGAAAGGGCACTACTCTAACGAATGTCCGACAGGAAAAATAGCAGAAATCACTTGCTATCAATGCGGAAGGAGAGGGCATATCGCTAGGAATTGTAAAGGACCAGCAATGGCAGCCAGTATTCCAAAAGTATTGGCATTACCTCCGCCACCGCCGCCAAATCAACCCAGAGCAAGGACTTTTAACATGACCATGAAAGAAGCAGTATAGAATCCAAGTGTGATTGTAGGTACGCTTTTGGTGAACTCCGTAGTTCAAAAGTATTAATTGATTCTGGAGCTACCCGTTCTTTTATTTCTGAAGAATTTCTAGATAAGTTACATTGTGAAATTGAATGGTTGGGCGAGACGTTAATTATAAAATTAGCGAATGACGACCAAGTTCCGGTAGATCGAGTATGTCCTGCGTGTGATGTAGAAGTAGCCATACATCATTTTTCTGTAGATTTAATTCCTTTTAAGCTAGGAGAATTCGATATCATTTTGGGAATGGATTGGTTAGCATGTCATAAGGCTCAGATAGATTGCGCGAATAAGAAAGTTGAATTGCGAACTACGGAAAATGCAACGGTAATATTCAAGGGCGAAAAGCAGCAGAATAAATTTCTCACTGTAGTGCAGACCAAACGATTGCTTCGACAAGGATGTGAGGCGTATATAGCTTACGTGTTAGATACTGAAAAAGGAAGTCCTAGAATAGAAGATATTCCAGTTGTATGTGAATTTCCGGACGTCTTTCCAGACGAGCTTCCAGGGTTACCGCCAGATCGAGAAATCGAGTTCACGATTGATCTAGCACCAGGTACAGAACCAGTTTCGAAAGCTCCGTATCGAATGGCTCCAGTCGTAATGAAAGAATTGTCAACGCAATTGCAAGATCTTCTAGACCGAGGCATTATACGACCTAGTGTATCCCCATGGGGTGCACCAGTGTTATTTGTGAAGAAGAAGGATGGCAGCATGCGATTGTGCATCGACTATAGGGAATTGAATAAGTTCACTATCAAGAATAAGTATCCTTTACCGAGAATCGATGATTTGTTCGACCAGCTAAAAGGAGCTGCATGGTTTTTGAAGATAGATTTACGCTCAGGTTATCATCAATTGAAGATTAAAGCTGAAGATATTCCAAAGACTGCGTTTACGAGATATGGGCATTACGAGTTTCTTGTAATGGCATTCGGTTTAACAAACGCGCCAGCTGCATTCATGGATTTGATGAATAGGATATTCGAGAAATATTTGGACAAGTTCGTGATTGTATTCATTGATGACATCTTGTTTTACTCCAAGACAGAAGAAGAGCATGCAGAACACTTGAGGATAGTTTTAGAAATTCTGAGGAAAGAGCAATTATACACAAAATTCTCAAAATGTGAATTCTGGTTAAGGGAAGTATAATTTTTAGGGCATATCATCAGTAGAGAAGGCATCCAAGTTGATCCAGCAAAGATTGAAGCTGTGTTGAATTGGGAAAGACCAAAGACGCCGATAGAAGTTCGAAGTTTCTTGGGATTGGCAGGGTATTATCGAAGATTTGTCAAAGATTTTGCAAAGATAGCAACGCCGCTGACTAAGTTAACTCGAAAAAGTGAAAAGTTTGAATGGAATGATAAATGTGAAGAGAGTTTTCAAGAGTTGAAGAATCGGTTGGTGACCGCACCAGTATTGGTATTGCCAGACGAGCAAGGAAATTTTGTCGTTTACAGTGATGCTTCGTATCGCGGGCTAGGATGTGTATTGATGCAACACGGTAATGTCATTGTATATGCTTCGAGACAACTTAAACCCCATGAGCAGAAATATCATACGCATGATCTGGAATTGGCAGCGATCGTATTTGCATTGAAGCTTTGGAGACATTATCTCTATGGTGAAAAATGTAAAATCTACACGGATCATAAAAGTCTGAAGTATATCTTTACGCAAAAGGAACTGAACATGCGACAACGTCGTTGGCTGGAATAGATTAAAGATTACGATGTCACAATCAGTTATCATCCAGGAAAAGCAAATGTTGTAGCGGATGCGCTAAGCAGAAAAGAAAGATTGAATCGGTTAACTTCATGCGAAGAATTGGCCAAGGAATTCGACAAATTAGAAATTGAGATTCGCATTCCCAATGAATCTGCAGGAACTATCTACGCTATGACTTTCCAACCGGAGTTGCTAGAAAAGATTCGCCGTTGTCAAGATGAAGTAATGAGTCAAGATGACGACTTAATGGGAGAAGAGATCACAACTCAGAAAGATAATGAAGGAATTTTACGCTTTGTATCGAGAATCTGGATCCCTAACGTGGCAGAATTAAAAGAAGAAATAATGCGGGATGCGCACAATTTGAAGTATTCCATTCATCCAGGAAGCACAAAAATGTATCGCGATTTGAAGGAAAACTTTTGGTGGCCGAATATGAAGAAGGAAATAGCAGAATGGGTGAGTAAATGCTACACATGCCAGCGAGTTAAAGCGGAACATCAATGTTCGGGCGGGTTATTGCAACCGTTAGACATTCCCGAATGGAAATGGGAACATCTAGCGATGGATTTTGTGGTAGGACTACCGAGGACTAGGGCAAATTATGATGCGATATGGGTAATCATTGACAGACTTACGAAGTCGGCACATTTTCTACCAATTAATGAAAGATTTTCGCTCGACAAATTAGTGCACATGTATCTCAAAGAAATTGCGATGCGACATGGAGTTCCAATATCTATCGTGTCTGATCGAGATCCTCGTTTCAATTCAAGATTTTGGAGACAATTTCAAGAATGCCTTGGAACAAAATTAAACATGAGTACCGCTTATCATCCGCAAACCGACGGGCAAAGTGAAAGAACTATTCAAACGACTGAAGACATGCTACGAGTTTGTTCGATCGATTTTGAAGGCAGTTGGGAGGAGCATCTACCCCTAGTGGAATTTTCTTATAATAACAGCTATCACGCCAGTATTGGAATGCCACCGTATGAAGCACTATATTGGAGAAAATGCAGATCACTAGTGCATTGGGATGAAGTTGGAGAACGTAAAATTTTGGGACCAGAATTAATTCAGCAGACGAAAGAAAAGATTGAACTTATTCGGATGCGACTCGATGCAGCGCAAAACAGGCAACGCAAATATGCAGACCAGGCAAGGAAGGATATGGACTATCAGGAAGGGAAACATGTATTACTTAAAATATCGCCATGGAAAGGATTGACCAGATTTGGCAATAAGGGTAAATTGAAGCCACGATATGTCAGACCATTTGAGATTTTGAAGAAAGTAGGGAAGCTTGCATACGAATTAGCTTTACCGTCTCATATGCAACATATTCACAATGTGTTTCACGTGTCAATGCTTAAGCGATATAATCCTGATTCTAGGCATGTAATAGAATATGAACCGATAGATATCCAACCAGATTTGTCTTTTGTAGAGCAGCCGATAAGAATTTTAGATCGGCGAGAGAAAGTGTTGAGAAATAAGTCTGTATATTTAGTACGAGTGTTGTGGAGAAACCTAGTGGTTGAAGAATCAACCTAGGAGCTTGAAAGTGAAATGTTAGAGAAATACCCTCATTTGTTTTCGTAGAAGATTCTGAGGACAGAATCCTATTAGGGGGGAGAATGTAACGACCGGGAAATTTACGTTGTATTATATCATATTATTAATAAAAGATGTGTATTAATATGTCATTTATATGTGATTAAATGTGTTGAGTCATTAAACCCTAACTGCTACGTGTTACGTGTTATCTGTTTTGATCCAAACGTGTTTTGGATATTTATTGAGTGTTTTATTGCAAGTTAGATATCTTATATCAAAACCCGTACAGCTCAAAACCATGTTTTAAAAGCCCGTATTTCAAAAAAAAATCATTGGCCCTATTTTTCCAAAAATACCCTATACCATATCGCTATTCTGAACCCCTAGACGTTTTACAAATTGACATTTTTCGCGAAAAATGACTTTTCTGGGCCCCTTCGGGTACCAAAAACCCCACAAAAATCACATTTTTATTTTTATATGATCATGAAATTATCATATATCATTTTTCTTTGCATTTTTGTAATATTCACAATTTTTGGGAATTTTTAGCATTAATTTTGTATTTATTGGATATTTAAAAATTCAATATTAATACCCAAAAATTATAAAAATTGGGGCCAAATATTTTTATTACGAGTATAATTAGCCCCTTAATTTCATTTAGGGGTATTATTTTCATAAATATAAATATCAGATTTGTTGGTAATTAATCAGTTAATTACAATTAAAAATCAGAATAAAATAAAAAGAAAAGAAATTAGAAAGTGTGGGTGAGAGTTGTGTTCTTGAAGAAGCTTGAAGATCAAACGGTGATTGCAGGAGATTTACTAAACCCCTGATTTTGCTCGAGTAACCAAATTAATCCTCTCAGAGAGACGAATCTATTGATATCAACAACATCAACTGAGGTTGGTTAAATTTTAAAATCGAATTTTTGGTGTTTTTGGTATGAATTCGATTTTTGAGTTTAAGAAATCGTTTGATTGTTTGGTTGATGTAGTTAGTTTTGTTGTAGTTCTAGGAGTAATCAGGTATTTTTACTTTGATTTTACAACCCCTAAATCGATATGTCGAGTTCTTGGGTTTACCTATTTTTGATTTCATTTTTTTTAGATTTATATATGTTTTTGCTCGTGATTGATGTTAGGAAGTAATTGTAGAAGTCTGTAGCTTCGTTTTGGCATAAAAATCACGTTGTTTGGTGTTGTATTCGTCGAAAACGATGTCGCCGGAGTTGGGGTTGAAGGTGGCCGGTTTCTGGGCTCGTTTTGGCCGGAGGAATCGAAGGGATGATGGGGTGATGTTGTTGACGATTTGGACGAGCACATGGGAGTGTTACGAATCGTTTCCAGCCGAAATCGATTGAAACGGCTTCGAAATGGTACGCCGGCGAAGCTGCCGGACAAACCCGCCGGGAGGCGACCGATTCCGGTCGTCTTCTCCATTTTCTGATCACCTGTAGACCCGACCCGCTCAGTTGCTTGAAGACCCGTTTTCTGTAAATGTTCGACCCGGTTTCGATCTGTAATTCCCCTAATTGTGTACCTGAAACCTGTTTCTGTGTTTTAATTAATTAACTTATTTATTTTATCTTGATAAATCAGAAAATTAGTTTTAATAATTCTAAAAATTAAATAAAAATCAGTTTTAAATCCTGAAAAATATTATAATTAATTTCTAAATTATTTTATTAATTTAGAAATTTGAATTTAATTAATTAATTAATTAATAAATAAGGATTAAAAAAAATAATTAAATAATATGATTAATAATCTAATAATTAGCTAATATTGCGAGTAACTTGTAGTCATACGAGTAGTGATTCGATAATGAGAATTATTATTCGAGCAATAATTATTCGAAGAATGTCGTAATAATTAGTTGAATCGTATAAATTGCCATAATAATCGTAATAATTCAATAATTATAAGAGAAAGGTGAATGATTCGTATTTATACGAGTAATCGATTGTTGAGTTGGATTATGATTCGAATAATGACTCAATTGTTTAATAATTAACGTACCAGTTAATGATATCAATTATTTATTTATAAATAATCGATCTAATCAAATAAATAATGATGAGTTGTAAATATTTGTAATAAATTGTGATTAATCCTAATAATTAGGGATTAATTATTAAATAATTATCTATTAATTATTTATTAGTTATTTATTTATTAAATATTTAAAAGTGATTAATTATTTCGATAATTAGTCACATAATTTTCAATAAATTATAACTTCTTCATTTTAACTCCAAAAATTATAAAAAAATTATTTTTGACTTTGATTTTTTCTTAAATAATTATTTATATTGAATAATAAGTTGAATTATCAGTATTTAATTGATAATAATTCAACCGTTAGTCCGATTTGAACGAAACGAAAGCCTGTTGACTCAGAAAAATGAATTCTTTTCACTAAAAATAATATGAAGACCTAATTTCTTCTCGAAATTAATTGACCTTATGGATTGCTTGATTATCAGTCGAAATACGTGCCGAGACGAGTTCGAAAAATTCCGGAAAAATGGGAAATGAAGCAGAAGGTGATCAACGGAGCAATCAGCGAATTGATTTCGATTCTAAAAATTATTTTAACTATAAAAACGATTATGCGCTTATGTGCTTATGTGTATTATGTGGTTAATCGACTCTTACTTGCTTATATATAATATTCGAGCTGGTTATAAATGTATGGGTAAATAGTAGGAACAAAATGAAGTCGATTTAAGGTGCAACCGAAGTACAAAATGAATTAATCAGTCTATTTTGCTAACAGAAACTAAGCCAGCAAGGCAGGTCAAGTAGGGGATAGACGGAAGTGATTTAATTGCAGTAAGTCGCACAGAAGGCAAGTTTCTCCTCTATTCTATTTTCTAGAATAGTGATATTCTCTTCAGATTCTTATTACATTTGCATTACCTTAATTCCTTTATTCATATCTCAGTTCGATTCTTGAATTATTCTATTCATTTGAATTTATTATTCATATTCCAATTATTACTCACAATTATTAATATATTCTGGTGATTAGAATATATCAAAGTATACCGATTGTTCCGGTTGCTATTCCAGGGACTAGATAACATTACTTTTGGGAATTAAGGTTACTTAATCTTAAGGACCGGGACATAACCGGATCCTTGAGATGGGCCGTAGTGCCTGGGTGCCCGACGGGATCTATATAGTGAGATATAGATCTGCACTGTATCCTGGCTGATCAGCAGGGTATAGCTGCGAACTTGAGTCCAGTGTAGTTCGTTTGTATTCGCCAGCAATGGCCTTCTTTTGATTCTTATGAGGTTATATCTTTGCAGATATACCTGGGATATGGATTCAGTTATATTGCTTTAACATTGTGTATATTTTGTAGACTTGTTGAGCAATTTTGGCTCACCCCTTTTTGCTGTTATTCACCTTATTATTTCAGTTAAGAAGAAATATGAAACCCGTTAGAACACGAGTCGTAAAGAAGCGGGTCAAGCCTCGGGATCCTCTTATACCCAAGGTATTGATCCCAATCCAGGAAGAAAGCTTTGAGTTGCTCGAGCAGGTGGAGTGTTGATAGATAGTATGTGTGTTTGAATAAAAGCTGAACTTAGTTTAAAATGAGTTAGACAATGGTTTGTAATAAAGAAAGTTTATGAGATTTTGAATGTTGGTTTGTAATAAAAGTAGTTAGTGGTTCTTGTTTTCATACTTCAACCTAAAAAGGTCCTGGTAGTTGTTAAGGGGTTTAGTTTCATTTCTTTATTATTTTTTAATAAGCTTGTACAGGTTTGGTGATTAGCTCGTAACCCCTAGACTTATACCCCGAGTCTGGAGGGCGTTACACTAAGGAAAAAGACATTATGATCAAGGAGAAATCAAATACTGAGCCATTAAAGCCCAAGACTAGATCAAAACTGAGATTGATCCCAAAGATAAAGGAAAGGAAAAAGTTAATGAACCAATAAAGCCACGGGAGATGAAAATTCCTCAAATTCTGATGAAACCAGTGTGCAAAATGGTTCAAGATCATGATGATATTCTTGCTGAAGATGAATCTGTTCAAACTCTGAAAAGAAGAAAGATTACTAAAGAATCCAAGAAAACCTCTGACAAAGCTCATGTTGTTCAGAGTGAAGAACAACAAGTTACAGAAGAAACAACAAGTCCTGATAAAGTCATCAAGACATCAACCTCTGACAGAGCTCAAGTTGATTTAGACAAGATGAAAATGGCTGATAGAAAGAAACTTCTATGGAAAAATATCAAACCATCATATCCAAAGAAAAGCCAATTGTTGTCTGATTTCATGACTATTGGGTTAAATGCTAGAGAACCAACAGACAGAGAAGGGCTAGGTTCTGATGAAGCTAAGATCAAGACAGGAGTTGAAGTTGCTACTAGAGATCCA
Organism: Apium graveolens; assembly: GCF_009905375.1. NCBI lineage: Eukaryota > Viridiplantae > Streptophyta > Magnoliopsida > Apiales > Apiaceae > Apium > Apium graveolens. Next base: position 18,451,870 of record NC_133652.1, read on the forward strand.
TTTTTATTGACTGATAGACCTCTTGAAGATGTTACACAGAAACACCTTGATAAGGTTATCTCTGTTCAAGTCGTACTGGATGCTCATGACAAGCATAATGTCAAAGAAAATCTAATTCTATTTTTTGAAGATGGAAGGACATATCAAATGTCAGAATCAGATGTGCTGAACAAATCTATGAAAGAACTTCAATTCTTTCATTATCTATTAGAGATAAAGTCTGATATTACCAGGAGATGGTCAAATTTCATTATGAAGACCATAAGAGATAAAGCAAGAATTTCTGGTTCAATGGTTACAGAATTCATTCCAAACATAGTTGAAGATGATGGAAGTGAAATTCCAATGGAGAAGGATTTTGCTAAACTTGTAGTTATTCTGAAAGAGAAATATTTGTGCTACAATGAAGACTCTTCTCATCCAAGGGTAATTAGACTTGTTGATGGTTTAGAAAGAAACCATATCTCTGCACTAAGGACTGCAATCTACCAGATTGGAAGTCATGGTGAAGAACTGAAGCAAGTCAAAGCTACACTATCTCAAGTCCTGGGGAATAAAGAAGAAAAGCTGATATCAAACTTTGTCAAGAATCAATTTGGATTTAGATTGACTTAGTGAGATTGGTAAAAGCTACAAGGACTGTAAGTTATAGTTAATGGTCTATTTAAAACTCTCATTATATTTGTACTTAAATGTTTTTAACATCATCAAATCTATTAACTTGTATATTTTACATAATTTACAAGTTGAGGGAGATTGTTAGATATATTTGAGATGTCATGTCTAATATGATTTGTTTTTAGTTTTCAGAACTTAACAACAGGACATATCAGGACTTACTGAAATCAGAACTTAATGAAGTCAGAATTTAATATCAGAACTTAAGGTATCAGAAGATACATATCAATACTTAAGTGCGGGAAGACTTTCAGATAAGGAATGCGGCTGATTTACAGGAGAGAAGATCTGGACTAAAACAATAGAAGATATGCATGAAAAGAGCTAGAAGACTAGAAGACTTGTAGAAGATATCTGATTGATATATTTTAGGAGACAGAATTGTATTCCATATCAATTAGAATATATCTTGTAACTGTGTAATATATAAACACATCTTAGGGTTTACACTATATGTGTTATCATTATCGAGGATATTATTCTTTGTAACCTAGCAGCTCTTAGTGATATTTTTTCATCACTGAGAGAGAACAACAGTTCATATTGTAACAGAGTTTATTGAATATACTTGATCTTTGTTACATAATTGTGTTTAAATCGATTTGATTGTATAAACACTGTATTCAACCCCCTTCTACAGTGTTGTGTGACCTAACAGGTTATCACAAGGGACAATAAGAGGGCTTCTCAAGAATCAATAACAGGTTCACAAGGAACAATAACAAGGTTTCTCAAAATCAATAACAGATATATCACAATTGTAATAAAAAGCCTCTAGTTAATCATGGCATCATCAATATCCTCTCTATAATCAAATTATACGAGTAGGCAGAGTTACTTTCCTGAATTCTCTTTCCTGCTTTACAAGGGTTGAACTACTGCCACCTAGAACACTTTTCCCTTTTTCTAGCCTGAATGACTTCACGCTCCGAATCTATAATCCAAAATCAAATCCCTATTTAGATTCCCACTCGACGTTCCCGGATCATTTAATAATTACCCCAATTTTATCTAACGCTTAACTCATATACACGAGTATAAATACCGAATACTCACATAGCACTTAATAGTGTATACTTATATACTTAAACTCCATACTTTAGCAAATAATTCGTATGACTCAATAACAAAGCAACTCAATCCTTTCCTTTTTATCCAAAAATTCGAACCAAACAAATGAACCATATCAACATGTAATCTTATGCATTCATTTAACTAGACTCTAAAATCAAATCAACCAAATAAATTGAATCAAATCCTTTTAAAATCCATGAATTATTCGGCTTTTTCACAAGATACAAACAAGAAATCAAATTTTTACAAGCAAAACCTTAATTTGGTGACATGAAACACCACAAATTGACATGCAAGTACAAGGATCATATATAAACTTTAGTTCAAGCAAAAATTCATCCTTTTAAACCAAAATCCTTTGTAAGCTTAAATCAAAATCAAAACCCCCCTTTTTAAATAGTAAAAATTCGAACTAAAACCATTTAATCAAATCAAAAGATTCTTTAAATGCTTAAACCATAATAAACCTAAGCAAACAATCATTCTCCTCCTTTTAATTCACAAAATTCAAACCCAATATAGCACAAACCATCCAAAATAACATGCAACTAGTCTAGTGCTATCATTTATACTAAAAATCATTTAAATCGAGAAATTTATTCATAAAATCAAGTAATCATTTTGATTATAAATAATAACTAAAAAACCAGCATACAAGCCATAAAGATCAATTTATCCCCCCTTTTAATTACAAAACACATTCGGGTTTTTCAAATACACACACATGCACACACCATTTTTGACATGCAATCTTTAACTCGCATATTTATCTTGCCAAAATCCATTATTTAATCATTTTACTCAAGATCAAACCAAGTTATAGCTTGAATACACAAAATCTTATATGCATGCAATGAATTTTCTTATAAATAAGATTTTATAGTCCATAATACTAAATATAAGCAAGTAAATCATCGATCATCAATCAAAACTCATTTGGAAATCAAAACCTCATTTTATTTTCCAAAAATTCGAACTACACCAAGTTAAAACCAAAGAAAACACAACATATAACACACTACACTTCTCCTATGATCATACCCTAAGAAATTGAGCTTTTCTTAGATATAATCAAGAGAAGTTGATTTTGAAACTAGCTTAAATACTTACATGCAAATGGTATATGAGTAGAAGATCGAAAATGATGACTATAGGTAGCAAGATCTTTGAATTTGGACTAAATTTTGATGTTGCATGCAAGAGAGAGAAACGGAGAGAAGGAGAGAGAGCCGAGAGAGAAGAGAGAAAAGAGAGAGAAGAGAGAGAAGGAAAAGAGGAAAGAAAAAAAGAAATAAATAGGGGTTGGGTGGAGAAAAGAAAAAGAGGGAGGGGTTGGGTTTTTATTGTGACGCCCTTAATCTCGGGGTTAGGAAATGAGGACCCACACAACAATAATCTATCATAAAATATGCATAAACACCGATTAACTACTAACAGGATCAAATAGGATAAAGTTTGAGACAAGATTTCAATTATCAACCATAATATATAAATTACAACCCAAATAAAACCAAATTTACATAATCGATTTCGACTTGGAACCAATAGATAACCCATTGTATCTTTACAACTTTCCGACTAAGCTCTTGCTCACATATAACCTGTACTACCTGCTCTGGCATCTGGAAGCCTGCAACATGGTAGGGACCACCATGTACGCTCTTACGAGCAGTGCGCCTAAGTCTGGTCATCCTCTTGCTTAACTGCCATGGTTAGAACAAAGCAAAACATATGAGTATAAAACTCAGCAAGTAACTATATGACAGTTCTACGATACAATATCCACAATATACCATTACCATTTTTAATGCATTCTACTTTAACATCTCTAGGTGGAAGATTTCTGTCTTGGGGCTACGAAAGGGTTATGAAGAAAGATTTGAGATTTCAGGATTCAAAGCTCAAGATAGGGTGAAAGTCGACATTAATCACAAATCATTAACAGGATCTCAAAGGATCTTTCAGGTGGAAAGAAAGAATCTATTCAACTCTGGGAATCAATTATATGATTGATAATAATATCAAAATAAGAATCAGGGTTCACAAACTGTATGCTACTCAATATCACAATTCAACTCTCTTTCCAGAACATTATAAGCCATTTCATTTTCAAAGAATCAATTACTGATTAAGGAATTCAATTTCTCTTTAAATGATATGGAACCCTTGATTGGACTATATAACTTTCAATTCATAATAATAGTACGGGTAATCAACCCGTACCGACCTCCATCTGGTCTTTAAGGTACCTATGGCATAATTTCAGGCTTAAATTGGACTAGCCCCGCTAGCCTCTTATATGACTGGACTAGTCCCACTAGCCTCTTACGTCTCAATCCAATCCATCAGGAATTCATTTGGAAAATATTGTATTGGAAAAGAAAGGTTTTTACTAAGTTCATTTTATCATTACCGAGAATATGAAATCATTCAGACTCTTTCAAGTCGAAACTCAATCTTAAGTTCAATTTCAAGGATTCAAAGAAAGTGAATGAATCAAAGATAAGAAAATTTCAATGCTAGGGATCTTGATCAAATGATCACAAGGTATACAAGTTAGGAATCATAGCAGTTCTAAGGATCACCATGGATAAGATTACAAACGGATGAAGGATTAATATGCAAGGGTTCATAAAGGTTCTTATAGGGTTTACAAGAATTCAAGGTATAAATAGGTGAGGTTTTGAATAAAAAGGGATTCTATAAGGTTTGAACAATATTCATATCAATAACAGGTTCACAAGGACTGGATATCTCAATAATCAATAATGGATGCACAAGTGATATAAAATTCAATACTCTAACATGGCATGAACAATATCCTCTCTATAAACAATTTACACAAGCAGAGTTACTTGCCTATATTCGCTTTCCTATTTCACAAAGGTTAAACTACTGCCACCTAGTACACTTTTACATTTCCTAGCCCGAATGCCTTCACGCTCCGAATCTACAATCCAACAATCAAACCCTAATTAGATTTTCACTCGACGTTCCCAGAATGCTTAGCAATTAACCCTTATGGAGAAACCCTAAGAGTATATATATACTCAAGTATAAACACACAGCACGTTTATACCAAAACTCGTATACTTATAACTAAAAAGTCATTGAATCATATATTGCGACGCAAATATGACACATATCATATAATCCTTGTATTCAAACTCTATACTCGAGTTATCATATCAATTATATAACCTTGTATCAAGAAGACTCAATCCTTCCTATTATATCATTTAAGTCGAACCAAAACAAACAATTAAATCACATAACTCTTGGAAATATTACATGCAATCACTTGGCAAGGTATTGGAATTAAATCAATCACTTTTATACCTACACTCCATTCGACTACAATCACAAAACACAACCCAAGAATCAAACAATAACATGCAAGCACCAAAATTGCATATAAACTTAAGATCAAGCCACCACTCATTCTTTTAAATCGTCTTTAACCTAAATAATTACATGCATAGCTATATTTTGACATGCATTTGCCATTTCGTCAAGTATATTCGAAATTTTTAAGAATCATAACATGCATGCACCTATTTAAGTATTTGAACTACCAATCACTCTAATTATCCAATAATTTCTAAGGATAAACATCAATGAGTCATTTTCATCACTAAAAATCAATTTGATCCCCTCAAAATCAAGAACCCATTCGGGTTTTAGGAAATCATCACATGCAATCATCATTCCAAATCCTTAATCTATTAACTATTCTAATTTCTCAACATTATCCTAGAACAAACATCCACAACCATTTAAATCAACAAAATCAACTCAATAACTTTTGAAACCATAAATCCCATTCAGTTTTTAAATAAATCACCACATGCAAACACCGAAAATAAGTTTTATGAATACTAGAGCTCAGTTATAACATCATCACTCACCACCGGTGATGAGACCACCGGTTCACCGGAGTTCATCACCGGTGCCGGTGGCTTCACGGTGGTGCCCTCATTCGAGGGTGTCTAACTACAAAACCCCCAATTTTCCATCAACTTCTCAAAATAACTAACATGCACAACTTAGATATCATTCATTTACAAGGAATCATGCTGAAAAACAAAGTGATGACGAGAACCGAGAGGTTCTCGGTGAACCTACACACATCGAACACACACAATACACACACACCCACATGAAAGTGTGTTCTTGCATCTTTAGAGTATAAGAAACTCAAATCTTGGTTCAATATTGAATTTTAATGGAAGTCATGGAAGAAACAAAGAGAGAGAGAGAGAGATTATACCGAGATAGAGCGAGAGAAGAGAAAGCCGAGAGGGAGAGATGAAAGAAAAAGAGAGTGAGCCGGGTGAGGAAAAAAAAGAAAAAGGGGAGAGGAGGGAGGATATATATAATGAATAGCCAAGGGTATAAAAGTCTTTTACCCACTAGCTTCTAGGATTTTCTTTTATACTATTTTTCTTTAATTCCAATCTAAAAAGGAATTTGATTAATGAACAACCCTCTCGGAAAAGATAGGAATGCAAAGAATAATAATTTTAAAACGTAAATATTGAAATTAGCTTTTCAGCAATATTTTAAAATAATTTTTGAGCGAACGATTGATTTAATACGGATTTTACAAGAGTATGCTGAAAATAGCATTTTAACTCCATAAAATCATTTTAAAATGCACCGATCACGAAATAAATTCATCTATCATTTTTAGAAAGTCTCTTGGACTATTCTGAAGATGACAAAACAAATTTCATGCCTTAACCATATTCGAATAATTTTATAAAAATATATAAAGGTTCAATAAACCTCATTTTAAATCAAATAAATCCCTTAAAAAAATCAACAGATCACGTAATCATGCATACAGACAATCAAACACATATATTCACACATCACAACTCATATTTGATCACAAAATTTCCCTTTTTATTATTATTCCCCTTTTTGCGTATCGAGTTGCGTTCTGCTTGACGGCCCGATGCTAAGCGTTTCAATTACGCTTCTCAATCAATTCTATATTCCAATTGACACGTTATTAGAATATAATACTTACTAAAACATTTCCATTTCACATAACAACACATAGTTCACATTTGAACACTTTAATCCCTTTTAAGACGGGTTTCGTTCTACCTGACGGTCCGACAACAAAGCTTATCCCCTAAGCTGACTCATCAAACTGGAACGGATCATTTTATGTTCCCAGTTACTAATATACAATAAGGACAATAAACAAAATCATTTAATCCCTTTATTAAATCACATAAATTATAATTACACCACAAAATCATACTTTATTCTCTTAATTACATCGCGAAATTCTCAGTCGTAATAATCTACCCCCCTTAAAAGGATTCTGTCCCCAGAATCTAGTCTATGCAAATAGATGGGGATACTTTTCTTGCATTTCGCTCTCTAGTTCCCAAGTTGACTCTTCCACTATTGGATTTCTCCATAATACTCTAACTAGAGGTACAACTTTATTTCTGAGTGTCATCTCCTTTCGATCTAAGATTCGAACTGGTTGTTCTACATAAGACAAATCTTGTTGTATTTCCACTGGTTCCAATTCGATCACATGGCTTGCATCAGCATTATATTTCTTTAGAAGAGAAACGTGAAACACGTTACGAAGATGTTGCATCTGCGGGGGTAATGCTAATTCGTAAGCCACTTTTCCAACTTGTCGTAATATTTCGAATGGTCCAATATACCTAGGACTCAACTTCCCTTTCTTTCCGAATCTGGATAAACCTTTCCACAGAGATATTTTTAACAACACTTTATCTCCAGGCTCGAATTGCATATCTGTTCGTTCTTGATTCGCGTACTTCTTTTGTCGATCTTGAGCATCAATTAACCTTTTTTGAATCATTTCCACTTTCTCTTTCATCTGTTGGAATAGCTCTGGGCCAATTAATTCACGGTCTCCAACCTCGTCCCAATATAGGGGATCTGCATTTTCTTCCATACAACGCTTCATAAGGTGGCACGCCAATACTCGCGTGATAACTGTTGTTATAGGAAAACTCAATCAATGGCAAATGATCGTCCCAATTTCCTTTCAAATCTATTATGCAGGTTTGCAATATATCCTCGATCGTTTGAATTATCCTTTCACTTTTTCAGTCAGTTTGCAGATGATATGCCGTACTCATGTTCAACTTAGTTCCCAAATGATTATGAAATTATTGCCATAATCTTGAGTTAAATCTCGGGTCCCTATCAGCATGATAGTTACTGGAACTCCGTGACGCATCACAATCTCGTCTAAATATAATTTGACCAACTTTTCCAATGAAAATCTTTCATTTATTGGCAAGAAATGTGCTGATTTCGTCAGCCGATCGACTATTACCCAAATCGCATCATGATTAGACTTGGTCTTTGTAATCCTACCACGAAATCCATCGCGATATGTCCCCATTTCCATTATGGTATATCTAGTGGTTGAAGCAACCCACTTGGTCGTTGATGTTCCGCCTTTACTCTTTGACATGCATAACACTTACTTGTCCATTCCGCGATTTCCTTTTTCATATTCGGCCACAAATAACTCTCTTTTAAGTCCTTGTACATTTTCGTACTTCCAGGGTGAATTGAAAATCTTGAGTTATGCACTTCGTACAAAATCTCATGCTTTAGCTCCACAATGTTCGGTATCCAAATACGTGAGTTAACATGATATATTCCTTTTCCATCCTTTTGAGCTTTGATTTCCTCTCCTGTCAACTTATCTTTTTCGCGGTTCATCACTTGCTCTTGACAGTATCGAATCTTTTCCAAAATTTCAGGTTGAAATGACATCGCATACATTGCTTCACCTCCAAATTCTGGAGTCTGCACCTCTATTTCCATCTTTTCAAAATCCTTGATCAATTCCTCTGACGAAGTTAACATATTCAATCTTTTTTTGCGTCTTAAAGCATCTGCTACCACATTCTCCTTTCCAGGATGATAATTTATTGCACAGTCGTAATCTTTGATCAATTCTAACCATCTTCTTTGTCTCATATTCAACTCCTTTTGAGTGAAAATATACTTTAAACTCTTGTGATCTGTATAGATCTCGCACTTTTCCCCATAAAAATAATGCCTCCAAATTTTAAGGGCAAACACAATTGCTACCAATTCCAAATCATGCGTGGGATACTTCTGTTCATGCGACTTTAGCTACCTTGACGCATACGCTATTACTTTTCCGTGTTGCATTAACACACATCCCAATCCTTTATATGAATCATCACTGAAGATCACAAACTCTCCTTTTTCATCTGGTAATACCAGGACTGGGGCGGTTACCAATCTCTTCTTCAATTCCTGAAAACTTTCCATGCACTTATCCGTCCACACAAACTTCTCGTTCTTCCTTGTCAACTTAGTCAATGGAACAACAATCTTAGAGAAGTCCTTCATAAACCTTCTATAGTATCCTGCTAATCCCAGAAAACTTCTGACCTCCGTAGGAGTCTTGGGTCTTTCCTAATTCATCACAACTTCTATCTTGGCTGGATCTACTTTGATTCCTTCTTTATTGACTACATGACCAAGAAGCTGTACTTCCTTTTGCCAAAACTCACACTTTGAAAACTTGGCATATAGCTTTTCTTTTCTCAAGATTTCTAAGGAAATCCTCAAATGCTCCATATGGTCTTCGTTTGTTTTAGAATATATTAATATATCGTCGATAAACACTATAACGAACTTATACAAATATTGCTTGAACACTCTATTCATAAGATCCATAAATGCAGCTGGCGCGTTCGTCAAACCAAATGCCATTACCAAAAACTCGTAGTGTCCATATCTCGTTCGAAACGCCGTCTTGGGTATATCTTCCACTTTAATCTTTAGCTGATGATACCAAGATCTTAAATCAATCTTGGAGAAACAAGTAGCTCATTTTAACAGATCAAATAAGTCATCAATTCGTGGTAGAGGATACTTATTCTTAATCGTCAACTTATTCAATTCACGATAATCAATGCACAACCTCATACTTCCATCTTTCTTCTTTACAAATAACACCGGTGCACCCCACGGGGATACACTCGGGCGTATAACTCCTTTATCCAATAATTTTTGCAACTGCGCTTCTAATTCTTTCATCTCAACTGGCGTCATTCGAAAGGGAGCTTTCGATACTGGTTCCGTTCCAGGAGCCAAATCAATCGTAAACTCAATCTTTCTATCTGGAGGTAATCCAGGCAATTCGTCTGGAAACACATCGGGAAAATCTCTTACTACCGGAATATCCTCCATCCTTGCTGACTTTTTCTCCACATCTTTAACATGATCCAAATAAGCTTCGCGTCCTCGCCGTAACAATCTCCTTGTCTGAATAGCTGTCAAAATCTCCCCCTCTTGTCTTTTCCCCTTGAATATCACTTCGACACCATCCTTGGTCTTTACCTTCACCTTCTTGCTTTTACACTCTATTTGCGCTTCATGGTTTGACAACAAATTTATTCCTAATATAACGTCAAATTATCCTAACTTAAAAGGAATTAAGTCAGCAGAAAAGTGCCGACCTTCTATAACCACATCGTAATCGAGATAAACCTTATTAATAGTGACTTTCTCTTGATTTGCTACTTCTATAATCAGATTGGGTTCAAGAGGGTACAAAACACACTTTAGTCTATCAAGAATACTTTCAGAAATAAAAGATCTAGTTGCTCCATAATCCATTAATACTTTTACTTCTACTGAGTTAATAACAAGCATACTTGCCACCACATCCACATCTTGCACAACATCGTTCATCATCATATTGAAGGTTTTAGCTCTAGGTTGAGCTGTTGGTGCTGGGAGAGGCGGCAGTCCAGCAATCCTAAGAACATTGGCCTTTTGAACAGACTCCTTGCAGTTTCTGGCCATATGGCCCACTTTTCCACACTTGAAACAGGTTAAGTCAGGCTTTTTTGCTCCATTTGGGCACTCCGATGAGTAATGCCCTTTCTGGTTACACTTAAAACAGGTTACATCCAACTTGTTACACCTTCCCGGGTATCTCTTCCCACAAACTTTGCACTCTTGGATCTGAGGTCTACTATCCTTTCCCGGTTGTCCTGCCTTCTGGAAACGGTTCTTCTGAGCTCCATTACCGGGTTTCAACTTCGGAAACTTTTGGTTCTGACCTCCACCATTCTTTCCAAATTTTCCCCTAAACTTTGAACTTCCTTGCTCTTGCTCTGAGCTTTCAAACTTCCTTTTCCTACCTTAATTTTCTCTTTTTGCAGATTCACGCTCTCCTTCCACTATCATTGCCTTTTACACTAGGGCGGCATAGTTCTTAATCTCCAACAGTGCCACTTGACTTCGAATCCATGGCCTAAGTCCCTGTTGGAACCTTTTGGCCTTCTTTGCCTCCGTATTCACATATTCAGGTACAAATCTAAACAACTCTGAAAATTTCACTTCATATTCTGCTACCGACATATCTTCTTGTCTAAGGTCCAAAAATTTCATCTCCAACTGGTCTTGCATATAACTTGGCAAATACTTTTCCAGAAATATCTCAGTAAACTTTTCCCACGATAAATCTTTTCCTTCAAGTAAAGCCTTAGAAGATTCTCACCAGAAACTCGCCTCGTCTTTAAGATAATAAATCGCATACTGGGCTTTCTTTTCATCCGTAACTTTTTCTAACTCAAAAGCTTTCTCCATTTCTCTTAACCACGATTGAGCTTTTATTGGGTCTGGCAAACCTAAGAACTATGAGGGATGAATGGATTGAAAGTGTTTGAAGTTTCCAACTTTAGGGGCTATGGGTTGTTGCAAAAGCTGAGTAAGTCGGCTCATCATAGTGGTTTCTTGATTCATTTCTGGGTCTTGGGTTTGGATTTCTTCTTCTTGGTGATCTGGTGAGTTGGCCATTTCTTACAAACCTGATTTAGCAATTATTTAGTAATACGATAGCATGGCATTGATATATATAACAATGTTTTACTACGAAATCTTTTTTACGGATTTTAAGCTTTACCCAATTTGCATATGCAATTATATTACTACATAATTCTCATATCAGTTTTGTTTCCTCATGGCACAAGGTAAAATTATTGCGAAAAGATTAAACACGGTGGTATAAAAACATGGTATGCAAAACAGTTATAAAGATTTTCAGGGCTCACAATGGGAAGCAAGATATATGGTTGATTCAACAAGCCAAAGGTACATAAATAAAGGTTTGATTGCAGCAAGTTCTGGAAATAAAGTACAACAATATAATAGGGTTAAATAGAGGAAAAACTGGAAAACATCCCCCCTATCTACCCCTAACTTCTAACAACCACTAATACAAAGTTCTGAAATACAACATAACAACCAAAGCTCCCAACTCAGGAATGCGGGAGTAAACAAAGTCTCAATCCTGGGCTAACTTGCCACCAACACTGCCAGGCACAATCTTAGGCATTTCAGACTTTGGCTCAGGGGCTGGGGTTTCTGACTCTGGCCTCAAGGGTGATATCTGCATAGGAATCTCACTACTCTCAGATGGATCCTCCTCCGGATCTGAACTAACATACACAGGCTCCTCTGGAGAGGGTGGAATGGGGTCCACCGGGGTACCAGTCAAACTAATCTCTGAATCGGAATCACTACCACTACTGGGATCCTGAGAGAAAATACAAAACAACAACCAAGAAACAACATTAGGGTTAAATAAAACTTCCAACTAACTCACACCCTATCTTTAGTTGCCACTTTAGCTTATATACACTTTCCTTAGACTATACCTAATAGTCTAACTCAACTTTATATGAGTCCAACACTCTCGCGATATAGATATATACCCAAAATACCCTTTTCCTAACTTGTCTCAGGGACTAGATCATGTAGCTCTAATACCAACTTGTGATGCCCTCAATCTCGGGGTTAGGAAATGAGGACCCACACAATAATAATCTATCATAAAATATGCATAAACCCCAATTAACTACTAACAGGATCAAACATGATAAAGTTTGAGACAAGATTACAACTACCAACCATAATATATAAATTACAACCCAAAATAAAACCAAATTTACATAATCGATTCCGACTTGGAACCGACAGATAACCCATTGTATCTTTACAACTTTCCGACTAAGCGCTTGCTCACACATAACCTGTACAACCTACTCTGGCATCTGGAAGCCTACAACACAGTAGGGACCACCAGGTACGCTCTTACGAGCAGTGCGCCTAAGTCTGGCCATCCTCTTGCTTAACTGCCATGGTTAGAACAAAGCAAAACATATGAGTATAAAACTCAACAAGTAACTATATGACAGTTCTACGATACAATATCCACAAAATACCATTAGCATTTTTAAGATATTCTACTTTAACATCTCTATATGGCAGATTTCTGTCTTTGGGCTATGAAAGGGTTATGAAGAAAGATTTGAGATTTCAGGATTCAAAGCTCAAGATAGGGTGAAAGCTGGCATTCATCACAAATCATTAACAGGATCTCAAAGGATCTTTCAAGTGGAAATAAAAAATCTATTCAACTCTGGGAATCAATTATATGATTGATAATAATATCAAAATAAGAATCAGGGTTCACAAACTGTATGCTACTCAATATCACAATTCAACTCTCTTTTCAGAACATTATAAGCCATTTCATTTTCAAAGAATTAATTACTGATTAAGGAATTCAATTTCTCTTTAAATGATATGGAACCCTTGATTGGACTACTTTAACTTTCAATTCATAATAATAATAGTACGGGTGATCAACCCGTACCGACCTTCATCTGGTTTTTAAGTTACCTATGACATAATTTCATCCTTAAATTGGACTAGCCCTGTTAGCCTCTTATATGACTGGACTAGTCCCACTAGTCTCATACGTCTCAATCCAATCCATCAGGAATTTATTTGTAAAACCTTGTGTTGGAAAAGAAAGGTTTTTACTAAGTTCATTTTATCATTACCGTGAATATGAAATCATTCAGACTCTTTCAAGTCGAAACTCATTATTAAGTTCAATTTCAAGGATTCAAAGAAAGTGAATGAATCAAAGATAAGCAAAGTTCAATGCTCGGGATCTTGATCAAATGATCACAAGGTATACAAGTTAGGAATCATAGCAGTTCTAAGGATCATCATGGATAAGATTACAAAGGGATGAAGGATTATTACACAAGGGTTCATTAAGGTTCTTATAGGATTTACAAGAATTCAAGGTATAAATAGGTGATCAGGATATAAATAAAAAGGGATTCTATAAGGTTTGAACAATAATCATATCAATAACAGGTTCACAAGGATTGGATATCTCAAAAATCAATAATAGGTGCACAAGTGATATAAAAGTTCAATACTCTAACATGGCATGAACAATATCCTCTCTATAAATAATTTACACAAGGAGAGTTACTTGCCTGTATTCTCTTTCCTGTTTCACAAAGGTTGAACTACTGCCACCTAGTACACTTTTCTCTTTCCTAGCCCGAATGCCTTTACGCTCCGAATCTACAATCAAACAATCAAACCCTAATTAGATTCTCACTCGACGTTCCCAGAATGCTTAGAAATTAACCCTTATCGAGAAACCCTAAGAGTATATATATATACTCTATTATAAACACACAACAATACCAAAACTCGTATACTTTAACCAAATAGTCATCGAATCACATATTAGGACGCAAATACGACACATATCATATAATCCTTGTATTCAAACTCTATACTCGAGTTATCATTTCAATTATATAACCTCGTATCAAGACGACTCATTCCTTCCTATTATATCATTTAAGTCAAACTAAAACCAATAATTAAATCACAGAACTCTTGGAAATCTTACATGAAATCACTTGGCAAGGTATTGGAATCAAATCAATCACTTTTATACCTATACTCCATTCGGCTACAATCACAAAACACAATCCAAGAATCAAACAATAACATTCAAGCACCAAAATTGCATATAAACTTGAGATCAAGCCACCACTCATTCTTTTAAATCATCTTTAACCTAAATAATTACATGCAAAGCTATATCTTGACATGCATTTGCCATTTCATCTAAAACCAAATCGAAATCATCTCTACAATCCATTTAAACACAAAAATCAACTTAATTCCTTAAGAACAATCAAGTACATTCGAAATTTTTAAGAATCATAACATGCATGCACCCATTTAAGTATTTGAACTACCAATCACTCTAATTATCCAATAATTTCTAAGGATAAACATCAATGAGTCATTTTCATCACTAAAAATCAATTTGATCCTCTCAAAATCAAGAACCCATTCGGGTTTTAGGAAATCATCACATGCAATCATCATTCCAAATCCTTAATCAATTAACTATTCTAATGTATCAACATTATCCTAGAACAAACATCCACAACCATTTAAATCAACAAAATCAACTCAATAACTTTTGAAACCGTAAATCTCATTCAGTTTTTAAATAAGACACCACATGCAAACACCGAAAATAATTTTTATGAAAACTAGAGCTCAGTTATAACACCATCACTCACCACCGGTTCACCGGTGGCGGTGGCTTCACGGTGGTGCCCTCATTCGAGGGTGTCTAACCAAAAAACCCCCAATTTTCCATCAACTTCTCAAAATAACTAACATGCACAACTTAGATATCATTCATTTGCAAGGAATCATGCTTAAAAACAAAGTGATGACAAGAACCGAGAGGTTCTCGGTGAACCTACACACATCGAACACACACAACACACACACACACACATGAAAGTGTGTTCTTGCATCTTTAGAGTATAAGAAACTCAAATCTTGGTTCAAGATTGAATTTTAATGAAATTTATGGAAGAAACAAGGAGAGAGATTATACCGAGAGAGAGAGAGAGAGAGAGAGAGAGAGAGAGAGAGAGAGAGAAAGAGAGAGAGAGAGAGAGAAGAGAAAGTCGAGAGGGAGAGATGAGAGAAAAAGAGAGTGAGCCGGGTGAGGAAAAAGAAGAAAAAGGGGAGAGGAGGGAGGATATATATAATGAATAGCCAAGGGTATAAAAGTCTTTTACCCACTAGCTTCTAGGATTTTCTTTTTTACTACTTTTCTTTAATTCCAATCTAAAAACGAATTTGATTATTGAACAACCCTCTCGGAAAAGATGGGAATGCAAAGAATAATAATTTTAAAACATAGATCTCGAAATTAGCTTTTCAGCAATATTTTAAAATAATTTTTGAGCGAACGATTGATTTAATACGGATTTTACAAGATTATGCTGAAAATAGCATTTTAACTCCATAAAATCATTTTAAAATGCACCGATCACGAAATAAATTCATCTATCATTTTTAGAAAGTCTCTTGGACTATTCTGAAGATGACAAAACAAATTTCATGCCTTAAACATATTCGAATAATTTTATAAAAATATATAAAGGTTCAATAAACCTCATTTTAAATCAAATAAATCCCTTAAAAAATCAACAGATCACGTAATCATGCATACAGACAATCAAACACATATATTCACACATCACAACTCATATTTGATCACAAAATTTACCTTTTTATTATTATTCCCCTTTTCGCGTATCGAGTTGCGTTCTGCTTGATGGCCCGACGCTAAGCATTTCAATTACGCTTCTCAATCAATTCTTTATTCCAATTGACACATTACTAGAATATAATACTTACTTAAATATTTCCATTTCATATAACAACACATAGTTCACATTTAAACACTTTAATCCCTTTTAAGACGGGTTCCGTTCTACCTGACGACCCGACAACACAGCTTATCCCCTAAGCTAACTCATCAAACTGGAACAGATCATTTTACGTTCCCAGTTACCAATATACAATAAGGACAATCAACAAAATCATTTAATCCCTTCATTAAATCACATAAATTATAATTACACCACAAAATCATATTTTATTCTCTTAATTACGTCACAAAATTCCCAATCGTTACATTTATAGCCAAAATAACAGGGGCGTTTTGATCTTTTGCCAACCCAGCTCTAGAATCTTCTTTTTATTTAACTCAAAATGTATAAAATTAATACACAACCCTCACAGAAAAGATGAAAATTTCAAGAATAACAATTTTAGAATATAGATATCGAAATTAGCTTTCTAGACATATTTTTAAAAATAATGTTTGAGCGTACGGTTTATTTTCTATGAATTTTACAAGATTGCGCTCAAAATAGAACTATAACTCGATAAAATCATTTTAAAATACACCGATCACCAAATAATTCTATCTATCAGTTTTGGAAAGTCCCTAGGACTATTTCTAAGATAACAAAACAAATTTCACACCTTAACCATACTCGGATAATTTTATAAAAAAATATATAAAGGTTCAATAAACCATATTTTAAATCAAATAAATCTCTTAAAATCATTTAAAAATAACCAGAGCACGTAATCAAGCATATTTTTAAGTAATAGCACGTATTTACATATCACGTCTCATATCGTAACACATTCAATCATAAGAATTTCCCTTTTAATTAATAACCACTTTTCGCGTAACGGGTCACGTCCTGTCTAACTGCCCGACGCTGAGCGTTTCCAATTACGCTTCTCAATCATTCTCTTTATATCAACTGACACATCACTGGAATATAATACTCACTTGAACATTCTTATTTCACATAATAACATATAGTTCACATTTAAATACCTTAATCTCTTTTTAAGACGAATTTCGTTCAACCTGACGCCCCGACAACACAGCTTATCCCCTTAGCTGACTCATCAAACTGGAACGAGTCATTTTACATTCCCAGTTACTAATATACAATAAAGATAATTAACCAACAAAATCATTTAACCCTTTATTTTATCACATAATTTATTATTACACCAGAGAATTATACTTTATTCACTTAATCACGTCACAAAATTCCCAGTCGCTACATCCTAAATCAACTTACTATATATATTTGTTGGGGGAAAACCCTGAAACTAATAAAAACCGCAAGTGTACGGGCGTACGCGAGTACGTAGGGAAAGTACGGGTCGAATCACAGAGAACGCGAATCAAGTTTTCAATTTAATAAAGTAATCAAATAATTATACTAGCACTTAAGATATCACTTTTTAAAGATCTAAGTAACGGATTTATTGGCTAAACACGAGCATCATGGCATAAACATGTATTTTTAATAGTAAATAAACTCACAAGTATTCAGAGTAAAGACAATCCATGACTCTAAATCAAGTTACATTCACAACCATCCATAAAAATGTTTCATGTATTTCTCACTAATTAAATTGACTATCAAAATCATATAGATCCTAACTATACAAACTTTCAACTTTACTTATGTGGAATGTATGAAATTACTCACATAAACATGATACTGGAGATAATCAATAAAATAAACATGTACCAATCAAAGCGCATATGCATAAACCATGATATCAGGCCTTTTTATCCAGCTTCACCCGCCCCTTAGAAAGGTCTTAGTTGAACATCATCGAGACCATCATGATATAAGAAAAAGAACTCATACCAAAAATCGAGATTAACTTTAAGCTTTTATTAAATAAATAAACTAATATTTACAAGGGAGAAAGATGAATAGAGATACAAGAGAGAGGTAAGAGATGTGTGAGATGAGATGTAATATGTAAGATAATTGTTGGTGAGACTGCGTAGCCGTATGAACAGTTACATGATAACTCAACACGATAACAACACTAGAACAGGACAGGTTAATCATACTACGTCAATACAAGAAATCAGGAAGAATGAAGACAAGGCAAATACAAAGAATCGGAAGATTAGAAGAAGGCCTGATGTGACGCCCTCAATCTCGGGGTTAGGAAATGAGGACCCACACACCTTTAATCTAATAATTAAATAAGCATAAACCCCGATTAACTACTAACAGGATCAAACAGGATAAAGTATGAAACAAGATTACAACTACCAACCATAAAATATAACTTACAACCCCAAAATAATATTAAATAAACATAAACGATTCCGGCTTGGAACCGACAGATAACCCATTGTATCTTTACAACCTTCTGGCTAAGCGCTTTCTCACTCAAAAACACCACTACCTGCTCTGGAAACCGGAAGCCCTCAACACGGTAGGGACCACCAGGTACGCTCTTATGAGCAGTGCGCCTAAGCATGTCCATCTTCTTGCTTAACTGCCATGGTTAGATTAAAACAAAACATATGAGTATAAAACTCAGCAAGTAACTATAAAGCAGTTCTACTATATAAACTCCACAATATACTTTACCAATCTCAGGGCATTCTACTTTATTTGTTCAAGGTGGCAGATTTCCATCTTTCGGGTTATGAAAAGGTTATGAAGGAAAAATGTGGGGCTTTCAAGGAACAAGGCTCGAAGCAGGGTGAAAGCCGACATTCATCACAAATCATTAAAGGATTAAAACAAATCTTTCAGAAAGGAAAGCAACAATATTTCACTATATGGAACCAATTATATGATCAACAGATTAAAATCAGGGTTCACGAGCTTTAAGCTTCACAATATCACAATCAACTCTTTTCAAAGCAATATAAACCATTTTCATTTTTTTCAAAGAATCAATTACTGAGTAGGAAGTTTCAATTCCTTTTTAAAATCAATATAGAACCCTTGATTGGACCACTTTATCTTTTCATTTCATTATAATACGGGTGATCAGCCCGTACCGACCTCCATCCAGTCTTTAAGGTACCATACGACATAATTTTAGCCTTAAACTGGACTAGCCTCGCTTGCCTCTTACAATGACTAGACTAGTCCCACTAGCCTCTTACGTCCAATCCAATCCATCAGGAATTCGTTTGGAAAACCTTGAGTTGGAAAAAGTAGGTTTTCTAAATTCATTTTATCATTACCAAGAATATGAAATCATTCAGACTCTTTCAAGTCGGAACTCATTCTTAGATTTAATTTCAAGAATTCAAACTTAAGGAAATGAATCAGGGATAAACAAGATGAAATTCTAGGGGTTTTGAATTAATGATAACATGGTACTTAAGTTAAAAGAATCAGACTGTTCCAAGGATCAATAGGGGATATGGTGATCAAAGAATATGGCATCATTACAAGGGGTTCGTAAAGGTAATTATAGGGTTTATAACAGTTCATGGCATAACAAATAAGTTGAACAAAAAAGATAGGTTACCAAAGGGTTGAATCAATAAGCTTATCAGTAACAGTTTTACAAGATCAAAGACAGGGTATCTCAAATCAATAACAGGGTTTCATGATTTTAACAGTTCAATACTCTACATGGTATGAACAACATTCTCTCTATAACCATTTACACAAGTAATTAGAGTTACTTGCCTGAATTCGCTTTCCTATTTCATAAAGGTTGAACTACTGCCACCTAGTATACCTTTCCCTTTCCTAGCCTGAATGCCCTCACATTCCGAATCTACAATCAAAACCAAAACCTCAATTAGTTTCTCAACTCTCGTTCCCGAAACGTTCACTCAAAACGATAGCTCGATTATACTTCTGACTCGAACTATACGAGTATAGCTTATATACACACATGCACATAGCACATAACACATTCTTTTCTCATAGCCTTTATATCTCTATATATATACTCGATCACCAACTTATACTCGCTAAATCTTGACTATTCTCCAAATCAAACATTTATAACTCATACGAACACACAATTTCATTCATAGCTAATTACTTACGACCATAGCTATCACTTATAGCTTTTAAAATCAATCAACTCAATTTCCCTTTTTCTTTTATCCTTAATTCGAACCAAAACAACAATCCAACAAGCAAAATCAAAGATTTTCACATATAAACACTCAATCATTCTTTCAATTACCAGAAATCAAGTTTTGACCTTTATTTCCCATGGCCTATTCGGCCTTAATATTTATCACAATCAAGAATCAAATATGCAAAGCCCTTATTTGACATACATCAAGTATATCATCCCAAACTAGTTTAATTTCATTCTTACAACTCATTTAAACTCATAATTCAAACGTAATCATGGATGATCACTCAATTTAACACTTAATTCAACTTAATCGAGTAGAAACATTCGAAATTTCCAAGAATAATAACATGCATGCATCAATTTGGACTATAACTCATTCTAATTACTCTACAATTTATAAAACAATCATCAATAGATCATTTGCACCAACAAATCAACATGATTTTCCAAAAAAAACAAGAACCATTCGGCCTCTTCTAAGAATCCTCACATGCAAACTCAATTTCAAACTTTTGCATCTTTAATTATACTAATCTTTTAACATTAAGCTAGATTAACATTCATAATCAACAAGAATCAACTCATCAACTTGAAAACTACAAAACCATTCGGCCTTTCAAAAGAAACCACATGCAAACATAAAGTAATTGATTAAATACTAGAGCTCGGTGTTTAACATCATTGCTCACCACCGGTTCACCGGAGTTCATCACCGGTGGCGGTGGCATCACGGTAGTGCCCCCATTCGGGGGTTTCCAACCTTCAACCACCGATTTTCTCAAGTGAGTACACACATGCAAGCACTCATCTTCACTTTAAATCATTCAAGAACCAAAACCCTTTTGTTTTCATGAAAACCGAATTCAAAACCACCAAATTCAACTTTGGTTTTTCTCAAAAACTTGAAGATAGTGACATGTATGTATGTATATAGGTAGATATCACAAAATCTCACACAATCATGGTTCTATAACCGAAAAAGAGTGAAGAACAAGTGAGAGATTGAAGAGAGAGTGTACCGAGAGTGAGAGAGAGAGAGAGAGAGAGAGAGAGAGAGAGAGAGAGAGAGAGAAATCCCGAGAGGGATGAAGAAATGAGAGAAAAAAAAAAGAGAAGAGAGAAGCTCGGGTAAAAAGAAAGAAAAGAGAAGGTGGGTGAGATTATGTAACACCCCCAGATCCGGGGTCGGGGATCCGGGTCGTCACGGTCTTTCTTTCCACAATATCACTTCACTTAATTAATAATAAATAACCTTATGCTGTGACCCCACACTAACACACACCACAACCCGTTATAGTCTCAGAGATGAAATTTAAATAAGTACAAGTCTTTGAATCCACAATTTAAAAGTTATTACAACCCAAAATGATTACTTGATAAATTTACAGTTAATTGCCATTATCTGCCACAAGTTATAATTATACATAATTGATTCTCAAAAGTAGATGGTCTGATCTACAATAGATCTACCTCTGCAGCTATAGCAGCTACAACATCAACGGGAAGACGCGGGACGCTTCCCACGCGCTTGCGCTGGGTCTGCTGGAGTCTGGCCATCTTTCCTAACTGTTGTTGTGTGATGAAAGAAGAAAGCAAGGGTGAGCAGCAAGCCCACCAAAATAATATGTATAATGATTTACAATATATGAGCCTACTCATAATACTCATGAAAGTCTTGGTCAAAAGAAATGAACCAAGTTGATAACTTAATGCGATGAAGTCGCAAAATATTCAGTATATATACATATATACTTTTCAAAATATTGGAAGTCCTCTTCCATGCATAATATACACAAAGTCCTAGTGTGTAACTGTATGAAAAAAATATCGTTGCAAGGTGATCTCATATATCTAACCTTGTCTCAACGTTTTTCTGAAAATCTTTGTCATACATAAGACAATTATTAATTAGATATAAGTTTAAAAGATGAGGTTACCAAATACCCCAATATACTTATATCTTTCCCAATACTACTTGAACTACCACCGTTCAAGTTATAATCAGTTTCAAAAGTTCATCACATAGATGAGACTACAAGACAAGATTTGAATAGATTCAATCTTTGAAATATTATTGAATGAAATAAAGTTACGAGATACTTTATTTAGTCCCAATATATATATATCCACATATATATATATCTCTTAAACATTTCCTGGAACCTCTGTTATGTAAAGTATGAACAGAGTTTGAAACATCCAATGAATTTTGGAAAGGAAAAGAATTTTGGCATAAACCAGATATCTTGCTGATCAGGAAAAGATACCAATAAGTAACCTTTTCTACTATAGATGGATGAATTCCTCACCGGTCATCACCCTGGCCGCATTAGGACCTCGCGCTAGACCGTTACCCGGCCCCTCACGCGTTGATGGACTGCCACCCAGCCACTTACACAATAATAGACCGTACCCCGGCCTGTCGCTTATGCCGACTCAATCAAATGGACTTACTTCCCGAACATTGGGCAAGTAATCAAATTGTTTTCTCAAAACAGCAACCTCGTTGCGAATATAAAATACACCACAGAGCCGGATTCCCCAGGTTTTGAGCGAGTATTTAAATCCCCTTAAAAGGAAGATCTTAAATATAAAAAAAGAGTTTTGGGATCCACTCTGACTTTTAAAAATCATTTTGAAGACTCGAAAACACTTTAAAGAGTGTTTGGAGTAAAGCTGATTTAATGAAGTAAATCAGTCCCCAGAATATTTAGAAAATGACCGAATATTATTATTTAAATAATATTCCCATAAAGAATAATCTTTTATAAAAATAATTGAAGTAGAAGTATTAAAACTTATACTTGAAACGAGTATTAAATAACCAAAGATATACTTATATGAAAGTATTATCTTTATTTGAATAATCGAAAATAAGTTTGATTATTAACAGTTTATTCTCTAATGAAATAAAGAATATATTTCAGCAAATAATCGGAGTCATAGATCCTCAAATGAATATTCAAATAATATTCATTAAATAATATAAACTGAGTCATAAGCCCTCGAATGAATATTCAAATAATATTCAATAATAATATATAAAAGAGTCATAAGCCCTCGAATGAATATTCAAATAATATTCAATAATAATATAAAAGAGTCATAAGCCCTCGAATAATATTCGAAATAATATTCAAATAAATAAATAAAGTTAAAGTTATCGAATAAACCTTATTCGATTAATAGTTTGGAAAACTATAACCATATATATATATAAATATATATATATATATATATATCCATATCCATATATACAAAATCTACTCGGGATCCTCGACTCCCGGTTTTAGAAAATATTTTCACCTTTGGGTCCCTATACTAAGGGTATATGCAAGTTACCGCTATCCTCTAGCATAGGTATTATCAACTGAACCAACAGATATATTTCAAGAATATGAAACAGGCATGCATATATACCATATCACATGCTACAATATATCGCAAGAATTTGCTAAATAACCAATATGCATTTATCGCAAGATCATGCATATACAAATGTATACATCACAACAACAGTATAACGGATAGAATACTTGCCTGAGCGACTGGGGGTTACGAATGGCTCGGGACGAGTCTGGTAACCTATAAACAACAAGTAAGTTGGAATTAAACCAAAATCACTTGTAATTCTATACTTTAACTAACTTAGACTCTAACGCTTGTTTTGCGCTCACTGATTTGCTTAAGTCGCTCGGGTACCCTCGGCTCCACCATTTTTAATAATTTAACCTTTACGAGTTTTAAAGCGATTCCTTCGCGAGTGTCTTACCAACTGCCTAACACACTTACCATAAATGTTTCATACATTAATTAACCCTTTTTGGTCTTTAACCTATGTTTCAAAGTAAGGCGAGGGGAAAAGTTTCGTTCGCGAAACGCCGTTACTTGAAACGGTCGTTTCTCCTAAACCGTGCATCGGAATCGAACGAACTACATATCAAAACGAAGCTCGTAACATGAGCTATCTAAACATGGCAGTGGTCATAATCTAGCAGGGGGTTCTCGGGTCCTAATGTTATGCACAAAAACAGTCCAAAGAAAATCGGACGTTACGACGGCTATGTTTACGCGATTACCAATGTTTAAACTACTCCAATTAACCACCAACCAACTCATAATCATCAATACAACAAAACTTCACCTAAACCATACCACATCAGTCCATAATCTCCAAGGTTTTCAACTCAAACAACCACAATCAAGACCTATGAACTATAATCAAGCTTCAATTACCAAAACACTTCCAAATCAAACCAAACTACTAATAATCACAATCCATGCTTCTCATTTCACAACACCAACCATTAAACTTACTAACAAATAAATTAAAGGCTAGGGTTTGAAGTTTATACCTTCCTTGGGAGGTGTTAAGTTGCTAGGAAGCCTTAGGGAGCCTCCTACAAGCTTGATCTTTCCAAAGAAATCAAGAACACAAAGTTAGGCTTTGAAGTTTCTAAAAGTCCGATTTAAAGAACTGTAAAAATGAGGGTCTTACCATGATTATTTGGACGAGACTTGTGAACAAGAGTTGTAGGCCATCTCAATACCTTTCCAATGAGCTATAGAACACAATATTTGAGTGAGAAATGAAGGAGATACAGCAATTTTAGTGTTCTGATTCTGTTTTGGCCGAGAGCATGAAGAACAATGCCTTGGTTTCTTTTTGATTTTGATGAAAAATGATTTGCTTGGCTTGGTTGCTTGGTTTTTGTGATTGCTTTAGTCAATTACCTTCTTGCCCTTGAATTTGTGTGGTTACAAAGCCACCACACCTCCTTCCTTCCCATGTCATGCTTATGTCACCTTGCACATGTCATAATGCTCCCACTTGTCCACACCTTGTGGTTTGATGATGTCACAATCCCTGGCTTCTTGTACAAGCTTGTCTCTTGGTCACTTATTTGTTTTACGGTTCGCTTATCTTTCGTTCTCGTTTATCGTTTGAGGGATCATACCCGGGATCTTATTACTTAGGTTCCCTTAACCTTTCTCAATATATTATATTCCTTTTATGATCCTCTCCTATAATCCTTTAATTTAAATCCTTTTTATCCTGTTACCTTATACTCAATTCTCTCCGTATCTTGTGAATTTCCGGGAAAAATCAAAGTGTTCGGATTTGGATTCTGACGATCTTTACATACACTTATATCCCATATAAAGTACTAATAAAATCTCAGAATATCCATATCAGAACCCCTACATAGTGTGGCATGAAAAGTTTTCTCATTCAGCAAAAACACTATTCATAAGGGTTTCAAAAATTTCCCAAAAATTGGGGTTATTACAGTCTCCCCTCCTTAAAAGGATTCCGTCCCGGAATCAGATAGAAAGTGAATAGGGATACTCTCTTAGCATTGCACTTTCTAACTCTCGAGTAAATTTTCCCACATTGTGGTTCTACCATCAAACTCTTACTAGTTTGATAACCCTTCTCCTAAGCACTCGTTCCTTTTTACTCTATACCCTTCCTGGTTGCTCCATATAGGTTACGTCTGGTTGCATGTCTATGCGCTCATATGCCCCTATTTGTCTGGCATCCGAATTACACTTCCATAACATTGATACGTGGAACACGTTATGAACTTGCTACAGGTTCGGGGGTAGGGCTAGCTCCTATGCTAACTTCCCAAACGTCTTAATATATCCAAGGGTCCAACAAATTGTAGACTTAGCTTTCCTTTCTTTCCGAACCTCATCAATCC
Source organism: Apium graveolens (assembly GCF_009905375.1). NCBI lineage: Eukaryota > Viridiplantae > Streptophyta > Magnoliopsida > Apiales > Apiaceae > Apium > Apium graveolens. The sequence goes on from NC_133652.1 coordinate 18,477,996, forward strand.
TTTTCAAGGGTTTCCAAGGGGATACCTATAACATTACTAGGCCCCCTATTTCATACTCTTTGTCCTTTTTTGAGTCAAATCAGCATACCTCTTATGTCCATCTTGGGTTACTACCAGCCGTCCTCTGATTAGATCTATTATATCCCTGGTCCTTTGGACTACTGCGGGTCCGAGCATCTTGCGCTCTACAACTTCATCCTAACATAAGGGAGATCGACATTATCTTCCCTCAAGAATCTCATAAGGTGACACCTCGATAATGACATATGATCTATTGTCGTGATATAACTAAATCCGCGTTAAGTGATCATTCCAAATTCTTTCAAGTCTATTGCACAGACTCTCATTATAGCGTTTAGCATTAGAGCTTTTGCTTCTTAATACCCATTCTTTTCTAGTTCATAATCGCTACAACCTTCCGTTCCTAATATTATACTAGTTATACTTTTGCTCGTTAGCGTTCTATAACCTTTTAATGACCACGACAACCTTAGTATCACGAATGTGTTTCCATTCCGCATACTACCACTACTTTATTACTCCTTTTTCAGTTGTTTCTATTTTCCAAAATTTGATCAATCAAATAGAATTAAAGGAATTTGTTGAGAGATCACTATGATCATGAACACTTGTTATATTGCATAGTTAGTACAGAAGGTGGCCAGCCTTTAGTACTTGACAAGCAATTAAACAATAGATGGTATCCTACTAGGCTTCTATCACACAGATAGATAGTCATTCGGCAATACCTCCCCTTCTGGAAGGGTTGTTCTTCTCAGATTACATGAAATGAAAAGAAGAGAAAAGAACGAACTGAAGAGAATTGTATATATAAAATATATATATATATACTGCCACAAAATATCTGGCTTGGAACCTACCTCTGAATTATAGAGGTTTGTCATAGGAGAACAAAACATAAACGTATTTATATCAACATCAAGTATTATAGCATCGTATTTCCCATGCCTAAATATTTCTATTCCGTCCTATCATTCTATGGACCCATGCTCTTCTTCGAGCTTATACACAATCACCATTGAAACTCCCTCGATATCGAAAATCGAATCTGGGATCTCATTCTAGACCTCATCGTTACTAGAATCCATTTCTATACCGCAACCTTCTTCGTATGGGTAATACTACTCTTTATCGATAAGAAGGAATAAATATATCATAGGTAGATAATTGACTTAATTAGTCTATCAATGATAACTTATACACCACCACGACCCGATTAGTGGTACTTACTCTCAACATCCATTCCAATACAACTCTCACGGTTGTAAGTAATCAGCTCATTACTCTCAGAATCATTCCTACATTACTATGGCCCACCGTTGACCTACTGTAGTCATTCGTTTTCCATGAAGTTTTAATAGCTAACCATACGGAGTCCATTCATATCATATCGAATTCTTCTAAGGAGGTAACATGATCACCGTTCTTGATTCATGAAGAACACTCCTGATCCTGACGTACATTCATGACGTGAAGCAGATAAAATTGCAGAAGAGTTTCAATCAAAGCAACGATAGCAGGTTAATACCATTCTTAATCATATGCCTTAAATAGAAGACTTAACTCAAAGGTTCGTCTAGTCCTTTTGGAAACATGGTCCTGGCTTATCCCAAGATAGGACCTCCTAAGATAGATAGCCCGTTCATGGCGATTACACGAATTAAACTTTTACCAACTACTATTACGGTTGGGTATTGCACAGTCATCAGAAGGAATGTCAATCTTCCAAACCATAATACAACCTTCACAGTTTTAACCATCATCACTGTATTCCTCTGGCACAAGCGCCTATAATTATCCTCTTACCTTTAAAGTGTCGGCCACCTCTTTGGCCTTTCCTGATATTAAAATTTCCTTATAGTCAATGTCATTTTAACCACCTCCAAATAAATTTTCTACCTTATTTCAATCACTGCTTTTGTGAAGATGTATTCCTTAAAATCTGATGAGTAAAAAAAAATATCACCATTTTTCCATAAGTTATTGCCTCAGTCGTTAGAGGTTAATCACTGTCACGACTGACTCTCAATCATACTTAGAACATCTTTTATCTTAAGTCTTAATTGCCCTGAATAATTTCGACCTTTACTGGTTCGATCCATACTTTCTCGTGGTTTAACACGTGCCCCACTTGGCATCATTATAATTATATCATATTTCCTTTATCAACATTTTTATTCTTGAGAATTTCGAATATTTCCTTTCTCCTTGTAAAACCTCTAAGGTTATCCTTCAATCGTTCCTCCTGTATTCCCTATATACAGGGCATATCAAAATACCATTTACTGATACTAGAACCATTGTCTATATACTTCTGAAAAATTTCTCCACTGATCCTTAAAGGTTATTATTACCTTAATCCTTTCCAATTCATACTGTCAAAACTCATACTATCCCTATTAAGGGTGAAATGCCAACCTTTATGCATTCCCCTAGGATTCGTTTTAAGTTACCGATGTTCTATCCTTAATTCCACCTTTAAAAAGGTACAAGCATCCTTCCATGGATAAATAAAGTCATATATCCCTGATAAGAGTATTTAATTCAATCATTTCCACCTCGATAGTCTATACCGAATTTCACAATAGCATCCTTATTCAAGTTAAGGTCAATCCACATGGCCTCCAAAAGATAAAAATGGTTATCCGCTTTTCTTTCCTGATTTGGTAATGATCACATGGATGATCTGGAAGATATTGGTCGTGTTCAACATGAACTTCTTCTTAATAAATCCTTATTTACTTTTGTTGTTTATCTCAACAGTCATCTCAATGTTGGGATATCTTTCATACCTGGCGTCTCCCTTCCTGGGTATCAAGCCACCGGTCTTACACTTCACATTCTTGAAGGTCACTTCCTTCATCCAATTTTCTTGATTTCTTACTTTCTTGTCTCCTCAGTCTATCCGCGTCTCATTATTTATCCTTCGAACTATCTCAAGGTTTCTTCGAATCCTCCCAACTTACAGGGGATAATATATATGTATCTCTTATGCCCTCAACCATCAATTTTAACTCACGGTGAATCACCCTCATCCTGACGATTACTTACTTTTCTATTTCTATTACTACGAGTCTTTAGGGTTTCCTCATACCCAACTTCCTTATCATTATTTCATGAACTAACACAACATAAGCATTGATTTCAAACATCCCGTCATTCTGGATTCGTATCCTCAGAACGAATCTTGACAACTTTTACAACTTAGATTCATAATTTATCATACTCGTCTGCCTTTGTTCTGACTCTAAAGCTTTTACACTATCTCCTTATCTTTGGGAATTACTTTCCCGAAAACAATTGACTGGACTTAAATCAGTTTATTATAATCTCTTGCTCCGTGCCTTCCTTGGCCTTTCACCAGCAGGTGGTCTCTCTCTTAGGAGGGTGAGTGATAAAAACAGTCTTTTGTGATTCGTCAATCATTTAGAATCTCAAATGATTCCTATATTTCCTTTAGCCAGGCTCTTGCCTCGACTAGGTCAACATGTTCCTTGGAACTCTGAGAGCTTAACGATTTAAAGGTCATGAAAGAATTTCCTGCCGCATTGTCCCCTCAGGGTGGTGGTTGGGGATAATAGTCTAAGTTATGTCTAGACAGGTCCATAAATTGCCATATAGGAGTACCGTCTCGGGTCTCCTTTCCTTACTCGACTTTCTGTTTCCTTAGTATGAAATGTTTCAACCTTCTCCCATAATCGGGGTTATCTTATACATTAAAAACCTTGTTTTCCACTCTATTATGTTATGGGTTCTTTCTTTCTTGATGGCAACCTCCCTGACTATCACACTCTGGGTTTGCCCTAAATCCTATTCCTCAAACTATGGCTCTCATCTAAGTTCTCATCCTTAAGCTCTTGAACTTTCGGAACCCAAATTCTATAGGAATACCTCATTATTCCCTTATCATCTTTCTCAGTATTAATCTCATATTTATTTGTTGGCTCTCTGCCTTCATTCATCACCTTTTTCTGGCACAATATGCTCTTTTCCAATAATTCGGTCTCTATTACAATCTCAAACAGCTTTTCGGTACCGGCTCCGGTTACCTTCACTACTATTTCCATTTTCTCAAAATCTCTTATCAACTCTCCCAAAGACATTATCATCTTGAGTCTCTCCTTTTTACTAATGGCATCAGCCACCATATTGGCTTTCCCCGAATGATAAAGAATCTCCCAATCATAATTCTTGATTAGCTCTAACCGCCTCCTCTGGCGTATGTTGAGCTCATTCTACGTAAGAATGTACTAGAGCACTTATGGCTTAGGTCATTCTCGCACTTCTCTCCATACAAGTAGTGCCTCCAATCTTTAGGGTAAAACTATTGCCACGAGCCTAAGCTCATGGGCGGGGATATCGAATTTCATATTACCTTAATTGTCTTGACGCAGACGCGATTATCTTGCTGTGCTAAGAAGCACCCTAATTCCTTATGCGAAGCATCACTTACAAATCACAAAATCTCCTTTTTCCATCCGGCAACGCCAACATAGGGGCCGTCACCAACCTTTGCTTCAGTTCTTAAAAGCTGTTCTCGCATTTCTCTGTCTATTCGAACTTCTCAGTCTTATGAGTAAGCCACGTTAAAGGGGCTACTATCTTTACAAACTTGAACGAACCTCTGGTAGTGACCGTCCAATCCTACCTCTGGTAGTCGACCCAACCAGGGTCATCAATTCATCAGTGGTCCTTTATCCAATCTCGTCAGAATCCTCCATGGGATCCTCCTCAGCAACTATCCCTTCTAGGACAACATCCTCAACCGCTACATCCTCAATATCAACATCATCCGGTCCTGCGTTAGGACGCTCTATTGGATCCACAATCTGATCACCAATTAGTAATAAAACATCATCGCGTTGATGTTCCTCAACTTCAGGGTTCAGAGTCTCGCTACCATATACGATAACGAACTACGCTTCTATCGCTACACTTATAAGGGTTCCCATAAGGGTTTTAACTGTCAGTACTACGTTAGGTAGTCCGACTATGAACTTGGCAAGAGTTCTTATTATCTTAGTGAACTTATTATCTTAACGTCCCATCATCTCTGAGGTTTATAACGCTTAGCTCTGATACCATTTCTGTAACACCCCCAGATCCGGGGTCGGGGATCCGGGTCGTCACGGTCTTTCTTTCCACAATATCACTTCACTTAATTAATAATAAATAACCTTATGCTGTGACCCCACACTAACACACACCACAACCCGTTATAGTCTCAGAGATGAAATTTAAATAAGTACAAGTCTTTGAATCCACAATTTAAAAGTTATTACAACCCAAAATGATTACTTGATAAATTTACAGTTAATTGCCATTATCTGCCACAAGTTATAATTATACATAATTGATTCTCAAAAGTAGATGGTCTGATCTACAATAGATCTACCTCTGCAGCTATAGCAGCTACAACATCAACGGGAAGACGCGGGACGCTTCCCACGCGCTTGCGCTGGGTCTGCTGGAGTCTGGCCATCTTTCCTAACTGTTGTTGTGTGATGAAAGAAGAAAGCAAGGGTGAGCAGCAAGCCCACCAAAATAATATGTATAATGATTTACAATATATGAGCCTACTCATAATACTCATGAAAGTCTTGGTCAAAAGAAATGAACCAAGTTGATAACTTAATGCGATGAAGTCGCAAAATATTCAGTATATATACATATATACTTTTCAAAATATTGGAAGTCCTCTTCCATGCATAATATACACAAAGTCCTAGTGTGTAACTGTATGAAAAAAAATATCGTTGCAAGGTGATCTCATATATCTAACCTTGTCTCAACGTTTTTCTGAAAATCTTTGTCATACATAAGACAATTATTAATTAGATATAAGTTTAAAAGATGAGGTTACCAAATACCCCAATATACTTATATCTTTCCCAATACTACTTGAACTACCACCGTTCAAGTTATAATCAGTTTCAAAAGTTCATCACATAGATGAGACTACAAGACAAGATTTGAATAGATTCAATCTTTGAAATAGTATTGAATGAAATAAAGTTACGAGATACTTTATTTAGTCCCGATATATATATATCCACATATATATATCTCTTAAACATTTCCTGGAACCTCTGTTATGTAAAGTATGAACAGAGTTTGAAACATCCAATGAATTTTGGAAAGGAAAAGAATTTTGGCATAAACCAGATATCTTGCTGATCAGGCAAAGATACCAATAAGTAACCTTTTCTACTGTAGATGGATGAATTCCTCACCGGTCATCACCCTGGCCGCATTAGGACCTCGCGCTAGACCGTTACCCGGCCCCTCACGCGTTGATGGACTGCCACCCAGCCACTTACACATTCATAGACCGTACCCCGGCCTGTCGCTTATGCCGACTCAATTAGATGGGCTTACTTCCCGAACGTTGGGCAAGTAATCAATTCATTTACCAAAACTGCAACCTCGTTGCGAATATAAAATACACCACAGAGCCGGATTCCCCAGGTTTTGAGCGAGTATTTAAATCCCCTTAAAAAGGAAGATCTTAAATATAAAAATGCGTTTTGGGATCCGCTCTGACTTTAAAAATCATTTTGAAGACTCGAAAACACTTTAAAGAGTGTTTGGAGTAAAGCTGATTTAATGAAGTAAATCAGTCCCCAGAATATTTAGAAAATGACTGAATATTATTATTTAAATAATATTCCCATAAAGAATAATCTTTTATAAAAATAATTGAAGTAGAAGTATTAAAACTTATACTTGAAACGAGTATTAAATAACCAAAGATATACTTATATGAAAGTATTATCTTTATTTGAATAATCGAAAATAAGTTTGATTATTAACAGTTTATTCTCTAATGAAATAAAGAATATATTTCAGCAAATAATCGGAGTCATAGATCCTCAAATGAATATTCAAATAATATTCATTAAATAATATAAACTGAGTCATAAGCCCTCGAATGAATATTCAAATAATATTAAATAATAATATATAAAAGAGTCATAAGCCCTCGAATGAATATTCAAATAATATTCAATAATAATATAAAAGAGTCATAAGCCCTCGAATAATATTCGAAATAATATTCAAATAAATAAATAAAGTTAAAGTTATCGAATAAACCTTATTCGATTAATAGTTTGGAAAACTATAACCATATATATATATAAATATATATATATATATATATATCCATATCCATATATACAAAATCTACTCGGGATCCTCGACTCCCGGTTTTAGAAAATATTTTCACCTTTGGGTCCCTATACTAAGGGTATATGCAAGTTACTGCTATCCTCTAGCATAGGTATTATCAACTGAACCAACAGATATATTTCAAGAATATGAAACAGGCATGCATATATACCATATCACATGCTACAATATATCGCAAGAATTTGCTAAATAACCAATATGCATTTATCGCAAGATCATGCATATACAAATGTATACATCACAACAACAGTATAACGGATAGAATACTTGCCTGAGCGACTGGGGGTTACGAATGGCTCGGGACGAGTCTGGTAACCTATAAACAACAAGTAAGTTGGAATTAAACCAAAATCACTTGTAATTCTATACTTTAACTAACTTAGACTCTAACGCTTGTTTTGCGCTCACTGATTTGCTTAAGTCGCTCGGGTACCCTCGGCTCCACCATTTTTAATAATTTAACCTTTACGAGTTTTAAAGCGATTCCTTCGCGAGTGTCTTACCAACTGCCTAACACACTTACCATAAATATTTCATACATTAATTAACCCTTTTTGGTCTTTAACCTATGTTTCAAAGTAAGGCGAGGGGAAAAGTTTCGTTCGCGAAACGCCGTTACTTGAAACGGTCGTTTCTCCTAAACCGTGCATCGGAATCGAACGAACTACATATCAAAACGAAGCTCGTAACATGAGCTATCTAAACATCGCAGTGGTCATAATCTAGCAGGGGGTTCTCGGGTCCTAATGTTATGCACAAAAACAGTCCAAAGAAAATCGGACGTTACGACGGCTATGTTTACGCGATTACCAATGTTTAAACTACTCCAATTAACCACCAACCAACTCATAACCATCAATACAACAAAACTTCACCTAAACCATACCACATCAGTCCATAATCTCCAAGGTTTTCAACTCAAACAACCACAATCAAGACCTATGAACTATAATCAAGCTTTAATTACCAAAACACTTCCAAATCAAACCAAACTACTAATAATCACAATTCATGCTTCTCATTTCACAACACCAACCATTAAACTTACTAACAAATAAAGTAAAGGCTAGGGTTTGAAGTTTATACCTTCCTTGGGAGGTGTTAAGTTGCTAGGAAGCCTTAGGGAGCCTCCTACAAGCTTGATCTTTCCAAAGAAATCAAGAACACAAAGTTAGGCTTTGAAGTTTCTAAAAGTCCGATTTAAAGAACTGTAAAAATGAGGGTCTTACCATGATTATTTGGACGAGACTTGTGAACAAGAGTTGTAGGCCATCTCAATACCTTTCCAATGAGCTATAGAACACAATATTTGAGTGAGAAATGAAGGAGATACATCAGTTTTAGTATTCTGATTCTGTTTTGGCCGAGAGCATGAAGAACAATGCCTTGGTTTCTTTTTGATTTTGATGAAAAATGATTTGCTTGGCTTGGTTGCTTGGTTTTTGTGCTTGCTTTAGTCAATTACCTTCTTGCCCTTGAATTTGTGTGGTTACAAAGCCACCACACCTCCTTCCTTCCCATGTCATGCTTATGTCACCTTGCACATGTCATAATGCTCCCACTTGTCCACACCTTGTGGTTTGATGATGTCACAATCCCTGGCTTCTTGTACAAGCTTGTCTCTTGGTCACTTATTTGTTTTACGGTTCACTTATCTTTCATTCTCGTTTATCGTTTGAGGGATCATACCCGGGATCTTATTACTTAGGTTCCGTTAACCTTTCTCAATATATTATATTCCTTTTATGATCCTCTCCTATAATCCTTTAATTTAAATCCTTTTTATCCTGTTACGTTATACTCAATTCTCTCCGTATCTTGTGAATTTCCGGGAAAAATCAAAGTGTTCGGATTTGGATTCTGACGATCTTTACATACACTTATATCCCATATAAAGTACTAATAAAATCTCAGAATATCCATATCAGAACCCCTACATAGTGTGGCATGAAAAGTTTTCTCATTCAGCAAAAACACTATTCATAAGGGTTTCAAAAATTTCCCAAAAATTGGGGTTATTACAGAAGAAATGGGCAGATTACGGCGAAGGAACGGAGCAAACTCAGGAATTTTCCAGAAGGGTCCTGAGCGCCCACTCAGCTATGCTGAGCGGCCGCGCAGAAAGCTGAGCGCCCGCTCAGCTATGCTGAGCGGCCGCGCAGGGTCGGGGAAAAATAATTTATTTTAGGACTTCTATTTCTGTTTGGCTTCCACTTCTATGTAATCTGAGTTTTATGGGACTATTATATAAGTTGATTTGGAGACGTTTTCAAGAGAGAGGATCATGGTATTACGCAAGGAGCGAAGGAGATAAGGAAGAAGACCGTTTAGTGCACAGCAACGAAGAGGAAGCATATTTTCTTGTGATTCTTGTTTCGTTGTAACGTTGGATGCTAGTTTTCTTACCTTGAACCTATTTACTCTTGTGACGTACTCTGATTTAATATAATTAGTTTAGTTATATTTTCTTGTGTTTGTTTATCATGATTTCATATGAACCCATGATGACGATAAGTGCTGTTATGGGCTAATCGTGATCATGGGGTTGCAATGGATTTATTATGGAATTCTTTAGTTAATTGTTTAATACTTTAGTGTGTGATGATTGTATGATATCTAGTTTTGGTTGTGCGTATTCGTCTTATGTGCATCGCGAACATATAAGATAGGGTGTTAATCTCTTATGAAGCGGCGGTGGATCTTGAGATTTAGAACTTGCCATGCTAGCATAGGTTCATGTACGTTGTGCATGATTAGTGGGTAACTCTAACAGTTTTATTTGCCCTATGTAATCAAAAGGAATAACTTGTGCTTAAATCGTTGTGTTGTCAATTTCTGTAGACATATAGGAACTCAACATAATTGATGACTATTCAACTTCTATCTTGATTGTGGATGTTGGTAGAATGGTATTAGTACAATGAAAGTTGGCTTTTATCAGTTTTGTGTTATTCGATTAATATCATCACTGTCACATGCTAAAGGTAATAACAATGACTATTGAAGGAAGTAGTAATGAAGTTGTGATCTCATGAGTGTTTTATTATTGATAATTTGAAGTGTTAATTAAGTGACTAATTAAGTAGTTAATTGTAGTTAATATTTAGTCAATAATTCTAAGTGTTAGTGTCTTAACATTGAGAAGTAATCATACATTGGTGAGTGAGTTTAATTAGACAATAAATTAGTCTGAGTCTCTGTGGGAACGAACTAGAAAGTATTCTATATTACTTGCGAATGCGTATACTTGCGTGAATATTAGCGTGTGTTTTTGCCCTAACAACAACACGGCGGCGGCGGCAACAGGAACGGAGAAACAGGGGAGAGAAATAATCAGGAGAAGGAGAGAAGAGAAGAGGGAGAACGAGAGAGATGGAGTGCGAGAGAGACTGAGATGAGAGAGAGCGAGAGATTGAGACCGAGAGAGAGGAAGATATTGATGTTTTTTTTTAATTATTTTGCTAGATAGATGCTGCTGAGGAAACTACGACACGTGTCCCCCTGCTTATAGAATTGACACGTGTCTGTACAGATAATTACGAACCTTTAAGGCCCGATTGCTCTGAATTTCAAAATTAACAGATGAGGTGCACTTAAAACGATTTCAGAAAATTATAAAAATCATATTAATATATTATAAATATCCCGAAGAGAATAGAAACGTAAATTTCGAAATTTCTAAACAATTTTAAGGTACGCTTTATACCCGCTTTTTAACGAATAACGAAATAACGCGCGGTTAAAATCATGTCCGGAAATTTTCAAAATAATTTAAAAATTCTCAGAATAATACGAACTTAATAAAATATAAATTTCATAATTTTTAAAGATTCCCATAAAAAAATATGGATTTTAGCATTTAACACACTCAGAAAATCATTTAAAAATGTATAATTAATGAAATATTGATTTCTCAATTTTATAAAGTCCTAAAAATAATTATTGAAATTATAAAATTAGAAAACCAATTTTTTAAAGACAACCCAAATATTTATGGAATTAAAATTACAATAAAATCACTTTTACAAGCGGAATAAAATCATATAACTCACCAATAAATCACATAATTCCAATCCCAAGATCAAAACCCGCTGCCAAAATCAATACACACCTTTTATTTATTTACTTAAACTTTTATTACACTTCCAAATATTAGAAATAAAATAAAAATACATGAGTCGTTATACCAACTCCTGATGAGCTGACTGAGTTTATGGACTTCATCAATTATGGTGGGAGAATCAACCTGTCAAGCTTAAACAGAACCAATCTAAGGAAGGAGTATTCATCCATCTTTGACTCTATAGTAAGGGTTTTTACTTACAGAAAAACTGGATATGACAATATCTTAAGTGTTGTGCAAAAGCTGGTGTATTCAATTGCCCACAACAGACTCCTGAATGTTGGTCTACTGATCCTGGAAGAACTTGCAACCGGGCTGGTTATGCCCCTAATAGCTAGAGGTAAGGAAATTTTCTTTCCTAGATTTATTATGTCCACTTTAAATAATAAAGTAGCTGACATACATCTGTTGAATAGTATAGATAGTACTAAGATAGGCAATTGTAAGCAAGTGTCCAAGATATTATTTGGCTCACTTACTATAAAGAATAAGGTCAATGTAAGTCTGAAAATCACTCCATTTATGTTGGATAGATTTAGGACTTATCCTTATCCTATGCCTGACATGAGATCTAATGTACAATATAGTACAACTATGATTCCTGAACCTGTGGAAGTACAAACACAGGATCACCAACAGGGATCTTCCCAAGCTGCAACCATTCTTTCACAACCTTTAGAAGCTAGGAAACCAACTACCTCATCTTCTCAAAAAGGTGAGGTCAGTAAAAAGAAGAGAAATGGGATAAACCTAGTTGTGTTAAATGAGAGTGGTGAGGAGAAAGCTGAAAGAGTACCACCTCTGATCAAAAGATCCAAAAGAAGTAAACTAACTGAGCTGACCACTCTATCTTCCTCTACATCCCCCCAACAGGATGCAGTTGTAAAAACAATCAAGGGTGAGTCTGCACAGCCTGCACAAGAAGCAATTCAAGTGTATGGTAGGAGAAACAAGGAAGGCACTCACTGTGATAGCACATCTCTTGAAGCTCCCTCATCTATTCAGGGGGAGCTGCCAACACTCACAACTGAGCAACAATCTCTTCTATCTAATATTTCTTCTATTCCAATTCCACTTGACTTTATTTCTCAAGTGCACCAAAAATTAAGTGACTTAGCTCAAGAAGCTTTGCTCACCACCCAGACACCTCATTTAGATGGTGAGAGGCTACATGCTGGGGTAGACCTTGATGACACCATCATAAACATGGGGGGTTCATCAGTCTTTACTAAAGACCCCATGGATATCTCTAATGCACCTTCATGTGCAAAACAGTCCTCATAAACTGAAAGGTTTGAGGGTAGTACTCCTGACGGGGAGCTATCTAAATCCTCTCCAATTAAATTGGAAGTTCCTTATGAAGGAACAACTCCCCTCATAACCCTAGCAGAAATTGCATCTGCAATTGAAGCTAGGAGTACAATTGCCCATGATCCTTTCATAGGGGAGGCAAGCTTAGCACATTCAAGTGCCAGTGTATTACAAGACAGACAAGGGTTTGAGGCTGGTGCTCATGATAATAACCTAGTCAAATCCCCTCCAATTCAATTGGAGGTTCCCACTACAAATGGAGGACAACACACTGTCATAACCACAGAGAAATCTGTGAGTCAAACTGTGATCTCAGTCACAAGAGTTTCTGATGAACCATCAAGCTCTCAACCTCAACAACCTCACATACTCTCTCAGTGGCTACAAGAATCTGCCTCTCAACCAACTCTTGTAGATAATCTACTAGTAGAGCAGATCTCTGGAATGGCTAACATCTCACAGCATCTTTTAACTTCAAACATGAGCAACCAAGATTATCAAGCCATTATGCTTGCTTATAATGAAGAAGTTGAGGAGTAAAGGGAGAAAATTTTCAATGATGCTGAGCCAGATGGGAATGTGGATGCATGCCTGTCTGAGGACTTTGCCTTGGAGATGAATCAAGTTTTGGCCAGATTTAGAGAAGAGTGTGTTACTATTCTGGGCAGCAATGTAAAAGACTTGAGTCCAGAAGCTGTCTATGATGCCATTACAGATGTATACAAAGCTCAACTCAAAGCATTTCATCTATTTGGTAAGGCTCTTGAAGTCAAGCTCACTGGTCATGAAGACAGAATCAAAAAACTGGTGAATGAGAAATGGACAAGATCATACCATCTCAAGAGCAGATTTCTTCAAAATTCAAGCATTTTTCTGAGCAAATGGCTAGGATGGATCTTGCCTCTATTAAAAAGGAAGTCAAAAATCTCAAACTATCCTTCACAAATCTCCATATAGTGATCCAGCAATAAATTACTCACTTAAATGAGACCAAGGTCCAGCTGGATCAACTTCACCAGAGCAGATATAAGCCTTCAGCATTGCTGATGGAAGGGATCAAAGAGGCTGTAGAAGAACACTTTGGCACATCTAGAAGCTCTTATCAGCCTGGATCCACCTCAACAAATCTGCAAATTCAGTCTCTACAGGATCAAGTCATAGCATTGCAAGACTCCAACTTCTCTCTCACTGCACAAGTTTAGGCTTTGACATCTCTTATCAAAAGCCAACAAACAGACATCCAAACTCTGGTGGACTCCCATAAGCATCTTCAAATGCAAAATTCCATAGCTTTAGGAGCCATTATGGCTAAACTCAACATACCACTATCTTCTTTGCCTGAACAAGTAAGACCTGAAATCCCTACTCCCCTTCCCATGTCTGTCAACAAGACTAAGGGGGAGATAGAGGCTAGGTTGGCATAGTCAAGGTCATCTCAACAACAAGTCCAAAGTGTTGAAGAGAGTTTAAATCGAAAATTTGATATTGGAATGGAGAGACTTTTTAAAGCAGCCGAGGCTCCTAATCAAAGCAGAGAATTTGATGAACTGCTTAAGGCACTCAGAGTTTCTCTCAATGATAATTTCTTCACCTACAAGAAAGTATTGGATAGGACAATAAACTCAATAAGAGTGATCTTGGTAACTAAAGACAATTTCAAGGAAAGAAGGATAATGGTCAACATCAATTACTCAGGGGTAGACAGATGTATACAGGTGTCCCGTAACTATCTTATCTCTATGAGGGCATCAATTAGATGTTTTGATAAGCAAAGTCAGAATAGTAATTTATGAAGATACTCTCTTGCTAACAGAATTAAAGAATGCACAAGTAGCTGCTTTCCCAGAAGCTTATCTACAGCCTAGCAAGGGAGTGGCATACATTTGTTCTACTACCAAACATTTCAAACACTTTCAAGTTCTTAAACAGTGTGTCATGGCAAACAAAAGACTCATCATGACTCTAGAAACTGAGCTGAAAGTAAAAAGGAACAAAACTATTAAAGATGAGGAGATGATAAAAATGTTGAGAAGATATCTGAATAATGCAGAAGCCAACTTGCCCAAAACAAAAATCAACAAGGATGATTTGGATGATGATGAACAGAAGAAAGATGATCAAAATCCTTCTGGCTCAAATTAAAGTCAGTATAATAAGCCATCTGGAAGCAAGGGCGGAGAGAAGAAGAAGGAGGATGACAAGGAAGATGAAGAGAAGTGGAGAATAGGGGAGAGGAAGAGCAGAAAACTTCATGATGATTCAGGAACTCAAACAACCCTAAAAATCCAAACACAACCACCTCAAACCTCAACTCAACCCACAACATCAACTATCTCTAACATCAAATCTTCCCAAACACCTAAGCCAAAATTTCTTTATAGACAAACTGCCAACTCCTTCCTAAAAATTCCAATCACCTCAAGCCTTACAAATCTCAAGAAAATCACAACCCTACCTTTAGCCAAACCTTCACTAAAATTCAAACTCAAATCTGTGGGGAGAAAGCCTAAGAAAGTCAAGCCTGTAAAGGAAGTGGAAGTCACTAAAATGGCCATATGTAATTACTTTAAAGAATCTGACTTTCTACCTCTAATTTGGTGCATCTTAGATGAAGACCATTTCCAAAATTCAGCTGAGGAAATTGTCAAAGTCTGGGTTATATACCTGAGAAAAGTTAAAGTCTATTTTAAGGATGGTACATTCACTTTTCTAAACAAAGACTTAATGGATTCTTTGACTCCTGCAGAAATTAAGAGAGTGTTAAGTTTGTTAAAAGGCAAGGACACTGTTACAAGGACTTGGAGATCATCTTTGGCTGAATGGTTGATTGAAAGGGAGGAAACAAAGAAAAGAGATAAGGCTGAAGCTGAAGAAAGAAGAAGGAAACATGATGAAGAAATAGATATGTTTATAAATAGATATCGACAAGTCAAATCCCCATGTAGAGAACTAGAGATATCGACAAGTCAAAAGTTTATGTAGAGAACTGGAGATATCGATAAGTCATTCTATTTGTAGAGCAATGGACACCTCGACAAGTCAAAAACATATGTAGAGAACTCAATATATCGATAAGTCATTTTACTTATTGATGTGTGACATCTCTACAAAATAAAAGAGATCTCGACAAACTATTTCATAATTCAGAATGTAGACAACTTAAAGATTCAAGATTATCAATCAAAAAATAATTCTATCACTAAATTGGAAAGCCTACAAATGCAGCTTGACGAATACAAGATCAAGGGTCAAGATGAACTGGACAAAGGAGGGTCACATACCTAATAGATTCTGCACATATTTACTAACACTAAAAATGGAAATGTACAAGATAGCTTTAGAAGTTGTGTTGGTCCATTTTAGTGCAAGTTTTGTAAACCTGTGCATGTTGATCTGTAAAGCATGTTACGGGTCCTTTGTTTAGAAGTAACAAACTGATCTAGGAAAAATGTTGTATTCTCTCAAGAGTTGAAGCTGAGTTCTTATTTCTAAGAACACAGATTTGTATCAAGATAAATTTGATTTAATATAAATTAAGTGAGTTTTTGATAATCTGCATGTGTGTTTGCATTTGAGTATTTTATCACTACAAGTTCATGCAAACTACTTTGTTCCAAAAAGCTAAAAACCATAATAGATAACTTAAAAATCAAGAAAATACATTCACCCCTCCCCCCTTTGTGTTGCACTTCAAACCTAACAAGTGGTATCAGTGCAAAATTTGAAAGTAAACAGATTAGATCTTGGAAGTATGAGTGCACAAAAGATTAGCAGTATCAAGATTCCTGTCTTTGACAAGGTAAACTATGTTATTCCTAAACAATCTAACAAAGAATTACAGAAGGGGGGGGGGGTTGAGTGTAATTCCGGCTTCTTTTTGAATTTAAAGAACTGTTCTACTTTGAATTTATAAATGTATTTGATTTAGCTATGTGCGGAATGAAAATATTGAAGAAATCAAACACAGAGTAATCAAATGCAAGTATTTAAAAACTTTCGGGTGGATTAAATTTTTCCACTAGAGATATATATAAATTTGAGAACTCCGTGATGCAAGATTTGCACACAGCTGCTTACAAGTTGAACTTGCAAATAACAGAGAAATTCTTTACAAATATAGCCTTATCTATTTCTCTGGTAATTGCTTACTTACTTCTCATTATATTCTACTTGCTACCCTTGGTTTATATATCACCAAGTTACATGATAAAAAGACAAACAAATAAGACAAAATGTTTCTTAGTCTAGTTACATGCTCCTTCATTTCTCTATCCAACATCTTTGAATATTTTCAGTTTAGCATGGAAATGGGAATGCTTCTTTGTTCTCTAAAACCTGTAAATAGGATGCCACATTCCATTTGCATACAATCAATGCATGTGACTATCAAGTCACTATCAACTTCTTTTGAATTTGATCATCCGTTGAAACTCTGTGGGATCATCTGTTGAGACTTTAGTTGATCATCCATTGAGAGTCTGGTTGATAATACATTGAAGCTCTAGTTGATCATCCGTTGAAACCTTGTGGAACATCCGTTGAGAGTATCTTCATAGCAGTTAACTCTATTTCACTTATACAAGATTATAAGACATCTAATATTTACAATTAGCCGACCTATCTTGCATATCAATATAGTAGTCAACATGACTTAGAATATTCTACAACATCTAGTTCTGTAAGGCATTATAATATACAGAAATGTGCTACTAAACTTATTAGTACGTAAGCTACCCTTTCAACGGATGTTAAAGTTATCATCCGTTAAAAGCTACAAAATCACTAAATTAAATCTACTAAGGTGTTTTGTTTAACTTATCATCAAGTACACAACATGTTCCTAACAATCTCTGTTGTAAAAGACATGCTTGTACTTTAACAAGACTAAGACAACTTGTCAACCTTAAGTAAGTTGTATTGTTATCTAAATTTGTATTTTGTACTTATAACACTTAAATTCTGTAAAAATGCAAAGGAGCAGACTGGAGTCTTTTTCCTAAACAGTATCAAGCCTAAGGATTCTATCTGGAAGAAGATCAAGAAGATCATGCCTCAGAAGAATTTTAAAGAAGCTTGGAGTTGAATAAATCTGTTTGGAGAAAAATGTTCTAAGTCAAGATCTCTACAAGTCACAGATTTAATGTTATAGAGAAGTCATTCGAGAACTCTAGAATGGCTTATCGAGAAGTCATTTAAACTCCAGAGAGTACCGACGGATGAGCAATATCTACTCGATGGATGAACAACTTTTACTCGATAGATGAGCAGTGTCTACTCGATGGATGAGCAACTTCTACTCGATGGATGAGCAGTGTCTACTCGATAGATCAACAACATCTACTCGACGGATGAACAATGTCTACTCGACGGATGAGCAATGTCTACTCGACGGATAAGCCTTATCCACCGGGAGTAGAGAAGTCAAGAAAGCTACTCGAGAACTCAAGAAGATATCGACAAGTCATTCCTTCACTAGAGAACTCAAGGTTATCGACAAGTCTACATTCATTCGAGAACTCGGAGATATCTACAAGTCAAAGTGAAGATATGAAGACTAGAGATCTCGACAAGCTGAAGACCTCTACAAGCCAAACTCATTATGGAGAGCTAGAGATCTCGATAAGCCTATGTACTTATCGCGATGTCAAGTGTTTTATTAATTCAAACTAGAGATCTCGAAGTATAGTCTCAAAGTACAGAATTGTAGATCAGTTCAATATCCGAGATAAACAATCAACAAACAATCCAACAGCTGGATTGACAAGTCTACAAAAAGTAGCTTGAAGAGTGTGCATGATCAATGACAAAGATTAACTGACAGAGGAAGATTAAAGTAAACACGGGATGCCAAAGATATGCTAAGCCAGAAATGGAAGATTTGTTTTTCTATAAATACAAATGACAAGTGACAGTTTAGAAAAGTTAATAGCATGTTTATTATCCATTGTGTAAACCAGCAGTTTACTGAGATATAAAGTTAACACTGGTCCTCTAGTTAGAAGTAACAATTTAGATCAAAATTCTTGTAACACTCTCGAGAATAAGCTAAGCTCTTTAACTTCCAAGAGCTTAGAAATTTTGCAGCAAAATATCTTAATTTTTTAATACAAAAATTATGTGAGTTTTGAAGATCTGTGTTCTTTATTTTCTGCAAGCTTATAGTCTGCATTAACACTTTTCTATACAAGATTTAATTTACTTTGTTCAACCATTAAATTTCAAGAAAAACCTAAAATAAAAAAAACACATTCACCCCCCCCCCCCGTGTGTGATTCATTACCTAACAATCTCCCCTAATTGTGTCTACTAGAATTGTAGGCAAAAATTAAGAGAAACGTGGTGATAACAAAATACCCTATGAGTACAGACTGATTTCTAGTAGATAAAATTAACAAGTGCTGCAATTTATTGAAAATTATGTAGAGGAAGGTTTACAGAGAATCTCATAAGCCATTTTCAAGGTGCTCCTCTAGACTAAGCAAGTTTAACTTATTTCCTTGACTGTTTGAACTTCTTTCCCAGTTTCTCATTATTTTCTTCAATTTGGTGTTGAAGTTGCCTGTAGAATTCAGATTCATCTTCATTTGTCTGATCCAGCATTCCGTGCATCTCCATATAAGTTTCATTGCTTGAAATTTTTAGTTGATCTTCTAATCTGAAGAATCTTCTGGTGGATTTCTCATCCTTGATCTCCATCAACCAGTATGGCCTCAAATGCACTTTATTTCCTGTGTATGGAATTGATAAGACTCTTGGGAGTGCATTTAGTCCTCTCCAGCTATTCCTTATCTCCTCAATTTTATTCAATGCCATCTTTTTGGCAACAATTTTGAACCCAAAGTTCTTCTTTATTGCAGAGAAAATCTTTACTAGAACAGAAAAACCTTCATTGAGAATTCTGTGAAGAGGCCATGTTAGCTCTTTTCCACCCTTATACCTGAAGACCAATCTCTCTGGAAGATGCTTGTAAGCATCAATTGCTCTTACTTCTTCTAGCTAATCCAGATAGAGGTCTATGTCTGAAAACTCCTTGATGTCACAGATGAAGAGTTGATCTCCCTTGTTGACATTTGGTTTGGGTTTGGCTAAGGCTTTGGATTGAAGTCTGACAGGTTTGGCCTTCTTGATTGCTCTTGTTTTTCTTTTCTTTGGTTTGGCTAGGATTGGGATGTTTAGATCAGGATGTGGTAGGCTTTCCCAATCTACAGGTTCATCTTTAGGAATTATGGGTTCACCATGGAAATTCATGTTAGGATAAACCTTGAATTCAGCCTGCTCCATTGGGGCATGGTTGTTTAACTTGAGGTGGTAGATTGGGTTGGCATATATTCTTCCTTGTCTTTATCAAAATCCATCTTCCTCTTTGTCTGAATATCAATATTGGTTTCTTTGTCTGCTTTGGTTCTTCTTGCTTTTCTTCATTGACTGACTCAGCTATCACAACAGGAAAATTAGATTATATGGTTGCAAGCTTCTTGGCTTGGTTCTTGACATCTAAAGCAGCTTGCTTTTGTTATTGTTTGAGCCTCACTTTTCTTCTTTCTTAGCTTCTGTAAACTGTTGATGTCCAGTCACCACACAGATCAATTTGCGATTCCTGTAGATTTTAGCAATTCTTTTCTTCAAGATTGAGTCTCTGGGATCTTTTAAGAAAGAAATAGATCTACCAAGAAGCTTCTTCTCATCAGGCTTGGGGGTTTCATAGACCAGGTCCAATGGATTTTTGTCTGAATTTTTTGGATAGTTTCTCTTTGGCTGAAAAATCACATTGGCCTTTGGAGATTTTATTACTGAGGGTTGACCCCTTTCCATGTTCCCTAAGTTCATATCATTGGCTAAAATTGGTCTCAATTTAGAGAAATGAGAGAAGATTTTGTATTATTTCTCAATTGGACCAAACTTCTTTTCAATCTTATCATCAATCTTCTTCCATTTTTCTGTCAGCTCTAGTTAAGCTGTTGTTATCTTGATTAGGTCAATGTGGTCTAGCATTGGTGGCTTTGTGAAGGTAATTGTTGGAACTATTACCTTACTGACATTAATGTTGAGCACTTTCTCCCCCTCACTAACTGACTCCTCCTGACTAACTGGAATGATAGAATCTTTCTCCCCCTTTTTGTTAGCATCAAGTTGAGCAGAGTTTGAGGTTTGTGCAGCTACCAATTTTTGAAGAAGCAGTGTTTGTTGAGCATGATGGAGTTGGATTTTGGTGATAGAAGTTTCTAGTACTTTCAGCCTTGTGTCCAAAGAATCAACCTTGCTACTGAGATCAGAATCTTTCCTGAGTTGCCTATTTACATCTCTTATTGTAGTGTCAGGAAGAAGATATTCCAATCTTTCATTGATGTCCTTCTTGACTTGTCCAATTTTTGTCTTGATTTCAGACACATCTTGATTTTGCTTGAGAAATTGGATTTTGTGCAAGTGAAGAGACTCAAGGTGTGCTTGAAGAAGACTCTTGGTGTTAGCATCTGTAGCAGCTTGAAGAGCTGTCTGAGTCTGGTGGATTATGTGAAATAGAGTTGATTTGAAGTGATGCTCACTGCATTCTTTGCTAAACATCCATGATGGAGTGTTTGTGCTTGAGCTAGGACCTGCTTCTCCCCCATGTCCATGAAATCTCCTCCATCATTCTCACCAACATCCCCAAAATTATCTTCAGAACCACCAGTTGGATATTCAAAGTCATCACCAGCTGTGGAAAGCATGGCAGTGATTACATCATTGGCCCTCTGCATTGAAAATGTTGTGTGCATCAAGTTGAGAATTCTCTCAGCAGACTCATTGTCCTGTTCATCCAAAGTTTGATAAGTTGGAACAGGGTGAGTAATTTCCTCAACTTCATAAGAAACAGAATCTAAGACAGCTTGATATTCTTGCTGAAATAGTTGTTTCTTTTCAGCCTCATTGACATCCCTTAACTCACTAACAATGGGCTTTTCCCATTCTTTAATACCCGCTTTTCTCTCATTTTCTCTCTTTTCTTGCATCAAGGGCTCCCCTTGGTTTCCCACCCTCACACCCTCACCTTCACCTTCTAAGGTGGGACTCCTCTCACTTACTTTTACCAAGCTGGAAGAAATAGCTTGCAGTTGTTCACTCATTTCCTCTCCTTTTGCCTGAGGGCAGCTTTACATCTCACTCTGTTCACTCCCTTCCCTCAATCCTAGGAATGATTATACAACTGCTAAATCATCTACACTTGTAATAATAGTTGAGTTTTTAAGTGGTGCAGTGATAGTCAACGGATGAGAAACATCCGTCGAGATAGTAGTTGAGAGTTTCAACGGATGACTGCTGTTAAGCACATCCGTCGAGATACAATCACTAGTCAATGGATGAAGAATATCCGTCGAGATAGTAGAAATAATAGAGTTTGGAGTGGAAACTACTGTAGAATATATGGTGATTGATTTGAGATTTTGCACAGATTTCTCAGTAGAATCAGAAAGAAATGGCAAGTGAGCCAACAAATCATCCAAAAGATGATGCTTACTTGCTTGAGATTTTGGCTTCTCCAGGAAAGTTAAAGAGAATCGGGAATTGATGTGTGAATCATGTCCACATCCAAAGAATTTGTGGGTGAGTTTTGTGTGTGAGGTGCTTCTATTGTAAGAGATTTTGGCTGTGACTCCACATTTACAGGAGCCACATCAAACTGACTTTGAGAAGGTGCTATAACTAAGTCTTTGACTACAGTTTGTACAGTGTGTGCACCCTGTGTATCCCCAAGTGTTTTAGATTTCTTCTTTCTTG
Organism: Apium graveolens; assembly: GCF_009905375.1. Classification (NCBI taxonomy): domain Eukaryota; kingdom Viridiplantae; phylum Streptophyta; class Magnoliopsida; order Apiales; family Apiaceae; genus Apium; species Apium graveolens. Next base: position 18,500,398 of record NC_133652.1, read on the forward strand.
TGTAAGTTTGGAGTGAGTCTGTGTCCCTAACCCTTTTGGCCTGTGCTCTTGGCTGAGAACTTTGTTCAATAGTTACATCCTTTTGGGAGGATGCAACTAGTAATGAGCTAGATTCCTTATTAATCACTACAGTTTGTTGGGAAACTGTAGTGTGGCTGGGCTTGGTAACACACACCTCTCCCTCCTTATGCTTAGGATTTCTTTAATTTTCACCCTGTCCCTCACCAGGCTCACTTCCCTTCACACTCCCCTCTTGGTTTTAGTAGATTTTAAAAATAGTTTCTTTTGAAAGATACTAGAGTGGGTTTTCTTTGACTTGGATTTGGAAATTTTTGATTTTATGGCTTGGGTAGGCACCTGTTTGGTCACTGTAACAGATGACATAGCCACAGTTGTTGGCAAAGAAACTTGTGATAGAGAAGGAGCAGGGATAGAAGTGTTTACCTCACTTACCTGCGACTGCTCCATAATTGGCATGTAGATAAGGGTAATCTCCTTATCGTGATTAGCCCTGTTAAGATCAGCAATAATTCTTCTCTCTTGGACCCACAATCTAACTTGTTTGTTGGGTTCACAATTGAGAGATCCTCATAAACAAAGTTAACTATCATCGTAAAGAATCTAGCATAATAGATGTTTTTAGGCCTCTTTTTAATATCCCCTATTTTACTCCCCAATTCATACATTATAGATGTACTGAAATTAAAATACTTATCACTTAGAAGCATATAGAGCATGTTAACAATAGAATAGCTAGCAACATCAAAATTACTAACTTTTCCAGAAAAAGCTTTAACAAATGAGTCACAGATAAAGCTTCATTCTTTCCTAAGGCCTAGTCTCCTAACTTTACCGAACTTGGTAGCACTAAGAGCATAACCCATAGAAATAAGCATGTTACTCACATCTGTGTCTGTGCGTGGAGCAAGAATGTTAAATTCAGGAAATTTAAAGCATGCTTCAAGAGTGTCACAGTTAATGCAGTGTTCCTTACCTTTGAGAGAGGAGGTAATGGTCTTAATCTTGGAGTTGAACACAGCAGTAGTCCAAATCTCCTCAACAACCTCACAATAGATCACAGGGGACTCAAGCATAGCATAACTCAGTTTGCAGCTTCGAATGAAGTCTATCATTTTGTGATAGTCTTCAGATGCATGAATCTCCATGTTCACTAAAGCCACGAAGTTGTTCTTTTCATAAACATACCCAGTTTGAGACATGATTTTGACTACGGGTGTCATTGATGTGATTGAAAGTAGTTACAGAAAGGGGGTTTTTGCTTTGGAGACGAAGAGAGTTAGAAAAATTGCTTGAGAAATATAAAAGTAAAAATAAAAATGAAATACGCTTTTATACTTTCTCAGAAATAAACGGTTAAAAAATAAAAGAAAAAATAAAGTAACCAATCAAAGTTGCCCAAAATAGCCGTTTGAAAAAATAAAGAAAACTGTCAAGATTCTAATGATTATCCATCGAAATATACTTACAGGCTGTAAGTAAATTCAACGGATAATGCCTAGAATTAATGGCTAAGATTGAGTGCAATTCGACGGATAAGGATTAAAAGTATCCAGAATAATAATTGATATTTCAACAGATCATAAGATTCAACGGATATTCATTTTCAACGGATAATGAACATCCGTCGAGATGTAAATTCTGACTTAGCCAAAATTTCATCTTTGTCAATAAATATCAAGTTTTATTCTGGCTGCATTTCAAACTGCTTAGACATAAAAATAGATTAACTATAATTAAGCATACCTAACTCACTTACCAACCTAGTAAAGGTGGATTCATCAAGTGGCTTTGTGAAGATGTCTGCAAGTTGCTTTTCACTTGGAACAAAATAAAGTTCCACAGTACTGTTCATGACATGTTCTCTAATAAAGTGGTACTTGATGTCAATGTGCTTGGTCCTTGAATGTTGTACTGGATTTTCAGTAATTGCAATGACACTTGTGTTATCACAGAAAATAGGAATCTTATTTACCTGTAGACCATAATCTAACAGTTTATTTTTCATCCATAGAATATGTGCACAACAGCTACCAGCTGCAATATATACAGCCTCAGCTGTTGAAGTAGAGACTGAATTATGCTTTTTACTGAACCAGGATACTAGCTTATTTTCTAGAAATTGACAGGATCCTGTAGTACTTTTTTCTATCAATTTTACAACCTGCATAATATGTATCTGAATAACCGGTTAGATCAAAACCAGAATCTCTAGGATACCAAATGCCAAGTTTTGGTGTTCATTTGAGATATCTGAAAATTCTCTTGATAACTAATAAATGAGATTCTCTAGGATCAGCCTGAAATCTAACACAAAGATAAGTAGAAAACATTATATCTAGCCTATTGGCTGTTAAATATAATAGTGAGCCAACCATGCCTCTATAGCTTGAAATATCCACAGGCTTTTCAGTAGTGTTTAATTCAAGTTTAGTGGCAGTGGCCATGGGAGTTTTTGCAGATGTGCAATCCATTAAGTCAAACTTCTTTAAAAGATCATAAATGTATTTGGTTTGACTAACGAATATTCCATCACTAACTTGCTTAACTTGTAAACCAAGAAAGTAAGTTAGTTCTCCCATCATGCTCATTTCATATTTACTTTGCATCAATTTGGAAAACTTTTTGCAAAGTTTCTCATCTGTAGAGCCATATATAATATCATCTACATAAATTTGAACAAGTATACTAGAGCCATTAACATTTCTAAAGAATAAAGTTTTATCAACAGTACCTCTTGTGAAATGATTTTCTAAGAGAAACTTTGACAAAGTGTCATACCAGGCTTTAGGTGTTTGCTTCAGTCCATAAAGTGCTTTCAAAAGATAGTAGACATATTTTGGAAAATTGGGGTCATCAAAACCAGGAGGCTGACTGACATAAACTTCATCCTCCAAATCTCCATTCAGAAATGCACTTTTAACATCCATTTGATAGACTTTGAAAATGGCATGGGTTGCATAGGCTAAAAAAATTCTGATGGCTTCAAGTCTAGCAACATGAGCAAATGTCTCATCAAAATCTATTCTTTCTTGTTGACAATAGCCCTTGGCAACCAATCTAGCTTTGTTCCTGACTACTATGCCATTCTCATCCATATTGTTTCTGAATACCCACTTGGTGTCAATAGGATTCTTTCCTTTAAATTTGGGTACTAGCTTCCAAACTTTATTTCTTTAAGACTGGTTTAGCTCCTCCTGTATAGCTAAAACCCAATCAGGATCCAACATAGCTTCTTCTACCTTTTTAGGTTCTTCCTAAGACAGAAAGTTGTTGTATAGACATTCTTCTTGAGTTGTTTTCCTTGATTGTACTCTTGAAGATGCATCACCAATAATCAATTCAAATGGGTGATCTCTAGTCCATTTTCTCTGTTGTGGTAGATTAGCTCTAGATGAAGAGGCCTCATAGTTGTCTTGATGTGTGACTGAGTTTTGATTAGAAGAAACTCCCCCTGAATTGTGGATCTTTGACTTGAAGTTGGGGTTCTTTCTGATTGTGATATGTATTGGCTTTTAACTCCTATTGATGGCTCAACGGATGTTGATCTTTGCCTTTCGACGAATGATGCGGATTGTCTCTCAATGAATGATGCACTTGGTCTTTCGATGGATATTGAATTATGTGCTTCATTTGTTGTAGATTTTTCTGCATTATCTTTAGATATTATTTCTTGATCACTTTCATCATCACTATCATCACAAATCATCTCAACATTGTCAAATTTGAGGCTTTCATGGAAATCTTCATCTTGCAGTCCTTCAATCTTCTTATCATCAAACACAACATGTACAGATTCCATAACAATATTGGTTCTAAGATTGTAGACTCTGTATGCTTTTCCAACTGCATAACCAACAAAAATGTCTTCATCTGCTTTGGCATCAAACTTTCCATTCTGATCAGTTTGATTCCTCAAGATATAACATTTGCAACCAAAGATATGAAGAAAGTTTAATGTTGGCTTCCTATTCTTTAACAATTAGTAGGGTGTCATGAATTTTGCTTGATTAACCAAAGAAATATTCTGAGTGTAGCATGCAGTATTTACAGCTTCTGCCCAAAAGTATGTTGGTAACTTTGATTCTTCTAGCATTGTTCTTGTAGCTTCAATAAGAGATCTGTTCTTCCTTTCCACCACTCTATTTTGTTGTGGGGTTTTTGTTGCTAAAAACTCATGCATGATCCCATTCTCTTCACAAAATAATCTCATCACGGAATTCTTGAACTCAGTTTCATTGTCACTCCTGATTCTTCTAACTTTGAAATTAGGATGATTGTTGACTTGCCTTATGTGATTGATGATGATTTCACTAGCTTCATCTTTGGATTTGAGAAAATATGTCCAAGAGAACTTTGAGAAATCATCCACAATTACTCGGCAGTATCTTTTCTTTGAGATGGACAACACATTGACTGGTCCAAATAAATCCATGTGCATTAGTTGTAAAGGTTCTTCAATTATTGAATCAAGCTTTTTTTTAATGATGCCTTGATATGTTTTCCTTTTTGACATGCATCACACAATCCATCCCTTGAGAATCCTACTTGAGGAATGCCTCTTACCAAATCTTTCTTTACCAGTTCATTCATACTCTTCAAGTTAATACGGGACAGCTTCTTGTGCCATAACCAACTTTCATCTTGACTTGCCTTGCTAAAGAGATAAGTGATAGGTTCTGCATTTGATGAGTTGAAGTCAACTAGATACACATTCCCTTTTCTTACTCCAGTGAGAACCACTTTGTTGCTTTTCTTGTTGTTCACAACATAGGTTTTAGAATTGAATGTTACTGAGTTTCCCTTGTCACAAAGCTGGATGATACTCAACAAATTATGCTTGAGTCCATCCACTATGGCAACTTCCTCAATGATGACATTATCCTTTGAAATCAAGCCATATCCTACAGTATAACCCTTGTTGTCGTCTCCAAAAGGAATACTTGGGCCAACTCTCACCTTGAACTCAGTGAGCAGGGTAGAATCTCCAGTCATGTGCCTTGAGCACCCACTATCCAAACACCAAAGATTTTTTCTGTTTCCCTGCACACAACAAAATCAAATCAAGTTGATTTTGGTACCCAAGTCTCCTTGGGTCCTGTTTTGTTAGCCTTTTTCTTAGGTTTCTTAGGCCTGTCCTCATTTGACTTACGTATCTGAGATTCATCCTTAGTCAATTGAGTAGATCTTTTGAAAACCATTCATCATTACAAAATTATCATGCACAGGATGGTTAATATGGAACGGCATATTCTGTGCAAACATGTTATTCCAGTAAGGCATGCTAAATGACATTTATGGCATACTAAATGTAGCATAGTAAGGATTTTGGGCACATGGCATATTAGCAAATTGTGCATTCAAATTATGTGCAGGCATAACATTCACAAGCATTGTAGGCGTGTTAGGAAAACAAGGAGGTGCAGACATGGTGCAGGCGTAACAAATTTGCAATTAACAGACAAATGATTAAAACTACCACACTTCACACAGATTTTTCTAGGTGCATATTTATCAGGTGTGTAGTTGTTATGTTTGTTAGGAATATGTTGTGAACTTGATGATAAGTCATTCAAAACACCTTAGTAGATTTAACTTAGTGAATTTTGTAGCACTCGATGGATGATCAAATATAGTCCCGATGGATGATTCAATATAGTCCCGATGAATGATGATTTGATATCCATCGAGTGAGTAGCTTATGTAATAATAAGTATTATAGCATATTTCTGCAAACAACTTTGTGTAGATTCTGTAGTAGCATGTGAGTCATGTTGACTACTAGTAGATATGCATAATAGGTTGATTAATTGTAAATATAAGATGTCTTGTAATTCTGTATAAGTGAAATGGAGTCAAATGTCAAATAGCTACCCGACGGATGATCAACAAAGCTACCCGACGGATGATCAACAAGCTACTCGACGGATAACAAGAATGTACCCGATGGATGATCAATTCAAATATCTGTTGACAGTGACAACACAGTCACATGCGTTGGGTGTTTGCAAAGGAATGTGGCAGCCTGTTTAGCAGGAAATTGAGAACAAAGAAGCATTACCATTTTCATGCTATTATGAAGATATTCAAATATGCTGGAATAGAGTAATGAAGTAGCATGGGGTTAGACTTGATAGGTTTTGTTTTATTATCCTGTCTTATTACCATGTAAACTTGGTGATATATAAATCAAGTGTAGCTAGTAGAATAAACAACTAAGCAAATACATTTAGAAGAGAATTAGAAAAAGCTGTAACTGTTAAGAATTTTTCTGTAGTTTGTTTGTTCACTTGTAAAGCAGCTGTGAGCCAATTTGAGCTTCACAGAGTTCTCAAATCGATATATATATATATATATATATATATATATATAGTGGATACATTCAAATCCACCAGAAAGTTTTAAAGACTTGTGTTTTTATTACTTTGTGTTTGATTTACTTAATTCCTTATTCCGCACCTTGCAAATCAAAACACTTATATATATTGAGTTAGAACATTTTTATAAATCTCGAAAAGAAGCCATAATTATATTCAACCCCCCTCCTGTAATTCTTGTTGTATTGTTAGGGAATAACAATTGGTATCAGAGCAAGCTCTTGAAGTACAAAATGTGTAAAGATCACAATAAACAGCAAGATGAACAAGAAGGATGTTGGAGTTAAAATTCCTTTTCTGGATAAAGACAATTATCACCACTGGAAGGTGAAAATGCATCTACATCTTCTTTGTCAAGATGAGGCCTATGTGGACTGCATAGAGAGAGGTCCTCATGTACCAATGAGAGTTGCAACAGGCAATGAACCATCTGTTCCCAAGCCTAGGCATGAATGGTCAGATCCCGATATTGAGCAAGTCAGGAAAGACAAGAAGGCCATGAATATATTGTTCAATGGAGTTGATGGTGATATGTTTGATAACCTCATTAACTGTAAAACAGCCAAAGAGGTTTGGGACACTATCCAGATTATTTGTGATGGTACTGAGCAAGTAAGGGAGAATAAGATACAGCTACTAATTCAGCAATATGAGTACTTCCATTGTGAAGATAGTGAGTCTCTCACTGATATCTTTAGTAGGTTTCAAAAACTAATAAATGCTCTGAAGTTGCATGGAATAGTCTATCAGGAAAAAAACTCTTACCTCAAGTTCCTTAGATCTCTTCCAAAGGAGTGGAAACCAATGACGGTCTCATTGAGAAATTCTCAGGATTACAAGGAGTTTACCTTGGAGAGACTGTATGGCATCCTGAAGACTTATGAGCTTGAAATAGAGCAAGATGAAAGGATGGAGAAAGGAAGGAAGAAAGGAGGGTCCATAGCACTGGTTGCTGAGTTAGAGAAAGAGAAAGAAATGAAGATAGAAGCTGTTGAGTCTACTTCAAAGGTCTGTGAGAACAAGGGAAAAGGGCTGTAACTAAAAATGAAGATCATTTGAGCCAAGAAGACATGGATGATATTGATGAGCATTTAGCATTCCTTTCCAGAAGATTTTCCAAGCTCAAGTTCAAAAAGAACTTTGGAGCAGCCAAGCCAAGTAGAAACATGGTGGATGAATCTAAATTCAAATGTTTCAAATGTGGCTTGGCAGGGCATTTTGCCAATGAGTGTAGAAAGTCAGATTCCAGCAAAAAGAAGTTTGAGCATGTTGATTACAAACAGAAATATTTTGAGTTGCTCAAGCAAAAGGAAAGGGCTTTCATTACACAGGAAAATGACTGGGCAGCTGATGGATTGGATGAAGATGAGGATGTAAGCTATGTCAATCTAGCCCTGATGGCCAAGCCTGATGAAACAGAAACAAGTTCTTCAAGTAATCAGGTAATCACCACCAACCTAGCTCATTTATCTAAAGCTGAGTGTAATGATGCAATCAATGACATGTCTACAGAATTATATCACTTGCGTGTTACACTTAAGTCCCTCACTAAGGAAAATGCTAAAATTAAAGAAAACAAATTGTTTTTAAGTGAGAGGAATAATGTGCTAGAGTCTCAGTTTATTGAATTTAAAAAATTGAGAATTGAGTGTAAGATTGCTAGGATGAATTAACTGAGTCCTTGAAGAAAGAAGAGATTTTAAAGAAGCAGCTTGAACGAGAACAGGAAGTGATTAAAGTATGGAAAACATCCAGAGATGTTCATGCTCAAATCACTAAAGTACAAGGTATTGAGTCCTTTTGTGATGCAGCCTGGAAAAAGAGTAAGGAGAAGCTGGAATCCAATTTTGTTGAAGGATTGCTAACAGATGTGGACTCGATGGATGATGAGAATCATCCGTCAGATAATCAAAAGGATTATCCGTCGATTGACAAAGAGCCACATCTGTCGCCTGTGAGCAGACCTTTGAGCAAAGCCAAGCTTTCCAAGTTAAATGAAAAATATGGATCAGTTTCCAAAAACTTTGTTTCAGGAGAATCAAATCAAGTGAAGAAGGAAAAGAAAGTGAATATTGGTCATCTGTCTATCAAGCAATTGAATGATAGATTAGAAAAGATTGAGGTTAAAACATAAACTAAAAAGAAAAACAATAGAAATGGGAAAGTAGGGATTAACAAATATAGCAACTACATACCTGATAAGTATGCTCCAAGAAAAATCTGTGTTAAGTGTGGTAGTGTTAATCATTTGTCTGTTAATTGCAAACTTTCCATGCATACTCCTATATATGTACCCTCTTGTTTTCCCAACATGGATGCCATTCCTTCTATGTCTATGAATGTTATGTCTGCTCAGAATATAAATGCATAATTTGCTAATATGCCATTTGCACATAATCCTTATTATGCTGCATTTAGTATGCCACAAATGCCATTTAGGATGCCTTACTAGAATAACATATTTGCAAACAACATGCATTTTCCTGTTAATCAAAATGTGCATGCTAATTCTGTTCAAATGACTGGTTTCAAAGGTCCAACTCAAATGACTAAGGATGAATCAGAAATTCCCAAGTCAAATGAGATCAAACCTAAGAAACCAAAGAAGAAAGCTAACAAGGAAGGACCCAGGGAAACTTGGGTACCAAAATCAACTTGATTTGGTTTTGATGTGTGCAGGGAAACAGAAAGAATCTTTGGTACCTGGATAGTGGTTGTTCAAGGCACATGACTAGAGATTCTATCCTGATCACAGAGTTCAAGGAGAGAGCTGGCCCAAGTATTACTTTTGGAGATGACAGCAAGGGTTATACTGTGGGATATGGCTTAATTTGAAAAGACAATATCATCATTGAAGAGGTTGCCCTAGTGGATGGTCTCAAGCATAATTTGTTGAGTATCAGCCAGCTTTTTGATAAGGGCAATTCAGTAACCTTCAATTCAGAAGCCTGTGTTGTGACAAACAAAAGAAGCAACAAAGTGGTTCTCACTGGAGTGAGAAAAGTAAATGTGTATCTAGCTGACTTCAACTCATCTAATGCAGAATCTGTCACTTGTCTTCTCAGCAAAGCAAGCCAAGATGAAAGTTGGCTATGGCACAAGAAGCTGTCCCATCTAAACTTCAAGACCATGAATGAGCTTGTCAAGAAAGAACTGGTTAGAGGCATTCCTCAAGTGGAGTTTTCTAAGGATGGATTGTGTGATGCCTGTTAAAAGGGAAAGCAGATTAAAGCATCATTCAGAAAGAAGCTTGATTCAACAATTGAAGAACCTTTGTAGTTGCTACACATGGATTTGTTTGGACCAATCAATGTGTTATCCATTTCAAGGAAAAGATTTTGCCTAGTAATTATAGATGATTTCTCAAAGTTCTCTTGGAAATATTTCCTAAAGTCTAAGGATGAGGCTAGTGAAATCATCATCAATCACATAAGGCAAGTCAACAATCATCCTGATTTTAAAGTAAGGAGAATCAGGAGTGATAATGGAACTGAGTTCAAGAATTCTGTGATGAGATCATTTTGTGAAGAGAATGGGATTATGCATGAGTTTTCTGCAGCAAGAACTCCATAACAAAATGGAGTAGTGGAAAGAAAGAACAGATCTCTTATTGAAGCTGCAAGGTCAATGCTTGAAGAATTAAAGTTACCAACATATTTTTGGGCTGAAGCTGTGAATACTGCCTGCTACACTCAGAATATTTCTTTGATTAATCAAGTAAAGTGTATGACACCCTACCAATTGTTCAAGAACAAGAAACCAACCCTAAATTTTCTTAATGTCTTTGGCTGCAAATGTTTTATCTTGAGAAATCAAACTGATCAACATGGGAAGTTTGATGCTAAAGCAGATGAAGGAATTTTTATTGGATATGCTGTGGGAAAAGCATATAGAGTCTACAATCTTAGAACCAACATTGTTATGGAATCAATACATGTTGTATTTGATGATAAAAAGATTGAAGGACTGCAAGATGAAGATTCTCATGAAAGCCTCAATTTTGATAATGTGGAAATGGTTAGTGATGACAGTGTTGATGAAAGTGATAAAAAAATAGTGAGTAAGGATAATGCAGAAAATATACAACTAATGAAGCACATAATTCAACATCTGTCGAGTTGCAAAATGCTTCATCCATCGGGAGACAATCTGCCTTATCTTTCGGGAGACAATTAGCTTTATCCGTCGGAACACAAAGTGCACCATCCATCGGGTCATTAAGAGAAGCTAAAAATCAGAATAAATCACTTACAGAAAGCTCCCCTTTCTCAAATCAAAGATTCACAAACTCAGGGGGAGTTTCTATTAATCAAAACTCATTCATGCATCAAGACAACAATGAGGCCTCTTCATCTAGAGCTAATCTACCTCAACAAAGAAAATGGACTAAGGATCACCCTTTTGAGCTTATCATTGGTGATGCATCTTCTAGGGTTCGAACAAGGAGAGTAACTCAAGAAGAATGTCTATATAGCAGCTTCCTATCTAAGGAAGAACCAAATAAGGTAGAAGAAGCTTTGTTGGATCCTGATTGGATTTTAGCCATGCAGGAGGAGCTAAATCAATTTGAAAGGAACAAGGTATGGAAGCTGGTACCCAAGCCTAAAGGAAAGAATCCAATTGACACCAAATGGGTATTCAGAGACAAGATGGATGAAAATGGCATTGTAGTAAGGAACAAAGCTAGATTGGTTGCTAAGGGCTATTGTCAACAAGAAGGAATAGATTTTGATGAAACTTTTGCTCATGTTGCAAGACTTGAAGCCATCAGAATTTTCTTAGCCTATGTAGCTCATGCCAATTTCAAGGTCTATCAAATGGATGTCAAAAGTGTTTTTCTAAATGGAGATTTGGAGGAGGAAGCATATGTTAATCAGCCTCCTGGTTTTGAAGATCCAAATTTTCCAAATCATGTCTACTATCTTTTGAAAGCACTTTATGGACTGAAGCAAGCTCCTAGAGCCTGGTATGACACTCTATCAAAGTTTCTTTTGGAAAATCACTTCACAAGAGATACTATTGATAAAACTTTATTCTTTAGAAATGTTAATGGCTCTAGTATACTTGTTCAAATTTATGTAGATGATATTATTTTTGGCTCTAGAGATTAAAAACTTTGCAAAATGTTTGCCAAATTGATGCAAAGTAAGTATGAAATGAGCATGATGGGAGAACTAACTTACTTTCTTGGTTTACAAGGCAAGCAAGTTAGTGATGGAATATTCATTAGTCAAACTAAATACATTCATGATCTTTTGAAGAAGTTTGATCTAATGGATTGCACATCTGCAAAAACTCCCATGGCCACTACAACTAAGCTTGAATTAAACACTACTGAAAAGTCTGTGGATATTTCAAGTTATAGGGGCATGGTTGGATCACTTCTGTAGTTAACAGCTAGTAGGCCAGATATAATATTTGCTACTTGTCTTTGTGCTGGATTTCTGGCTGATCCTAGAGAATCTCACCTAGTAGCTATTAAGAGAATACTCAGATATCTCAAGGGAACACCAAAACTTGGCATTTGGTACCCTAGAGATTCTGGTTTTGATCTAACTGGTTATTCAGATGCAGATTATGCAAGTTGTAGAATAGACAGAAAAAGTACAACAGGAACCTGTCAATTTCTAGGGAACAAGCTTGTGTCCTGGTTCAGTAAAAAGCAAAATTCAGTTTCTACTTCTACAGCTGAAGCTGAGTATATTGCTACTGGTAGTTGCTATGCACAGATTTTGTGGATGAAAAACCAATTATTGGACTATGGTCTACAAATGGAAAGAATTCCCATTTTCTGTGATAACACAAGTTCAATTGCCATCACTGAAAATCCAGTGCAGCATTCAAGAACAAAGCACATAGACATCAAGTATCACTTCATAAGGGAACATGTGATGAATGGTACTGTGGAACTTCATTTTGTTCCAAGTGAAAAGCAGCTTGCAGACATATTTACCAAGCCACTTAATGAATCCACCTTTTCAAGGTTGGTAAGTGAGTTAGGTATGCTTAATTATTCTTGAATCATTTCAGACATTTTGCAAGTTATTATGCAGCCAGAAATATAATTGATTTTTCTATATGGGATGAAATTTTGACTAAGTCAAAATTTACATCCCGATAGATGATTATTATCCATCGAGTTTGATCATCCATCAGAATATTAATTGTTAATAAAAATCATTTATTTTTCTGGAATATTTGATAACTCGACGGATAACTGATTTATCCTCATCCGTCGAATTGCCTCAATCATAGCCGTTAAAACTCTAAACATTATCCATCGAGTATACTTACAGTTTGTAAGCATGACACGACGGATAAGTGACAGAATTTTTACAGTTTGTTTATTTTTAAACAGCTATTTTGGGCAATTTTTATTGGTCACTTTATTTTACTTTATTATTTTTGTCAGTTTATTTCTGAGATAGTAAAAAGGCTAAATTCATTTTCATTCTATTCTTTTATCATTCTCAATATTCAATTACTCTAAATTCTTTCTTCCTCAAAAGTAATCACTCTCTCTACAAATTTCAATCTCTAACAATGGCACCAGTCATCAAAATCATGTCTCAAACTGGATACATCTATGAAAAGAACAACTTCACAGCTCTAGTGAACAAGGAGATTTAATAGTCTGGAAGTTACCACAAAATGATGGATTTTGTGAAAGGCTGCAAACTCAACTATGCTATGTTGGAATCTCCCACCATCTACTGTAAGGTTGTAGAGGAGATATGGACAACTGTAGTGTAGAACTCAACTGATAAAACCATCACATTCACTCTTAAAGGTAAGCAGTTTTGCATTAATAGTGATATTGTCAAAGCATGATTTAGGATTCCTGATAATACTGTTACCACTCCACACACAGACACTGATATTGTTAACATGCTAAACTCCATGGGCTATGCACTTACTACCTCTAAATTAAGTGAAATTAGAAGGTTAGGTCTTAGGAAAGAATGGACTTATCTGTGTGATGTGGTAACTAAAGTGTTTTCTGGTAAAATTAGCAACTTTGACTCTATCAACATATACATGCTTAACATGCTATACATGCTAGTTACTGATAAGTATTTCAATTCAGTGACTTGGTTTTGTTTGAGTTAGGCTTTAAGTTAGGAGAACTCAATAAGAGAGGTAAAATTGTCTATTATGCTAGATTTTTCATGATGCTTGCTAACCATCTCATTGAGAACATTGCGATTGAGAACCCAACCAACAAGCTAAATTGTTGGGTTCAAGAAAAAAGAATAATTGCAGATCTCAATAGAGCAGACCATCACAAAGAGGTGCCCCTCTTCTATTTTCCAGTAACGGAGGGACCTCAGGTAAGTGAGATAATTTTTACTCTCTCCACTCTTCCAACCTCACACATTTCTTTGCCTTTAAATGTAGCAATGGCATCTGTGTCAATGACCAAACAGATGCCTACCCAAGCTACTAAATCATAAACTTCTAAATCCAAATCTAAGAAAGCCTCATCTGGTTTCTTTCAAAAGAAACCAGTTGTAAAATCCACTAAACAAAAAGAGGGGAGTGTGAAGGTGGGTGAGAAAGGTGAGGGACAGGGTGAAAATCAAAGAAACCTTAAGGATAAGGCTGGTGAGAAGAGAGTACCCAAACCTAGAACACAATTTTCCAACAAACTGTGGTTGTTAATAAGGAAATAAGCTCATTACTAGTTTCATCCTCCCAAAAGGATGTCACTGTTGAAACAAGCTCCCAACCAGGAGCACAGGCCAAAATGGGTAGGGACACTTGCTTACCACAAACTTATGCTAGAAAGAAAAGATCAAAAATCCTTGGGGATGCATAGGGCGCACACACAATGCAAACTGGTGCTAAAGACCCAGTCACTGCACCATCTCAAAGTCAGATTGATTTGGCTCCAATAAATATGGAGTCACAACCAAAATCTCTCATAATTGAAGCAACTGATACCCCAAATTCTCCAACACACTCACTGGATGTTGACATGATAAATACATCACTTCTAAATTCTCCATCTTTAACTCTATTGGAGAAGCCAAAAAACTAAGCAAGTGAGCATCATCTCTTAGATGATTTGTTGGCTCACTTGCCATTTCTTTCCGAGACTATTGAAACTTCTGTGCCTAAATTATCATCAATCTGCACAGAGACTACTATAGTCTCCACTCCAAACTCATTCATTTCTTCTATCCTGATGGATATTCATCATCCGTCGAGTAGTGATTGTATCTCGATGGATAAGCCTAACAACAGTCATCCTTCGGATAGCCAAACTACTATCCCGATGGATATTCCTCATCTGTCGGGTGTCTCTGTATAACTTAAAATCTCTTCAATTCTCACAAGTGCAGAAGACTTTGTAGTCATACAATCACTCTTAGGACTGAGTGAAGGGAGTGAATTGAGTGAGAGTCTAGGTTGCTCCCAGGAAAAAAAAGAGAAAAAGAGTGAACAAATGCAGTCCATTTCTTCTGGACTGGCAAAAGTGAGTGAGAGGTGTCCCACCTTAGATGGTGAAGGTGAGGGTGTGAGGGTGGGGAGCCAAGGGGAGCCCTTGATGCAAAAAGAGAGAGAAATTAAGAGAAATGCAGATACATGAGATATATGGATGGACTTTATTGCTAGTGATTCAATGAATGCCAATGATGCAGACATAGAGAAACTATCTCAGCAAAATCAAGATGTTATAAGTTCCATCTCTTTGGATGCTGAGGCATTTACTCATCCTGTTCCAGCATATCAACTTTTGGCTGGACAGGGCAATGAAAATGTAGAAAGAATACTGAGCTTGGTGCACACCACCCAATCAATGCAAAGAGCTAAGGATGTCATCACAACTATGCCACCTAGAGCTGATGATGATGTTGACTATGGGACTGGGGAATTTGCTGATTTCTTTGGAGATGATGGTGAAAATGAGGAGCTCATGGACATAGGGGGAGAAGCAGGCACCAGCTCTAAATCTGGCATTCCTTCATGGGCATTCTCCAAGGGCTGTGATCTTCAACATTTTAAGGTCACTCTCATTCATCAAATTCACGAAATACATAATGCTATTCAATCTACCACAGATACAGGCACCAGGCAGCTCTTACAGGCACATCTAAATTCTCTGCAACTGCATCAAATCCAAGGCCTCCAACACAACCAGGATATCACTTCTATCAAGACAGAGATCAATCAAGTAAAAAAGGATATTTCTGAAAGATTAGATGCCAAACTTCCAGAAGCCTCAATGATTGATATTAAAAGACAACTAAGGAAGAACACTGATCTTGCAACTAAGGTGGATTCCTTGGATAAAAGAATGACTCCTATGGAAGCCTCTCTAACAGCTATACATCTCCATCAAGCATAGCAAACAGACTTGCTTCAAAAGCTAGTGGCAGCACAAACCTCTTCCTCTACTCAACTTGCTGATAACAAAAAGGGGGAGAAAGAAAGTACTATTATCCCAATCAGTAAAGAGGAATCAAGGAGTGAGGGGGAGCAGAAAGTGCTAAACATCCAAGTCAGCAAAGTGATTGTGCCAGTAATTGCTTTCACAAAGTCACCAGTCATGGACAACATTGACATCATAAATCTGGCAGCAGCAAAGCTAAACACAAATGACAAACTGCTAAAGATTGATGTAGCAGCAGCTGAGAATAAGTTGAAAGAAAAATGGAGAAAGAATGATGCAGAAATTCAACAAAATTTTGGGTCAATTCAGAAGCCAGAAAAAACATTCATTCATCACTCTAAAGTCAAGAACATTTCTGTGAATGAAATGAGTATAAATTATCTGGAAAAGGCCAAACATCTTGCATAAAATCTCCAAAAGCAGAATTCATCATGAAGCCTAAAAGAAACTATTCAAAGTTTTCAGACAAGAATCCTATGGATACCGTGTATGAGACACCTAGGCCAGATGAGAAGAAACTGTTGGCTAGGTCAATTGCCTTCTACAAAGATCCAGCTGATTTAGCACTCAAAAGAAGATTAGCCAAGATTTATAGAAATGGTAAAGAAATTTGTGTGGTGGCTGGTCATCCCATATTTGTGGAAGCTAAGAAGGAAGAGAAAGAAAGAATCAGGCAAGAAAAGAAGCAAGCTGCTCTGGATGCTAAAAAGCTTAAACAAAAGAAGAAGCAAGCTGCTATCTTGGCCAAGCTTCAAGCTGTAAAAACCACAACAGAAATTCCTGTACAACCAACTGTAATTGCTGAACCTAAGGATCAGGAAGTGCAATAAGAACCACAGCAGAAAAGAAGATTCAGATACAAGCTCCATTCCAAGATAAAATTGGACTTTAATGATAAAGAAATGGAAGACAATATCCCTAAAAAGTCCACAACTACAACTCAAGCATCAAAACCCTCAGTGGTATTTGAAGAATTCAAGATGGTGGATCCAACTAGGAATATTCATGGTGAGCCCATAATTTCTTAAGGATGAGCCAGTGGACTGGGATAGTTTGCCCATTCCTGAGCTAAACTTTCCCATTTTCAAGACAAAGAAGACAAAGACAAGACCTAGCAAGAAAGTGAAACCAGTGATTCTCAAATCCAAGACCCTAGTCAAATCTAAATCCACAGTCAATAAAGGAGATATGTTGTACATTTGTGACATCAAAGAGTTTTCTGACATTAACCTCTACTTAGATGAACTAGAAGAAGTTAGAGGAATTGATGTTCATAGACATCACCCTGAAAGACTGGTATTCAAATACAAGAGAGGAAAAGAGATCGTATGGCCACTTCACAGGATCCTCCTAGAAAGCCAATCTGTGCTAATAAAGATCTACTCATTATTCAAGAAGAACTTTGGATACAATGTGACTGCTAGAAGATTAGTTCTAAAGAAGATTGAGGAGCTGAGGAGTAATAGAGCCAAAGATGCACTCCCAAAAACTCTATCTATTCCCTTCACAGGAAAGAGAGTGCATTTGAGGCCCTATTGGTTGATGGAATTCATGGATGAAAAGGGAGTTAGAAGATTTTTCAGATTGGAGGATCAATTGAGTATCTCTAGCCACGAGACTCTATTGGAAATGCAAGGAATGCTAAATCTCTCAGAAGCTTATGAACTTGAATTCCACAGACAACTCCAGAACCAGATAGAAGAGAACAACAGGAGGCTTGGGAAGAAATCTAGACAATCAAAGAAATAGACTTATCTGCTCATACTATAGGAGCACCTTGATAATGATTGAGAGCTATTCTTTGTATACTTTGCATTATTCAATTTTTAATGAATTTTGCAACACTTATCAGTTTTATCTACTATTTTCAATCTGTATTTTTAGAAGTGTTTTGTTATCATCAAGTTTCTATTAATTTATGGCTACAATTCCAGTAGACATAAATTGGGGGAGATTGTTAGGAATATGTTGTGAACTTGATGATAAGTCATTCAAAACACCTTGATAGATTTAACTTAGTGAATTTTGTAGCACTCGACGGATGATCAAATATAGTCCTGACGGATGATTCAATATAGTCCCGACGGATGATAATTTGATATCCATAGAGTGAGTAGCTTATGTAATAATAAGTATTATAGCACATTTCTGCAAACAACTTTGTGTAGATTCTGTAGTAGTATACGAGTCATGTTGACTACTAGTAGATATGCAGAATAGGTTGATTAATTATAAATATAAGATGTCTTGTAATTCTGCATGAGTAAAATGGAGTCAAATGTCAAATAGCTACCTGGCGGATGATCAACAAAGCTACCCAACAGATGATCAACAAGCTACCTGACGGATGATCAATTCAAATATCTATTGACAGTGACAACACAGTTACATGCGTTGGGTGTTTACAAAAGGAATGTGGTAGCTGTTTAGCAGGAAATTGAGAACAAAGAAGCATTACCATTTCCATGCTATTATGAAGATATTCAAAGATGTTGGAATAGAGTAATGAAGTAGCATGTAGTTAGACTTGATAGGTTTTGTTTTATTATCCTGTCTTATTACCATGTAAACTTGGTGATATATAAACCAAGTGTAGCTAGTAGAACAAACAACTAAGCAAATACATTTAGAAGAGAAATAGAAAAAGGTGTAACTGTTAAGAATTTCTCTGTAGTTTGTTTGTTCACTTATAAAGCAGCTGTGAGCCAATTTAAGCTTCACAGAGTTCTCAAATCGATATATATATATATATACAAATCTGGTGGATACATTCAAATCCACCAGAAAGTTTTAAAGACTTGTGTTTTTATTACTTTATGTTTGATTTACTTAATTCCTTATTCCGCACCTTGCAAATCAAAACACTTATATATATATATATATTGAGTTAGAACATTTTTATAAATCTCGAAAAGAAACTAGAATTACATTCAACCCCCCTTCTGTAATTCTTGTTGTATTGTTAGGGAATAACAATGTTTGTTAATTCCTACTTTCCCATTCCTATTATTATTCCTTTTTGATTCTGCTTTAACTTCTATTTTCTCCAATTTGTCATTCAATTGCTTGATTGACAGATGCCCTACATTGACTCTCTTATTCTTTTTCATTTGACTTGTTTCTCCTGGAACAAAGTTCTTGGAAACTGATCCATATTTCTCATTTAACTTAGCTAGTTGGATTTGCTAACTGACTTTCTTTCACTCAACGGATGTGGTTCATTGTCTTTCGACGGATAATTCTTTTGATTATTCGATTGATAACATTCATGATTCGTCAAATCCACATCCGTTAAAAGTCCTTCTTCCAAGTCCGGATTCAGTTTCTCCTTGCTCTTTTTCCAGGCTTCATCGCATAAGGATTCTATTCCTTGAACTTTAATAATTTGAGCATGGACATCTTTAGATGATTTCCATGCCTTAATTACTTTTTGTTCTCATTCAAGTTACTTTCTTAAAATACCCTCTTTCTCTAAGGATTCAGTCAGTTCATCTTTGGAAATCTTGCACTTCATCTTCAATTTTTCAAACTCAACAAATTGAGTTTCTAACACATTGTTTCTTTCACTTAAAAACAAATTATTCTCTCTAATTTTTGTGTTTTATTTAGTGAGAGATTTGAGTGTAACACGCAGATGATATAATTCAGTAGACATGTCATTTATAGCATCATTACACTCATCTTTAGATAAATATGCTAGATTAGTGGTGATTACCTGATTACTGGATGAACTGACTTCTATTTCATCTGATTTGGCCATAATTGCTAGATTGACATAGCTTTTATCCTCATCCTCCTCTAATCCATCAGCAGCCCAGTCATTTTCCTGAGTTAGAAAAGCCCTTTCCTTTTGTTTGAGCAACTCAAAGTACTTCTTTTTGTAATCTACAGGCTCAAACTTCTTTCTATCAGAATCAGGCTTTCTGCATTCACTTGCAAAATCACTCAAGCCATACATGAAACATTTAAATTTTGACTTATCAAACATGTTTCTGTTTGGCTTAGATGCTCCAAAATTCTTCTTGAATTTGAGCTTGGCAAATCTTCTGGATAGAAAAGCTAGATGCTCATCTATGTCATCCATATCATCTTGACTAAGATGGTCTTCATGTTCACCTACTAGCCCTTTTCCTTAGCCTTCACAAAATCTAGGTTTTGGTGCAGATTCCAGAGTTTCTACCTTTATCTCTTTCTCTCTCTCTCTTTCTCAGCAACCAATGCTATGGATCCTCCCTTCTTCTTTCCTTTCTCCAGCTTCTCATCTTGCTCTATTTCAAGCTCATAGGTCTTTAGAATCCCATACAGTCTGTCCAAGTTGAATTCCTTGTAATCTTCAGAGTTTCTTAGTGAGACTGTCATAGGTTTCCATTCCTTTGGTAGAGATCTAAGGAATTTAAGGTTTGAGTCTTTTGCCTGATAGACTCTTCCATGCAGATTTAGAGCATTTAGTAGTGTTTGAAACCTACTAAAAATGTCAGTGAGTGACTCACTTTCTTCACTATGAAAATTCTCATATTGATGAATCAAGAGTTACATCTTGTTTTCCCTTACCTGCTCAGTTCCATCATATATAACCTGAATTGTATGAACATATCACCATCAATACCATTAAACAAAATGTTCATGGCCTTCTTATCCATATGAACTTGTTCAATATCTGGATCAGACCATTCTGCTCTAGGCTTTGGGATAGATGGCTCATTTCCTGTAGAAGCTCCCATAGGGACATGAGGACCTTTCTCAATATAATCCACATATTCTTCATCTTGAGAGAGGAGATGCATGTGCATTTTCACCTTCCAATGGTGATAATTGTCTTTGTCCAGAAATGGAATCTTTACTCCAACATATTTTCTGCTCATATTGTTAGTTGTTATGATCTTTAAACTCTTTGTTCTTCAAGAGCCCGCTCTAATACCAATTGTTATTCCCAAACAATCTAACAAAGAATTACAAAAGGGGGGTTGAATGTAATTTTGGCTTCTTTTTGAATTTTAAGAACTGTTCTACTTTGAATATATAACCGTGTTTGATTTAGCTAAGTGCAGAATGAAAATATTGAAGAAATCAAACACAAAGTAATCAAATACAAGTATTTAAAAACTTTCTGGTGGATTGAATTTTTCCACCAGAGATATATATAAATTTGAGAATATGTGATGTAAGATTTGCACACAACTGCTTACAAGTTGAACTTGCAAAGAACAGAGAAATTCTTTACAGATATAGCCTTATCTATTTCTCTAGTAATTTCTAACTTACTTCTTATTACATTCTACTTGCTACCCTTGGTTTATATATCAACAAGTTACATGATAAAAAAACAAACAAAATTAAAACAGTGAACACAAATCTTCAAGACTCACTTAATTTTATATTAAAATCAAGTATGTCTTGCTACAAAATTCATGGGTTCTGTTCTGATAAAGAACTCAGCTTCTTCCTTGAGAGAGTACAAAATTTTTTAGATCTATTTGTTACATCTGAAACAAAGCATCCGGTGTTTACTTTATAGAACAGTAAACACAGGTTTTACCCATCATGCAATAGCATGTACTAAACCCTACTTTAAGTCAACTAAAACTTTCTATTTCTGGCTTAGTGTATCTTTGCCAGTCGTGCATGTTATTCGCACTAAAACACACGCGAAAATACACGCAAGCGTACGTGATCACAAGTAGTATAAGATTTAAGTCGAGTTAGTTCCCACAGAGACTGGTTTAGGTTAAGTTCAGATTATGCACTTATGCAACAATGTATGATTATCGTTCACAGCTAAGACAAGTAACAAATTTGAGTTGATTAACTACTAAAGAGATTATACTAGCAAGTATTAACTAAGAGATTAAAAGTGAATTACTTATATGAGAATAAAACATGGGATTCTAACTTCATTAAATACTTCATCCAAAGTTTATGTCTTTGTCAATAGCATGCGATGGTGATGATAACTAATCAGATAACACGAAATTAGTAAACGCTATCTTTCGATATACGTATACCTTACTACTAAGCATCCACAATCAAGATAGATACTGAATAGACACCAATTATGCTTAGTCCCTATATGTCTAGAGAAATTGAAAACATAACGATTGAAGGACAAGTTATCTATTGTGATTACATAGGGTGTGTAAGATGGTTAAAATTACCCATGAATTATGCATGTCAAACATACATAAACATATGCTAGCATGGCAAGTTCTAAACCTCTATATTCACTTTCGCTGCAATAGAGATTAACAAATAATCTTAGATGTTAGCTACGCATTAAAGACGAATAAGCACAACCAAACAAGGAAATCATAAATCACCACACACTAAAGATTTAGAACAATCAACTATTGAAATCCATAAGTAAATCTGTTAGAACCCCATGACAGCGATTAGTTCATAATCGAACACATCGTCACCATGGATTCCAATGAAAACATGATGGTAATTAAGTTCAGAAAACTACGAGATGATATAGAAGTACTAAGGTTTAGAACGAAATAAAAACAAGCATCCAAAGTATCGACTAAATCAAAGAATACACAAGAATAAACTAGGTCTTCTTCTCTGTAGCCGTCTTGTGCTCTCTAGGTCTTTGTTATGCTCTCTTTGGCTTCCTTGTTGTTAAAAATGTCTTTTTATCCTTATGTATATGCTCCTGGATGATCGGGACGCTTCAACTCTTCAAATCATAATAGAATCAGGAGTCTGGAAAAAACAACAGGCGCGGCCTCCCCGCTTCCAGCGCGGGCACGCTGCCTTTCTGCCAAACTGGCGCGACCGCTCCATCTTGAGCGCGGGCGCACTGAGGTTTTGCTGAATTTTTTATTTTTGTTGTTTTGCACTCATTTCTTCGTGCGATCTCCCGAAACTCTATTCCTGACCTCGTATTAGCATAAAATCATTGAAAAACTTCATTTCTCCTCCTGACTAGTGCCCTGCAATACAATTATACAAAACACATAAAAAAGACCACATACTTGAGTCCAAAACATCCAATTTAAGCTGAAATAAAGCGTTCCAAATGTATATAAATTCCACTTATCACATCCCCAAACTTAAATCGATGTTTGTCCTCAAGCATAAACAGACTCAACACTAAAAACAAAAGAAATGCATGAATGCAACTACGTGAAAATGCAACGATCCCCTCGGAATAACTATAACCAATCAATACGCAATGTTTCTAAGAATGCAATTATTCGAAACAGAGTTCAACTAAATCTCACAAATCAACTTACAACCCGAAAACATGCGTGTATGCGATGCTTAACAGATATACTCCCAACACTAGATCAATAATCATATCCTATTATTTTACCAAAATAATCACAAGTTTATAAATAGAATAAACGTTAAACACATAATGACTCACGACACCTCATTATTACTATAGTTATATAAGGATAATGCTATTATAGTGAACACATAACACGAATACTTATTTGACTGTATAAAAACCCATGTAGTGAACGTTAGGTTAGCGGATCCCAGACTATAAAAACCTTAGGTACCTAGGCACAAAGTCCCCTAGAACTTAATAGCTCGAGTATTAAAGAGCTCACTCTTGGCCAATTATGCATAAACACATATTAACACATATTTATTTTTTCTTTTCTCTTTTTTTCTATTTTGTTTGTTTTTTCTTGTTTTTTCAATGAATCTGAATGAGTGTGTTTCGCTCCATCTCATTCAACCCTAGACTACTCATAAAAATATGAGCCAGCTACTAGCCATTTGACGCCTAGCTTTATTCATAACAAGCAATGAAATCCATGTTTTCCCTAGTTTAAAAATCAGTGTTACTTCGTAATTACGGGAATAACACAAATTCTAAATATAACCAAGTGATTAAATTTCAACAACAAACAAGTATGATCATGATCTAGTTCGAAAGCAACCTATAAGACTTGTGAATGAATTTTGTTTCTGGGCATGCAAATCAATTCATTAGGATTTAAACATCCCTCTATTCGACATCACTACACTCAAATTAACATCAACCTACTAATCAGAAACAGCTCATCCTACGGGATCATGTTATATGCATGCAAAATGCAACTAAATGGACTCACATAATAACACAAAAAAACATACAAAAAGATATGAACTAAATAAATAATCATGCAAAAATATGAATAAACTAAAACTAATCATGCACTATGAATCTACATGGACTCAACACACAACTAATCCATACATTATCACCACCAAACTTAAAATTTTCAATGTCCTCATTGAAGGTAATAATAAGGATTTAAGTCATACCTAGTCATCAGCAGGATCACCCTCCTCGGGTGGAGGATCAGGTGGCCAATCAACCTCGACACCAGTGTCTCGGAAAATAGTACCGAGAGCGTGTGTCAAATCTTCAGCAAAACATCGGTGGATGTCTTGTATGGCCTTAATATGCCGAATCAACCTTCTATACTGCGCATCACCAAGACCAAACATATCAACTATCTGTGGTGCATGAGAGGGACCCTCTGTAAGCACGGGAGGAACCGGCCGGTCACCCTTTAGATTATCATAGATATATTCTGACCCCTTGTCAGGGGGTGCACCTAAAATGCATAACTCAAATGATCTGGAAGCGGTTTGAGCCCAAGTATGGGAGCTTCTTCAATAGACGTCTCGAGATGCTCCTGAGAAATTTTCATTTCTGCTAACCCAAGAGAATCGAATGGCAAATCAAACTTCCTCTTCCACGGAGGTGCATTTAAAACCTGCAATTGCTCTGCTCCTTCTTCATCTTCAATAACTGATTCCCCTATTAAGGATCTCTCTAAGGTATCTGACTTTGGTAATTGCTCAAGCTCTGAATTCACGACAGAGTCGACCCGCTCTAATTTAAAGCACTCCTCTTTATCTGTGGGTAACTTATTGCCTTGAACACATTAAAAGTGACCTTCTGATCTTGAACCTACATTATAAGCTCTCCTTTTTACACATCGATCATAGTTCGGCCTGTAGCCAAGAATGGTCTTTCCGAGATGGAAATCTTCTCATCTTCCTCAAAATCCAGTATTACAAAATCAGCAGGAAAAATGAGTTTTTCCACCTTGATCAAGACATCCTCCACAATACCTCGTGGATAAGTGATGGTCCGATTGGCCAACTGTAAGGACATGTTTGTCGGTTTTGGCTTAGGAAAACCAAGTTTCTTGAAGACAGATTAGGGCATCAGATTGATAGCTCCAAGTCACATAAACACTTGTCGAAAGACAAGTTTCCAATAATATAAGGAATAGTGAAGCTTCCGGGATCTTTAAGCTTCAGAGGTAATTTCTGTTGCAGCACAGCAATGCACTCTTCCGTTAGAGCAACGGTTTCCAACTCCTCAAGTTTTAACTTCCGAGATAGAATACCCTTCATAAACTTAGAATAGCTCGGCATATGTTCTAGAGCTTCTGCAAAAGGTATGTTGATATGCAGCTTCTTAAAAACCTCCAAAAACTTGGTAAATTGCCTGTTGAACTTATGCTTTTGAAGCCTTTTAGGAAATGTGGGAGGTGGATAGTCTTGTTTCTCCCATGTATTCTGCTCAGGAGTAGTGTTTTTAGCAATTTTCTTCATTTCCGCTTCACCATCCTTTTTCACAATTGAATCAACAATTTTTTCACTTTCTAAAATTGGCAAAGGCGCGGGCGCGCTTGATATGGGCGCGGGCATGCCTGCATTCTGGAATTTTTTTCAGGATTTTCGTCTTGATGATTTTGAGGGTTTGAGACCTTTCCAGACCTCAAGGTGATTACATTAATCTATTTTTTGACTTCCCTCTTGCCTGGATTAGCTTATGTATCACTAGGAATAGTTCCTTGATGTTGACTCAACAGTGCATTGGCAATTTGCCCTATTTGGTTCTCCAGAGTCTTGATTGAAACCCCTTGGCTTTTGCACATAACCCTCAACTCCTCCAATTCAGATTTTTTATTAACAGATGGAGCTAGACCTCCATGAGATTGTTATTGCATCCCTTGTGGCTGAAACTCATATCTTGGTGCAAACTGTTGTTAGAAACCAGGAGGATAGAATTGCTTGTTTCCAAACTACTGGTACGACTGTTGCATTGCATTCTGATTATTGCTCCAGCTGAAGTTTGAATGATTACAGTTGTTAGGATGGTACGTGGCAGGAACTGGCTGTTGCAGCCTCTAAAAGTTTATCACATACTGAGCTAATTTACAAGATATAGCACAATGGTCTGTCACATTTGCACCTGCATACAACTCACAAACACTGGCTATTTTATTAACTCCATAGTTGGCCAGAGAATCGATTTTCATAGTTATCGCCTTTAGATGAGCAGTGATAGTCGTAGTTGTATCCACCTCAAGAACTCCTGCTACCTTGCCCTATGGCATTCTCTAGGTTGGGTTCTGATATTCATTTATAGCCATCATCTCGATCAACTCATAAGCTTCCTCATAGCTTTTAGCCCATAGAGCTCCACCTGATGCTCCATCGAGCATAGGTCTCGACTGTTCTCCCAGCCCATTATAAAAGCAATTTATCACCATCCAGTCGGGCATTCCATGATGCGGACACTTTCTCAGCATCTCCTTATAACGCTCCCAAGCTTCACATAGAGATTCCTCTGATTGATGCACAAACTGAGTAAGAGCATTCTTGATTGCAGTTGTCTTTGCCATTTGGAAAAATTTAGTGAGAAACTTTTGAGCAAGATCTTCCCAAGTAGCAATCGAGCCAGCTGGTAGAGAGTGTAACCAGCCCTTAGCCTTATCCCTTAGAGATAATGGGAAAAGCCTTAATTTCATAGCATCTTCAGAGACATTGTTGAACTTGAAAGTGTCACAGATCTCAATGAAGTCCCTAATATGAATGTTAGGATCTTCTGTTGGAGCACCCCCAAACTAAACTGAGTTCTGGACCATCTGGATAGTGCTAGGCTTGATCTCAAAGGTATTAGCTGTGATTGTTGGCCTGACAATGCTAGATTGAATTTCATTGATCTTTGGTTGAGAATACTATTTCAATGCTTTCGTTGCTGCTGCTGGATCGCCCATTGTAATGATTACTTCCTCTTCAACTTCTTCTACTTCGTCCAGTGTTTCCTTACGAGATTGAGAACGTGTTCGCATACACACTCTCTAGAGTGCCTGAAACACAACAAAGTAAACCGTGAAAGTAAAAGAATCCGAGTCAGTGAACTTTAGCGACCACTGATGTCAAGCACATAAACTAAAAATTAACACTGAGTCCCCGGCAGCGGCGCCAAAAACTTGTTCGCACTAAAACATACGCGAAAATACACGCAAGCGTACGTGATCACAAGTAGTATAAGATTTAAGTCGAGTTAGTTCCCACAAGGACTGGTTTAGGTTAAGTTCAGATTATGCACTTATACAACAATGTATGATTATCATTCACAGCTAAGACAAGTAACAAATTTGAGTTGATTAACTACTAAAGAGATTATACTAGCAAGTATTAACTAAGAGATTAGAAGTGAATTACTTATAAGAGAATAAACCATTGGATTCTAACTTCATTAAATACTTCATCTAAAGTTTATGTCTTTATCAAAAGCATGCGATGGTGATGATAACTAATCAGATAACACGAAATTAGTATACACTATCTTTCGATATACGTATACCCTACTACTAAGCATCCACAATCAAGATAGAAGCTGAATAGACACCAATTAACGGTTGAAGAGCAAGTTATCTGTTGTGATTACATAGGGTGTATAAGATGGTTAAATTACCCATGAATTATGCATGTCAAATATACATAAACCTATGCTAGCATGGCAAGTTCTAAACCTCTATATTCACTTTTGCTTCAATAGATATTAACAAACAATCTTAGATGTTAGCTACGCATCAAAGACGAATAAGCACAACCAACGTAGGAAATCATAAATCAAATTTGGAACAATCAACTATTGAAATCCATAAGTAAATCCGTCGGAACCCCATGATAATGATTAGTTCATGATCGAACACATCGTCACCATGGGTTCCAATGAAAACATGATAGTAATTAAGTTTAGAAAACTATGAGTTAATATAGAAGTATTAAGGTTTAGAACGAAACAAAAACAAGCATCCAAGGTATTGACTAAATCAAAGAATATACAAGAATAAACTAGGTCTTCTTCTCCGTAGTCGTCTTGTGCTCTCTAGGTCTTTGTTATGCTCTCATTAATTGGCTTCCTTATTGTTAAAAACATCTTTTATCCTTATATATATGCTCATGGATGATCTGGACGCTTCAACTCTTCAAATCAGAATAGAATCAGGATACTGGAAAAATTAACAGGCGCGGCCGTCCCGCTTTCAGCGTGCTGCCTTTCTTCCAAACTGGCGCGGCCGCCCCGTCTTGAGCACGGGTTCGCTGAGGTTTTGCTCAATTTCGGATTTTTTTGTTTACACTCCTTTCTTCATGCGATCTCCCAAAACTCTATTCCTGACCTCTTATTAGCATAAAATTATTGAAAAACTCCATTCCTCATCCTGACTAGTGCCTTGCAATGTAATTCCATAAAACACATCAAAAAGACCACATACTTGAGTCCAAAACATCCAATTTAAGCCGAAATGAAGCGTTCCAAGTGGATTTAAATTCCACTTATCACATGTATGCGACTTTACTTTGTCAGTTAATCTTGGCCTTTGATCTTGTACTCTTCAAGCTACTTTTTGTAGACTTTTCAAATTAGTGATTGATTTGTTTATTGATTGATAATCTTGGATCTTTAACAGGTCTGTATTTTGTACTTTGAGTTTTACATCAAGATCTCTAGTTTGAACTATAGAGAAATGATATATCGATAAGTATAATGACTTATTGAGATCTCTTAGTTCTCTATAAGTGTTTTGACTTATCGAGGTCTCTGAGTTCTCGAATGTGAACTTGACTTGTCGAGATCTCTGAGTTCTCGAATGAGCTTGACTTGTCGAGATCTCTGAGTTCTCGAATGAGCATAGCTTGTCAAGGTCTCCGAGTCTTTGCATGTAGAGTTAACTTGTCGATATCTCTAATCTTCATCTCTTTATTTTGGCTTATCAATATCTCCGAGTTCTCTAATGCAGAAATGACTTGTCGATATCTCCAATCTTCATACTTCATTTTGGCTTGTCGATATCTCTGAGACTTCTCTATAAGCTATTTTTGACTTGTCGATAAGTCATTCTGGAGTTCTCGAATGACTTCTCTATATGACTTGATCTGTGACTTGTAGATTTCTTGACTTAGAATGTTTTTCTCAAAACAGATTTATTCAACTCCAAGCTTCTTCACAATGTCTCTGAGGCATGATCTTCTTCTGGAGTTTATTCTTAGGCTTGAGACTGTTTATAGAAAAATACTCCACTCTAGTCTATTGACAATTTTACAGACTCAAGTAATACAATACAAAGTGCAAACATAGATTATCATACAACTTACATAGGGTTGTCAATTTGACTTAGTCTTGTTATAGTACAGGCATGTCTTGCACAACAATCTCCCCCAATTTGTGAGAAGATTGCTTATCACAAATTCATGCCTGGTAACAAGACTAACCCCAAGCTACAATGAACAATAAACATTACATAAAACATTAACAGAAGTATAATATTTAACATTGAGTGGTTATTGGAGTTTTAACAAGTGCATTCATTACATAAAATCCTCATAGCCTGGCTCCTTTCTAATGAGATCCTTAAGAGTTACTAACACTTCAAGTTCTTCTTTAATTTCAGTTCCTCTTAGAGCTTCCACAAGCTTGAGCCACTCATCTAATGAATAACCATTTAGGTAACCAGCTCTAAATCTGGAAAATCTTCCAACCTTTATATTCAGAAAATGTCCATCTTTGTAAAGTCTGATCATCCCTTTTGCTTTAAGCTCATTTGATCTTTTCTCAATTCTAGCAAGTTCTTCTGCATACTTCTTATCTCTTTCTTCCTTTTCAGCCTTTGCCCTTTCATTTCTCTCATTTCTTTCTCTCCCATACATAAAATATAGCTTTTCAGGCCCTTGTGACTTTATCCTTATCCTTCATCAAACTGATCACTCTTTTGAATTCTATGGTTGAAAGTGTGTTCATTAGGTTACTTCCAAGTAAGGTGAAAGAACCATCATCATAATATCTTATGATTTTTGTATAAGATACAACCCCGACTCTGACTATTTCTTCAGCTAGCTGTTGAGAGTACTCTTCATCTGTGAGGCACCAATTTAGTGGCAGAAATTCAGATTGATCATAACAATTTCAGAGAGATATCTTAGTAACTTGTAGTTTCTTTGTTTTTCTCCCAACATATTTGAAGTGAATCTTGGTTGATGGTTTAAATGAAGATAGGTTTGAGATTTTCTTTAGGCTAGTTTGGTTGGTAGTGATTGGAATTTTGAGAAGAGAGTTTGCAGTTGGATTGTATAAAATTTTTGGCTTTGAGGTGAAAGATGGTTGAGTATTTGAGCTAAAAGGTTTGGTGGGTTGAGTCTGATTGATTTGGATTTGTAGGGTTTATTTCTATGGTTCTGAGCCATATTGCATTTTCTTCCTTCTCCTTTCTTCTCATATATTCTTCTCACCATATTTCTTCCCATCTTGCTTCCTGTCATTGCTGCCAGTTGCTCTTGAAGATTAACTTGGATTTGAGCCATAAGGTTTTTGTTCATCATGCTTCTGCTCATCATCATCCTTGTCATCTTATGAGTTGTTGATTTTTAGATTTGGCAACATGGTATCAGTATTTTATAGATACCTTTCCAGAATCCTTATCATCTCCTTATCCTCAGCCTTCTTGTTCCTTTGTACTTTATATCAGACTGAAGAGTCATGATTAACCTCATGTTTGATTTAACACAGTTTCTGGGAACAATGAGCTGTTTGCATTGTTTGATTGTTGGACAGATGTAGGCCACCCCTTTGTTTGGATATACATAGGCTTCAGGAAAAGCTGCTATATGTGTATTTTTTAGCTCTTTCAGCAGCTAGGTGTCCTCTGAAATAACTGGATTTACTATGTCAATTATTATATCCTGCTCAGATGCTCTTAAGGTTTTGAGATTTGGAAGAGACACCTGGAAACATCTTTGATATTTACAATAATCTTTTTCTTCAAATAATTATTGACTTTCACAACCACTGCCCTAATGGAGTTGATGTTCTTGGCCAATGCTCTTTTGTAGGTGATGTAGTTATTTTGAAGAGACATCCCCAGGACTGCAAGAAGTTCATTAAATTCTTGATCTTGATTTGGTCCTTCTGCAGCCTTGTTGAGTCTGTCTTTTCCCACATCTTTGAATGGTTGAGCTTGTGAAGAACTTTGGCCATGCTGAGTTGATGTGATAGGCTCCTTAGATTTACCAGCATCCTTGGATTGTTGAATCCTAACTTATATCTCCCCCATAGGCTTGTTGACAGGAATGATTAGGGGTGTTGGTATTTCTGGCCTTACATCTTCAGGAAATGAGGGCAATGGTATATTGAGCTTCCCCATGATGGCTCACAAAGCCACAGTATTCTGCATTTGGAGATGCTTGTGAGAGTCTACCAGGGTTTTGATATCTGTTTTTTGACTTTGAACTAAGGATGTGAGAGCATGTACTTGTGCACTAAGTGAGTCATTGGAAGTTTGGAGAGAAGACACCTACTGTTGAAGTTCTTGAATTTACAGGTTAGATGGGGATTGAGATGTAGAGGAAGTAGAGACCCCAAAAGTATCTTGCACAGCCTTTTTAATTTCTTCCATGAGCAAGGCTGAATGAGTGTATCTACTAGAATGCATATGATCCAGCTTCAGTCTTGAGTCATTGGAGTGAATGATATGGTTCTGGACTTGGTTGTGCAGAGCTACAAATGAGGTTCTAAGATTCTTGACACTTGAGTCCATTCCACTTAGATCATATCTTGCCATTTAATTAGCAAAGATTTTGAATTTATTTTTTATCTCTGTTTATGAAGGGATGATTTGGTCCATCTTTTCTCTAACCATCTTCATGATTTTATCCTGATGCCTAGTCAAAGTAATTTGAAGTGTTTTTTCAAAGTTGTGGAAAGCTTTGATTTGAGCTTTATATACTTCAATGACTGCATTATAAACTTCTTGAGGAGATAAGGATATGGCATTGCTCCCCAAGATAGTTAGGTGTTCCTCCCTGAACTGAGCTAATACGGCATCCATTTCAATTGAAAATTCCTTGTCCGGCCATGCATCACAATTTGCATCCTGACCAGCTTTATTAATAATCTTGGCTTGTTGAGCTTCAACATCTATCTGGTAGGAAAGCATGATGGCCTGGTAGTCTTGGTTTGACATGTTGGATGTGAGAAGCCGCTGTGATATTTATGCAAGACCATCAAGTTGATCAACCACTGGATCGTCAATAATGGAGGGTTGAGCTGTTGTTTCTTGTAACCATTTGGCAATGAGATGAGGTTCTTGTAGTTGAGAGGTGGAAGGTTGATTGGTTGGGTGTAAAGGAGATAGGGTAACAGAACCACCTGTGACAGGAATCACAGTTTGACTCACAGTTTACACTGTGGCTGTGACAGGGTGTTGTTCTTCACTTGTGGTGGGAACCTCCAGTTGAATTGGAGGGGATTTGGCTGGGTTATTGTCATGTACACTAGCCTCAAAACCTTGTGCTTCTTGCAGAGCACTGTGACATAAATGTGATGTACTTGCCTCTCCCATAGCAGGGTCATTGGCAATTGAACTCCTAACTTCAACTATTAGTGCAATTTCAGCTAGGGTTTTAAGGGGAGTTGTTCCTATAAGAGGAAACTCCAATGTAATTGGAGAGGATTTAGATAGCTCCCCCTCAGGAGTACTACCCTCAAACTTAACAGCATGTGAAGGCCGATTTGCACATGAAGGTGCATTAGTAACGACCATGGGAACTTCAGTGAAAACTGATGAATCCCCTATATTTGTGATGGTGTCATCAAGGTCTACCCCAACTGGTAGCCTCTCACCATCTAAATTTGGTATCTGGGTGGTGAGCAAGGTTTCTTAAACCAAGTCACTTGAGTGGGATTGCACTTGAGAATTAGATTCGAGTGTTGTGTAGGAAGAAGAAATTTTAGAGATAAGAATTAGTTGATCAGAAGTGAGTGTTGGCAGCTCCCCTGAATAAGTAAGGAAGCTTCAAAAGATGTGCTCTCTTTGTGTGTGCCATCCTTATTTCTCCTTTCATACACTTGAATATGTTCAATTATAGGTGCAGACTCTGTACAAGGTACATTTGGGCTAATGCTCTTTTCAATAGAGACATCCTATTGAGAGGGTGCATCTAGAATCTGTTTTTCTCCCTTATTTACAATAGAGGTGACTAGAGTGGTCAACTCAGTTTGCTTTACCTTCTTTGGCTTTCTGACCAAGGGTGACTCTTTTGGTGTATCATCCTCATCACTCTCATTTATACTAGGAAGGGGTTCCTGCTTTCTCTTCTTTTTACCCACTTCATCCTTTTGAGAGGATGAAGTGGTTGGCTTCCTAATAACTACATGTATAGAAGAAGTGGTCTCAACATTGGAAGGCCCCTGCTGGTATTCCTGTGTTTATACTTCCACAGATTCAGGGACCATTATTGTACTAGGTTGTTAAATATTTGTCCTCATGTCAGGCATGGGGTATGGATAGGTCTTAAATCTCTCCAACATGAATGGAGTTAATTTAAGGCCTATGTGTACTTTATTATTAGTTATAAGTGATCCAAATAGAATTTTGGATACTTGTTTACAGTTGCCTATTAGTGACTTATCTACACCATCTAGCATATGTATGTCATTTACTTTATAGTTTAAAGCAGATATAATAAATCTAGGAAGAAAAATTTCTTAATCTCTAGATGTCAATGACATTGTTATCCTGGTGCTCAATTCCTCCAAAATGTAGGGTCCTACATTGATATGTTTGTTGTGAGCCATTGAGTAGACCAGCTTCTGGACAACACTTAAAATGTTGTCAAATCCAGACTTCCTACATGTGAATGCCCTCACTATTGAGTCAAATATAAAGGACCATTCCTTCCTTGGGTTTTTTTATTCAAGCTTGTCAGATTAATCCTTTCAGAATAATTGATGAAGTCCTTGAACTCATAAAGCTCCTCCCGAGTTGGAACCTTCACCAGCTTGTCAATAGGAATTCCCAAAGCCATGTTGACATCATTCTCAGAAATCTCCACATGTTGGCCCTTGATTTGACAGTTTATCACAATTGATGCAGCCTGATTCTCATTCACAATTGTCCTTGTCACAGCTATATTCCAGAAATCCCTTAGAACATCCAAGTAAAGCACAGGATTTACTGTAAGAGCCCTACAAAGTAAGTTTCCAAAAGAAACTTCACAAAGCTTTTGAAAGCTTCAGGAGCTTGATTTGCATCTAGAAATGCAAAAAGCTGGTTTCTTTTGGGATAATGGGTACAACAGTGTTTGAGGCCATTGATAAGAGTATGAAGTTTAGTGGGTAAAAGAAATTAGAGAGAAAGAGTTCAAAACGAGAGAGAAATCAGTTTGGATTTAAAAATTAGGTTACTTTAGATTCTCGAGAGCGTAAAGAACTGTATGTAGAGATGTCTGAGTATTTATAGTAAAAGGAAATGACTTATCGAGAACTCAAAAATAAACGTTTGGAATTTGCTTATCGAGAAGTCATATTTTTGAAATGAAATTACATATCGATATGTCATATTTCTGAGTCTTATCGAGAACTAGAAAAAGACTTATCGAGATGTCAAATAAATATCCAGTTTGTCCAAAGTGGACTGAATTGTTTCAAATTTTTATTTGAGTAAATCAAAATAAAATTAGAATAAATTTACCCAAAGTATTTTACTAATATAATTTATTAAATAAAATTATTCCAGAGTTATTGATAAGTCTAAAATGTACTTGTAGAGAACTCTGTGAATTAACACTTGTAGAGAACTCTATAATGACTTATCGATAAGTCATAATGAAGCTTGTCGAGATGTCCTTCGAGAAGTCAGAAAAATGACTTATCGAAAACTCACTCGAGAAGTATCAAAATGACTTGTCGAGAAGTCAATTTGACTTCTCGAGAACTCAATTCAATATACTTTTGATGAGTTTGATTCTGTCTTGTGTTAATTTCACACATTAAAAATGAAAATTAACATACATACACTTTTCTTAGAATTGAAAAATTCCAAGCTAATTTTGAATTTTGAAAAATAAATATGCAGAGATTTCTGAAATATTTATAATTTATATTCCAATTAATTTCCAATTAAATCAAATTAATTTTGATTTATTAGAGATTAATCTACTGCAAAACATTTAGCTGAGTTCTTGCCTTAGGATGAAGAATTTAACATGCCTATTTCACCAACAAGTCTCGTGAAAGTTGCTTCATCCAAAGGTTAGCTCAATGGTACCATTTATAACATGTTCTCTAATAAAATGGTACCTTACATCAATGTGCTTTGTCCTAGAATGGTTAACTGGATTAGCACAATAAATATAGCACTAGTATTATCACACATAATTAACATTTTGTTTAATACTAGGCCATAATCCATTAGCTGATTTCTAATCCAAAGCAATTGATCACAACAACTTCCAACAGCTATGTAATCAGCCTCAGCTGTGGAAGTTGACACAAATTGTTGTTTCTTACTGTACCAGGATACAAGTCTTTGCCCAAAAAACTGACAGCTTCCACTAGTGCTCTTTCTGTCAACCCTGCATCCAACAAAATCTGCATTTGTGTATCAAACAGCTTCAAAACCAGTTCCCTTAGGATACCATAGTCCCAAGTTTGGAGTCCCCTTTCAGTATCTGAAAATCCTCTTCACAACCATCACATGTGATTCCTTTGAATTTGCTTGAAATCTTGCACACAGACAAGTAGCAAACATGATGTCGGGTCTACTTACAGTGAAGTACAGCAAAGATCAAGTCATCCCTCTATAGCTTGAAATATCTATACTTTTGCCCTTTTTGTCTTCATTCAACTTTGTAGCTATAGACATAGGTGTAGCTTCAGGTGAACAATCAACCATGCCAAACTTTTTCAATAGATCTTTGACATACTTAGTTTGGCTGATGAAGATTCCATCACTTCTTTGACTTACTTGAAGTCCAAGAAAGTAACTCAATTCCCCCATCATACTCATTTCATATTCACTCTGCATAAGCTTGAAAAATATTTGACACAGCTTTTCATTTGTAGAACCAAAGATAATATCATCCACATAAATTTGAACTAGGATCATATCATCACCATGCTTCTTGTAGAAGAGAGTCTTGTCTATTGTTCCTCTAGTGAATCCATGTTTGATTAAAAATTCTGACAGTGTGTCATACCAAGCTTTAGGTGCTTGTTTTAGTCCATAGAGAGCCTTGAGTAACTTGTATACAAAATTTGGAAATTATGGATCTTAAAGCCAGGTGGTTGTTGCACATAAACTTCTTCTTCCAACTCACCATTGAGGAAAGCACTCTTCACATCCATTTGATATACCTAGAAATTGGAGTGTACAACAAATGCAAGAAAGATCCTTATTGCTTAGAGACTTGCAACAGGAGCAAAGGTCTCATCATAGTCAATTCCTTCCTCTTGTGATTAGCCTTTTGCAACCAACCTTGATTTATCCCTGGTGACAATTCCATTTTCATCCATTTTGTTCCTGAACACCCACTTTGTTCCAATTATACTTCTGTTCTTTGGTGTATGAACCAATTTCCAAACTTTGTTTCTTTCAAACTAATTTAGCTCTTCTTGCATAGCAGATATCCAATTAAGATCAAGTAGAGCTTCTTCAGTTTTCTTTGGCTTAACTTGTGAAAGAAAACATGCATGAAGGCATTCATGTGCAGTTGCACTTCTAGTTCTCACTCCAACATTGGGATCATCAATAATTGCATCTGCATTATGACTTCTATCCCATTTCCTTGTGTGAGTTTGTTGACTTGTATTTTTTGCTTCTTCTTCCTTATTGATATGACTTTCAGAGTTTTCTTCTCTTTAGCCCCCTGAGTTTGTGCTATCAAATTCAGGTGTTTGAGATGAGCTTCCATTCTCATGATTCACTTGATCAGTAGACTCTTCATCAATTATGTGGTTTGAGTTGGCTTCAGGTTCATCATCAGAATCACTATCAATGTTGAGATTTTCAAACTTTAGGGCTTCAGCTTCATTTTCACTAAGGCATTCCAAGCCTGGACATTTGTCATCATCAAAAGTAACATCCGTGCTTTCCATCTTCTTATGTTCAATCATATAGACTTTGTATGCAGTTCTCTCCAATGAATATCCCAGAAAAATTATCTTAAAAACTTTAGAGTCAAATTTTCCCACATATTCAGAGTTGTCCTTCAAATATAGCACTTGCTTCCAAACACATGAAGATGCTTCACAGTAGGCTTTCTTTTAGACATGATTGAGTAGGGTGACTTGCCAAGATTCTTATTAATGAGAAATCTGTTTTGAGTGTAGCATGTAGTGTTCACAAGTTCTTCCCAAAAACTTGTTGGCAATTTGAATCTTGCAACATTGTTCTAGCATCCTCTACTAGTGTTCTGTTCTTTCTCTCAACTACCCCATTTTGATGAGGCGTTCTAGCAGCTAAAAATTCTTCAACAATGCCCTTGTCTTTACAGAATTCAGTTAGGGTTAAATATCAAAGTGGTCACTCAACTGAATGCCATATATCAGTTTAATCATCAAAGTTAACGGGGTATCATTTGAATCACTAAAGTCATAATAAATATCATACATATACCTCAAAATATGTGCTCGAAAATTAAAATTTATTTTACGGAGTTCTATATATTTTTCTTGAATCCTATTATAACCAAATGAAAATATATGAATTCTAGTATTTTCCATAATATAATAAGATTTTTTAAAATTTATCTATTATTTATTTTTAATTTTGTAGTCATTTGATTTATTTAAGTAAAAATAATTAGTAGATAAATTTTTAAAAATCTCAAAAAATTATCTAAAATACTATGAATTCATAACTTTTATTTTGGTTGTAATAAGATTTTAAAAAAATATTTAGAACTCCTTAAATAAATTTTAATTCCCGAGCACATATTTTGAGGTATCTGTTTGATATTTATTATTACTTTAGTGATCCAAATGATACCCCGTTAAGTTTGATGATTAAACTGATATATGACGTTCAGTTGAATGACCACTTTGATATTTAACCCAATTCAGTTAAGGTTGCATTTCTGAATTCTGTTCCATTATCACTTCTCAATCTTTTCACACAATTCGGATCTTCAGCCTGCTTCTCAATCTTCTTAATGAGGTCAGTTATGATGTGTGGAGTCTCATCTTTGGAGTGCATAAATTCTACCCATGTGTATCTTGAGTAGTGATCCACCATCACAAGTGCATATCTCTTTCTTGAAATTGACAGGACATTAATTGGTCCAAATAAAGTCCATGTGAATAAGTTACAAAGGTGCACCTATAGAATTTATAACTTTACTCTTGTGACTTGATCTTTTCATTTTCCCTTTTGACAAGCATCACAGACTTCATCTTGAGCAAACTCTAGATAAGGCATGTCTCTCACTAACTCCTTTTTTATTATAGTGTTAATTGCCTTGAAATTCAAGTGAGATGGCTTCTTATGCCATAGCTTGCTTTGCTCTACAGATACCTTGGTGTAGAAGCAACAAATTTCATCCTCATTGTCTGAGTCCAAGTGTAATATCCGGGGTATAGCGTGTAATTATGTTTTTATCAATAAATGATTATTATGTGATTATTATGATTTTTGGTGAATTATCTGATGATTAATAATAATATTTGGATGTTTATATATGATAAAAATGTGAGTATGTTAATTTTATTATGTCTAGAATAAAGTACAGATAATCATGGTATTTTCCTGGTTATTTTTGGACTGTTATATGATTTTACAATGATTTATGAATTTATTAATTATTTTCTGAATAATTACAAAACTGTTTTATTAAACCGGGAATCGTTCAACTTCAACCGTTTTTACATTTTTACAACCCGAAACTCTTCAGAAAACTCCTTCTTAACCTAATCTGATTATTCCGGACATTTTCCGTGTTTTGACTTTTTCGATCCGGATTACAGTTTGACCCGTACGCGTCCTGGCGCAAAATTTTTGATACGATAATCATTTCGATAAATCAATAAAACCCATATTCTCAAGAGACGAGATATTATTACATTATTTTTGTATAACGTGTTTTATAAGAAGCTCGGTTGTGATAATTATTCAATACGGGTACCAAATCGGATCATTTTTGCAGTTACTTAGCGGCTAAGCAACTTATTTTTTGATCCAATACGATCCAACGTGTATTAATAATCCATAAATATAAATAGCCTATTTCTTATTTCATTTTATTCGAATAATCATAATCGATCAATAAAAATATAGAATTTATAGAGAAAACCCTGTTAAATTGTTATGTTCTTGAGAATCAAAACCAAAAACGAAGGCGTTACCGAAATCAGAATCAAGTGTGCCATATACCGAATCGAAACTCTCGAAAAGCTCTTTCTGAATCAATCATCACTTTTGCTGCAGAAATCAAGGTTAATTTCTTATTTATTTATTTTAATTCGAATTATTTAATGATTAAAAGAGGAATTTTGATGTTGATGTTGTTTACGTGATTTGATGCTTGAAAGTTGTAGATAATTTTGTTCTGGTCATTTTGGTATATTATATGATGAATTTGGAGTTCAATAACATGTAGAAAATTGGGTTTTATTATCGAATTAAAAAAATTAGGGTTTATGTGTTTGAATGTTCTTAATTAGAATTTAGGTGTTTCTTTGTTAGGGGTTATTGGTTGAAATTGACCAACTTGTAGATCGTCCAAAAACGAGTCGATTGGTATGTATGTAGTTAACAGACGATACCTGGAAAGGCCTCGCCGGAAAAATAAGCACGGCGGCATCGGAGTTTTTGGGACGGATTTTTCAGAAAATTCTATGATCGTTTGGATAAATTGATTGCAAAAATGAACTCCTGGTGATTAGTAGTATATTCTCTGCTATTTTTGTGAAAATCTGGGTTGTTTTGTGGCCGCCGGAAAAGCTCCATGACGGCGGCCATGGAGTTCCGGCCGGCGAGGTGAAAGAGAAGGGGGAGGTCAAATTACGTTTTGATCCCCCTATTTTGCAAACACTTATATTTCAGTACCTAGGATTTTCAAAAATCACAAAAACAAGACTTTTGTTTTAAAAAAACTTTCAAAAATTGTATTTAATTTATAAATTAATTTCAGAAATTGTTTTAATTTTTTTAAAATTCCAAAAATCAATATTTTTAATTCTGAAAATTATTTTTAATTCTAAAATAAATTTTAATTAGTTAGTTAATTATTTTAGTTGATAATTAATTATTTAATTAGTCAATTAATTTAAATATTAATTGATTAATTAATTTAATTAGTTATTAATTGATTTTAATTGATTATTTAATTAGATTTAATTATTTATTTTGATTTAAAAAAAATTGAAAAATAGTTTCAAGTTTTAAAATATTATTTTAAATTATTTTCAAGGCTTGAAAATTTTTATTAAATTATTTTAAAGTCAGATTCGGGTGTATATACTCTATTATTTTATTATAAAATGATTCGGAGAACCGTTTAATTCCAAAAAATGTCCAAAAATTCGTATTAAATCAGACCGTTCGTCCGTTTAATACGAAACGAACTCGTCTAGACTCAGAAAAATATTATGCTTCCACTAAAAATACTTTCGAGATATAAAATCTTTCGTTTCGAAAGGTCGCTTAATTTCGTAAACATTTCTGAGTCGCGTAATTATAGTAAAATTGTATTTCGACTCGATTTCAGTTTTAATCATATTGAGTCGAATAGTTAGACGAACTGAGTTATATGTTATATGAAATATGTGATACGTATCTTACGTGTTTATGTGTTGAAAGCCATATGTCATAGCCTATTCGTTTATTCGAGGATTTAACTCAACTCAAATAAGAATGTAATAAGTAAATAGTGGATCTATCATCAGAGAGATCTCACAAAGTAACATCTGTCAAAGGATAAAGAAATCTGCAGACTTGAAGATTCACTGGAAGAAGTTCAAGAATTTGATCATGCCTCAGTGATATAAATCAAGATCGTGGATTTAATCAAGTGACAGAGATCTCGTCAGGGTATCATTTATTACAAGGATTTAATCAGAGTATCAAAGTCAAGACATGAAGAAACGTCACGGAAGTTAGTCACTCATGAACCAGACAGTACATCGAGTGTCAGCATTGAAGTGGCGGAATTGATTCATAAGTCTCAGTGATTTTCAGAAGATTGTCAGAAGAATGGATGCTGCTCAGGGTTAGTATTAATTCTCTATTAATTAATTAAGTCATATAATTTAATTAAGAAAATAAATTATATCTGCAAAGATTAATTTATTGATTAATTGAATTAAATTGATTAATTAATTTAGAATTAATATTGAGGATTTACAAGATTTTAATTGGTTTAAAATCTGCTTAAATTCAAAACAAGACAATTCATTTGAACTAGTATGACAATCGGTATGACAATTGATAGTCATACCGAAAGTCATGCCAATACATTTAATTGTCTTATTAGAATTTCTGTTTAGATTAAAATCTGTTATTAATTCAGCAAGACAATTTATTTGAACTAATATGATAATCGGTATGACAATCAATAGTCATACCGAAAGTCTTGCTAGTTCATTTTGATTGTCTTGCTAGTTGTAAATATTGTCATACCGAAAGTCTTGCTGGCCAAAGAGATTGTCATGCCAGTACATTTTTCAGTTCAGTGTTTGATAAAAGCAGCAGAAGACTTTTGTTGATAAACTTATAGAATCCAATCAAACAGAACACACAAGAAAAAAAAAGGAGCAGAAAACAAAAGCATAACATTTTATTTTTCATCTGCTTTTCTTCAAGATTAAATTTCTAGATTGTAAAGTTAAATCCAATCAACTAGAAATATTTATCTTGTTCTTGTGTATCAATCTAGCGGATTAAAATCCCTAGAACTTAATCTCAAATCGCATTTAGCATTTGATCTTTTAATTACAAAAATAGAAAAAGTTCATGTCGAATTTATTCTAGATTTGTAATAATTGATTTGAGATTAATCCCTTGTAACCGATACCGTAGTTGTAACACCTTTCAAGTTTAATAAAAGTTTTATTTAACTTGAATTTTGTTTCACAATTTTATTCCGCATTTTATTCGATTAAACGGTATTGTTTGCATTCAACCCCCCCTTCTACAAACAAATTGGGACCTAACAATTGGTATCAGAGCCTTCTGATTAACGTACAAATCTAGATCCTAGACTTTTGTGTTTCTTTCACTTCTTGAATTTTTTATTCACTCAAAAAATTCATAATGACTACACAAAAAGTTGGAACCGTTAAAATTCCACTTTTCGATAAAGAAAATTATGTTATGTGGAAGAAGAAGATGCTACTGTTTTTACAGGTTGCTAATCCCAAATATTTGCAAGTGTTGAAGAAGGGTCCAAAAATTCCTATGGTTATTGAACCAGAGGTAATAGAAAATGATGTGGTGATCACCAAAGCGAGAACTTATGTGAAGGATCCTGAGGACTTCTCTCCTGCTGAAATAGAAGAAGCCTCCCTGGATGCTAGCCTTCAATTAATCTTAGTAGATTCCCTTAATCCCCTGATGAATAGACATGTGATGAATTGTAAAGATTCCAAACATATCTGGGAAACTATTGAGATTATTAATGAAGGCACAGAGGAAGTTAGGGAGAACAAACTAGAAATCCTAACCTCTGAGTATGAATACTTTAAATCCAATCCAGGGAAGGAATCACTGAAGTGTTTGAGAGGTACAATGCATTGATCAACAACCTGAACATTAATGGTAAATACTATTCCATCAGGGAGGTCAACAAAAAGTTCCTTTTAACACTGCCAACTCATCTCGAACATAGAATCACTGCCATAAGAGAAGCAAGAGATCTGAGTGAGATTTCTTTGGAAAGGCTCTATGGTGTGTTAAAGACTTATGAGTTGGAGCAGATTCAGCAGAAGGAAGTTTACGGGAAAGGAAGAGTGGTCAGCACGTCTACTGCTCTAGTAGCTGATGAACAACAACAACAACCACAATATTAACAACAATCTCAACAGTCAGAAAGAATGGTACAATCTTCCAAGGTTGAAGATAATGTGATAGTAGCAGAATTTGATTCTCCTACTACAAATCAATCAGGAGATGATTATTATTCCTTGGAAGAACTGGAGCAATTGGAGGATGAGTCAATGGCCCTGATTGTCAAGAGATTCTCAAATGTCAGATTCAAAAGGAATCCCAAGTTCAAGTACAAGTCCAACTACAACAGATTCCAGAAAGGTGGATCTTCATTCTCTAACACCAGCAGTGGTGGGTATAAAACAGGGATGGTTGATCGAAGCACCATTCGATGCTTCAACTGTAATGAGTTGGGACACTTTGCCACAGAATGCAGGAAGCCAAAACAAGCTAGGAAGAACTCTTACGATTCTAATCAGAAGAGTAAATCTGAAAGGGCTTACCTGGCAAAGGGAAGAAGCTGGGATGATACTGACAGTGAAGATGAAGAAGTTGGGAATCTTGCTC
The DNA here is from genome assembly GCF_009905375.1 of Apium graveolens. Taxonomy (NCBI): domain Eukaryota; kingdom Viridiplantae; phylum Streptophyta; class Magnoliopsida; order Apiales; family Apiaceae; genus Apium; species Apium graveolens. The sequence goes on from NC_133652.1 coordinate 18,543,765, forward strand.
TCATGGCTAGTGATGCAAGCACCTCATCGTCAAGAAAAGAGGTAAAATTTACTGATGCTGAATTAGTTTATCATCTAGGAGGTTCCTTAGATTGTGCTCGTCGTGATAATGAATTGTTAAATCAACAAATCAAAGACCTTGAGAAAGAGGTCAATGAATTAAGACTTGTACACATTAATCAAGATAAATTAAAAGATCAAGTGTCTTTTATAGAGAATAGAGTTGACTGTTATAGAAAACTTGAAACTATTCTTAAAGACAAGATCACTGGTCTTGAGGCTAAGGTTAAAGCTTACTTTAATTCTTGTTCGAAGTCCAAAGAGTTTTACAATAAGCAAGCTGTTAATCAAACATCTGGTATAGGTTATGATTACAATGCTGCTATTGGAAAATTAGGCATAAACTCCCCTCCTCATGTCTGTGCTAAAGGCAGGGAAGTACCACATGTGCTTAAGGGTGTTGATGAACCCCTCTATAAAGAATCAATTGCTGAACCATTTGATGAGACCTCTTTTATTATTCAAGAAGAAATCCGTGCTGAAGATAATGCTAATGGGAAAGCTGTCTCCAAGTCAAGTGTGTCAAAAGTTCCAGTCAAGGTTGTGAAAGCAACTGAGACTAACTCAGACACACATGAGTTGGATAACACAAATGCCATGTCTACCATGCATAAGTTGCCTATTGTTAATCCTTCTCATAAAGCATGTGGTGTTCCTGATTGTATGTCTTGTGCTTTTAATCTGATGTTTGCTTATTTTAATGGTAAGCATGTTTCTAATGATAAGACTACTCCTCGTCAGCATGTGAATAATAGAAAGCATGATAGGTCTAAGACTGCTAGTCCTCCTAAAGCTAGAAAGGAGACATTTGTGCCTAAGCCTAAACAGAAATTTGTCAAGGCTGTTCACAAGGTCAAATGTTCAGTCATTGAGAACGTTGAGAATATTAAAATTAAGAATGTTGTTTTGCCTGATAAAGGCCAATTTTACAAGTATGCCGGACCCAGCCAAGCTTGGGTTCCGAAGAAGGTCTAATCCATTTGTATTGCAGGGCATTAAACAGGTACAACCGGTAGTGTGGATTCTTGACAGCGGATCGTCAAGACATATGACCGGAGATAGAGCCCTGCTATCAAATGTGGTTGAGAAAGCTGGCCCAGTGGTTACCTTTGGAGATAACAGCAAAGGTTTAACGGAGGGATATGGCTGTTTGCTAGCTGGAAATGTTATCATTGAAAATGTATATGTTGTGCAAGGACTTGAACACAATCTGCTTAGCATTAGTCAGTTCTGTGACAACGGCTACAATGTTTTATTCGACAAGCTGAAGTGTCAGATTCTGCACAAGAAAAGTGAAAAACCCTCCTTAATGGGAATCCGGAAAGGAAATCTGTTCGTAGCTGACATGAACTCTGGAAGCAATCTTGAAGTCAATTGTTTCTATGCAAAGACATCGTCAGATGAGAGTTGGCTATGGCACAAGAGACTTTCTCATCTCAATTTCAAAACAATGAATTCTCTTGTCAAAAGAGAATTGGTAAGAGGTCTGCCTCAGCTGGAATTCTCTCCAGAAGGACTATGTAAGGCTTGCCAGAAAGGAAAGTCAAAGAAAGCAAGTCACAAAGGCACTGACACATCTTCAATAACTGGTGTTCTGCAATTATTGCACATGGATTTATTTGGTCCAGTTAATATCCTTTCAATGTCAAAGAAGTGTTACTGTCTTGTGATAGTTGATGACTATTCCAAATATACGTGGGTTCTATTTCTTCACTCTAAGGATGAAACACCACAAGTTGTGATTGATCATATCAAGATGATTGAGTTAGATTCTAACGTCCCTGTTAGAGCAATAAGGTCAGATAATGGGACAGAATTCAAGAATGCACTTCTCAATGGATTCTGTACAGACAAAGGGATTACCAGACAATTTTCAGCTCCTAGAACCCCTCAGCAAAATGGAGTGGTAGAAAGGAAGAATCGTACATTAATTGAAGCTGCAAGAACGATGTTAAGTGAATCAGGTCTTCCAATGTACTTTTGGGCTGAAGCTGTCAATACTGCATGTTATACTCAGAATCGAACTCTAATCAACAAAGACTTCATGAAAACTCCTTATGAGATTTTGAATGAACAGAAACCTTCTATCAAATACTTTCATGTATTTGGTGCCAGATGCTTCGTGCTCAAGGATGGAGATGATCGTCGTGGTAAGTTCGAGGCAAAGGCATATGAGGGTATTTTTGTGGGATATGGAAGAAGATCATATAGAGTGTATATCATTGATCAACACAAAGTAACTGAAAGTGTCAATGTTAAATTTGATGACACTAAACTCCCTAGTATCCAAACTGAAGATCCTTCTGAGAAACTGAAGTTTGATGATACGTCAGATTCAGAATCAGAACATGGTCAAGAACCTGAGGTTGTTGCTGGTGAAGAACCTGTTAATCATGATGATACTCAAGGTAATAGTGATGGAAACTTTGGCAACAATGGAGATACCACTGCTACTGACGGAGAATCTTCAAGTCAACATGGCAACAACTCAGGGGGAGATGCTGAAGGATCATCTAGTAGGACACAACATTACAATGAATTTCAAGGCGAATCATCAAGATCAAATCTTCCAAGACAGACTGTCTGGAATAAAGCTCACCCTTTTGAGTTGATTATTGGTGATCCAGATGTTGGAGTCAGAACTAGACGTGCTACTCAAAATGAGTGTTTGTTCTCAGGATTTCTTTCTGAGATGGAACCTAAGAAGATTGAAGAAGCACTAACTGATCCAGATTGGGTGATTGCTATGCAAGATGAGCTCAATCAGTTTGAAAGTCAACAAGTCTGGAAACTAGTACCTAGACCTACACACAAGAAAGTTGTTGGTACTAGGTGGGTATTCAGGAATAAACTAGATGAAGATGGTGTGGTTACGAGAAACAAGGCAAGACTGGTAGCAAAAGGGTATTCTCAAGCTGAAGGCATTGATTATGATGAAACCTATGCTCCAGTGGCTAGACTTGAGGCCATCAGGATATTTCTGGCATTCGCAGCATTCTCAAACTTTAAAGTTTATCAAATGGATGTCAAGAGCGCCTTTCTGAATGGAAAGCTGGATGAAGAGGTATATGTAGAGCAACCTCCTGGTTTTGAAGATCCAGATCATTTGGATTTTGTCTTCTTTCTTTTCAAGGCTATTTATGGGCTAAAACAGTCTCCAAGAAAATGGTATGACACACTCTCTGAATTTCTTATTGAAAATAGCTTTATTAGAGGTGTCATAGACAAAACTCTCTTTTCTAAAAAACATAAGAATGATACTATATTAGTCCAAGTCTATGTGGATGATATAATATTTGGGTCTACTAATGATAATCTCTGTAAGAGATTTGCTAAGTTAATGCACAGCAAGTTTGAAATGAGCATGATGGGAGAGCTAAAGTTCTTTCTTGGATTACAAGTAAATCAAAGGTTAGATGGAACATTTATTTGTCAATCCAAGTATCTCAAGGAACTCCTCAAAAAGTACAATCTAGAGGATTCTGCATCAGCAAGGACTCCATCAACTACAGCTGTCAAGCTTGGACCATGTGAAAACTCCATTAAGGTAGATGTCACAAGCTACAGAGGTATGATTGGCTCGTTACTCTATCTTACTGCAAGTAGACCAGATATTATGTATGCTACATGTTTATGTGCAAGGTTCCAAGCGGATCCTAGAGATATTCATCTCGTTGCTGTTAAACGAATCTTAAGATATCTTAAGGGAACACCAAATCTAGGTATTTGGTACCCTAAAAAATCTGGTTTTAACCTTGTTGGATATACGGATTCAGATTACGCAGAAAGTGTTGTTGATAGGAAAAGCACCTCAGGAAGTTGTCAATTCCTAGGAAGCAGGCTAGTCTCATGGTACAGCAAGAAACAACAAACAGTTTCCAACTCAACGGCCGAGGCTGAATATATTGCTGCTGGAAGCTGCTGTGCTCAGATCTTGTGGATTAGGAACCAACTACGAGACTATGGCTCTGTATTGAACAAAATTCCTATTTTATGTGACAATACAAGTGCAATAGCCATCACCAACAACCCTGTGCAGCACTCGAGGACAAAGCACATTGACATCAGGTATCATTTTATTAGAGAGCACGTCATGAATGGTACTGTTGAACTATTCTTTGTTCCAACAGAAGAACAAATAACAGATATTTTCACTAAACCACTTGATGAATCCACATTTACCAGATTAGTTGGTAAATTGGGCATGTTGAATAGTTTTAGTGATTAATTTAGTTAATATCTGGGATCTGTTCTTGAATGAATTTACAAATGAATTTTTCATAAATGAAAAATTCATTTGCAAATTTATTTTATCATATTTCTTGCTTATTTCTATGTAATTTCTATTATCTTATCTTATTTATTTACTCAACTTGTTAATTTTAATGTCTCAGAATATTTTATTTTCTCTAAAAATATTTTTCTATGAATTTAATTTGTTAAAATTCAAAAGAAATCTATTTTTGGACTGAAAATATTATTATCTCTGAAATATTTTAATTATTTTAATACTGTAAATATTATAGGTCTGTATTTCAGTTTTACTATTTTGTAAATATTTTCTGATATTTTTACTAAGTTATATAAGTCTTTATTCCAGTACATATTTATATATGTGTGTTTCTGTGTTTAAAGCTGATATGACAATCGGCAAGACAATTGAAATTGTCTTGCTGAAAGTCATTTCAGTTTAAATTTTGTTTATTATGTTATTCAGTACAGTTTTATACTGGCAAGACAATTGGTATGACTATCAATTGTCTTGCCAGTTATAAACCTTATATATAATTATTTTCCTTTTATTATTATACTGGTATGACAATCGGTATGACTATCAGATTGTCATACCAGTTATAATTTTAGTATTTATTCTTTTATTTGTTTTCTTTCTTTTTACCTGGTATGACAATCGGTATGACAATCCCGGATTGTCATACCAGTTATACTACTTAATCGTTTATGTGTGTTTTTATTTTCATTCAGTTTCTCTCTTTTCAAATTCCAACAGTTATCTTTTCTCTCTTCTCTCTCTTCGATCAAAATCAAACTAAACTGCCATTTGATTCTCCTTTGCTCTTAGTTCTTACTCAGCATACCAATTCATCACTCTGTGATATATACATACAAGTATATACATACAGAAGTGCTGTTGGATTTTTGATAAAAGAAATCAAACTAATCAAATCAGTTTCTGTTTTTTGATTTTGGGTATTTTTTTATTTTTTATTTTTTTATTTTTAATTTCTGATTTGTGTCTTTTGGGTTTTTCAACTGTGTTTGTGAGTTAAGGATTTTAACGAGATACATTCCTGTCTAAATTTTTTGATTATAATTAATTTAATTCGAATTATTGAATTAATTTAATTAATTCGAATTTTCTTAATATTATTCTTAAAATTCTGAAAGTGTGTGTCTTATTATTATTTTAAATGGCTCTCAATTTCCAAATTGTCGCGCATAATCAGGTTGGTTATTTTAATCCGGAAAAATGTGATGTTGAAAAATTTAAGCCTTGGATTAGATTTTTAAATGACCATTCGATTGTTAGCTCTGCTATAAAATCAAATGTGATTTTAAATGTCGATCTTCTTAGACTGATTTGCACAACCTCTACTGTGGCCGATGATTCAAAATCTTTTTCATTCACCGTCGCAAACACACAATATGTAGTTGATGAAACAGTCGTCAATCGTGCGTTAAATTTTCCACTAGACAATTTCTGTAATTTACCCTCTGAAAATGATATCACAAATTTTTTCTATGCTATTCACTATCAGGGGGTGATCAATTTAACCAAACTTTCTAAATCCAATTTGGTGTCTGAATGGGATATTTTCTTCGATACACTTTCCAAAGTGTTTGCCAACTACACAAAATCCAATTTTCATAACATCACTTCCACTCTGCAGTATATTGGTCTTGCGGTTGTTTTCAATCAAAGGATCAATTTTGGCAAACTGCTTTTTCCCATTCTCTTGAGACGTCTAACTTCTGCTTTACGTGATCATTCTACAAATCGTAGGGTATCATGTTACTATGCTCGTTTTCTCATGCTTATAGCAGATCATCTTCTCACACCTGAACACAAAGCCCTTTTTGCTAACTCTGCAGTAACCGAACCCCCTCAAGTTAGCAAAAAGATTTACACTCGCCAAGACACAACCTTCAAATTCATGCAAGTTCCAGTACTTGTATCTGCTTTCATGGCCACTCATATTCCTTTACCTATTTTCAATCTTCCCGGTCATGAACAGCAACCTCAACCTCCAGTGGTTCAAGCCACCCAGGCTCCTCCAACATAATTACAGGTAGTAATTCCTCACTCTCACTCCCTTCCTACTTCTGTTGAAAGACCCCCAGTGGTTGATAGGGCTGACCATGAAGTTGTAGAACCACAGCTTCAATCCCAGGTCATAGAGCCAAACACAAAGTCACATTCTATCTCAACCTCTCCCCCACTGTCTAAAATGTTACCCAGAAGATTACTAGGAAGTAGTACATTGTTAAATATGAGTGAACCCTCAGCTCTGCCTCCTTCTAAGAAAAGAAGAACATATTCTGAGGCATCTGAAAGCCCATCCTTGTCCTCCCAACAGGACATGGACTTTGAAATGGCCAATGAACAGTTACTAGAGGCATTCTCTCAACAGGATGCATCTATTGAAATTCGCCATAGGGCCATGGCATCTTGTACTGAGTCAAGCACAATTCCATTACTCACAATGGAACCATACACTTCCCCAGATCATACTCAGGACACAGAGCGAGGAGTGCACGTAGAGTCGGTTACAGTATCTGCCATAGTTACGGCAGAAGAGCAGTCACATGCTTCAGAGGGAAAATCTGACTCTCCGCCATCCTTAATAGAGTCATTTTCTCCCCTCCCAGATCAAACACCTCTGGCTCCCTCACGGGATTCTCCACTCGCAGATTTATTCGGAGAAAGTGGAGGGCAACTCGGTCAATCTATCCCTGAAGCAATTCAGACATCTATTTCACATGAAATGATAGGTTTGACTGAGGATCGGGACTCGCGAATTCCCATTGCACCATCACTGACCTCTCTTGAAGAGGCTAGGGTGATTTTTACTGCAGGTACAGAAGAACAGCCACAGGAAGACTCCTCACGAGCAATTATATTGAGAGAAACACAAGCACGTGAGGTGAGTGAACCAAACACGAGTGAAATTCAGGTGAGAGCACACACAGACACAGATACTCAAAACCTGTTAGCTCAAATTGCTGCTCTAAAAGAAGAACTTGCTAAAAGCCAAGCTGAAGCTCAAGCATTCAAAGCACAAGTGGTTGAACGGTCTTCTTCTTCCACCTCTGTCAACAATCAGCTGGCAATCATAAGGAATGACATCTCAGATCTCAAGACCACTGTAATACCAAAGCTCAATTCCATTCAGGACACTCCAACTTTATCAGCTGATGACATATCCAACTTCTGCTCTCTACATACAAGAATGACTTCTCTTGAAGACCTCGTTGAGATGAATCATTCACTGGACTCCTCAAGATTTCTAAAGATAGAGACGGGCATGGAACATCTCAATAAAGGGATGAAGCACCTATATTTCATGATCAAGAATTCTCATTGCCCTAATGAAGAACAAAGAACTTATTTTGAAGGACCGTCTGGTGGAGGATCAGGCTCTGGAGGTGATGGAGGTTCCAAAGGAAGGTCAGAAGAGGATCCCTCAACTAAGGGGGAGAAGAAAGGGAGTAGTGCCAAAGGGAAGGAAAAAGATACCTCTGCTGGAGACAAAGGAAAGGCTGATGATGTCTACTACAGTGGAGAACAGGATGACTTTGATATTTTTGACATTCCCACTGAACCAGTTCAGGAAGATAAAGATGGGTTATTTGAAGCTGAAGAGGAAAGTGATTTTGGAGAATGGGAAGAAGAAGCTCAAGTGGATCTTCTGTTTGAGAAAGAATTTCAGAAGGAGCAGTCAGAGATAAAAAGAAAAGAAGCTGAACTCAAGAAGGTCTCTCAGATCATTGACATGAGAAAAGACATTCAAAGAACAGAAACTCTTCAAAAGCAACGTCTTCATGACATTAAGGCTCAAGAAAGGAGAAGAGATGTCAGACTGAAGATTGGTGAAAAATGGAATGAAGCTAGGAGAGTACTTGATATGCCTCAGCTGAGCACTAACAATGATAGGCAGTTCTTACATCTTCTTGACAAGCTGGAAATCTCAAATCCTAACAATGACATGTACATGAATGCTATCAAGACTGAAGTCTCAAGGATCACAGCTGCTTTTGATAGATCCCTAAATGAGATGAGCATTTTTGTATATTGTCAGAGTGAAGGATCTTTCAAGGTGTCACTTCATATGTTTGAGAATCGTTCTTTGTCAGAGATTTGGGTTCTTCTCAACAAGATAAAAAGAAGCTCAGAGTTGAATGAAGTTCTTCGAGAAAGGCTTAAAGAGTTTGCCAGCAGGACTAGTCCTCAAGTGGTCAACAATCCTCATCAAGTGAGATTCTTTAAGTCTGATTGTCTTCAAATCTGTCAGCTAGATGTATAATCTCTTAAAGACTACTCAGCTAAGCATCTGGTCTGGATGGAACATCATTTAAGAACTGCTGGATATTCATCCATGTTGAAGACTCAAGCTGCTGATTTGATTCAAGCTTATTGTGAAAAGAATATTAAAAGGTACAATCAGATCAAGAATAAGCTGAAGTCAGTTGGAGTTCAACCAGTCAGACCAGCAAGCTTCACTTTAGAAATGGATCATGTCTTTGACAAGGAATTGCTTCAAGATTTAGAAGAAGGTGAAGTCAGAAGAGAAGACAACTGAAGTCAATTAGCTCAAAACTCAATGTAATATGATTAGAGCTTTATGAATCAAGATAGTCTAATGTAGTTATATGTTCAGGCTAGAGGAACATCTATCTTGTATTCACTTGTAAATTTCATTTGGAATCTGGAAAATGTTAAATATAATCCAGAACTTTTCTGCTATTTACTTTGCATTTCTGTTTATATCTTTTTCTTATTTGTTAGTTGAGTTATCCTCTAGGTATTTGTTGTTATTGTCTAACAAGCAAATAGGGGGAGATTGAAAGGCATATGTCATAGCCTATTCGTTTATTCGAGGATTTAACTCAACTCAAATAAGAATGTAATAAGTAAATAGTGGATCTATCATCAGAGAGATCTCACAAAGTAACATCTGTCAAAGGATAAAGAAATCTGCAGACTTGAAGATTCACTGGAAGAAGTTCAAGAATTTGATCATGCCTCAGTGATATAAATCAAGATCGTGGATTTAATCAAGTGACAGAGATCTCGTCAGGGTATCATTTATTACAAGGATTTAATCAGAGTATCAAAGTCAAGACATGAAGAAACGTCACGGAAGTTAGTCACTCATGAACCAGACAGTACATCGAGTGTCAGCATTGAAGTGGCGGAATTGATTCATAAGTCTCAGTGATTTTCAGAAGATTGTCAGAAGAATGGATGTTGCTCAGGGTTAGTATTAATTCTCTATTAATTAATTAAGTCATATAATTTAATTAAGAAAATAAATTATATCTGCAAAGATTAATTTATTGATTAATTGAATTAAATTGATTAATTAATTTAGAATTAATATTGAGGATTTACAAGATTTTAATTGGTTTAAAATCTGCTTAAATTCAAAACAAGACAATTCATTTGAACTAGTATGACAATCGGTATGACAATTGATAGTCATACCGAAAGTCATGCCAATACATTTAATTGTCTTATTAGAATTTCTGTTTAGATTAAAATCTGTTATTAATTCAGCAAGACAATTTATTTGAACTAATATGACAATCGGTATGACAATCAATAGTCATACCGAAAGTCTTGCTAGTTCATTTTGATTGTCTTGCTAGTTGTAAATATTATCATACCGAAAGTCTTGCTGGCCAAAGAGATTGTCATGCCGGTACATTTTTCAGTTCGGTGTTTGATAAAAGCAGCAGAAGACTTTTGTTGATAAACTTACAGAATCCAATCAAACAGAACACACAAGAAAAAAAAAGGAGCAGAAAACAAAAGCATAACATTTTATTTTTCATCTGCTTTTCTTCAAGATTAAATTTCTAGATTGTAAAGTTAAATCCAATCAACTAGAAATATGTATCTTGTTCTTGTGTATCAATCTAGCGGATTAAAATCCCTAGAACTTAATCTCAAATCGCATTTAGCATTTGATCTTTTAATTACAAAAATAGAAAAAGTTCATGTCGAATTTATTCTAGATTTGTAATAATTGATTTGAGATTAATCCCTTGTAACCGATACCGTAGTTGTAACACCTTTCAAGTTTAATAAAAGTTTTATTTAACTTGAATTTTGTTTCACAATTTTATTCCGCATTTTATTCGATTAAACGGTATTGTTTGCATTCAACCCCCCCTTCTACAAACAAATTGGGACCTAACATGTGTTATGTGAATTATGAGTCCACGTGTCTATTAAACCTTATATAATTAAAGATGACCCTAATTTGTTTATTATCGGGTGGGTAGACGATAAGGATAAACGTATATACTAGATAATTATATTTTGTCAGTTAATTGAATTGTATCTTTTATGATAGATATACATAGTTCGAGGCATTCAAAGCCAGATAGAGATTGTAAAAGTAAAGCTTGATTACGTGTAGTAATGAAACGAGTGGATTCAGAATAGAGATAAACCTGAAATGATGATTGACAAGAAAGGTCGGGTAGCCTTTCAATGGAAATACAGATACATCAGGACTGAGTGATATGGCAGATAGTTAAAGATCAAAGGGTTATTAATTGAGGCAAGTATTCCTGAACTTTCTTATGATATACTGCAAATATTTCTTCCCTATTATAAATTCAGAATAGTTAACTATTTTTATATTTTGCTACAATTACTCTTAATTATGCAAATACCTTTTTGTTCATGTTCCTTAGTATGAATTCTGATCTCTTGAGAAAATTCCTATTATTTCGGGTTATTTGCGAACCCTGAATCGGGATGTTTTGAAATCAAAGTGATTTGACATCAAAATACTCCATGGACTGGATGGTTACGATGAGGGCCAGTGATGGACTGGACCCTAAGGGCCAGAGATGGATGGACCCTTAATTACGAAGGCCATAGTGCCTAGGTACCTTATATGTTGGTGGATCTATACAGATAGGTATAGATCCGCACTATACCCTGACTGATCAGCAGGTTATAGTGCATATGTTGGTTCTAGTGTCCAGTCTAATTTATTGTTGATCACCATTAACGGCATTCCTTCTTAGAAAGTTTATGGTTACAAAAAAAATAAAGATTTGATTCAAGAAATGAATTAGTGAAACGTTCACTGTTCTTTTACAGAGAATATGATTTATAATTAAAGGCCAATGAGGGCCGATATTTTATTCGCCCAACTGTTTTAAATAAATAAAGATGTTTTGAAATCATTTAAAGATTGTTTCCAGAAGTTTCATTGATATGATACCTGAAAACCAATTATGATACTTGCTGGGCATTTTTAGCTCACTCTTACTTTGTGAATTCTTATTTCTTTCAGTATCAAATGAGGACAAAAGTGAATAGCTCTTAAAAGATAGCAAAAGTGGAGAGATCCCAGCTAAAGGAATTTGGAGGTGTCAGAGTGAATAATACGAGGAAGTTAGTAAAGAGGTAATAAAATTGTATTTAGTTATTGTAAATTTTAGAAGGTTAGATTCTTGTTTCATACCATAAAATGTAAGCGATCCGGAATATGAGGGGTTATCTATATATTTGTGTTAATATACGGGATTATATTGTTTAAAGTTGTTTAGTGACACCCAATCTTGACCCCGAGATTCGGGGATGTTACACCAAGTCTGCAACAAATAAGCTTCATTTCCTTGCTCCTTTTAGAGCAACTTCACCAGTCTTTTTGCTGATAAAAATGCATTATCCTTTGTCAAAAGAGACCTTGAATCCTTTGTCTGTAAATTGACTAACACTAAGGAGATTCACTTCAAGACCAACTACTAGTGCTACATCTTCAATGATAACATTTCCATAAATCAATTTGCCATATCCCATTATAAAACCTTTAATATTGTCTCCAAAAGTCACTAATGGGCCAACCTTCTCCTCAAACTGTGATAGAAGGGCCATATCACCTTTCATATGTCTTGAGCATCAACTGTCTATGATCCATATGACTTTCTTCTATTTTCCCTGAACACAATAAGGATTAAGTGTGTTTAGCAACCCAAATAGTGTTGGGTACTTTCTTCTTGTTAACAGAATGAGCAGAACTAGAATGAGTTATTTCAGAAAGAATAGTGTTCATTGGCTGTTGCATTTTCCCTTTTTGAAGTAGGCCCAATTTTTACTTCCTTGAGGTTTAATCTCAGTTTGTGGCAACTTTTCATCACTTTCAAATTGCAAGGGATGCGATCAAACTTGTCACAGAATGAGTAGGGAACATTTGCATTTGCTTCATTATAGTTGCATGCTCCTTCTACTGGCTTGCTAACAACCTTTTTACAAAGGTGATTTAGATGATTTATCGAGCCACATTTTTGACATTGTTTCCTTGGAGCATTTGCAACAAATGCAAAGTTGTTGCTTTTATTTATCCCACTTTTCCCAATTCTATTATTCTTCTTCTTTCTTGCATCTTCAGTCTTTACGTCCTTGACAGGTGTATTGGAATCTTGGTTGACCATGGCCTTCTTTTCAACTTTGGAAGTTGGAGTCCATTAATATTTTAAAAAAATGGATGATACGCATTTTCCTGCTGGGTACGTAGCAGAAAACGACGCATAACAGGCAAATTCACAAGATGAAGTTGTATAGTTAGTGTTTCAACAGACGAAATGGCGTATCTTTGTTAGTATTTTTGAGCCAATTTTCATAACTAAAGCATCTTCATTTTGGTTGATCATCCAATGATGGCTTATTTTAAACTTATTTTTGTTAAAATATTTATTTTAATATTTAAATATAAGAAATATTATTAGTAATTAGATTGTACGGATACATACATATGTATATAAAACTTAATAAATCGATATCATAAATTCATAATAATTCATGTAATCAAATATTAGAATTTTTTATAATTACATCCTATATATAATTGGTTTAGGGGAGGGAAGTTTTGACGAAGGGGCAAAAATATAAATTATGTTATAAACCTTTGTTATAAACCTTGACTAAAAATATTAGTTATGTTTAATGTAGCGGAAGTGTAGGAGAATAGAAGATGGAGAGAAAGGTGTTTTCATTTTATTATCTAAATGAGATATTTATAGTAGTTGGTTTACAAGGCTTACTAAGTAAGCTATTCAAGTCTTCTTCATTAAGTATTACAAAACTTCCTCAATAAGCTTTACAAGTCTTCCTCGATAAGCTTTACAAGTCTACCTCGATAAGCTTTACAAGTCTTCCGCGGTAAGATTTGAGAGACTTCCTCGATACGCTTTGACAATCACTTTATTTTTATTCAAATATTTTAACACTCCCTGTAAGTCATATGTCATAGCCTATTTGTATATTCGAGGATTCAACTCAACTCAAATAAGAATGTAATAAGTAAATAGTGGAACTACCGTCAGAGAGATCTCGCAAAGTAATATCTGTCAAAGGATTCAGAGACAATGTTCATCTACAGACTTGAGGAGTTAATTCACTGGAAGAAGTTCAAGAAGTTGATCATGCCTCAGTGATATAAATCAAGATCGTGGATTTAATCAAGTGACAGAGATCTCGTCAGGGTATCAATAAATTATAAGGATTTAATCTGAAGAAAATCAAAGCGTCAAAGTCAAGACATGAAGAAACGTCACGGAAGTTAGTCACTCATGAACCAGACAGTACATCGAGTGTCAACGTTGAAGTGGTGGAATTGATTCATAATTTTCAGTGATTTTCAGAAGATTTGCAGAAGAATGGTTGCTGCTCAAGACTAGAATTAATTCTCTATTAATTAATTAAGTCATCTAATTTAATTAAGAAAATAAATTATATCTGTGAAGAATAATTTATTTATTAATTGAATTAATTGATTAATTAATTCTGAATTAATTCTAGGAATTTTAGGAATTTTCAGAAGCTTAATTGGATTAAATTCAAGCATTAAATCAGCAAGACAATTGAAAATGAACTAGCATGACAATCAGGATTGTCATACCGATTGTCATGCTAGGCCATATTCAATTGTCACACCGAAAGTTACATCAGGAGGATGATTGTCTTGCTAGTTCATTCTGATTGTCATGCTAGTTCATTCAGATTGTCTTGCTAGTTCATTCAATTGTCCTACCGAAAGTCTTGCAAGCTTAAAGGATTGTCATTCCAATTCAATTGATTCAGCTGATTGTTTAAATAGAAGCAGAGAAGCAGCATATCATTTTAATCATTCAAACAGAAGAACAAAGAACAAGAAAAGCAGCCGCCTTGAAATATTACATTTTTCATCTGTTTAATTCAAGATCAATTTCTAGTTTGTTAATGTTAAATCCAAACCACTAGAATTATTTATCTTGTTCTTGTGTATCAATCTAGCGGATTAAAATCCCTAGAACTTAATCTCAAATCGCGTTTAGCATTTGATTCTAATTATTGCAAAAATAGAAAAAGTTCATGTCGAATTTATTCTAGATTTGTGATAATTGATTTGAGATTAATACCTTGTAATCGATACAGTTGTTGTAACACCTTTCAAGTTTAATAATATTTTTATTTAACTTGAATTTTGTTTCACATTTTTTATTCCGCATTTAATTCGATTATTCGGTACTGTTTGTATTCAACCCCCCCTTCTACAAACACATTGGGACCTAACAATTGGTATCAGAGCCTTCTGATTAACGAACAAATCAAGATCCTAGACTTTTGTGATTTTTCAACTCCTTGAATTTTTATTTATTCAAAAATTCATAATGACTTCACATAAAGTTGGAACCGTTAAAATTCCACAATTTGATAAAGAGAATTATATCATGTGGAAGAAGAAGATGCTATTATTTTTACAAGTTGCAAATCCCAAATATTCAAACTTGTTAAAGAAGGGTATAAAAACTCCGATGGTTATTGAACCGGAGGTAATAATAGATGGTGTGGTGACTACTGAAGCTAGAACCTATCCAAAAGAGCCTGAAGATTTTACTCCTGCTGAGAAGGAAGAAGCCTCCTTGGATGCCAGCCTTCAATTAATATTAATTGATTCCCTTGATCCCTTGATGAACAGACATGTGATGAACTGTAAAAATTCCAAACACATGTGGGAAACTATTGAGGTGATTAATGAAGGCACAGAGGAAGTTAGGGAGAACAAGTTGGAAATCCTAACCTCTGAATATGAACATTTCAAATCAAATCCAGGAGAAGGAATTACTGAAGTGTTTGAGAGGTACAATGCGTTGATCAACAACCTGAACATCAATGGAAAGTATTATTCAATCAGGGAGGTCAACAAAAAGTTCCTTTTAACACTGCCAGCTCATCTTGAACATAGAATCACTGCCATTAGAGAAGCTAGAGATCTGAATGAGATTTCTTTGGACAGGCTCTATGGAGTGTTAAAAACCTATGAGTTGGAGCAGATTCAACAGAAGGAAGTCTACGGGAAGGATAGAATGGTCAGCACATCTACTGCACTTGTAGCTGAAGGTCAACAACAACAGCAATCTCAACAATTGGAGAGAATGGTACAGTATTCCAAGGCTGAGGAAAATATGTTAGTAGCAGAATATGATCCTCCTACTACAAATCAATCAAGTGATGATTTTTATTCCTTGGAAGAGCTGGAGCAATTGGAAGACGAGTCAATGGCCCAAATTGTCAAGAGATTCTCCCATGTCAGATTCAAGAGGAATCCCAAGCTTAAGTACAAGTCCAACTACAACAAATTCCAGAAAGGTGGATCTTCATCCTTTAACACCAGCAGTGGTGGATACAAAACAGGGATGGTTGATCGGAGCACCATCAGATGCTATAACTGCAATGAGTTGGGACACTTTGCCACAGAATGTAGGAAGCCAAAGCAAGTAAGAAAGAACTCTGAAAGGGCTTATCTGGCAAAGGGAAGAAGCTGGGATGATACTGACAGTGAAGATGAAGATGAAGGAAATCTTGCTCTTATGGCTATTGATGGAAAAGCTTCATCGTCAAGAATAGAGGTAAAACTTTCTGATGCTGAAATGGTTTATCATCTAAGAGGTAACTTAGATTGTGCACGTCGTGATAATGAACTGTTAAGTTTACAGATCACAGACCTTGAGAAAGAGGTCAATGAATTAAGACTTGTGCACATTAATCAAGACAAATTAAAAGAACAGGTATCTTTTCTAGAGAATAGAGTTGACTGTTATAGAAAACTCGAAATTATTCTCAAAGACAAGATCACCGGTCTTGAGACTAAGGTTAGAGCCTACTTCAATTCTTGTTCGAAGGCTAAAGAGTTCTACAGTAAGCAAGCTGTTAATCAAACATCTGGAATAGGTTATGATTACAATGCTGCTATTGGAGAATTAGGCATAAACTCCCCTCCTCATGTCTGTGCTAAAGGGAGGGAAGTACCACATGTGCTTAAGGGTGTTGATGAACCCCTCTATAAAGCATCAATTGCTGAACCATTTGATGCGACCTCTTCTGTTATTCAAGAAAAAATACGTGCTGAGGATCATGCTAATGAGAAGATTGTTTCCAAGTCAAGTGAGTCGAAAGTTCCAGTCAAAGTTGTGAAAGCAACTGAGACTAACTCAGACACACATGAGTTGGATAACAATAATGCCATGTCTACCTTGCATAAATTGCCTGCTATTAATCACTCTCATAAAGCATGTGGTGTTGCTAATTGTATGTCTTGTGCTTTTAATATGATGTATGCTTATTTTAATGGTAAGCATGTGTCTAATGATAAGACTACTCCTCGTCAGCATGTGAATAACAAGAAGCATGATAGGTCTAAGACTGCTAGTCCTTCTAAGGCTAGAAAGGAGACATTTGTGCCTAAGCTTAAACAGAAATTTGTTAACGCTGTTTACAAGGTCAAATGTTCAGTCATTGAGAAAGTTGAGGCAATTAAAATTAAAAATGTTGTTTTGCCTGACAAAGGACAGTTCTACAAGTATGCCGGGCCCAACCAAGTTTGGGTTCCGAAGAAGGTCTAATCCATTTGTAGTGCAGGGCATTAAACAGGTGTAACCGGTAGTGTGGATTCTTGACAGTGGATCATCAAGACATATGACCGGAGATAGAGCCCTGCTATCAAATGTGGATTGAGAAAGCTGGCCCCATGGTTACCTTTGGAGATAACAGCAAAGGTTTATCTGAGGGATATGGCTGTTTACAAGCTGGGAATGTTATCATTGTAATTTTGTATATTGTGCTAGGTTATTATCAGGAAGCAGTATCTAACATATAGCACCAGTGACGAGACTTGAGAATATTACGACATATCAGGCACCTGCTGCACATTACACTTGGAATTGGACTCTAGTAAGATGTGTACAAGTGTACTCCTGGTTGGTGAGTTAAAAGAGGAAGTCAGTACACCACAGTTCATGGACTTTGCAGCTGCATATCTATTGGACTATGCAATCTCTTCTTCACAATCTCACTTCAGGTTGGTATGAACTAGTATACTGCTCAAGCAATTGTCAAGGACATGGTATGGCACTCTAACAGAAGTTATAATTTTATATGAATAAGTAGAGTCGTCATATTAATAACTATCTTATCACTAGGCACAATCATATTGTTTTATATGTGCAGTGGTATATTGATTATGCAACATAACAATTAGTATCTAAAGTACTTGACAAGTATCGGTCAATGATATCTTGTTAACATTATGTTGCAGATATTTGTAAGCTTTT